>NC_139950.1:19972583-20635083 GCF_963454915.1 Gymnoscopelus microlampas
CTCACAACACCTTGTGAGATTGTAGACTGGCTATTTGTCATACAACAAAGTGGTTACGGCACTCTGTGTTGTCTGATTTGGCCCACCTGGTATGGGCCATGGCACACAAGAATCATACTTGGGGTCAAGTATTGACCAAGTCATTCGAACGTTTGAAAAGTTACAGGGCAAACGACTTCACAGAATGCCATAGTGACTCATTTTCTCTTTCACTTTGAATTAAGCATAAGGCTCCAGTTCTACGTATTTCAGGGACAAGATGTTTCCCAAACAGATGTGGATGCGAGCATTCTCTTTTAAAACAGTGTGAGGGAAAAGTAAACCGTGTTTTTGCTGTTCCTGTTGTCGAGTGTCGTTAGCGTGGTTTAGCACATGTGGTTCCACAACCTTGCACACTGGGCTATTTTCAGGCAGTGAGAGCGGCACAAGCCTTTAACAGGAACCTCCAGCAGGCACCCTTTTACTTCCACAGTATAGGTGCAAGAGTTAACAAACCTTTCTTCATATCTCTTATCTCCCCTGAGTAGCAGACTCATGTCTTAAGTGCTTGGCATACATTTAGGGTACATTTACATACGTTATCTCAGTATCTGGCTGTGTAGAAGGTATCACACAGGTTAATCCCTGTTGTCTCGTTTCTAATCTGACGACAGTTAGACGTGAATCAAGTGACAGATGTTTTACTGCAGTCATTCTGTTTGTCCTCTTTTTGTTCTGACACCTGCTTCCCAAAACGTGTAAATCAGGATGTGCGACCATGATAAATATGACATAAAGTAAAAGCTCTTCTTCCTATTCCCAATTTAGTCATAACTTCCCCTTATCCCTGAGAAGCTGCAGCCTGGCAGTCATGGTTCCCTCTGTCGCATAAGGGTCAGAGGCTGTATTCAGCTTGTTCTGTATTCAGCCCCATTATTAGTCATAAGGGTCAGAGGCTGCCTAGTCTCTCAAGACAGACGTGTTTACTCCCACAATTTTCAAATGCTTCCACCTGACAGTCTGTACTTAAGAAGCTCTGAAAATAAGCCCCTATTCCACTTCACCTGTACAGTTGCGTGAATAACTTGTGCTTGAAACCAAATGAGTCAAGGCCTATCTAGCAAGGTGCCTAGAAGATGTATTTTTTTGATATTTTAAAACACAGTTTGTGAACACCTCATCATGATTGGCCAAATATCTGAAGCACAGCTTCCTGTTCTCAACTTTTACCAGGCAGTATTGCAGCCTCTCTGTAGCATTTAATGATTGTGGATGCGATAGTCTGGTAGCATTCAGCCTGTTGTTTGTGAAAATGGCAACACTACTGGACCATCAACACAACTTCTATGCAGCCCATTCAGTCTAAAGAGACTCAGACACAGTAAAATCCTGAGTCTTAATTTAACAATGGACTTTAAGTTAATGAACAGTGTATGCAGCAGCAAAGCGACAGTGTTTCCTGTGTATGGCCCTTTCATTGGAGGTATAGAAACCTAAGGCAAATGAAAAGATGTGAAGGAAGGAATTTGCACTGTCCTCCTAAAATATGCCATGTGTTTTAAAGACTATTTTTACGGCCTTTGTAGTATAGTACACAAGTTCCTCTCTGGCTATAACTAAAGGTTTCATTCTTACGTTGAACTCCATCCAAATATTTTACATTTTATATATATTAGTGTTCATCAGCAATGCCTGAATACTTTGTAACATGTAACTTCTCTTTGCACATCCTACAATTTTACGGTGTACAATCCCCTCAGCAGAATGACATGAAAAATAGTCTAAAGAATGCAGCAGTCAGTAGACAGGTTAAACACAACATTATTTGTTTGGCAACAAACCAAAAAGTCTAAACATTTGTGCTAGTATGGCTGTCCTCATTATGCAAATGATTTGATTTGAACCTGCAGAAAAGGCCATTAATGTTAGTATAACTCACACTTTCCCCTGTCTCTCTGAGTAAATGATGCATAATGGGAGTTTTGTTCCCTCTGCGTCTGTCGGTGAAAACATGCCTCCTGAAAAAAAGCGTTGTTTCAGTTACAGGGTGTTTTACAATTCCTTGTCTGTGCTTCCCTTTATGTCACTTCTCCATAATTCTTGGTATTTCTGTTAGACAGGCCTTGTTTCTAAAGCTTCCCCTTTTCCATAGATTCCTATGTTTCATGCTTTCCACTTCTTCCTCTTCGGTTGAACAAACATGGCTAGAGGCATGGGGAAATCAGGCTACCATGACATGCAAACCACAGGCTTGAACTTTGTGGGACTTGCAATATTCTGAGGTGTGTGAAATGTCGCTAAAAGCGACACGGCTTCTGTTGGGAAAACAGGGACGTTGACAAATGCATTCACTTTTGTACTTACTTCAGCAGCTGTAAAGTTAGAATTATTAGGGATATTTTATCTTTTTTCATCAGTCTGTCTGGCATCAGATCTTATAGGCCCCTCGATGTGCACATGGGAATGAAAAGGTGTGTGTGTGTGTGTGTGTGTGTGTGTGTGTGTGTGTGTGTGTGTGTGTGTGTGTGTGTGTGTGTGTGTGTGTGTGTGTGTGTGTGTGTGTGTGTGTGTGTGTGTGTGTGTGTGTGTGTGTGTGTGTGTGTGTGTGTGTGTGTGTGTGTGTGTGTGTGTGTGTACGCGCACACGGTCACATGCATGTGTTTTTATCATTCTCACTTGGTCTGATACATACCACTGCCGTCCCTAGTTTCACAGTGTTTCCTGTCTCTCTGTTTCCTGTTTATCTTGCTGTCATTTGTTTCACAAAACTGTGATGTGTGAGATGCTCGCTGTGTTTCCTCATCCCATCACTGATGTGTTCATCTGAGATATGCTATCACCCTCGTCTCCTCAAGGTTTTTGGAAAACCCCAAGCTTAACACTGACAAAAATCCACTATTTAACAACACATAAAACCACTTCTGAATTAAAAACATAATTTTCATTGCGAAGCCAATGCCATAACTGTAGCCTAATATTTCACTGTGAATTCAGTCTTCAGTTATATTGGTAGAACATCAGACTGACACTGTTATTGACTTTAGTTCAACTCATAAGATATGAGTGGGACAAGGTGAACATTGCAAACTGAATATTTAGACAAAATATATAATTGTTTGTGGTTCTGGTCTATAGGGGGCACAATGGCTTTCTATGGAGAGGCTGCCTAGTACTTTTAATACTAAAACCTCTACAGATTTACTTAGTTTCACTTTTCTTCCTTCTATTTTGACAGATCTAATGCTGACATGATAAGGGACAGCTCTGAATCCAAAGCTACAGACTTAATTGTTAGAATACTAAATATAACCTTAGGTTTCTATAGACTACGGTAGGTACAGCTAACTGTTTCAGATTTCCTGGGAGGGTTAGGATAAAAAGGATTATAAACAAATATGCACATACTGTATCGATGTATGGTTGTGAAGTAAAAGTTTGAGTTTGGTTATTTTCAGCTAAAACTTCCAAAAAAAAAAGGGCAATGAGGTGGAAACAAACAGAACCAATCAAACCAAACGAAAAAGAGAGCGAGAGGCTGACAGAAAGAGAGATGTAGATAAATAGATAGATATGTAGACCTACAGTACGTGCCCAATGAAGTCACCCCAGTCAGGCATTCTTTTTTATCATGTCACATGTAGTTCTATATGACTTTACATACCAGAACCATGCACGTGTTCTAAACAGTGGCCCACTGCCCTCTTTTTTCAGCCTGTAACATTAAAGTTGAGGCTCGCAGTGATGAGGAGAATGGGCTCACCTGTGAGATGAATGGCGAGGAGGAGGAAGAGTGTGGTGCGGAAGATTTGCGCGTGCTTGATGCCTCGGGGGCCAAAGTGAACGGCTCGCAGGCGGGCCCCGACACCAAGGCCTTCTCTTCGGCCGGTGGCATCCGCCTGCCCAACGGGAAGCTCAAGTGTGATATCTGTGGGATAGTTTGCATTGGCCCCAATGTGCTGATGGTGCACAAGCGAAGCCACACTGGTAAGCTCATCGCCCCTTCCTTTACACCCATGTTCACTGCTGGTATGTTAAAGGGAGTGTTAAGGCTTGTTCATGCTTCGTCGCACGGCTGCGTCACTCGCCGAAGAGAACCGATTTCCAATTGGTTTCAATCAGTTGTTTTTGGTGAGCGACATAGCCGTACGACAGAGTATAAATGAGGCTTTGGGACAGGGGGTGAGAGGTGATGCCAGTGCACTGTAAAATCCTGAGTGTTAATTTAACTATAGCACTATAGTGTTAAAATAGCACTCAAGACTTTATTGTGTAGCAGTTGTTTATATACAGTAGAGCATTGCTTTAGTTTGCCTTGTTTTTTTATAAGGTCCAATTGACCAAAAGGTTTAGGATGAAGTATGTTTTTTAACTGCATGGATGTTTTAGAAGGTCTTGATCTGACATTAACACACACAAGTAAAGTATAGGCTACCTAACATACCTAATTTCCAGAGATCTTCATAGCCGTGAAGCCAACATATTCAGTACAACAGTGATGCTTTCTTAGAATCAATCCTAAACTTTGTGAGAGTTCATTGTCTCAAGCTAGAGACAGAAGTAGATTGAACTGGTCTCATTAAACCAGTCTTTGACTGACAATAGTTCCATACTGACTGGTAGTTTGTATTGGCATCCTATCCATGCAATTTGCTGTATATATAGACCTCTCTGCGGTGCGTGAAATAGTGTTTGAGAATGCCATTAGCAATGATGATTGTTCTCTAAATGATTTTGATTTATCACATGACAAGCAATGGTAGCCGATCGTCGTGTGGTGTGAATTTAGTCCCCCAAAACATGCCCCTTAATCGAAAAGCAGGATATCCACTCGTAGCAATTAAATGGAATCTCCCTGAAATGACAATTATCTGACTATTAAAAGTTTTTGAAATTTGAAAATTGATATTCTATTGTAATGAACCCAAACCAGTGGTGGGGAACATTTTTGAAAAAGGCACTTAACTGTCAAGCTTTAGAAACTAATGAAACCCAAAATGGAAGAAAGGAACACTAGGCTAATGTAAATGCAAAAGAATGTATAATAAAAGATATAATGAAGTGCCTCTTATTTAAATAGAAAATATTCTGTGGTGAATCTTTGCTCCTGAAATGCATTTTTAATGAGTTTCCTTTTTTTAAATATATTTTTGCTGCTTCACTGGTGACTCTTATTTTATAGAGGGGGGGTCTTTGAAAAAAAAAAGCCACATTAAAACGTTCTCACAGAATGCCACAACACACGGAGAGGATGGATATTGGTTTATTCCAGAAGCGCTGATCAGGAAGACTGGCTCGCAACACAAAGTGTTTCCTTCGCTTTATTCAAATGAGGCTGCATTTGCATTGTGATGTGCCGCTCTTATTTTAGAGACGAAGAAGAGGAAAAAATGAGATTTTCAGATCAAATTGACCTAGGCAATGGTGCATTACGGAGCTGGCAGGCTGAGTCTGAAAGGCTCTTGTTCGATCAGAGCGCCAGAGCTCGGGTGGGGGGTAGGGGTGGCAGTGGCACGGAGAAATGGAGTGTCAGTCCGCTGTGAAACTCTCCCAGGGTATTTGATTGGTCCGATGTCCACTGGAGTAGCTTCATCTAGCCGCCTGTTCTTGTAGTACAGTGACCCCACATTCACACAATGGCAGCCCGTTCTTACATCCACAACAGTAACATAAAGACAAAAGGCTGTGTGCTGTTTTTACAGTACACTATTGTCAGGAGATTTTTTTTCCTGTGGTTGTTACATGCTGTTGTCAGTAGAATGTTTATGCTGTTACATGCTATTGTCAGTTGAATGTTGTTTGCTGTTGTTACATGGCTGTTGTCAGTAAGGGTTCCTCTTTTGTCTAAGGAAAAACTGTTCTCAAAGTTCAAAGTTCAGAGTCAGACTGTTAAATGATTATGTTAGTAAGTCCTAATTAATTTAGACTTAATTTAGACTTAATACACTTTAAAGTCAATCAAGACAGTCAACAGTCCCGAGGCAGTCAACTTCAGCATTTCTTCTTAACATGGTCCATTGAGCAATCATTCTTAGTTTTTGCACAGTATTTGTTACATTCATTGTCTGTATTCACAATACATTTTCAATATCAAATACATCTTCAGGTTCAAGGGTGTTCAGGTTCAAGGGCATTAATTGCATAGGTTTGACCACCTTCTGTATTACTGCATTATTTACCGGTGTCTCCCATTGATCTATATTTGTCCCCTCCTTTTTCCCCTCTACAGGCATTATAATACTTGTTAAATAAATGTTTATAATTATGCATAACAACAAGGTTTATGAAGTGTTATAACTTATTATTATATCCTATATTAAAATTGCCTAGTAATTTATAAGTGCTGGTCATAATGCATTATAAAATCAGTGGAACAGCACATTATAATAACACTTTACATATAGGTCTACAATGCATTATATCACATTTATAATGCATTATAATGCACCATAATGCATTCAAATGCACTTATAATGCTTCATAACACTTGTTAAGGTAGTTATAATGTGCTGTTCCACTGAGTTTATAATGCATTATGACCAGCACTTATAATACGTTATAAACGTATATGTTATATTTTTCTGTTCTGCTCTTTGCCTCCCAGGAGAACGTCCATTCCAGTGCAACCAGTGTGGTGCGTCGTTCACACAGAAGGGAAACCTGCTACGTCACATCAAGCTGCACTCAGGGGAGAAGCCCTTCAAATGTCACCTATGCAGCTACGCCTGTCGCCGGAGGGACGCCCTCACCGGTCACTTACGCACCCACTCTGGTGAGTATACTGCCAGGTCCACCAACATAAAAACAAAGCGCACTCAGAGTAGGATCGAAGCATCTAAACAACTGGCCCATTACGTTATGCAGGAGTAACCATGGGGAAGTGGATAGGGTGTAGATAGGGTGTCACTTTTTTCACTTTGCACACTGCATTGTTTTGCAGAAGTGTTTTGTTGTTGATGAAATCATTGGGTTTATAATTGTTTTGGTCCTTTCAAAACATTACACATATTATTCATTATTATTATTATGATGATTATTATTATTATCACACTGCTAAATCCTGTGTGTCACTTACGCTTACACAGGTCCATTATTTTTACACTCAAACAGTTAAATTGACTTTACAGTGTATTATTAAAATTGCTTCATTGATTGTACCATTCTACCTCATTCTATATCTGCTCACTGATGTGGGAGTAAAGCACTTTGAATTGCCTCGATAATATTGAAATAAATTAGTCTTGCCTCACCATGCCTTGCCTTGATGTATCGGAACTGTTTGCAGTTGGAAAACCCCACAAGTGTGCCTACTGTGGGAGGAGTTACAAGCAGCGCAGCTCGCTGGAGGAGCACAAGGAGCGTTGTCACAACTACCTCCAGTGCATGGGTCTGCAGAACAGCATCTACACAGGTTGGTGCCTCAGCTCACCTCCACCCACACACTGATGACCTACTTTGCACTGAACGTAGGACTCACTATGCGCGCCTCAAAAGCGTGCCGCGCTGACAATGTTGCAATTACAAAACGCTCCGACAGGTCAGAATGAATTCATGTCATTTTTCAAATTAAATATAGCTTTTTGTTTTCTTTTGCTTCATCTGATTGAACACAGGAGCACAGAGACCCTTTTTTCGTAAACCAGTAAAGCCCTAATTTATAGTCCGACGAAAATATTGATAACAGCGATGCGATGTGTTGTTCAGCTTGTAGATCTGCTATTTTCGATAAAACTTATTATAATGACATGCCTAAAATAGGGATGCCAGGTTGAAAGTGGTTAATAGGCCACTATCTGCATGTACTGAAGTTATTATGTTTTCAAATTATAGTGATACATTTTTTAATTGCTCAGACATTTTTAAATGCTCTGTGCAATAAACAAAATGAATCCACCATACTTTTTCAAGATTTGATTTGTATCAAATGTAGGCATATGCACTGAGAGATGCGTGCCTTGCACTATCAGCGAAGATGAAATGCTTCCTGTTCTTTACATGTTTTAAAAACGACATTTACAGACCAAGTGCTTTGCATGTGGCAGAATAGTCAGCTCTGTGCTTTGGGAGAAAGAGGCACGTGTTACGTACAAGGCCCTCTTTCACACTTCACCTTCTTGAAAGGATCAAAATACTTGACGCTGAAATCTACTTTTCTGTCTTGCTTTCCAGTAGTAAAGGAAGAAAGCAACCAGAATGAACAGAGGGAAGACTTAAGCCAGACGGGAACTGACAGAGCCTTGGTGCTAGACAGACTAGCTAATAATGTAGCTAAACGTAAAAGCACTATGCCACAGAAGTTTGTGGGTAAGGGCTGATGTCTGCTTCCTCTGCATACCAACATTTTTATTTTTGCTGAAAATAATCCTATGCACCTATAATAAATTGATACAGTAGGTCACACTACTAACATAATCTTGTATAGTATATTACGTTACTTCATTGCCACTCTGGCTCTGCTGAATGCATGCAGTAATAGAACTAAATATATAATATATAACCGATTATACCTTAATTTGTTCTTTACAATGTTAGACTTGTGTATTTTAAAATAGCATTTTGTTTGATCAATTACCGCTATTACGGATCAAAACATATTTTTTTTAAGTTGAGCTTCAATATTAAAGCAGACAGGGGAAAATATGTATAAATTAAATGAGACATAAACAGTAGAAAAAGGGCAATACCAAGACCAATAACTCAAAGTCAAAGTCACAGTCATATGAGACACATACTGTAGATCTGTGATTATTGACCTTCATCAACCCCTCTTTCTGACCCTCAGGTGAAAAGCGTCTGTCAGAACTCTCCTTTGAGGGAGGAGACCATGTCATCAACCAGGCCATCAACAGCGCCATCAGCTACCTGGGGGCCGAGTCGCTGCGGCCTCTGGTGCAGACCTCGCCGGTCTCCTCTGCGGACGTGGCCGCCGGCCCCATGTTCTCCCTCCACAAGCCCCCGCCTGATGGCCTGTCGGCCAAAGACAGTGCTGCCGAGAACCTGCTGCTGCTGTCCAAGTCCAAGTCAGCCTCCAGCGAGAAGGACGTCTCCCCGAGCCAAAGCGGCCAGGACTCCACCGACACCGAGAGCAACAACGAGGAGCGGCCACTCGGTGGGGGCGGGGCTTCCGGTCTCATCTACCTGACCAACCACATCAACTCTGGCGTCCGGAATGGCGTGATGTCCCAGGTTAAGGAGGAGCACCAGAGGCAGTACGATGCCATGCGCGCCGGCATCGACATGGAGTCCAACGGCTTCAAGGTGGTGACTGGGGACGGGGAGCAGGTGAGGGCGTACCGGTGTGAACACTGCCGAATTCTTTTCCTGGACCACGTCATGTACACCATTCACATGGGCTGCCACGGCTTCCGGGACCCCTTCGAGTGCAACCTCTGTGGCCACCGCAGTCAGGACCGATACGAATTCTCGTCTCACATGACACGGGGAGAGCACCGCTACTGAGGCTGCAGCAGCGTTAGCGACTACAGAGCAGATTTATCCCCATGCAAATGAGCAAATGTAAATAATGAAAGAACACTCACCGTCCCACACACACACACACACACACACACACACACACAGTCACACGCGCACGCACACGCACACACGCACCACACACACACACACACACACACACACACACACACACACACACACACACACACACACACACACACACACACACACACACACACATAATAGAAAACTCATACATAACATATTGATAACATATTGTAAAATAAACTGTTGATCTATGAAAGTGGTGTTTTTTTATACGGAATATGCATGGTTATAGAACACAGAAGGAACACAATTAATTAAGAAAAGTACACAAACTAATTTATTTTCATTTCAGATAACATGTTAAGGGGGACAAAAAATGTATGTGTGTGTGTGTGTGTGTGTGTGTGTGTGTGTGTGTGTGTGTTTTTTTAAGAAAATATTTTTTGTTTGATGAAGACAAAACATAAATATACTTGCGCCTTAGTCGTGTATGTAGGGGGTTCAGTAATTTATTTACTTTTTATTTGGTAAATGTATAAACTTTATAAAAAATATGTCATCTTTCTGATATCCAGACAGCAGCATTTGTTTTGAAATAAAAAAATGTATTCTTGTTTCTTTATCCTTTATCCTAGTTCTTTATCCTAGTTTTATAATATGGTTAAAATATCCAAATTCCTTTCTCCAAAATGCACCGGCAAATTTGTAATAGTTTTAGTTTTGTTTTTTATTCATTTCTTAACCTGTTCTATTTGTAGCCACTTTCATATTATTTATACAACAAACACATGCCGTTTTTCTTCTTTTATATTTATTACTACTATGTTCTATGTTTGTCTCTAGAATAGTTATAAAAACTGCATCCGTTTTAGTTCAACTGTATTACATGAATTTGGGTTTAAAACATGATTGCTGCTGGATGCTATTTTTCTTTGACAGATAAGAAAATGTTGATTTGTTTTTCCAGCTCTTTATTTTATATGTGATGGCAGAGAATTGTATGCAATACTCACACAGTATGAGATAATTGAGTGTTGAGGGAAATTGTATGCTCGCAAAATATCAATAAATGATATTTTACATACACAAAGAGTGATGCTTGTTTTCTCATTATACCAGTGTAACGTTAAAAACAAGGATTTTTCAGGAATTCTTATGGCAGAATAATGGAAAATTGGGAATTGTTTCACTGCTGTTGAATATAACTTGCATTGAGCTATTTTTCATACACTTATACATAGGCACATCATTACGTGTATTAGTTGCTATAATTTAGGATCAAGAATATGGTTAGGTGGATTGTATAATGGTTGTTGCTTAAAAGAGTGAATATACTCTACATTTTAATTGTTGTTCACAACCATGTGGATTCTTCTCAGTATGTACTGCACCTGTATCTGGGCCAAGCTCAGGAGAATGGGGTAGGGCAGGGAATATGTAAATATCATTTCACACTCTCAAACTTCCTAAAATAATTAAGGTTGTCATTCAAGAAGCAGCTCACTCTACCTGTCAAGGAAATGAATTAAATCGTGAAGTCCTGACAGTTCCTCAAAGAAGAAAATATCATACTGAAAATATGTTACTGAAACAGAAACCACTGTGGATGTTTATAATGCTGAATGAATAAATACTTAATTTAATGTATGCATTTATTGGATTTTGTCACTTTATGGGACTCCGATGTGCAACATGGAGTATCTATTTTTTCTATTGTACTAAACTCAGAATGCACACAAAACTTTTATTCTTCATATTAATATAATATAAGGAGCAGATAGTAGAATACCAGTCCAATGCAACCAGGCAGACATTTGTCTGTACAGTGAGCAATGTATGTTAACATACTGTAAACATCAAGGAGGCAAATGTCAGCAAACGAAGGCCCACGATTAAGTGTCCGAGACCCTGTACAGTAGGTAGTTACAGAAGGCCAGCTTGTTGTTGTCTGCCAGGTCCTGGACCATGGGAGGGAAAGGGGCACGACACCTGGTTCTCAGAGGAGCAAAGGCAGCAGAGAGCTGGGACAGAGTGGATCGGGCAGTGGAGCATAAGACTGGGGCTCAGAGGGCCAGGCCTGTCTGGAGAGAGACGCGGGGGCCAGCTGAGGAGCTCATCAGTGCTGCGCAGCGACAACCGTGTCCAGATGGCTGCTGTGTGATTCGGAAGAAACGGGAAGCAGCTGTGGCCAGCGTCGAGTCCCCACGCTTCAGTGGGACCTAACAGGGGAGGGGACGACATTTGCATGAGAGGGATAATCTGGCCAACCGTCTCTGGCCCTGCCAGAATCCCAAATCTCACTTCCCCTTTCAGCCAGTGGACTGACATACACTCACTAGTTTCAGAATCAAAGTTAACCCAGTCCAACAGAGCTGCAGCAGGATTAAAAATGTTTGAAGTATCCTAATTTAAGTGATGGAAAATACAATCATAGGTTTTTCATTCATCCCACTGAATTAATGTGATGATTGTGGGATAGAAATAAACAACAAAACAAATCTAGAAGGAAAAACAATGCTGCAAAACAACTGGATGTATCTCCGTAGACATATTTGTTGCTTCATAGACTATTCACACATAAATTCACTGAGTTAATGTGAATTTCTCATTTCTCTTCTTTGATGCTCTTGCAGTATTGCAACGTACAATACAAAGTCTTGGTTTATATAAGAAATTGGTTTGGCAGTAGCACTGACTCACAGCTTCAATCTGTCCCTCTGGAAATATTTCACAACCTGAATAAGGCATTTTTTCTGTTCCCGTTGTCTATATACTTTTTCTTTCATATTTATATTTTTATTTTATTTGTATATGCTTTTCTAGTCCTTTTTATGTTTCTTTTTACATTTACATATTTCACCCATTTAGTATAGCCATCTAGTGGTTACTCTGCATTTGTCATCTGTGACTGATTTTCTCCTCAGGTGTTTTCAATCTGTATGTATAGGGAAAATTGTTTGCTGCTGAGGGCTACACCCTGAAGAAGGCATGGATTGTATCCCTGTCACCATGCACTGTTTTTAAAAATGGTTTGGCATTTCTATCATGAAATAGCCATCTAATAAAGGCTTTTTAACTTTTTCACCCGAAGAATGCCATGTTTTTTTCCTTTGTTGTACCTTTTGGTCCCTAACCAAAGAGCACCTTCATTACACTTTTTTGGGACTCCCGAGCAACTTTTCTTTTTTTCTGCACATGCCAGTGTGTTGGAAATCATGAATAGGACAGCTATATTATTCATCGTCAATCTAGCATCTACAAGAAATAGAACTGAGGAAAAGGAGGGATCGTGAATACAACACAGGATGCAAGAAGGTGATGTGTGTGTTCACAAATTATGATATATTAATTGTGGATGATTATCATGAAATTAACCTCAACCTGTAATAAGAAGCACATTAGTCCTGCCTGAAGCCCAGAAGCCTAATATCTCCCTTGGCAATAAGGAGATTCCAATTTGAGAGGTAGATATTATACTGTATGGACCCAGGTTTGAACAGGAACAGGTCACTGATATGCTATTCTGTTCTGTGCATCAATGTCCTGTCAGTTGAGCGCGTTTGAAGGCTTGATCTTACAGGCATGTTCTTGGGACGTGACCCTCATGCGTGACACTAATTCAACAATTGTACACAGATGTATATAAATGCTATGACATTTTATGGTACATTTGTCTTGATAAAGGTCACACGACCGAAATGTTGATGAATTAACAACAATGCAGAGATGAGCTGTGCCTACATAAATCTTTTGAATTTTCTATGGATTTCTTATAGGAGGCACCACACATATTTCAGCACCACACAAAATGAGCGTGTAAAAAAAAAGGCCTTTAGTTATGTTGAATATACAAAACCAATTTATTCTATTTCTTAAAATGTCAAGGAATTATACTCAAATGTACATTTAGAACCCACTTCTAATATGTAGTGACATTCTCCCCATATGCCATAGACTTGTGTTATAATTTGAAATGTCAAGGTCACATGTAATCACAAACACGCAAGCCATAATTGCTAAATCAAGCTTGTGATCACGGGTCCTCAACAATCATTGCTGCACTGTCACAAAAATTAAAGTACATGCTTAAAGCATATGGCATGATTTTCATTCCATACTCTAAGGACCTACCATCCTGTCGGTACCAGAGGAATTCTGAGCATCTGTCCCAGTCAAGCTGTGTTGAGTCCTATAGTGTTGTGAGAGGCTCCTGCCAGCCCCATGGGTGTGTGCGACTACTTTCATTGCTGGCTAAATCAACAAAGTTTCTATACTGTGGCCAGCCACAAAATCTGAAATATTTATTAGGGACTTCACAAAAAGATGAAAAATAAATGACCGCCTTTTTTCATGGTCTTCCAGTTTTTCAAAGATTGTTTCATGAAAATTACATGACAACATCATTTCATGTGTGCACAATCTATAATTGTCTGCCTTCTTCAATGGGTGCAGTGTATGACCAGATGTATGACCAGTCAGCTTTAAAAGGACATCAATAACACTTAGAATCCCTATTGACCAGTTGGCAGCACAATGACAAAGTTTCTGCTGTGTTGAGACCATTAGTGAGCAGCACAACTGGTAGGAACAATTTAGTGAAACTTTATTAAATATTTGATTCAGCAAGGGACATCTTTTAAAGATACCATATTTAAATGTCAAAACACAAACAGAAAGTTGTTTCTAGGAAAAGAATTTGATTCAATTTAAGATAATTTTTAGAAATATCATGTGTCATGTACAATTTCACCGAAATGGGAATTATTGTCTCGTACCATATTGCACAATAAAACGTTATGGTTTTGAGTGCTGAATAAACATATGATATTCCCTGTCATGCCCTCAATCTTAATCACCAACAGGAAGGGAGGAAGAGCACAGTGTTGCCCCACTTCCCCAGCCATAGTTAGCACATCCAGTTTCAGGAACATTTCAGGACAATTACTGTAGAAAGAAGTGTTGGTGTCACCATAAAATCTATTGGCAAACCCCATGAGAGATTGGTCACACTGCCCGCTGTAGATTATATCAGCAGCACCTAGTGGAGAAAATATTACAGTACATTTTCCACATTATGTTTTTGCTTTAGTGTCAAGTTTCTGACAGAAAACAAATGGTTTAGAGAGTTCTTCAGCAATCTTATATTTTATTAGGAACAAATAATCTGGAAAACTCAACAACAAATGGAAAATAAAACATTCTTTGTCGAAACAAATATTATAGAGTGAAAACAGACCGAATCAAATGTATGACAAAATCCCAGCACAGTAATTGTCCTGATTAAACACAAAGCAATCATCAGACTATTTATAGGAAGCACTGTTCACCATCCAGAGGAAGCGGGATTGAAATCATGGTCT
Source organism: Gymnoscopelus microlampas (assembly GCF_963454915.1). Lineage (NCBI taxonomy): Eukaryota > Metazoa > Chordata > Actinopteri > Myctophiformes > Myctophidae > Gymnoscopelus > Gymnoscopelus microlampas. Next base: position 19,987,421 of record NC_139950.1, read on the forward strand.
GGAGTGAGGACTGCAGCAGCTGACTGTGAAAAGTGGAAGTGCTCTGTTTAGGCCTTATGTGCCACGAGGCACGAAGTGGATAGGTAACAGGTGACCTGTTCACCGTCCACATCCAAAAGTCTTGTTCCACTCCTCATACACCTCCAGATCTTTGGATGAAACGCTGGGGCGTACAGTCTTCAGGGCTTCTTGGAAATCACAGTGGAGGATTGGCCGCACCTGATCGGGGGTGATGGTGGCAATGTCTTTGAGCTGGATGCTACGGATGGGCCCCAGCGCTGCCTCTCTGCACAGCTGGGTCATATCGGCCCCCGAAAAACCTTCTGTCCCCATGACCACGCTCTCCAATTCCTCTTCCCCGAGCTGGTTCTTCTCATGGGCCATGAGGTTGATTACTATCTGGCGTCTAGCAGCTGCTTCGGGCAGGGGGATGTACAGCCTTTTGGACAGGCGGCGACGGGCTGCCTCATCTATCTCGTGTGGCCGGTTGGTGGCGCCCACCACCAGGATCCGATCCTCCGCCGAGGTTGCCGCCCCGTCCAGCTGGACCAGGAACTCGGTCTTGATGCGCCGTGATGAGTCGTGCTCTCCGTCCGTCCGCTGGGACAGCAGGGAGTCAATCTCGTCGATGAAGATGACAGCGGGTTGGTGGAGGCGGGCGATGGCGAACAGGGCTCGCACCATCTTCTCTCCCTCGCCCACCCACTTAGACGTTAGCGACGAGGCGCTGATGCTGAAAAACGTGGCACCTGATTGACATGCAATGCACTTCCCTATGAGTGTTTTGCCAGTTCCAGGGGGCCCAAACAAGAGGATGCCCTTGGGTGGGCCGCGGAGGCCAGTGAAAATGTCGGGCCGTAGCATCGGCCAAACCACAATTTCCTTTATGGTAGCCTTGGCAAACTCCAAACCGGCTATGTCGTCCCAGACTACGGGAGCTCCATGGTCCATGATCTCACTCATGATGAGCTCGATTATCTTGGGCTCAAAGTTTTTCAGGCGCTCATCAATCACTTGTGCCTCTTGGTCAGCAATATCGCTGGCCCCGCCCTGTTCCTCTTCCTGTCGTGGCAGAGGTGACACAAATTTGGAGAAGGTCCCTCGGGGCCTGTTGGCACCCAGGGATTTCTTCATGGCCGCGGCCGCCAAAGCGGGGGCCTGACCTCTCTGGGGTTGGTGGGCATTTTTTTTATGCTGATCGACAATGAACTGCTCTCGGGCCGTTTTGAAACTGCCACCAGCCCGTGATTCAGGTCCCGCCTGAGCACAATGTGCGCCCCTGCCACTGACCCTTGCGCTGTCTCCATCTGAGCTGTAGAAATTCTTCCGCTTAGATGGGTTAGAGACGGGGAAGAAGTTGGCCTGCTGGTTGTAAGTGCCACAAGCGGGGCCCATGTTTCCCTGTGGAGTAGCTGAGGCCGTATGTCCAAATAAGGCATGTGTCTGTGGTTGGGGGCATGTGAATGAGCTGGCATTGCAAGAAATACCCTCAGTGACTCTTGGCCTCTCTGCAGAACCACCATGAGGCTTAGTAAAAATGCCACTGCCCTCTGCTTTGGGCAACAGGGGTCCTGTGGATTTGAATAATGGAGGCTCTGCCCTGCCTGGGGCAGAGGGAACAGACAGGGAGCTGCCTCTGCTCTCTTGTCCAACAGTTATGTTAACATCTGCTGGTGCCACTAGGGAGCCTCCTCCTCCCCTTGTCCCCGCCTGAATCATCTTTTGCACGCACGGCAGCTCCAGTACGTTCTCCATGGTCAGGGAGGACTCCCATTTGTCACTGTGGTTCCTCTGACTGCGGGCCAGGTGCAGGGCACTGTCCGCATAGTTGTTGAGACCTGTGCGGGCATCGTCCGAGTCCAGAACTGCTGCGTAGCGTTCCGAGTAGGTCCTGAGCAGACTGGCTGTGCCGGCCTGAGAGAGCTGGGAGTTTGCCCATGCATACTGAATGTCGAGGATGTGCAGTCGATAGGCGTCTGCCGTCTGTTCAGGTGTGCAGGTGCCAGATGAAATGTCAAAGGACCTCCTCTGCCACTCGTCCAGGTGTGCACCGCTCATACCTTGGCCTGGAAGGATAGAGGACAGGAGTCATTAAAAATACATGACCCACCAAGCAGCCAAAGCAGACGCCACAACCACAAAACACATTACCCACACAAAAAAAAAAGTTGAATTCCCCAACACTGGCTCTGGGGCACTGGGGGGGGGGGGGGTAAGGTTTTTGCAATCAGTGTCAATTGATTTCAGCTGGAATTTAGGCCAGCATAATAAAGTTTACATTACTTTACTATACAATGGGAGAGTACTAGCCTACAGTGGTGGAAAAGGTACTAACATTTCTTACTTAAGTAAAAGGATCAATACTGCAATGTAGAAATACACATACATGTCCGGTATTCAGAATTTACTTGGTAAAAAGTACAAAAGTATTGGCATCAAAATGTACTTAAAATACTAAATGTAGAAAGTACTCATTATGCAGAATGTCCCATTTCACAAGTTTTCAAATGTCTAAAATGTATACAAATCTTTTGAAACTAGCAGATCTACAAGCTCGAGCTTGTAGATCTGTTATTTTCAAATGGCCAAGATGTATTGCTGAAGTGGTTAATGTATGTTTTGTAACACTAATCAAAATTGTGAGTAACCAGTAACTAAGTAACCAGTGCATACGTTTTCAAAGTAGTGGAGTAAAAGTACAATATTTGCCTTTGATGTGCAGTGGAGTAGAAGTACTTGAGTAAATGTACTTCGTTACTTTACACTACTGCATATGTAAACATTGACGCTAAACCTGTACAGTACACAGCACACACACCAGTTACAAACTTGATTTAGCGCAATAAACAAAACAAAAAACGAATACATGAATATAATAGACCGTATAAATGACAGTTTTATGAAGGTTAAACAGTTATATATACCTGTTATGTTACTAGTCTCTCTGTGATGTCTAAGAGTATGAATGAAATAACTTCCCGCCAGCTGCTTCTGTGTGGACTGCGGAGTAATAGTGTTGCCAGGTCTTCTTATTACAAGCTACTTTGGGCTTGTTTTTCTGTAAAGTTGCTTGTAAATATTGGCTAGTTGCGGTTTGTTGGGCTTGTCTCTAAAGTTGAGTTGCTTTTTTTTGGGGCTTATTTGGGGGTTGTTTAAACCAGTGAACCTCAAACCTTTTCATGTCAAAGACCCCCAAATGAATGTATTTGTCTGCTGCGGACCCCCGTCTGAAAATATTTTATACCAGGGACCCCCATACAACATTCGTGCAATTAAAATGTTTCAGAGATATTCCACACTTTTCAAATTTTCTTCAAGATATAGCCAACGTATAGGTTTAGTGCTCATGTCACTTCTTTTGGGCCTGTTTTCATAGACCTGGTTGCTTGTTTCTCTCTCAAAACCTGGCAACACTACGGAGTAATGAGCCGCAGCCGCATTCGAATTCCCTCTTTACCACCTTGAGAAGTTGTGCTTCAAGTTTTCAACAAGTATGTACTATGTATGTGTCACGAAATTAAGTAAAATATGTATATATACATTTATAAATTCATGGTACGCCAAAATAAGAATGATTACCGGTTACTTTACGTAAGTAAAAGTTTTCGTGACTACTTGGCTCAAAAGTAATGGGACGGGATTTACCACACTCTGGGAGCGCTCTATTTAAATGCCAGGTTGGCCTGTGTGGGTGGTTTTATATACTTAATTGTTCAAAACATCAATACTGCAATGTAGAAATACTCTGTTACAAGTACAATTACTTGAGTAAAAGTACAGTAAGTATTTGTACAAAATGTACTTAAAGTACCAAAAGTAAAAAGTACTCATTATGCAGAATGTCCCATTTTCAGATTTTCAAAATGACGACTTCACCGATTTTCAACCTATCTTCATATAATTGGTCCTCACTAATACTCATGATAAAATGGTACCATTTATTTCTACTCAGTCTGTGTTTCAGAGGAGGGCTGTAAACAGTTCAGAGTCCCGTCTACCAGTGACATCATCAATGGGGAATCCAAGCTAATAGAAAATGCAGGCTTTCTATTCCTGGAAAGTTGCAATAAAATAAGCCATTGTTCTCGTGTTAATACAAATCTAAATAAAAAATGTGAAATCTTGTTGGGAAAAAAAATGATGATGTCACTGGTAGACGGTTTCTGGACTGTCCACAGCCCTCCTATGAGACACAGACCAAGTAGAAAAAATGGTACCATTTTATCATGAGTATTAGTGAGGAAGATGGGTTGAAAATCGTTTTAGTCGTCCTTTAAAGATATTTTGAAAATAGCAGACCTACAATTAAAAGCTTACAATGCATCCATGGCTACGCATTGTGAGCTTGTAGGTCGGCTAGCCTATTTTCAAATGGCCGAAATATATATAGGGTTGAAGTGGTTAATGTATGTTTTGTAATAATAATCAACATCTGTAAAGTAACTAGTAACTAAAGTTTTCAAAGAATTGTAGTGGAGTAAAAGTACAATATTTGTACTATTTGAGTAGAAGTAAAAGTACTGAAAATTGGAAATACTCCAGTAAAATTGTACTTAAGTACAGTAGCCTACTACTGCATGCGACTTTGTTAAATCACATACCCAGGGACACAATACATTACATGATGGCTTCAGCAGTGTGTGTGGACTGATATGTATTTGTTACTAGAGTAGTATTTGATGCCATCTTGTGGCCATCGTCCAGAATTAAAAAAAGAATACATCTGACCGCTTTGCTTTCTGGGATATGTAGTATTGTATGTGACACTTGAATGCATTTGAGATTTGACCGTAAAGTAGAGACAGTCAAATATTTGGATGGTTTTAGGATATGTAAATCATTTGAATATGCCTCCATAATTAAATAATATACATTTTTGGCAAAGATACATATAAACCAACTATCAAAAAGTGTCACTCAATGAATGGACTACATTGACCACAACTGCCACGATGAGCATGTTTATGGTGTCGACAGACTCAGAGGATGACAGCAGCTGCTCAGTGTTGCCATGTCCGCTTTGTATAAGCGACCTTTTTCTGTGAAGTTGCTTGAAAATATTTTCAAATATTTTCAGTTTTGCGGGTTGCGTTTTTTTTTGGCCTTGTTTCTTCTAAAGTGTAGTTGCTTTTTTGGGCTATCTTCCTAATAATGTTTTAAACCAGTGGTTGTCAAACATTTTCATCAAGGACCCCCACATAAATGCACAAATATTTTGTGCCAGGGACGCCCATACCAGATTTGTGTTAATATTCAAAATGTGTCACTTTCTTTTTTTTCTTTTTTAAGATTCTTTAGAAAATAGCTGGGACCCACCCCATTACCAGATTTGTGTTCGAATGTTAAAAAAAAATATTCAATTCTTCTTTATAGCTCTTCTTTTGGGCTTGTTTTCCAAGACCCGGCTGCTTATTGCTCTCACACAATCTGGCAATACTGCTGCTGCTGAGCTCAAGAGAATAAAGCAAGCCCCCAGAACCGCGGTATAACAGTGAAGCTGCCGTCGCCTGGTGGTCAAATCCGAGATTGCAGGACTTCCAAATTTACAACGCTACTGCGCGTGCGTCCACCGTCTCAAACGCTAGTGCGCCTGCTCTATTGGCTCCAATATTGGAACCAATCCAGAAAGTAGAGGTTCTGGGTGCTCCATGCGCATGTGAGCAACTTTCATTAAATTTAATTGGTGGGGTTGGTGCCGTCCGTCCTCCAGACAAATCATAACTCTATGGAATAAAGGCATACAGGGAAAATAGCTACGTGATTGCATTGCCACCATTGTTCACATGATCGGCTAGCTAGCGGATGCTACCTACTCTTTATGGTTTATTCAGTGGCATTTAAGCTTAGACACCGAGAGCCGAGGGGGTTTTCCTTTGCTTGTGGTCATTTTTTAACACGCTGGCATATTGGACATTCTATCCAAACAGGAGGACCAGCCCCCAACGCAGGCACACCCTAATCTGGGGGGACTAAAACTATGTCTGCAAAGCAACATGAAGTCATTAAGGCTGATTGAACTCGTATAGCTCTGAATTGGAGCCTCTGGGAAGCTCTTGTGTTCGTGGGGAACTGTTAGTGTTACTGGATATGACTGCCTCATCATCATCTTCATCATTATCATGCTACAGATACAGAAGATAACGTTCCTTGTCAGTCTGCCTGCTGCAGTGGCCACCAGACAGCCTCGCAACTAAAGAACAAAGCTGCCAGTTGATTTATTCACCAATCCAGTCTGTCAATAATATCGTGGCATTATGAATGCTCCCACCTATACCTTTGTCTCTCGCGACGAGAACAGCACCGTCTATGCAGAAGTTGCCAAAATACTTCTCTCCACTGGACACTGGAAGAGGCTGAAAAGAGACAATCCGAGATTCAATTTGATGCTGGGCGAACGGAACAGATTACCATTTGGACGTCTGGGTAAATCATATTTTCTGATTTTATATACAGTGACTATAGCAGAAGCACTGATGACAGACAGCAGTGATATGCAAATTGCAAATGTTTTATATTCTGTCCCTGTCCCACCCAAGTTGGATCATAACTGTGACTGTGCAGAAATGGACTACAGCAGGGGTCTTCAACAGGGGGTCCGGGATCCCTAGGGGGTCCTCAGAGTTACTACAGGGGGGCCACCAACTCTTTGTGATTGATTTTATTTTTTACATTATCCACTTGAACCCTAGCATCCCTTTTCTGAGGAGAGCTTTAGCCAAAAATAGCAGATCTACAAGCTCACAACGCCTTGCAGTGCGCGGCATTGAGCTTGTAGATTGCCTATTTTTGGCAAAGAGGTATTGCTGTTGAGGGGAAAAAAAGTTGAATCTGAAAAACTAATTTATGTACGGGGTCCCTGCTTCATCTCTCTCTCTCAGCTAGGGGGTCCTTGGCCTGAAAAACGTTGTAGACCTCTGGACTACAGTGTGGGTGACCCCTTTTAAACAATTCTCTTTCCTCAGCATCCTGGGGGGGGATGTTAAATCCCTGCCAGTGACCACAGCTGAAGTCTACTGTCTGTACTCAGTAGCCCCAGGCTTTGCATATGATCCAAGCCTTTGAATGCATGTTTAATTTAATATATAAACTTTGTTCTCTTGCAGGTCATGAACCAGGGCTGGTGCAACTGGTGAATTACTACAGAGGAGCAGACAAGCTTTGCAGAAAGGCATCGCTAGTTAAGTATGTCTCTAAGCTCAAAATGTGGCCAAAATGCTCAGCACTCATCTGGTTAATAACCACATTAACCCTCCCTATTTTGGGCATGTATTCAAAATAAAATAGCAGGTTGTGCTGCGATGTGAGCTTTCTTGGAAGTAGAATCTATGCCTTAAGTGGTTAATGCATGCTATTGGTGTCTGTTTTTTGTGTGTTTGTAAATTATTCAACATTGGTCGAGTAATTTCCATCCATGACGTCACACAGGCTAATAAAGACGAGCCCAGAGCTGTCTGACTCCTCCAGCTGGTTCCCAGAGTCCTACATCATCTATCCCACAAACCTCAACACCCCAGTGGCTCCAGCTGCAAATGGCTTAAGCCACCTGAAGAGCAACCCCAAGACAGATGAACGGGAGGTTTTCCTAGCATCCTACCACTCCAAAAGAGAAGGCGAGGAGGGGACAGTGTGGATAGCAAAGTCATCTGCTGGAGCTAAAGGTTAGACCACCTACCTAATTACGTACAGTTGGAGATTTTGTGTTTCCGAGTTAAACTGTGGAGAAGAGTTCAAATTCAGAACTGGTTTTGGATCTTACAGCAAAAACAAAGCTATTGATAGCTATTTATTAACTGAAACAAGTTAAAATGTATGTAGTTAGTAGCAACAGCACCATCATCAATGTTATTACATTGAGTTGATATACATGATGAGATACATAATATTGTGCTCTCTTTTTAAAACGTTGAAGGACCAAAATATATATTATTTTTGTGAGGGTCTGTGGGTTCCTCTTTGGGCTGCATTAATTTACTACTTAGTTTTTAAAGGTTGTACTTTAACTTGATGATTTTGTGGTTGCATTCTAAACTTTGTTCGGGAGAGGCTTAAAATATGGCTTTGCTTTCATTGTTCCAGGTGCTGGAATTTTTATATCCCATGATGCAAATGAGCTGCTGGAGTACATTGATAATCAAGGACAGGTTCATGTTATTCAGAAGTATCTAGAAAAACCTCTTCTTCTGGAGCCTGGCCATCGGAAGTTTGACATCAGGCGAGTCTTACCAGCTTATATGCATAATGCAAATCATCACAGTGTATTTGTTGGGCTCAATTGGTAATGAACTAACTAATGAACTCCATGGTATGATCCATGGTATGAATTCACAGTATTGTAAGGTGCTTTGCTTATAAACCAAAGCATACACATCGTTAATTATTGCAGAACTATATTAATAATAATTTATTTACCATAGGGTTTATGCACAGTAATGTACATTGTGTTATTTTAACTCTGAGAGTGTTCAAATGGAACCGCAAGGGTCCATTCGGTTCCATTCTTTCAAAGTTAAATTAACAATAAGGATATTATACTGCACGTTTTTCTTTAGGAGCTGGGTGCTGGTGGATCATCAGTATAACATCTACTTGTATCGGGAGGGTGTTCTGCGAACCTCATCAGAACCCTACAACAGCTCCGACTTGCAGGACATGACAAGCCACCTGACCAACCACTGCATCCAGAAGGAGCACTCACAGAACTTTGGACGATATGAGGAGGGCAACGAGATGTTCTTCGATGAGTTCAGGCAGTATCTTCTGACCACCCACAATGTTGCCATGGAGACCTCCATCTTACCTCAAATCAAGCAGATCATTAAGTAGGTCCTTGTCTTTTTTCTCCTTTTAATTTTTTTAAAGATTCTTTTGGGGCTTTTCTGCTTTTATGTATAGTGTATAGTGGAGATGGACAGGAAACGGTGAGAGAGAGATATGGGAGGGAGATCAGCAAAGATCTTTGGGAACAGGAGGACTCGAACCCGCAATGCGATGTCAGGCTACGTTAGAGCCTAAGTGCGGGGACCATTAGGCCAGCGATCCGGGCCCTTTTCCCGCCTTTTTAATATTTTTTAAGTTGCCAATTTTGTGAAAACATGACTTGCCTCAGTCAGATGAAGTATTATAACCAGCATTGATTTATTTCTTAATCACAGTACTATTGCTTTACAGAAGTAGTGTTTACATTTGTGCGGCAGTACTTACGTTGGTGACATATATTAAAGTCACAGGCGGTAACAACGAGGCCTCACACAGAGAGTATTCAAGAATCAAAGTTTTATTTTTCACTCATACAGGTACAAGCAGCAAAATGTTGGTGCACAGGAAAATCTGGATTTTTACTGTGTATAAGTGGCGCAGTGGGACAGTGCAGCACCAAACAATATCATATGACATTGTTTGCCCTTCACGATGGTAACTGTATTGTCTAAACACAAAGACATTCTACAGTACATCCTGAACAATTGCAATGCTGTGTCTTCTCTCCCAGGAGCTGTCTGAGTTGCACCGAGCCAATGATTAGCACTAAGCACCTGTCCTACCAGAGCTTTCAGCTCTTTGGGTTTGACTTCATGGTGGACGCGAACTTCAAGGTGTGGCTGATTGAGATCAACGGAGCTCCAGCTTGTGCACAGTCAGTAACAGATCCATTTCATTGATCATTTCAGCTCTTTCCGTGCTGTGTTCCATTTTCTTTTTATTCCTTATAACAGCCTAACCCTTTCAATAAGTCACTACATGGGAATTATTTAGTAGTTACTGAATTGTGAAGTGACTCATCTATTTCTTCTACATTTGGAGTGAAGTTTTGTTTATGACTACCAATTATCTTGTTGATTACTTTTTTGATTAGGCTATTTAGAGGATTATATATATACGATGCATTGTCAGCTTGTAGATCTGCTATTTTCTGTATTTTTGAAAATCTTATTTATTTAAATGTGTATTAAATTGGTTAGGTCAATTAACTGTTGCACACATAGTTTTGTTATGACACAAACTAACGTCAAATTAATTATTTATCCTGCCTAGAAAGATTAGTTTGGTGTCCTGGACGGTATAGATTCTGTTCTTACAGTATAATAAAAGGTCTATTCTTGGCATTCTGATTTTTATAATGAACTAGAATATTCTTCACTGTGAATCTCATTCAGATAGATTTACCTGGGATATCTTTCATTTATTTTTTGAGATCCTTATGTTGTCTTTTTGACTCTTGTCCCTACCTCCTCCAGGAAACTGTATTCAGAACTGTGCCAAGGTATTGTGGACGTCGCCATCTCCAGTGTGTTCACCCTGAACAGTGGTAGTGACCCATCGTCCGCCTCCTCTTCCTCCTCCACGTCCTCCTATTCCTCCTCACCCTCCTTTTCCACAACTATCACCAACTCCTGCTCTTCGCCCAAGCTGAGAGGACCCCTTCACGTGGGCCCGTTTACCCGACTGTAAGCACACGACTATCCCCCTCCTCCCCTATTTCAGTAGCTCCTCACACTATGTTCCGTTTGCCATTCCTAAACTAGCACTCGGTCTAGCGTCTAAGCATCTTTGCTTGCCGAGCTTGAAGGGGAATGACTCGGCGTTGCTCTAAGTCACTTTTTAATTTCAAGGACTGTGATATGCATTAGGCCATGGAACAGAAATGCAGATTATGAAAGAGGAGGCAGATGATGATGCTTCAACCGGAAGATCGGCAAGGGTTTTAGGAGTTCCAGAATGAGGATAGATGCCCTTCCAATTTAGTGCTGCCCATTACCAAAGCTCCTCCAAATGGGTGGTTGATTATGTATGTTTGAAGATGGAGGGATGCTCTTAGTGCCTTACATCTCCACCCATGCTCCCTTAAAAAATGAAAGAAAAAAAAAGATGCAAACTGTCAATGTAGCTTGCTGCGTTACCCTGAGTGTGTGTTTTCTATTATGTATTTGTATTGCTAGTTTGGGGAGGTCTGTGTGCCTGTGCGTGGTTCTGGGATTGCAGATCAATCATCGTGATACACAAAGGCAAATATAAAAACACTAAAGCTCTATATACTTCGTCATACAACGAATAGCGAAAATAGCCGACCTACAAGATCACAACGCGCCGAGAGCTTGAAGATCTGCTATTTTTTAAATGTAAAAAAAAACTTTTTTTATTTACCCAAAATAGGGATGCCAGGGTTAATGTGGTTATGCATTTTCAATTGCAGTTTTCATTTTGGTCATGTGTTCTTACAAGACACTCATTACGACAGGTTCATGATTGTGTGCAGCTTGCAATTGGGCCTTTGGCTTCAATGCTGTATGCTACTGTACCTAGTTTCACTTATGGGATACCATCTTAAAAATGCTAAGTCATTTTAGGAAATGGGAAAGGATGAAATTGAAAAACTCCCAAGTATCTCAATCTGTGAAGTAAAATTGTAAATGTCTCATGGGATCTCATACACTATTAGCCTACATTATTCTTTTTTCAATAAAGAAACTAAATGCAAATATCTTTATAAAATTTGACAGACATGGATATACATTGACCTTTCATTTTGATGTTTGAAGAGACAGAGCATGTTGGTGGGAACGCATGTAGTACAGTAGTATCTTATGTCTTATGCATCATGATAAAGATAACCCCTAACATCCTTTGCCCCAAACATTATGTACCCAGATACTTTTTTTAAATGTTCATTGTTCTTGTTGAAAGTGGCTTGTTTTGTTTTTTTGCCATAAGTTATTGAAAGACCCCATTCAGTAAAAAAAAGAAAAGACATCAGTTGTTAAATATATAGTTTCGCATATACTCGAATTATAAGGAGTTGATCCAGGATGAAAAGAAAAATATATATATCAATTATGCTTTGTCAAAACTAGCACATCATTATAAGCATCGTTTGTTTTTATTGCTATCATGTGGTGTAATACTGAATCTGATTGACCCCTGTTAGCTACGTAATGTAGCTTGGGTTGCTGCACTAGGAGCACTGGTGTTCAAGGTTCTGTCAAACTTATAAAACCACAATTTTAAAGCTTGCAATTTTGAGTGCAGTCAATGCTCCTCAAAGGTTATAGTATGTTATCAAATTGATGCAACTCAATCATATTCCATCACTGCCTTCATTTTTATTTATTGCTAGTAATCTTAATTTAGTAATTTCTGAAAACAAACTGCTATTGGGCAATTTACCTGTTATGCCTTTTTCTTTAGAATTGCACACTGTGATTCAGGTTTTTGTTGTTTATTTCATGGGGTCTTTAAGATGTTATGATTATGTTTCTACTTGGTCTAGAAGATAATTGTGACCATTCAAACTACTGTGTCAAATCCAACTTGAATTGTTATAAGAACCATTGAGTATTTGTAAAAGGGTTATACATAGATTTCCTACAGTAGAGATTTAGTCTTTCCCTTACCTTGATGATGCCTGCATGCTGGGTTGTTAATCATTGGTATTATTTTTCACTGTGGAATTCAGCATGGACAATGACCTGTTGTGGCTTCAGGGTCTTGGCATCTTAGTTGTCATTCTTATAGGATGTAAGTCCTAGTACTGTATGTAGTGTTATTTAGCCTATGTCTGGCTTTCAGTTTGTGTGTCCCTTGTTTTCTTTTTTTTCTTTAAACAAAAACAGACTTTCTCAATTCATATGAGGTTGTGCTTCTGTTGTTTTGAGTCAATTAAGTTAAGGGACACTTGGAACATTTCTTTGTTTTTAATAATCCTGTTTGTGTTTACAATAATACTCTGAGGAATGAAGGACAAGCAAGGTAGAATGACAGGTATAGACCCGTTTTAATGTGTGCACGGTCAAGAAGTGATTCTAGTTTAGTAGTTTGACAGGAATAAGACTGTAAAAGCATGGAGCACTTATGTCCCTGAAATGATGATCGAATGTTTGGCTAGATGAAAACGTATTCAGAGAAGGTATATACAATGGGTTACAGAAAAGTTTGATTCTGCTAATGAATTGATAAAACAAGAAACAGATGATTTAAAAAACAAATCTAAATTGTGGGGATTTTTATTTCCATCAAAGAGAAGGGTGCCTTAGAGGGAATTGCCTAGATGTTAAAAACAAGCAATGGACCTCCTACATTTAAACGCACCTTCATTTGTTTCATTGATTGTAAGTGAGTAAATCTGCCTGTCGTCAGACCTTTTTGTCTTGTCTGTTAAATATAAATTCTTCAACATTACTTCCTCTTATTCAGTATTGATTTGCACATTTGATCATGGCAAGTTGTTTTACACTTATTTAAAATGGAATTTCTCCTCCTTACCAAAGATGTAATTCCTGCTGTTTTTCTTCAGAATTAAATTAATTTGCTCTTTTTAAAGAAATTTGTCAAGATGATCTACAAGCAAGTATCTGTAGTCAATGAAATGTGTTGTGTTTCTGTTAAATGTTTTATCAAAATCCCATATGAAAAGTCTGTTAATATGCTGTGTAGAATAAAAAATATCATCCAACATGGATCTCTCCGTATTTATACGTACATTGAATTTGTATTTTACATAACTTCATAAACAAAAAAGATAACTTCATATTTGAGGGTAGTCTACCATTGATTGAGTAGTAGATCAAACTATGCATTACATTAAATTAATCAATCAATCAGTCAACCAATCAATAGTCTCTCGAGACAAACTGCTGGCTCACGCAATTTTCAAATTGGAGGTATTAAAATGGCCTTAAAGTCCTTAAATTGTCACTTCACTGTCATCTGGGGACCCCTACAAAATCATGTGGGGACCCCCACAGGTTGAGAACCACTGCTCTCTAATGAACCATAGAATTGAACTCTGTCCCTTTAATGCCAGCGCCCAGTGGTGTCTTTCACTTCCTAGGCAGAGAGTGTTGTACTTCCTGTGTCTCCACTCCAGCACCATGCACATGTGGTAAACATGTACCGTGCATGAGCACCGTACCTCAGTACCTCTACGAAACATGGACTTTTCTAATAAATGGAGTAGTTTGCCGAAAGCTCCAAGTATCAAAGGATTAGCGAAAAAGGGATACGGAATCCCAAACGCGACGCAGCAGGCCGCTGTTCAGGATCTAACCAGGGCTCACATTGACTCATTTGACCAGGCTGTAACAGACGGACTGACTCGGACTGTGCTGGTAGGTCGCCGCGTTGCTGTTCTTCTCAACAACAGTGGTGTAAAGCATTGGACTGGTTCTCAAAGTGGGGTCCTTGAGGGAGTTCCAGGGGGTCCCTAGCTAAATGATGAATAGTTAGAAAACAAATGGACCCTTATGGGTCTGTAACTCTGAGAGTGTACACATTGAACCACATTTGGTTCCATTTGTACACTCTCAGAGTTAAATTAACATTGATTTTACAAGACAAATTGGGGTCCCAGAGATAGAAATGCCATTGAATGGGGGTCCGTCCGTAGCCTAATGCATGTCAAACTGGGTCCTTGAAATTAAAATGGTTGAGAATCACTGCTAGAACCGTAAAAATCATGTCATCATCTCTTATGGGGGTCCCTGGCATATTTTTTCAAATGGGGGTTCGCAGGCTAATAAGTGTCAATTTGGGGGTCCCTAACATGAAAAAGTTTGAGAACCACTGGTGTAAAGTAACTAAGTTTGGCTAATTTGTCAGCTGTTATAGCAATGCCAGAGCAAGCGACGCGTACCGTCGTACATTGGAGTATTTATTAAAGTCACACTCTGTAGGGCTTTATGCGTGGTGCTGTGGCGACACCATGTGGCGACAGACAGGTGTGCCGTTCGCAAACGTTTTAAGTCAAGTGTAACGTTAAATTCTATCAACTAACTAATTTAATACCATGCAACTGTCAGCATAATGTCTCTTATATTAATGTAGTGTTGTGGGGTAGCTAGTCTTTCTCTTTAAGTCACAGGCGTGTCTCTGAGTCTGCACATTATGTAACAACCCATAACATAACTCCGTTTTCCCTCCCTGCTGGAACAACCTCTTAGCCAATAACCCACTATGGTGGAAACCTAACGCATAACATGAACAGATACCCGGCATTACAATCATCTCAGTTTGATGTATTCTGTTTATAGCCATCTATTTGAAGCTTTCTCTGCCTTATCTGTTGTGCCATCACTTTTCCAGGCAATTCCGCCTTTGGAGTTCTCTTTCAGAAATGATCGCATCAGCCTTGCTTTCGTTGAGGCCACCATCCACAAACCAGTGGTCGTCAAGGGGGGCGTCTGCAAGGAGCTGCGGGTGTTCCCGGCAGAGTGTAGGGGAAGAAGATCTTCATACAAAGGGAAAATTGTGGTTAGTTTGAGATTCATATACAACTGTGAATTCTGTTACCATTATTACTGCCCAATTTAAATGGATGATTTGGATTGTTTTAAAAGTAGTGATTGTCCAGTATATCTCTGGATCTGGAACTGTGTCTGGACACTTGACGTAGTGTGCTATATAACAACTGCTAGCTAAATTGTGTGCTTCTTTTTTACCATGCACATTGCTGTTCAAGGAGTGATACGTGTATGAGAGTCTTCTTGGGCATGGTAACATAGATTAGTATTTTCATATCTAGTGTTCTGTTTCTCCTCAGGCAGATGTCACCTGGTCTGTCAATGGTGTTCCCAGAGGCGTCATCAAACAGTCTCTGGGACAGGTACCCATCATGGTGAAGTCCAAGTTGTGTAATCTACATGGCATGTCCCCCAAAGAGCTCATTAAACACCATGAAGAGGCGGAAGTAAGAGCTGCATTACTAGAAATTACAGTAACTCACCTGTATCGGTTTTATGCACTTGGTTTAATTTTCAACTTTCCCTGGCACAACAATAGGAAATGGGTGGTTATTTTATTGTGAACGGAAATGAGAAGGTTATCCGTATGCTGATCATGCCAAGGAGGAACTATCCTATTGCAATGTCAAGACCGAAATGGAAGAACAGAGGTCAGGGGTACACTCAATATGGTAAGTCGGGACAGCTAGGAAGGATACTGTGAGTAATGAGCATTTCTGTGTACAAACCTAGGTTAACTAATAGAAATTAAAGTGCCAGTGAGTTAAGTCTCACTCCAACTCTGTGCCTCAACTCTGGGGACTCTCAAACATAAGTGATTTGCTTTGTTCTTAGGCATCTCCATGCGATGTGTGAAGGAGGAGCATACTGCTAACAACATGAACCTACATTACCTGGAAAACGGGACAGTGATGCTGAACTTCATATACCACAAAGAGCTCTTCTTCCTTCCCCTGGGATTTGCACTCAAGGTAATTTAGATCAAGGTGGAGAATTTATTTATGAACTGTGCATGTGCCATTTAAAGACAATGTAAGGCCTATGCCATTTTTGCCATTTGTGCTTAATACATGCAGTCATCTTATCCCCATTTGAAATGCACACAATTAAAACCCCTATTTAATTAAAATATCTATGGTAATTTTGTGTAATTTTTAATTATGTTTTTTAGGCAGTTTCGCTTTGTATTTAGACCTAAGTGTAGAGAGAAAGGAATCTTAGGGTAAGCAGCGGAAAGTATGAGAAGGCACTAACTTGTTCTAGACTACTAAAATCGGGTAAGTGCCTTGACCTGTGCCTCTAGAGGATAGAGGATTGAGTCAGATATGTCAATGATGTATGTCATCATCAGGTACATTTTGCAGCTATCCACAGTAGACAGAGATGGTACCATTCTTTAGTGAGGACCCACATGGATGAAAAACAGCAAAGTGTTCCTTTAAGTTTACTGCAGGACTGAAATCTGAGCTATTGCATGTGGTGGGCACACTTCCTGAGCAACTAGACTGCCTCTAGCTTTAGATGTTTTTTTAAATTATTGTTTTTAAGCATTTAAGTGTGACTAAACTATTTTAGATAAAACCGAAAGTGTGTTATGTCCATTAACAATGCTTCTTTCATTCAGGCCCTGGTGGACTTAACAGACTTCCAGATATACCAGGAGCTGATCAAAGGTCGCGAAGACAACTCCTTCTACAAGAGCTGTGTGTCAGAGATTCTGCGCATTGTCACGGAGCAGGCCTGTACCACCCGCAGCAATGTGCTCAGTTACCTAGGAGAGCGCTTCCGAGTCAAGATGAATCTGCCTGAGTGGTACACTCATGAGCAATGTGCCAACTTCCTGCTAGAGTAAGCTTTCAGCATGGTGCTTTTTTGGGTGGGGACTACTACTGCGAAAGTCATCAGTTTGACAAAAACATATCTTGGGCTTCGTTGCTTAGATCAGTGGTTCCCAAACCGTGTGCTGAGGCGGAGTGGTGTGTTGTTGTTTTTTTAATTTACTATATCAGTACTTTGTGCGTGCTCATTTCCTAGTACAGAGGCAATATATTTAACCACTTTGGCAGGCCTATTTTGTTATTATCTGCAAAATTATTATTATTAATGTTTTTAACAAAAACAGCTGATGTACAAGTTCACAATAATGAATCAAGGTAGATTGGCTATTTTTGCTATAAATACAGGTGTGCCCTGGGATTTTTACTTGCCCATTGGTGTGACTTGGTCACAACATTTTTGAAAACGTCTGGTTTAGATGCATTGCTGTGTTGTGTTTTCTTCAGTGAGTGCATCTGCATCCACCTCAAGTCAGATGTGGAGAAATTCTACCTGCTGTGTATGATGACCCGGAAGCTTTTCACCTTTGCCAAGCAGGAGTGCATGGAGGAGAACCCTGACAGTCTAATGTGTCAGGAAGTGCTCACTCCTGGCCAGTTCTACCTCATGTTCTTGAAGGCATGTATTGATTGTTGCAGTTGTCTCATATAATGGTAAAATGCATTTCTATAACTATATTCATCCATTCACACACCAATGGCAGAGGCAGGTAGGGGTAAAGTAAGGTTGCTCAAGGACACTTAAACATCAAGACAGGAGGAGCTGGGGATTAAACCGGGAACCCTCCAGTCCTCAAACAGTTGCTTTACATTCTGAGCCACCACTGCCTCTAATGCCCATCTCTAGTTGTCAGAATGCTAATTTCTGTGCTGGGTTTCCTTCGATAAAGAGTGTATTCTATTTTGCTCTCAATGTTGTTATATACAAAATATACAATGTCATTTTTATTGAATAATAAAATGTACAGGAAAAGACAGCATATATTTAGCGATTATGTTTTTAACATCTCTGATATGCTAACAGGAGAGAATGACTGCCTGGTTGGTGTCTATCAAGCTTTCAATGGACAAGAGGGCCAACAAGTTGACCGGAGGAGTGAACTCAGAGAATCTTCTCAAGATTTTCAACACGGGCACAGAGGTGTCCAAGCCTTTTGAATATCTCCTGGCCACTGGAAATCTCAGCTCCAAGACAGGTATGACCATCTACCTGTATCTGGTGTATTTAGTTCAGTGATCATAAACCAAGGTCATGTCTTTACTGTCAGCATCACAGCATGTACCAATGTGCCTCATAATGCATACAATTCTTTTTAATAGACATACCACTAGAAGAAAATTAAGATGATGTACAACAGGCAATCGCATGCCTCGCTACCTTTTCATGGCTCTTGGTAGAAATGTAACTGCATACATAACTATTAGGGAATGTTTCCTGGTGTAGACATTCCCTAATACTGGGACATTGGAATGTCTCCATGTTCAACATAGAATCATGCTGTTTTAGATAATCACGCTGCTATAACTCTTGTCCATCCTTCCTCAGGTCTGGGCATGCTCCAGGACACAGGCTTATGTGTGGTTGCCGACAAGCTCAACTTTGTCCGCTACCTCTCCCACTTCCGCTGTGTGCACAGAGGTGCAGCCTTTGCCAAGATGAGGACCACCACGGTGCGTAAACTGCTGCCTGAATCCTGGGGCTTCCTGTGTCCCGTCCACACCCCGGACGGAGAGCCTTGTGGCCTAATGAACCACATGACTGCCAGTTGTGAGATTGTGTCTCAGGCCTGGCCCACCACCACCTTGCCAGCCCTGCTCTGCTCCCTGGGTGAGTGTCTTTTGCCTGCTACAGGAAGTGCAGAGTTTTTTCTTCCTGTTTGTGTTTTAAATTGGCAGCCCCACCTGAAAATGTATTTTCTGTTCATTAAAGAGCTGAAAAGTCGAATACAGTTATCTAAGACTTATTTGAACAAAAAACAAACAAAAGAAAATCACTCACTGCACCTTTTTAAAGATTAAATTAAAGATATTAAATTAGCCGGTAACGTGTCTGTCTCACTCTTGTGACCAAGGTGTGACGCCTGTGGATGGTTCTCCCACTCAATCCTATTCTGACTGCTACCCCGTGGTCCTGGATGGAGCTGTGGTGGGCTGGATTGAGACTGAATTAGCTCCCATCCTGGTTGAGTCACTACGCACATTCAAGGTATAGCAAGTCACCATGTGTGTTTTATGATGGTATTTATAATTAGTCTTAAGGCTATTATGCACTGGCTGCGAATGGCACGCATCAAAACAGACCTCCCCATTATTGTCTGTGTACCTACACCACACTGTTGGCGGTGAATGTGCACGCCGCGTGTTGACGTCCCGCCTGGTGTTCTGATACGCCCACTGTTCTGTTTCTAGAAAATAATTTCTGTGCGTTCTCCAGTTGGTGCTATGGGTGGCACTTCACACGCGTCTATACTGCGTTGCACTGGCGGTGTGAACTGGCCTTTATGGCTATGTTCAGACTAGCAGCCCAAATCAGACTTGATAAAACCGATAGGCCAAAACATCTGAACGCTTAAAAAACACTCATTCTGGAAATACATTTTTGTGAATCGGATTTGAACCACATTGCTAGGTTGTTTTAAACGCGATTCAAATCTGATTTCTAAAGATACATCTCAGTCTGGACACGCCGAAAATAGCTGATCTACAAGCTCATAATGTGTCGCCTCTCTCGACACGTTGTGAGCTTGTAGATCATGCCTATATATCACGCCTATGTCTGAATGCACAAATCCGATCTGATCACTTGCAAATAACAGTGTGGGCAGTCAGCCTTAATGATAGTATTTGAGAAACAAATCAGATTTGCCTGCAGTCTGAACAAAGCCTTAATGACCGCCAGCGTGTAATGGAAAGATTGTATGCATGTTTCTTATTTATGTACCACTCTGCTGTAGGTGTTGAAAGAGAAGAAGATTCCTCCTTGGACTGAGATAGTGCTAGTTCCCAAAACGGGAAAGGCCAGCCTGTATCCTGCCCTGTACCTCTTCACAACACCTTGCCGAATGGTGCGGCCTGTTCGCAACCTAGCCCTTGGCAAAGAAGAGTTGATTGGCGTTTATGAACAGGTACGGAGGTAGTACTAACTACTAAGGTGCATGAAACCGCTTCCCAAAACCCACATCAGGCTGATCTTATTATTGTTTTTGTATTGCATGGTGGATGCTGATGTGGTAACTCTGCAATACAGCTTTACATGAATGTTGCCATCATGGAAGATGAGATTGAACCTGGAGTGAGCACACATCAGGAGCTGTTTCCCCACAGCATGCTGAGCGTGGTGGCCAGCTTCATCCCTTACTCGGACCACAACCAGAGTCCCAGGAACATGTACCAGTGTCAGATGGGTAAGGTTACGTTTTCTTTTTAAAACAACTAGACCAAGAGCAGTAGGCTCCGGAAAAGGTAATCCCCCAGACAATCAGGTTATGAATGATTGACATTGAAGGCCTATTACCTGTCTTCCTAACACACACACACACACACACACACACACACACACACACACACACACACGCACCTCTTTGTTTGCAGGTAAGCAGACCATGGGCTTCCCCCTCCACTCGTTCCAGGATCGCTCGGATAACAAACTCTACCGCCTTCAGACGCCCCAGAGCCCTCTGGTCAGGCCTTCCATGTACGACCACTACGATATGGACAATTACCCAATTGGAACCAATGCCATTGTGGCTGTCATCTCTTACACTGGCTACGACATGGAGGACGCTATGGTGAGATATTACACAACTAGGTTGAAGATGGTTAAGTGTTTTGGATGGAAGGGACTTTGTTAACGATATCTTATTTGGTTAGATTGTGAACAAGTCATCGTGGGAGAGGGGTTTTGCCCATGGCTCTGTCTATAAAACGGAGTTGGTGGACCTGGCTGACAAGGTGAAAGGAGATGAGAGCGTCGAGTTTGGTGCGAAACCGGATGATGCTAAGGTGAATGGCAAACTGGATGCTGATGGATTACCCCCGATCGGGGCTGTGATAAAGTATGGAGACCCCTTCTACAGTTACATCAACACCAATACTGGCCACAGCCATGTCATCCTCTATAAGTAAGTTAAAGTGCTGAATTGCCTGTCTATTTATTGCATCTGTTTTGTTAATTTCTTCCCAATTATTATCTCCATATATCGGTCCACACTTATGCTTTCTAAATAATTGTACCATTTCTGTATACACACGCTGTGTCTCAGAGCCAGGCTGTGAATGGCTTGAACATTTACCCTCTACTCTACCAATGACATCATCAGGGTGTATTTCTAACTAGATTTCGAGCTTGTCCAGGAAAATGAGCACACTGGCTATGCCTACTGTTTTGCCAACATTCCAGGAAGAGAACCTCTGTCATTTCCATTAGTTTGAAATCCCCACCAATGGCAATTATATGAGCCATCCACAGCCTGCATCTGAGACAGAGCGAGTAGCTTAAAATGGTACTATTCCTATAGTGAGCATTTGTGAGGACTGATTTATGAAGACAAGGTTGGATGAAGTGTTAAGTGTTCCTTTTAACTAATATTGTTTTGAAATCATGTCCTTTTGGGGCAGAAATATTTACTTTTAGGGGTGTTAATTGTAACCTTAAATTAATTATTTTAAATCTCTAACATATAAAGGAATGTGTGTTATTTTTGGACCAAAGACTTATCTTTCTGAATAGTACCATCATTTTTCATTTACTTTCACTTTCAAATGGTGGATGTCTCATATTGGAACAAAAGACAACAAATTACACATTCCCCCCTGTCTTGCTTTTAGGAACCAAGAGACATGTGTCGTTGACAACATAAAGATCTGCAGCAATGACGCAGGCTCCGGCCGTTTCAAGCGCGTCTGCATTACCGTTCGTGTGCCACGCAACCCCACCATCGGTGACAAGTTTGCCAGCCGCCACGGTCAAAAGGGCATTTTGAGCCGCTTGTGGCCCGCTGAGGATATGCCCTTCACAGAGAGTGGCATGACCCCTGACATCCTGTTCAACCCTCACGGGTTCCCCTCCCGCATGACCATTGGAATGCTGATTGAGAGTATGGCTGGAAAGTCCGCTGCCCTTCATGGCCTGAGCCATGATGCCACACCCTTCACCTTCTCAGAAGACAGCGTTGCGCTGGAACATTTTGGCACCATGCTGCAGGCAGCGGGCTACAATTTTTATGGCACAGAGCGGCTCTACAGCGGCCTGAGTGGCCTGGAGCTGGAGGCGGACATCTTCATCGGTGTCGTCTATTACCAGCGGCTGCGTCACATGGTCTCCGATAAGTTCCAGGTGAGGACCACAGGAGCTCGAGACAGAGTGACCAACCAGCCAGTGGGAGGGAGGAACATCCAGGGAGGCATCCGCTTTGGGGAGATGGAGCGAGATGCGTTGCTGGCTCACGGCACATCGTTCCTGCTTCATGACCGACTCTTCAACTGTTCGGATCGTTCGGTGGCCCAGGTGTGTGTGGACTGTGGCAGCCTGCTCTCTCCTCTGCTAGAGAAGCCGCCACCCTCGTGGTCGGCCACGTGCCACCGCAAGACTGTCTGCCGCCTTTGTGGAAAAAGCGACTCTATCGACACTGTGTCTGTGCCTTATGTCTTCCGCTACTTTGTAGCTGAGCTTTCAGCAATGAATATCAAAGTGAAATTAGAGGTCAAATGAATGTCCCAGGACAGTGAATGATTCCTGTATGCATCCCAGAATGTTCTATTATGGAAATATTTTCCATTTTATGTATGCAAAATGTTTTTCTATACCTAATTGTACTGTTAAAACTTCATTAGCAAGGCTAAACAAAGAACATGAAGCCATTTTGTAATAGAACAGGCAGGTGCCTGACATTTGCTTGTGCCTAAGATTGTTTAAAGCTGAAATCTGGGACTTAAATGAATAAAAGGATATTTGAACCAATCTGTGTGGCAGAGTATGTAGTATTTTATTTGTATTTTTTTACAAAAAATATGATAAAAAAAATAACAGTACCCAACAGTCTATGAATTGACACACACTCGATAACTTCACCAAGAAGGAAGACAGATTAGACAATGCATACCTAATTACCTATACATAAAAAGAAGGGGGGAGAAAAGCGTCTTTATTGTAGTTAGGCCATTGTAACTTCAATTGCCTCTCTCTGCCAGGAGAGATATATATCCATACGTATATAAAACGTATGGATTGCGGCTTCTACCTAATACCAGAACTAATGATACAGGAAGGAGGTGGGATGAGGTTTTGTAAAAGTAATTGAGATACTGGTGTCAGTGTCAGATGGTGTCTATCCTGGTCAGTATCCTGGTGTCTGAAGTACAGGCGTAGAGGCAGCTCTGTGTAGGATTGTGCATTCAGCCTCATGCCATAGTTCTTTCGAAGCTTTCGAAGATAACTAGGAAGCACAATAGATGACAGGGAAGCACCATAGTAGATAACACGGAAGCCATACCTGCCAACTCTCCTGTTTGAACTTGACCAATCATGGAGCCAGGCCCCAGAGCGGCGTTCTTCTCAGACTGGAAAGACTCATGGAACAGTGGCGTTCCCAGGAATTGCATTTAGGGCAGGCGAGATCCCTCAGGCGAGGGGGGTACTCGGGGAAAAATCTCGGGGGAAACAAGTTAACAACAACACTACACATACTGACTACAAAACTGAATAACGTTAATAAAAACAATATGCAAGTATAATCAATCAATCAATTCTTCAGCGGTAGTCTCTTCATGTTGTAGTTTAGTAATGAATGGCTCAAGCTGCTCTCAGAGACCCTTTTATGCCAGGTGAGTACAGGTGGTGGCCCAGACCCCCACCCCTGGCACTCCTGGTACCCCATGAAGACAAAGGCAAACATTTGCATCACTATATAGGCGAGGGTCGCTCTGCTGAATGGATACGGTGGTCATTAGCTGCCTGCCCGCATGAACGGACGAGGAGGCGAGCTAATAGTCCGACGGCCACTATTCTGTTTGGATTTTTTTCACTGCCTGTTTTTCAGTCAGTCTTTTACTTCATTTTCTAGGGGAGGTGAGATTTTAGTTCCTGCCTCTACAGCGGGTCACTACGCCACTGATAGCGTCACAATCATTTTTAACCACTTAGCTTTGGCTATTTGAAAATAGCAGATCTACGAGCTTGTAGATCTGCTATTTTGGAAAAATCTTGAAAATGTGTGCATATCTTTGAAATATATATACATTTTTAAAGCGAACATTTTTAGCTCAAATCTTTGCTTCTGGGGGTCCCTGGCACAAAACATTTTCAGATGGGGGTCCGTGGCCAAATGTATATCAATTTAGGGCTCCTTGGCATGAAAAAGGTTGAAAACCACTGTTCTAAATGGCAGTGGTTCACAAACTTTTTAGCTCAAGAGTCTTGAGGCGTGGGTCTCGGCTCCCGGGGAGACATCAAATTTCTCTTTTGGTTCTTGAGTCCCAAGACTCAAAACCCAAAAGAGAAATTTGATGTCTCCCCGGAATCATACGAGGAAGTAAAATCAATAAATGGATCCAGGGAGAAAGCGTGGCAAAGTATTGCCGACAAATTAAATGCACAAGTTGTCCAAAAATATGTAATTAATTTATATACAAATACATAAATATATAATTCAGTTAGGCTTAAACATAAGGAGTTTAAGTGAATGTTGGAATTATAATTATAAACACTTTCTAATTTCTAATTTTTAAAATCGAAGACCTACAAGTGAAAAGCTTGCCTTTTGGCGGCCGGGGGGGCCCGGGAGTACCCGCTCCATGGGGGGCCGGGGGGCCGGAGGTACACAGGGGGCCGGGGGTCAACGGGGTACACGGGGATCCGGGGGTCCCCGGGGGGCCGGGGACCCCCGGCCGCCATAAGACAAAAAAAATCGGGCTTGTAGATTTCGATTTTCGCATAAAAATTGAATAAGTGTGGAAAACTCATTGGTTACGATTGGAGTCATTGGACTAGCTATTTCATAAAACTTGAAGAACAAGGCACTGGATTAATAAAGCTTGGCTGTTAGCCTGGTCCGGACCAGGCTAACTTCACAGCTAAATTGCCATGGTAACTAAGGCAGGATTGCTTCAATTTTCTTTCGTGAAACCGGATCATAGATAAACATATCCAGGTTTACTGGCTAAATTAATCTGCCGAGCTAACTCAGCTTTCGTGAAACCGATTAAACCCGGTTTATCCCTAATCCAGGTTTCGTGAAACGGGCCCCAGCTGTTCCCCTGTCGTCAGCCTCCAGCACAGAGGTAAGCCCAGGCAAGGATAACTTTTATTACAGTTTGTGAAAGTGACAGCTTCATGCTCATTGTCTGATGTGACTTTAAGGTTGAAATGTAAATCAGTGTGAATGCTAATGTGCACTTCATTATCATCATTAATGTATGATTATTTGTCTAATTGTTTGTTTTTAATGTCACCTTTTCTTCAATAAAGCCCTGCCAACTACATCATATGGCCTGTTCCTTGGAGGAGTTGATGCAAAAAGGAGTTTTGTTATTAATTCAGTTAATTCAGTTCCTACATTGACACAATAGTATATGAGAAAAGTCATACTAAACTCGTACTGTGTCATAAAAAATGAAGCCATACAAAGCTTTAGTATAAACAAAATGCCATACAGTCCTGTCGTTAAAAAATATACTTTGTTCTTGTCAGCCTAAATTGTTCACAGCACAGCTATCTATTTTTATATTTAATTCTTGTGACAACCCTGGGGGTTGTCAGGGTAACTGATGTGGTTGTCATGGTTACTAACCATGTGTGATTGGAGGGCGGAGTGTGTCATCAGTGGAGATCTGGCCCACCTGGATTGTCCTCTATAAAATAGGTGGCTGGACTACACTCTTGTCCTCTCTCTCACCATGAAGCTCACTGGGAGCATTCCAGCCTTTTGGATTTTTGGTTGTTAAAGGACAAGACCACTTTGGTAGAGGTTTGGGTTGTGTAGCTACCTTGACATGATGTAACTCCAAAGGTGAACAAGAAATCTAAATTGCGCCATTGAATAGAAATTGATCATTCAAAATATGCCTACATTGTATGGTAAAACAGCTCTCAAAGTCACGCTTTTAGCACATAAACGAACACAAAGCGATTCAGTCAAAATAGAACATCACCAAACCCAGTACTGTTTGAAAAAAAAAAAAAATATGTCAACTGAAGATCCGAATCCTGGTCTGCGGATCCAGTCCGGGTTTTCTTTTTAATAAAAAAAACAAACGGTACTGGGTTTGGTGATATTTTATATTGTCTAAATCAACTCTATTTGCGTTCGTTTGTGCTAAAAGTGACTTTGAGAGCTGTTTCAGCATACAATGTAATTCAATGAGCATATTTTGAATTATCAATGGAGCAATTATTTTAGATTTCTTGCCCACCTTTGGAGATGCATCATGGCAACTACACAACCCAAACGTCTACCAAATGGTCTTTCCCTTTAAGCACTGTTAACCACCCCAGTATCCGTATTGTGGGGATAGCTTTAGCAGAAAATAGCCGATCGACAAGCTCGCTACGACACGTGAGCTTGTCGATCGGTTATTTTCAGCCAAAGCTTTCCCCACAATAACACAAAACAGAAAATACACTAGTATTGAGCCCTGAGGGACACCGGTTACCCATATGGGGTGAAGTTAGTTTTAATAAAATCATTTAAACGTTCTTTGTTTGTGTGTTTCCTCCTTTTGTTACAAACTCAGCCGTTTGCAACACTCTTGGTTGGTTGTTGCAATAAATACATTACATTTAAGTGGTTGGATTCAATTTACGTATGCTGCATGCCATGAGTGCAAAGTGGTATTTTCTTAAACTTAATTCAGCTAATCAAAGAGGATCTGTGGTCATAATACAGCACTGTCTGAGGAACTATAGTTGAACACTTTACAGACATATTTTTTAATGTCCAGTCTAAAGTGAGAACAATGTAGCCTACTTGATTTAACACCAAAACTGCTATAGTTTTGATCATCTGAAACTAAGGAATTTATAAATGACAAAAAGGGTATGAATTTCTATGACATTACGAAGCATCTCTCTGTTTGCTTTCAATGAAGGTGTAAATCTGGGTTCAGACTCAGAGTAAACGTTTTCTAACAGATGATTTTAAACAACCTAAATCTCAGTTGTGTGAACTTGTGTCATAATGAACCCTTTCCCTGATCATCAGAGGGTGTATCTAGTAGATTCAGTCATTCTGTCAGGGGTAGAGGTGTTTGCTGTAGATTTTCGTCTTTTGACCTGTCACCTCTTGCTTTAACTTTAAATATAACCTCGAAATCCTAATTAATGTGAAAGGCATGGTGGTGCAAGAGAAAAGCATAGGCTTCACAAGCGGAAGGTTGTGGGTTTGAATCTTGGTCAGGGAAGATCTCAATTTTCGGTCTTTTTAAGGCGAGAAGCATGGATGAAGCCCGCCTCCCTCCTCACGCCCTCTTTTAGCTCCGGTAGGAGAGGGAGGAGCATGGAGGGAGCCCACCTCCAGGGGGAGGAGCTTAAGAATCCAGTAGGAGAGGGAGGAGCATGGAGGGAGCCCACCCCCAGGGGGAGGAGCTTAAGAAATGTACATATTATGCAAAGTTTTTTTTGTTTTTGTTTTGTGATTTTATGAACGCTGTTTTTTCACATTAATTTGATTGAGGTATTTTTTGTATTGTTTAGTGTTTTTTTTTATTGTTTAGTGGGTTTTTTTCATCACCAGTTTGTATTGACCACAGTTGCATTTTAGTTGTTTTACCCTTTCGGTTTTTGTTTAGTTGTTGTTTGAGTTGTTTTGAGTGAGCTTTGAACCAGGAACCCTGGGTTTATGAACCACGTATTTATCTTTTAAGCCACGCTGGCATGGAGAGTACAATTGGGAACGTCATACTTAACCCACCATATTGAATTTAGATGTGGACAGGGAAAATGTTCTTCAGGAGGTTTGAACCCTAAACCTTCTACTTTCTACTATGCTGCATGCCATGAGTGCAAAGTGGTATTTTCTTAAACTTAATTCAGTTAATCATAGAGGATCTGTGGTCATAATACAGCACTGTTTGAGGAACTATAGTTGAAAACTTAAGACATATTTTTTAATGTCCAGTCCAAAGTGAGAACAATGTAGCCTACTTGATTTAACACCAAAACTGCTATAGTTTTGATCATCTGAAACTAAGGAATTTATAAATGACAAAAAGGGTATGAATTTTTATGACATTACGAAACATATCTCCGTTTCCTTTCAATGAAAGTGTAAATCTGGGTGTAAATCTGGGTTCAGACTCAGCCAGAGTAAACGTTTTCTAACAGATGTTTTTTAAAAAACCTAAATCTCAGTCGTGTCATAATGAACCCTTTCCCTGATCATCAGAGGGTATATCTAGTAGATCCAGTCATTCTGTCAGGGGTAGAGGTGTTTGCTGTGGATTTTCATCTTTTGACCTGTCACACACTCCAGAATATGGGAATGTAATATACAATCATGTTTTATGTGCGGGGATCTAATTGTTAAACAAGCTTAGTGCTTTATGAGCCTTCCAGTTTAATAGACCTTGTATTGTGAATATGTACTTCCTTGGTCTCATGTCTTACTAAATAAAGTAGTACATCAATCAATCAAGATGAAACAATGCTATTAAATGCGCCATGCATGCAATGTTGAGATTACATGGAATCCGTCTATCTATATATATCTGCAGTACCGTCCACGGGCGTCCCCGGGGGTCGCCGTTACCCGCAGCGGTAAGGGGTGTGTTTTTGGGACGAGCGTTCCGTAACAGTCGATAAGCAAACTCAGAATCAGGCTAACGACTAGCCTGAATTAACATGCTGCACGTGCTGAAGCTGCGTAATGCTACAGTCAAAGATGCTATCAGAAACGGGAGTGCGTGACGTAGGTGGACTCCAACTTGCTTCCGGTCTCCTAAAAAGGCGTGTCCACCAACGTCACGCAGAAACGGGAGGTAAACTCCCGTTTCTGATAGCATCTTTGACTGTAGCATTACGCAGCTTCAGCGGGTTCAGCCTGTTAACTGAGGCTAGTCGTTAGCCTGTTTCTCAGTTTGCTTATCTACCATTGCGGAACGCTCGTCCCAAAAAAACACCCCTACAGTTTTGGCCATAATGAGGTTTCCGCCCGACAGACAATATATTTATATTTATATTGTACATGCAAAATTGCTGCTATACGAAAACGTATTGTTACTTCACTGTTTCTTATTTTTATTTTCATTTGTAATAAAATGTCACTGACATCACAAGGTATTCTTCATTATTTTTACGTATGGTCCCAGTATATTATTAATTCATATCAGTCACTGTATTCCAGTGGGACATGGCAGCCTACTGTAAGTCTTAAACAAATATATATAAAACAACCCTAACAGTGGGATAAAATCAATAGAGAGTAAGCACATGCGTCACTTTTCCACCGGGAGATCTGAAATACATTTTACACCCATATCCTCAGACAGATGTAGTGTCTGCTGATGGACACTAGATGGCGTCCAAACATTAGTTTTTAGTCTTTTTAGTCAGTCTGTCCAAAAAGAGGGTTAAACACTCAAACAAACATACCCCAAATACACATACACGAAACTTATTTTTAAAAGCTGTTTATTTAAGATGTGACGGATGTCAACACAACAATCTGAGGGGAACAACAAACGCTTCAGTTAAAATAAGGTGAGCGTTATTTAAAATGATTAAGCAACAAAAACAGAACAATTGATGGAGTAATAACCAAGAATTAAACATGACTAAATACAATAATTGGTCATCAACCAACTGTAATCACAAAGAGACACAAGACACAATTAAGGGAACATCTTTATGTATCAGCTAACAGTATGGAAACTGTATAAGGCTATAAATATGATTTGTAATCAAACTGAACAATTTATTCAGTTAAATACAAAAATGTACCATTCTGGTATTCACACTGTCACAAAATAATATATTTAGAGATTAAGCATCATTAGAATAATCTCATTGCGTTTATATACAAATGATAAATTATCAATACAAATAATCAGTTTTCTTCCCCTACATATTCATAATCACACAGGGAAATATGTTTGTCACAGTCAAGTCCTGACAGTAGTACTGTATATCTGTGCTGTCGGGCAGAAACCAGCTGTGTCCAAAATATTAAGTAATTGGTTCGACTCAAGACCCAATAGAGTCTTGAGTCGAACCAATTACTCCTGCGAACGCATTAGATCCAAGTAGACATCAAATTTCTCTTTTGGGCCTTTGAGTCTTGGGACTTCAGGCCCAAAAGAGAAATTTGATGTCTACTTGGATCTAATGCGTTCGACTCAAGACTCTTTTGGGTCTTGAGTCTTGGGACTCAAGACTCAAATCCTGGAAATCAAATCCTGGAAATGGCAAATCAGCATGTGTCTGTCTCCCTGGGGTCTAGTGCTGTAATAGGGATAGACTCCTGTGTTCTTGGCTGTTGCTGACAATAAGCCCACTTGTAAAGTGCATGAGCCAAATGGCTTTAATTAATTTGGTGGAATGACCCATCACGTTCATGTAATGCCAATGTACGAAGGTCAGTGTGCTTGGTTAGCTCTGTTGGAAGAGCTCTTGACTTCAGACCACAAGGTCATGGGATTGAATCCCAATACAAGATCCTTGGCATCTGAGCAATCTGGCTCCTACGGGTTTACTATCGTTTTTCACCTTTATCATAAAGGTTGCTGGACAATATATAGAGGATGAAATGCATAATTTATTAAATAATATAAAGGTAATATCAAATGTCACTGACATCACAAGGTATTCTTCATTATTTTTACGTATGGTCCCAGTATATTATTAATTCATATCAGTCACTGTATTCCAGTGGGACATGGCAGCCTACTGTAAGTCTTAAACAAATATATATAAAACAACCCTAACAGTGGGATAAAATCAATAGAGAGTAAGCACATGCGTCACTTTTCCACCGGGAGATCTGAAATACATTTTACACCCATATCCTCAGACAGATGTAGTGTCTGCTGATGGACACTAGATGGCGTCCAAACATTAGTTTTTAGTCTTTTTAGTCAGTCTGTCCAAAAAGAGGGTTAAACACTCAAACAAACATACCCCAAATACACATACACGAAACTTATTTTTAAAAGCTGTTTATTTAAGATGTGACGGATGTCAACACAACAATCTGAGGGGAACAACAAACGCTTCAGTTAAAATAAGGTGAGCGTTATTTAAAATGATTAAGCAACAAAAACAGAACAATTGATGGAGTAATAACCAAGAATTAAACATGACTAAATACAATAATTGGTCATCAACCAACTGTAATCACAAAGAGACACAAGACACAATTAAGGGAACATCTTTATGTATCAGCTAACAGTATGGAAACTGTAAAAGGCTATAAATATGATTTGTAATCAAACTGAACAATTTATTCAGTTAAATACAAAAATGTACCATTCTGGTATTCACACTGTCACAAAATAATATATTTAGAGATTAAGCATCATTAGAATAATCTCATTGCGTTTATATACAAATGATAAATTATCAATACAAATAATCAGTTTTCTTCCCCTACATATTCATAATCACACAGGGAAATATGTTTGTCACAGTCAAGTCCTGACAGTAGTACTGTATATCTGTGCTGTCGGGCAGAAACCAGCTGTGTCCAAAATATTAAGTAATTGGTTCGACTCAAGACCCAATAGAGTCTTGAGTCGAACCAATTACTCCTGCGAACGCATTAGATCCAAGTAGACATCAAATTTCTCTTTTGGGCCTTTGAGTCTTGGGACTTCAGGCCCAAAAGAGAAATTTGATGTCTACTTGGATCTAATGCGTTCGACTCAAGACTCTTTTGGGTCTTGAGTCTTGGGACTCAAGACTCAAATCCTGGAAATCAAATCCTGGAAATGGCAAATCAGCATGTGTCTGTCTCCCTGGGGTCTAGTGCTGTAATAGGGATAGACTCCTGTGTTCTTGGCTGTTGCTGACAATAAGCCCACTTGTAAAGTGCATGAGCCAAATGGCTTTAATTAATTTGGTGGAATGACCCATCACGTTCATGTAATGCCAATGTACGAAGGTCAGTGTGCTTGGTTAGCTCTGTTGGAAGAGCTCTTGACTTCAGACCACAAGGTCATGGGATTGAATCCCAATACAAGATCCTTGGCATCTGAGCAATCTGGCTCCTACGGGTTTACTATCGTTTTTCACCTTTATCATAAAGGTTGCTGGACAATATATAGAGGATGAAATGCATAATTTATTAAATAATATAAAGGTAATATCAAATACATTGTAGAAAATGAGAGACATGACGCTTTATTAGCAAGACAGTCTTTTATTATATCATTCCTCCCCCCGCGGAGACATCAAATTTCTCTTTTGGGACTGTAGGCCCAAAAGAGAAATGTGATGTCTCCGCGGCAGTAATTGCTCCAGATTGCTCTATCTGAGCAATCTGGCTCCTACGGGTCTACTATCTTTTTCAATTCCCAAGACAGCTAGTTTATCCATCCTGGCAATGTTTCTTTGACACAGTACCTCTAGTAGCCTACTGCTGGTTCTATGTCCTACCAGGACCTCATGTAGGCTACTGCTGGCGTTATATCCTACCAGGACCTCTGGTACTGCTGGCACTGACAGATCCAACCTGTCAGTGATTACATCAGGAGAATACCAGGTTAACCACTTAAACCCTCGATATACACAGTGAAACGGATCTGAACTGTACAGCAACTGCACTGTACTACACCAAATCTCTTTGTCAGAAATAGCTGATCTCCAAGCTCACAACGCGTCACATTTTGACGCGTCATGAGCTTGGACATCAGCTATTTCTGGTGAACGTTTCCCCCAGAACAGTGAAATTTGGGGTTGAAGCGATGAGTGGTCCGGCACTACGCTGTGCTCCTGGGCGATGGCCGCCAGCTCTTTCAGGAACTCGGCGTACAGGATGACAGCAAACACTCTGCTCCAGGCCTGGGGGGGATGGGCAGTCAGGTGCCAGACTCCGCTGTGAAGTCATCACCTGGAGACGACTGGAGCAGCTCTGTGTGAGAGAGAGCGAGAGAGAGAGAGAGAGAGAGAGAGAGAGAGAGAGAGAGAGAGAGAGAGAGGGAGAGAGAGAGAGAATGGGGGAGTTATTAAAAGTTGAAATGCTAAGTTATAACTTTCTTCAATATAGTTAAAGGTAGGGTAAGTGATTTGCTTTGGTTAAAATAAGTGTTAAATAGCTCTATATTCTGATAGTACTCATTGCTATGAGTGTTTCTTCAGTAAAAGGAGTCTGCTTGTCTCTCCACCTCTTTATTAAACAGAAAATGCATTTTTGTTTCAGTTTCATTTCCAATTTGATCCAACCAGGACAGAGAACTCAATCAGGATACAGATTAAACAAGTGAAATTGGAAGTGATGACACTAAGAAATGAGCAGACAAAATTGGAACTGGAACACTATACAAATTAAGCTTAAAAATGGGTACTTTCTCCTGATTGGCTGAGATTTTGACACCTACCAAAAAATGTATTTTCTGTTTATTAAAGAGCTGGAGAGACAGGGAGACTCCTGTTACTGAAAAAACACTCTATAGTAATGATTACTATCAGAATATAGTATTTTAACCTTTTAACAAAATACTTTTTGTTTTAACCCAAAAATATCACTTACCCTACCTTTAAATATACGACATGATAACAATAATTAAAATAAATAATATACTATGGCATAGTAAGTTTTATCTTAAAAATTATGTTTTTTAAAAAGTAGTGATTATAGCCGATCTACAAGCTCACAACGTGTTGCATTGCGATGCGTTGTGAGCTTATGTAACGGATACCACTTGGTAGGCAAGGATGAGACCAGGAACCACCTTTGACAGTTTATTCTGTAGGAAACAGACAAATAACACAATATTCGTCTTTGGATGGGCACTGCATATCATCAAGACTTTCCTCAGCAGACCAGGAATCCACTCTTTTATTTTAGCCTGACCAATAACAGAAACCTCTATCTAATACTGTTTCCCTGACCAATAACAGAAACTTCTATCTAATAGTGTTTTTTTTATATACTCTTAGAGTAGTTAAGTAACAATGCCATTGCAGCATACTGGACTCAACATTGAGTTTACAGAAAAACTACCAGCCAGAACATTCAATGAAAACAACTGTTATACAATTGGTACATTATATATTGCACATACCTGTAGGAAACAGACAAATAACACAATATTTGTCTTTGGATGGGCACTGCATATCATCAAGACTTTCTGTGTGCAACACAAAACAAAAAGTACATTCATTTCATTTTCGCGGAAAAAGAACAACACTGAATGACGTCATCACTAGTCCCAATGTGATGAAACAAAAGACGTTTACAACAGGGTTAATTGCACTCAGAATGATATCCTCATAATGACCCAACGTCATTCCAGTTTGCAGCATGCTACCAAGTACAAATTTGGTAAGTGGACTCAGACCACCAATAGGGACGAACTGAAATGAGTTAAGCCCCGCCCCAAAGGCACCGCTTCCTTCACACAGGGTGTGATTTTTTATTTACAATGTATTTGATATTACCTTTATATGATTTAATAAATTATGCATTTCATCCTCTATATATTGTCCAGTAACCTTTTATGATAAAGGCGAAAAAGGATAATAGACACGTGGGAGACATATTGCTCAGATGCCAAGGTCCCTGTGTTGGGATTCGTTCCCATGATCTTGTGGTCTGAAGTCAAGAGCTCTTCCGACTGCGCAATGAGCGATTTACATGAAATCTAACAGAGCTGTTTGATTTTAGCCTCAGTAATGTAAAATGTAGTTTCTTATATTAATTTCTTAGTACAGCAGTACATTTGCTGTTCTCACTTTGGACTGTTACATCTTTCCACTCAAACAGAGAGCGTCTCCTTTCAAACCCCAATGGTTCTAATCAGCCCCCCGCCCACAGGAGTAGCCCAATTCTCTCACAACTTGCTACAAAAATCCCTCATGAAAAACTATATAATCTCCTACATTTCATTTTCCACCTTCACATGTGTCTCCTTCTCTAATAATCAAAAAGTGCTATATATTTCATCTCGCAATCTACTTCCGGATGGTTCGTTTTGCACCTTCTCTTGCCACATCGGTCACGGGAAAGAAATAAGCACTGCCGTGGTCTATGGAAACGACGAGCCCAAAAGTGCACCCAAATAAGCCCACAATCGCTTATACAAACAGTCAGACCTGGCAACGCAGCCTACGCCAATCATGCGTCAGAGATCTACAAGCTATGGGGCAGAGACGCCACCGTATCTTAGCAACAACTACAGCGCTCACTCTCATTGGTCGTGTCACGCTAAGAGCAATCTCCAGACAATGGCATCTCAGAGAGCTTGCTGTAGTGTTTATATATCTATGGCTGTAGCCATCACAGTCTAGCCTGGGTGCCAGCCTGCTTCGCTGCGTTCGGCGGACTTTTTTTCTCTCTCCAGAGAGAAAACAAAATCCGCCGAACGTAGCGAAGCAGGCTGGCACCCAGGCTAATCACAGTCAGTCGCAGCGACGACGGACAGGGCGCTGTGATAGCTGCCATGTCGCTAACGCTAACGTGGTTGTCATGCCTGCAGCGGCTGTGCAATCACTTTGTCAACAATGCACGTTCGTGTGGTGAATGTCAATATTGCTGCTCAGTTAGTCCATTGTAGATGGTGTATGTTTGTGTGTCTTCTGGAGAACTATGTAGCTCCACAGCAACTACAGTAACTAACGTAATGGCAGGACCGCCCCGTGCTACGCATGTTAGGCTGCATTATGGTCATGTAGTAAATTCAGATAATTTCGCTCAGATTAGAGCAGTGTTTATCAACCCTTTCAGGCCGCCCCCCCCCAAATAAACGTACTTGATCTGGGGACCCCCCCATTCTGTTTGACTCCGTTCCACAAGTAAATATTGTGAAAATAGCCGATCTACAAGTTCGAAACGCCTCACGTTGAGAGGCTTTGTAAGCTTGTAGATCGGCTATTTTCTACATGATTGCCTCTTTCTTACATTATTTGACAATGTGGCCCATGTTTTTATAGTATAGTTTGTTGACTACTTTTGTTGCAGAAATGGTCATTTCCTTTACTTTCGTTTTTTTATTGTCTCCGCCAGGCCGAAAGGCATGGCGCAAGACTATGTTTCACCCCCTGTCCGTCCGTCTGTGATAGCTAATCTCTCACGTCGTTGACTTGATCGCAGCGAAACTGTGCACACACACTCCCTGGATGCCAATTCAGAACCTCTGCCCTATTTCTTTCACATGGCCCTGTTACAGTGCCACCAGGAGGCCGCTTTTTGCTAAACACATTTTCTCACAGTACTCCTACATATTTTGCCCAAACATCACGCAAATCGGTACACAGTATCTCCACAGTCATTAAAAAAAAAGGCTCTTTCAGATTTTTCATATTCCATCCTGATTGGCTAAAATGGCTTCCAAAGTCTGCAGGACTGCTCCGTTTGGACCAAAATGCCTCACATTATGAACACAGCATGCACTTTCCGTGCAACTTTGCACCCACATTCCCACTATGCCGAGGAAGAAATTCCACTTGAGATTTCTCTAATCAGCCTCATGGTGGCGCTATAACAGCCCGATGTGGAGAGTCAGTGAGAGCTGGATAAACGAGGTAAAATGTGTCAAAAGGAGTCTGTACGGCTGTCGATACATGAACACATGACGTCGGTCGGAGAGGAGATATTGTGTCTTTTGGACAAACAGCAGCGTGGTGCTGATGTTTGTTGTGTGAAGCAGCTTAATGTCAGAGTGTTTGTGTTGGAGCGCCTCAGTGCGGCTGCAGAGTTCATGTGCAACCTCTTCCAGAGAGAGACAGAGACACTAGAAACTCTGCTGGAGAAAAAAAAACACTGCTGGGCATTGACTTTCATATGGACATTGGTCTACACACTGCAGGTATATCTGCTACACACACAACATCAAACTAAACACTACAGGTATGATGCAGCGTTTGCATTCCAGCCAGCATGCCAGCGTAGTTCCCATATGGTTTCAAGGTGGGCTAAACCATATGGACCCCATGTCAGCAATGTCAGCGGCATCCACTTCAGTCCCAACTGCGATGCCCATGCAGGCTATAAGTAGCTTCTACCTGGCCCTTAGGTGGGCCCCAACTAGCCATGTTTATGTGGGACCAAGGCGGGTCCTAACTGGGTTTGCCCATGCAGGCTTTAACTGGGTTCTACCTGGGCCCTAGGTGTACCCTAACCAACCACAGTGCAGTGCCCATCGCTCCAATTGTTGTGACGTCAGGGCTCTCAATACTGCACATTGGTGGAGGAGGAGGGGCCGCAGGGCGACCCGCACACATCGCTGAACCAATGGTAGCCCACGGATGTTTCCTCTGGGGATTTACAATCTGCCCCTCTATGCCACATATCATCCGCACTACAGGGTCTTCACTGACCGAGCCACGGCCCCACTGACCCTCATGACGCTACGCCACTTATATGAGTTGCCAAGTGGCCGCGGGCGCTACGTGGGCGTGGCCGCGGGCTAGACGCGAGCCCCCGCGTAGCGGGGGCGAGCTTCTAGTTAAAACAATGATGGCTAAAGTTCTCAAGTAGTTTCTCAAACAGTGGTGCATCATGACCACAGCTCCTCTTTGATTAGCTGAATTAAGTTTGAGAAAATACATTTAAATTCATGTATGCAGCATTAATCAAATCAATTATCAATTATAGAATGAGCCCCATACTTGTGAACTGCATTCTGGTTTGTTTTGAGCTATTCTAGTGACTTGGGGATAACAAATTATGTAAATTGAATCCAACTACTTCCATTTCATATATTTATTGCAACAAACACCAATCAAGAATTAAATACAAAAACAGATAGCTGTGCTGTGAACAATTTAGGCTGACAAGTACATAGTATTATGGCATTGTATAACACTAGAAGTTCGGGCCGCTACGCGGCCCGAACGTCTAGCGTGACGCGTCGTTCACTTTGCAGTGCCACCTTACAGGCACCTCACAGTGTGAGAGAGAGTTTTGTGCTCTCCTAAATCCACGGCAGGCTTTGAAAGTACCCACTTCAGAAAGAGGTGACGTGCATCACCTCTCCAATGACCAAAACCCACTATGGAAGCCGTCGAACTGGTGCGATCTGACGGCATCCTAGAATTTATAGGTAGGATGTGATGTCATGCGTGATGTCATGCTGTCGTGAGATTACGTCACACTGGCGTGATGTCAGATTACGTCACACTGGCTACATACATACAGACAACCGACATGGCGCAGGATTCAAATTGTATATATAGAGTTTAAACTGAAGTATTGCATGACTTCATCTTTTATGACATAGTATAGTATGATGTGTGTCAATATAGGAACTCGCATCAAGGAACAAGCCATGTGATGTACAGTAATTGGCAGGATTTTACTGAAGAAAAGGTGAAACTGAAAACAAACAATTAGACAAATGATCATACATTGATAAGAAGAAGAAACAAAATGATCAAAGGGGATTTCTGAGCCTAACTAATTAACATGTGACCACTACACAAAATAAAGGTCTAAGATTCAAACCCCAATCATCAGATTGTGAAGCATCTCCATTTTTCTTGTGCGACCAGGCCTCTCACATCAATGAGATGTTTAAGGGCATATTTGCCACCTCTCAAGGGAGCGGTGGCAGGTCAAAAGATGGAAATCTACAGGACAACACTTTCCCTGACAGAATGAATGAATCTGTACATTATGTTCATTATGACACAACCATGGTGTAGTGCTACTTTTAGAAGTGGGGTGGCACATCTATACAGCTTGTTTCCCTATACACCAAATCTCTTTGCCAAAAATAGCTCACAACGCATCGCAGTGTGACTTGTTGTGAGCTTGTAGATCGGCTATTTTGGGCCAACGTTCCCCTCAGAATATGGATGCTGGGTTTGGGAGGGAGAATATGGATGCTGGGTTTGGGAGGGATCAGCCAAGTCTATTCAGGGTAAAGCCTATTTTATGCATCCTAATTCATATGTCGTACTATGTCGTTATTTTTTATATGAAGTAGATGTTAGGCTTTTGTCAAATACAGGTGAGCCTCAGGCATGTATGGCTATGGCTATGGCCTATCACAGGAAAGAGCATAGCACTTCAAAGGATTGGGCAGACATCACCCAATCAGAGGCAATCTCAATGTAAAGTGCTGTCAATTTTACATTGAGATTACACACCTGCGCCAGGTTTAAAGTGGCTAACCTGGAATGTAAACACTGCAAGTGTTTACACTGTATGTTGGCCTCTCCCCAACATATAGTATTGGTTAGACTAGACACCATCAGGTGACATCATGTAATAAACTAAAGTACACAGTACATTCCCCAGTGTTAACTTAACTCTGAGAATGTACAGGCTCAGTTCAATTTGTCTGAATTAAATTAACTAAACAAATAATAATAATTAAACACTATGCAGGTGGACCTGCATAGTGTATTCCATGTCTTCCTGTCAAACGAGCAGCTGAACATTATAATTTACATATGACAACAGTTCAAGTTAAGAATATTATTATATCAATAATATACACTTAAAATTATTCAGGTAAAATAAAAGACGCCCTTATATTCACCTGATCATCTTCGATTGCTTGATAAACATTACGCTTCAGCCACTATCTGGCCTCAATTAAAGTCGGCCAGAATATTGGGTATGTCTAAAACGGTTGTGACGGTATAGTCTGGCTTGACACGACAGTCAGGCGGGAAGCCTCCCCTGTTGTTGATCCAAACTGTCGCTCGAACCCCTGCGTTGAAGCCACCCTGGATGTCTGTGTCCAGGGAATCTCCGACCATGACACAGTCCTGGGGCTCGACATCCAGCAGCGTGAAGCAGTGTGTGAAGATGGAGACACAGGGTTTCTCCTCAGCATGCTCTCCTCCCACCACGATGGCATCAAATAACTCCTCGCATCCCACTGCCACCACCTTCTCCCGTTGTGTCTGAGTTTCCCCATTGGTCAGCAGGAGCAGCTTGTACCTGATGGATTGATTGAATACGTTATTAGCAGTTTGCAAAAGAAAAAGCACAGGAATGTACAGTTCAATCTGCTAGGAGGATTTTAAACCCATTAAGACCTGGAACTGTGTCATTTTTTGATTTAATGCTCTAAAAAGCATTATTTTACACTTTGGGCTATTCAAAAATAGCAGATCTACAAGCTCATATCACCGAGTGCCACGCTACGAGCTTGTAGATCTGCTATTTTTGAAAAATCGTGAAAATGTGTGCAAATCTTTGAATATATATATTTTTAAAGCGAACATTTGTAACGCAAATCTTTGATGGGGGTCCGCGGCCAAATACATCATCATTGGGGTCCTTTGTACCTGGGCCTGAGCTCCTTCAGCAGGCTGTGTGTTTCAGGTGATATGCTGAGTTGCTCCAGGCGACTGTGTTTCCACAGGTAGTAGCACTCACTGGCCAAGGAGGAGGAGGAGGAGGAGGATGAGGGACAACTACCTGCAACTTCTCGGATGCTTTCCTCCCAGTGGCCCACTCGCACCACATCTATGGTTTTGCCATCATCGGTAGGGTCAAACCTCTCACGAAGAAGCTTCTCTTTGAACTTGTCACACATTTGACCGATGATGGTGTCATCGCGGCCAAGCGAGGTCCTCAAAAGTCGGCTCACCTTGATTGAATATTGATTGAATACTTTATTAGCAGTTTGCAAAAAGCACAATAAACTACAGTTCAATACAAGGTCTGCTAAGAGGATTTTAAACCCAAGAAAGCCTATGTTTCCATTGAGGTCCTTTGTACTCAATTCATCGAAACATTTAAAGGAGGAGTTCACCCAAAAAATGACTTATTTTCTATCAATTGCACACCCTATGAAGCCTTGAATCCATGGATTCTTTTTTGTTTTTGTGGCATTCCTAAGCTAATAATTTGATTCCCGTCTCCTACCGGGTAATGTATCCGGTAGGAGACACAAAGTAGATTATTTGTGTGTCTCCTACCGGAAATACACACGGCCATCAAATTACTGGTTTAGGATTTAAATTAGGAATCCCACAAAAACAAAAATAAATCCATGAATTCAAGGCTTCATGGGGTGTGCAATTGATAGAAAATAAGTCATTTTTTGGGTGAACTCCTTCTTTAATGACAGACAAATTACACTACTATGCAAAACATCATATATTAACAGTTAGAAAACCAAAAGAAAAACATGTACAGTAAACATACCTTTTGTATTGCTACTCCACCTGCACCTGCCGTATCAATGAGTGTGTTGTCCAGATCAAACAATATCGCCCTGACAGGTTTGTGATCCATTTTTACACGAGCTTCTACTTCTTCAAAACAGTATTCTGCCTACAAATATGTCATGTAAGTATGAGCGAATAGGGGAAGGGGATCAACGTCACGTGATGCCTTTGTTTGGCCCGGAGCAGAGTGGCCCGGAGAAGCGTCAGCTGTCCCGAATCCGGGTCAAACAAAGGTGCTTATTGGTCAAAAACCCGGATGTGTGTCGCAAAGTTGAGTTTCGCCCTCTATGGTTTCGCCCCGTTCCAATGTTCTATTCTGTTTTAATCTCCGTTTGTGCTTTTCTCCCTGTTTTCACTGTGAACTACCGCCTCATCATATTACCCAGTAACATGCGTGTTTACAGCCGGTAGTGTCCTACACTTTTAGCATGGCCACTACACTACCGCTACCACGTGACGCTCACGCTGACGTCAGCCTTTATTCGAAAATGTTGTTGTGGGAGTTGTAGTTCGGGGGAGTGCTTGTTGCATGTCTCCACTAGAGGGCGCCAGAGGTTCAACTAAGTGAATTTACCTCGACATCTGAGTTGGGTCAGAGCCTTCTGAGTTGGGGTAATCACTTCTGTCATCTTTCCATCCAGAATGCCACTATTGCCGTTTTTAAATCCTATTGCCCCTTTCAAGAAAGGGTCAAATAGACTCAAACATTGTGTAATTGAGTTTTTATCACAACATGGAAATGTGTGCATGATGGAAGAATGCAAATGCCTTGCAATATCTTCCAACAGGTGCATCTTTTCCATTGCTTGTTGATTGGATTCTGGTAGTGGCACGCCTACATGCCATACCAATACTATTCTCAGAATAGTTCCAATCAAGATGAACAGGAAACTATGACTGCTTGTTTAGAACCATCAGTAGCCTAATTAGATGCGAAAGGTGGCTCATTGCCATTATCACTGCATGGACCACACACACACACACACACACACACACACACACACACACACACACACACACACACACACACACACACACACACACACACACACACACACACACACACACACACACACACACACACACACACACACACACACTTCACAAATCAAAACATACTGTACTTTTCTTCTTATGCAACCAGCTCTTTGCAGGTTGCCTCACCTGGCAGCGTGCCAGATGTTCACACGCAATACTGTGTAGGCCTGTTGCATTTTATTACCTTCCAAACATCCAGAAATCAAAGCATTGTTTCTCACGTTCCCCAAATTATGATCACAGCTCAGAATCCAGTCTCTCTCTCTAAGAAACCTAATTATTTCAATTACCTGTTAAAAAAAAAAGAAGAAGAAAACAAAATGGTCTAACCTGCAATTATCTACCAGAACAAACAGCACCTGCTGGTTGCATGCAAAAGAAAGATGTGTTTGTATAAATGACAGACATCTCGCAAATGAATGCCAAGCCATTTTTATTACCATTAAACTTGAAAAAGGCGGGGACGGGAACATAAACAGTGAATACACTCGAGTTGTGATCTTCATACAAAGAGGGAATTTCCCCTTCTGATGAAAACGAAGGACTTCCTTAAGAGTTCATACGACTTCTGACAAATTTCAGAGGTATCTGAGGGAATGGCGAGGCCTGTTGCCTTTGTCTCCACAGCTCACCGACAGACATCATTCCTCTTTTATCCATGTGGGTGGTCATGGGTGCACACACGCTATCTCTCAGCTGGGCACAACCCCGCCCAACCAACCCCAAAAAGAAAAGTGATTATGATGGCGTTATTCTATCTTGTATTGTAGACCTTACACAGTAAAATCCTGAGTGTTCATTATAGTGTGCAAATGGATGGATTGATTTTACTGTGTGTGTGTGTGTGTGTGTGTGTGCGTGTGTGTGTGTGTGTGTGTGTGTGTGTGTGTGTGTGTGTGTGTGTGAGGGGGGGGGGGGGGTTGCAGGCTGATTGGATCCGACAAGTCTATTCGGATTTCAGAGTAGCCTACTTCAGGCATCCTAATTCATATGTCGTATGATGCCGTTATATTCTATATGAAGTACAAGTTAGGCTTTTGTCAAATACAGGTGACCCTCAGGAATGTATGGCCTATCACGGGCAAAATTCACCCAATCA
Organism: Gymnoscopelus microlampas; assembly: GCF_963454915.1. Lineage (NCBI taxonomy): Eukaryota > Metazoa > Chordata > Actinopteri > Myctophiformes > Myctophidae > Gymnoscopelus > Gymnoscopelus microlampas. Next base: position 20,030,900 of record NC_139950.1, read on the forward strand.
GAAGCAATCTCAATGTAAAGTGCTGTCAGTTTTATCTGGATGCTCCAAGTTGTACATGATGTCAGAGACATCATGTCTCTGAGACACACACGCACACGCACACGCACACATACCCTTTAGTCCTTCAACCATGGGTCAAATACCTACTTGCAGAGGTAAAAAAACAAACAAACATATGAATTCCCATGATATAAACATAGCTGCTTGGCATTTTACTTGGGCAGCATTCTACCAATTTTCTACGTGATGAAATGCTTTTTCAGTTTCCTAATCAGCAATCCTTATATCTATTTTTTTTTTACTGTCTGTTTTCATGTACAGCCCTTTGGGACATGTTTTTTGATATTGGGCTATAATAAAATTTGACTTGACTTGACTTAATGTATCTTCAGTTTACGTGACCTTGCATTGTTTTTGAATGATTTTGATCAAGTATGCCAGTTGATGCACCGATACAAAGATAGAACCGTTCTCGTACTGGGCTGACCTTCTTTTGCCACAGTCGTTACATCAGCTGTGTCCTGTTTCTAGACAAATACTGGCCACACACGCTCACACACACACACACACACACACACACACACACACACACACACACACACACACACACACACACACACACACACACACACACACACACACACACACACACACACACACACACACACACACACACACACACACACACACACACACACAAAACACATACATGTGAGATTTTATCAAAGGCAGGGGAATGTATGAACTACAGTATAAGTAGAGAACTGCTGGTGTGCCTAATGGCACTTGTCATGGTAACAGTGTGTGTCTGGCAAACTGCACGTACACAGACACAACAGAATGATCTGGGGCCGGATGGTGCCACTTCAGAAGGTTATGCAACGTATTCTGTGATCACAATACGATATGCATATCCCTGTAAAAGTATGTCAGTTACAGTAGGTCAAAGGCCGATATCTGTTCTGTGTCTCAGTTGAATAAAGATGGCTATAAGACATATCTATATGTGATTCAGTTATATCTGAATATATATGACTGAATATATTCCATTCCCACAGACATTTAATACTGTACATACTTGATACAACTGCTACTAAGTGATGTATCTTACTTGCACAAAAGACTGAGGTATTCTGTCTTATTTCTATTATTATGTTTTTCTTTTTTTTACGTTGTGTGAGTACACAACTTATGTATATAGATATCTAATATGTTTTTTTTCTGATGATTATCTTTTGAACTGCAAATTTTGAAGCTTTTACGGGAAATAACTTCAACCACTCTTTTACACCTGTAAACCTGTGATGTGACAATAAACTTGATGTCGAAGTTGAGTTGTTGACCTATAACTGACAATGCAGGTTACCGTGGAGTCCGAAGGAATGCTTTGTTTGACATCAAGTGGTGCAGAAGAACTATCGTGGGACAGTTTGAAGGTACACCAGGTTCTGCAATATTATGTCTGCATTTACATGCATAAGTGAGCACTTCTGCACTTTTTAGAGGGGAACGAGGGATGACCGTCCACAATAAAATCTTCAGTGTTAATTTACACATTTGTACATTTAACACTTTACTGTGTAGGTATCCATTGTGCATTACTTAACCACTTAAGACCTATATACCTTGTACGATGACTATGTGATGCACTGTGTCATTTTAGCTGTTTATGAAAAAAATGTGAAAATCTGCCCAAAACTGGGACACCAGGGTTAATGTGGTTAAGCATAGTGTTTGCTGAGGGCTTCTCCTTATAAGAAGCTCTGGCAGACAGCCAGCGCTTTAACATGCCCGTGTCTCTGCCGTTACACCCGAGTGCCCCTGACCAGCCACTGAACCAGAGCAGCAGCATGGAATGGGGAGAGTTAGTCCCCTCCTCAGTAAATATGCGTACTGGAGCCAGGAACACTCAATGTAGTAAATAGTAAAGCATGATTTATACTTTCTCGTATGACTGTTAATAAATTAGGCTTAAGGGCACCCTGTATCCTGCCCCTTACTACCCCACCTGACCACATCCAAATGAGAGGGGCTCTGAAGCAAGCCTTTTTGTCAGCTTGTGGGTAGGGAAAAACAATATGAAAGGTGAATGTGCTTTAGATCAATGTGTCTTATAACATTTATGAATGATCCACATGATACGTTTTTAGAAAGGTTTGCCTTAATGCATTTGTATTGCTCAGATGTCCATCTGTGCAAAATAGTTAAGCTTGGCACATACTGTATGCTACATCCCACACTGAGAGCCAAAGATTCTTTCGAGATGCTTTTCATTTTGAGCTCCCGCATACCACATCAAGCGAGGTGACTACGTCGGTAAGGTAAGTGGCCTGGAGTAAATCTGCCCGAGAAATCTACAGTGTCATTTCTCGAAAGAATACATGTTAAGAAGGCTAGTTACATGAATAGGAGGACACAAGATTCATAGATTGATAGGAGGCACGTCTATTTTTGCGCTGACTCACAGACAAGGAATGAGTAGCCTGGAGTGTGTGTGTGTGTGTGTGTGTGTGTGTGTGTGTGTGTGTGTGTGTGTGTGTGTGTGTGTGTGTGTGTGTGTGTCTGTGTACTTGCACTACTTGTGAGGGCCAAATGTCCCCATAAGTAAATGTAGATTTTGAGAAATAGGATATTATGAGGATAATTTTCGTGGTCCTTACAAGAGAAATGGTTGATTCATGGTTAAAAAATATTTAGATTAGATTTACAATGAGGATTCGGCATTTATATTAAGGGTTGGAGTTGGAGTTATGCCTGATTTATACTTTTATTTATACCGAAAATAGCACATGTCTACAAGGTCACAAAGATCTACTATTTTTGGCTTTAGAGTTCGGGTTAAAAATGGAACAAGAATACAAAAATGTTGATCATAAAATCGCCGTCGTAAAATGTTGGTGTCCTCACAAGCATAGTAATATGTGTGTGCGTGTGTGTATGTGTGTGTGAGGCATCAAAACCTCTGATACACCTCATCCAGTCACCAGCCTATGCCTGTCCCATCTCGTCCTTGTCCAGTCAGCCCGAAAATTGTACCTTTGGGATACAGTGACGTGATGTTGAACCTCTCGTGCAACAGTATAGAGGAGCTTCATCACACACGCACGCACGCACGCACGCACGCACGCACACACACACACACACACACACACACACACACACACACACACACACACACACACACAAACTTTATGCTACCATCAGTAGCCTATTGCTTTGTTGTGCGTAATAAAACAACAACAATACCAGCTCTTATGAAAAACAGCAAATTGAAATAAACTAACCAACAGTCTCTGGTGTCACATTTACAGTTGTTCTTGGTGCATACGACTAATTCCGAAACAAATCCCTCTTCTGATATCTAGATTATGTTGACCTGCAGTACAGAATGATTAACTGGCTAGTTGAATAACTATCATGCATTAACACAGAGCCACTTTCCAACAGCTGTCCATGATTTACAGTGGATATTTCTAGGGGACTCTGCTTAAGTGTCAGAGAACAAACATAGCAAAGCTTCTCATGTTTACACCCTGATTGGATCAAGATGTGAGTCAAGTCGATGCAGACATCTTTGGAGTGGACAGAACAGATTACAGCAGTTTACAGTATACTGTAACCACTTTATCGCCCCATTTATTCTTTGTCGTACAGCGGTGTCGCAGGCTGAAAATAGCAGATCTACAAGCTCACACAGCCGCACAGTGCTTAGCATAGCTCCTCTATTTACAGTCTGTGACAATGTCGTACGACGGACTATAAATTAAGCATTATGTGTATACTCTGCAATGATTACACACCGTCCTAGCAATTTCCGTTGGAAATCTTTTCCTCTTCACTAAAGAAGAGTGTTGATAGACATGACCAATATCAAGTGGGATGGTTTGAAGGAAGGTAGGCGTCCAGATGTAGTTGCAGACATGACTCCATATGGATTTGTGTGTCATCCCCTATCCTTTGTGTCATTCCCCCCATCCGTGCTCACTAGTATTCAGGGTATAGGTAAAGTATTTTACAGTACGTTTGCATTTTAGATTAGGATGGAACATTTTCATAAACTGTTTTCTTCTTCCATGAAGGGCTAAACATGTTTAGCCAGGGATTTTCAAACTTTTTCATATCATGGACCCCCAAATGTACTTTCACTGGGTCACATATGAACCGAAATGATTCTGTTCTAGAGACCCTAATATGATAAGATGCCTTGGTTTAAATTGAATTAAACTGTCTAAATATCATAATTGTACATGATTCACAGTGATGAAACAGAAACATGTTAGAATAGTCACACATACTTTATTTGATATTGTAATCATTTCAAATGAATGTTATTATTGTTCAAATAAACTACTCATTTGGAAGGGGTCCCCTTAGAACCCTCTCAGGACCGCACTAAAACCACTGTGTTAAGCATATTATGGCCAGGCACTCACATACACCAAGCAAATAATAGAATCATTATGAAAAACTGTCAGAAAGATGCTTAGATTTCCTGTTGAAATTGATAACAGTATTTAGCCAAAGATACATAAGGGTAGCAATAGTATCTGTGCCTACATTTGATATTCATCCCTTTTGTAGGGCAATGTAAAGCAAATGTATTTGTATAGCACATTTCATTCACAAAGGCAATTCAAAGTGCTTTACAATATATAGGGCATAAAAAGGCATTTGGCATTTGTAAGCCACATTAATTACCATAATTACAAGTAACCAGAGCCAAGTAATACAGAATTTGTTCCCATGATAGTTAAGTCTTTTCATGTCTCTGCGGATAAACTTCCTTAACAGCTGAGTTTCTATTCACTTTGCCAAATGTTTGTGACATACAGGACACACACCCAGCTCTCCTGCTGGCTGCCAAGGCTGTTTTTGTCATTATGTTTAGGAAGGAATAATGAGTAGTCGGTAAGGTTACACATACTGTACATACACATGTAACCACACACACGCACGCACGCACGCACGCACGCACGCACGCACGCACGCACGCACGCACGCACGCACGCACGCACGCACGCACACACACACACACACACACACACACACACACACACACACACACACACACACACACACACACACACACACACACACACACATATTTGTCAACCATGATTAGGCATGGCATGTAGTTATTTTCTCAGACAAATCTGTATTATGAAGTTAGGTGTCTCCTAACCAAAATAGAATACATTAAACTGGATGTATGGAGACCTAGTCCAAGCAAAATGCATTGCTCAGCGAAATATGGGAGAGTAAAGTGATAAAGTGTATCCACCATTTGATTTGTGACAGATTTGCAAAGTAGCAGCTTTTTTGTAAGATTGTATATTTGGGTTATACTTCTACAGCACCCTATCAGTGCATATCAGTCCAAAGTAAATTAAATGAAATTTGTAATCTTTGAAGAGCAATACATTATGAATTATTATTTCTTTAGAAAGCATTTTCTTGTTGTTGTTGTTCCAATTCCTATGGTGAAAATTGTGACAGGAGGTCATAGTTCATCCTTATCTTTACCACTATGTCAAAGCATACAGCTATACTTCTTATATGATGCAAAATGTCTGTACAGGCATGTACTGTATGAGGTTGTGATAATTTGTGCTCTCATGTATCCTTCCCCTTAGGGAGTGGGAAATGTCTGTTAAGAGTTCTCCTTTGGGGAGTGACAACATGGTTTATGGCATTACATAATTGGATCAACCGGATCCAGTTACCAGGGTAGTGTAAGCAAGCATGCTCCAAAATATACAACCCCCTGCCCCCCCCCTCCCTGACAAAACCATGATGTAATGCAAAAGTGTAATTAGACGATAATTAGAGTCTCAATGAAGAATGATGTATGAAACGCTGTGGAAGACAAATGCTGGTGCACTTTCATTCCATGATAAGGAATACGGCTGAACTTTTACATGTACTCTCCAAAACTGAAAAAACTGTGCTAGATATCATGATCATGGCAAGATGCTTTACAGATGGTAAATTACGGTGGGGGAGTGTGTGTGTGTGTGAGAGAGAGAGAGAGAGAGAGAGAGAGAGAGAGAGACAGACAGACAGACAGACAGACAGACAGACAGACAGACAGACAGACAGACAGACAGACAGACAGACAGACAGACAGACAGACAGACAGACAGACAGACAGACAGACAGACAGAGAGACAGACAGAGAGAGACAGAGAGATGAGTGAATCAAAGCGCAAGGAGTAGAAGCCTTGCGAATAACATTCCACTGAATCTCACAGGTGGGGGCTCTTTACAAGTCTCTCTCACGAATATGAATGTGAGACGTGGTCACAGAAAGCTGATAAGGGCTGGTGACAGATGGCCCTCGGGGAGACTGATAGCCGGACCCCTCTTTTATCTCACCTGGCTGATGGGAACAGGACCTCTGACCCGGCTCACAAACGTACAAGGGGACGTTTGTTGTCAGCATTGGAAAGGCGGTAATGCTGGGTAACAAAGACACTCTCTGGTGGGCAGCGATGTCCTCCTTTCATCAATAACCACTATCCTGACTGTAAAAACGCTCTCCAGAGTTAAAGTAACACTAAGGATTTTGCAGTGCTGGGGACAATTACACCTGTGTCTCTGTTGTAAAGAGTGTCCATAACGTGGGGAGGTAAAAAGCCAACGGGGGCTGAGGGTGTTTCTGTTGTTACTGTGTGGGTCATTATCTCTCCAATGGTGGATCCAATGACTGGCTATTCTGTGTCAGAGGAAGTTTGCTCGCCACACCGCAACAACCTTTAGGCTACTTCCCTCTGTTGTGACTTAGGATCCTGGTTTATTATGAGAACAGCTTCTGAAGAATGAGGCATAAACGCCAACATCGATTTGAAAAGAAACGCGGTTTCAGAGATCAACGGTCCCAAGATTAGCGACGAAGATATAAGTCACATCCACTGTGAATTGCATAACCTGGGGGCCCATAAAGTATGTGGATATGTTTGCTGAAATTGTTTTAGGTTTAAATACATTTTTCCATGACTAAGGATGACAGGGATGAGTAAGCTGTTAATGATGTGTTGGGACTGTGGCAACAAGTATGGCTTGCACGTGAGCCAACGATGACCCAGGCTATGGTTACAGCAAATTCCTGGAATGAGGACGACGTCGGTGACTCAAATTAGCTTACATGGGGAACAGGCTTGTTTAGAAGACATATAATTGTTAGGTCCTGTTGCCTAACCCTGCCACTGGATTATCTTTCTCATGACACACATCAGTCTGGAGATGTTTTAAAATTTGTATTACACACCTCTCAATGAAGAGACACTTCACTACAACAACAGAGCCCTGCCTTCACTAATGGTATCTCTGCTTGTCTCTCGCACGGCATTCAGAGACAAGAAGGCTACTGTTACGGCACAAAGATAGTCACCAAACTTGTAGCTTGTAGATCTGCTATTTTCAGCAAGCAACAACATATTATAACATGACGCATATTCCTCCTTGTACTAGGTTTAAAGGGCCATAGACAATGTATTTGAATAGAAATTGCTCAGACAGAATCTCACATTGAGTATTTACCTCTCATTTCTTAAAGTCCCCAATAAAAGGATTCATGCTCTTAACATGACTCAGCTTAGGGACAAGTTCTCTGTGTCTTAGCTGTTTGTGAAACCCACTATCATGGGTTTAGCCCAGGTCAAATATAGCTCTATACCACTAGCACAATGGTAATGTGCACGCACACATGCACGCACGCACACACACATGCGTGCACTGTGCGTGAGCACACGCACACACACACACACACACACACACACGCACACACACGCACGCACGCGCACGTGCACACACACACACACACACACACACACACACACACACACACACACACACACACACACACACACACACACACACACACACACACACACACACACACACACACACACACACACACACACAAACAGTTTCTCGGTTGCCACAGCTGAGGTGCATGTGTGTTTAAATGAATTGGAAATTATAATTAAGGGCACTTCACAAAAAACTTAAAAGAAAACATATTTTTCCGTTTCCTTCGCATAGGCCAGTTCTTTTTTCCTACCCAGCCAAATCCAAAACCAGGAAGTGATAAATGGTTTGACAAAAGGGACAGACAGACAAAATGGCACCAGTGTTGTTTACCTGGCTGGAGGGGTTTTCCCCACAAAAACATCAGAACAACAAAACCAAGTAAACTGAGGAAACACAATTATGAACTCTACACGTACTACTTGTGCAGACCAAAACTAATCGTGACTTAAATACCATGTTATGCTTAAATATATTACAGCTTATTATTGCAACTTTTCAACAAGCCAGAAGTCACCAAACATATTTAGCTAGAAAGACGTTTATAAAGACCTTAACCCTGTTTGATATTCTGTAGATCAGTGGTTTCCAACAATGTCTGTGCCAAAGGCACTCCAAAGGGCATGTCAAACACCTTATTCATAACAGTGCAAAATAGGCTCTAAAATATCAGTCTTATCACTGAGTCTGCAAACATGTATTTTTATTTACTAATGCCAAATTAAAATATTAACCATTAAGCTAAAGCTCTATTTCATACTTTCACAGATTTTGTGAAATCTACAAGCTCAAAATGCATGACATCGCAGCGCATTGTGAGCTTAGGGATTGGCTATTTTCTCCATTTTTGAAAATTTGGGTGAAAAAAAGGAAATTCAAAGTACTGACAAGAGATAATTAATATCTTGTTGTACAGTTGTAAAAAATGCAACACAAATGTGTGGTTGTCACAAAATCCCAAGGCACACCTGGATTTGTCTCACGGCACACAACCAAACAGTGTAGATCACTGACTGTACTCAAACAGAGATACAAATAGGCTATTGCAACACGCTGGATGAGAATCTTTGTAAAGAGTGATAGGCCTACTTTAATTTTCAATTAGCCTGGATATATGTCCTTCTCAGTCTGCAAGTCTCTGTTGCTTGTTTTTCCAGGGCAGGATGAGGATTGCCTCAATGTGTCTAAATGCTTTTAAAAACATACTGTCTGTGGTGATGACATGGCCCTGTAAGGCTGTTACACTTCAGTGAGTTTCAAACAAACAAAAGATTTGAGTCTCATTAATCATTAATATAAATGACTGACAGAGCTGTGTAAGAATGAGTGAAATTGTATTTATGCTTGAACTATTTGTTGAACCTGGAAGTACATACGTATACATTACATATTATACCATCAAACTTGTTGAACCATGCTATAGTTTGTCAGCGGCCTCTGACCCCAAGTGGTATGAGCCTTTATATACTTTCTCACAGCTTGTGCTATAAATGCTCTGGGTCAACATGGGGCAGAAGTACCCCATGTTGACATCAATTAGCAACGAGAAAACAAATGAAAACAAAGTTGTGTCACTAAGTCCAGTTGAAAGTGTTGAATTCGGCACACTCCTCTTAACGGCAGGAAGGAACGGCAGGGCTTACACAACACAAAGGGAAGCTGTCAGTGCTGCTAACAGCAGTATGGTAGATAATTACCAAACACTTATGCCAGACATATCCAAACCAGAGAGCAGTTGGCTTGGTTCGAGGCTTTGATCAAAGGGATTTGCTCTAAATGTAGCAGCACAATATCTGGACAGAAAAGCAAGACTGGATTCTGGCTGATATGTCAAATGACATAACAGTTATAAGAGAAGTCATCAAACATTTTTCTCATGAAGAAGTCAATCCCATTTGCCATGAACTGAAAACTCATATCTTCAAGTAGTACTTAACGCTTGCCTTTCCAATGCTGTTTTCCTCTCTACCTGCAGCTGAGCTTTGTCCTGTGTACAGTAGATGGGATTACAGGATTACAATGGCATAATTTCCCTGTATTAACAAGTACAGTGCATTTAACCAAAAGAAAAAGCATATTGGGTGCATAGTTATAATTGAGTACTTATTGTACTTCAACCACTTGAACCTGGCATCACAGTTTTGGTCATGCCATTACAGGTTAAAATGTTCAAACTGTTTGAAACCGTTCAAAACTGCTGATATGCTAGCTCACTATGAATCACACTTTGTAGATCGCTATTTAAAAAAACGTTTGACAGATCGGCTATTTTTTTATGATTGGCCAAGTGGTAATGGGAGTAAAATAATTTAAGAAGAAAAGTTTTGGAGCAAAACATATGTATTGTATGCTGTGGCTTTCCATCCTATTAGCTGCATCTAATGTTAACAATCTGCTAGTTAAAACATATTTGGAGAGAATGAAGTACAATTAAAGGTCTCCTTACAGCCAGGTTTTTCTGCCTTATGTGTCTACCCGTTGCTGCTGATGACATTTAGATGTAAAGTTGTGTAAAGTTCTAATGGGACCCAAGTCATTGTTTGAGAGAGCACTCAGGACCATCTGGTTATTAGTCAGTCTAAGTGAGTCTTTGTTTTTAACACAGCACATTTTTAAACAGTGTTAAAGAGCTCAGTTTTATACAATAAGCTAAATTCATAGTAATGAGAGTATTATCAGAATGCATTATTCATCATTTTCAGCAAAACACTATTTGCCCAGTTCTATTCAATTCAATTCAATTCATAGTCCCGTTCACTTTGATATTTCATGTTGACATGAGTCAGAGCCCACAGTAAGTGTTTATAATATCATGTTTCTGTTGTTGGATCAGTCTTTTTATCATCAGTTATCTGGGGACACACCTCTGATTGTGTTGCAACAAGGTGTGCAATATATTGAACAGTTTCTTGATGTCCATGCAGATGCATACAAAATGCAACAGATTCTGCTGGACATTAGGGGGTTCTATTTGCAGCTTTGGAGAGATTCTTTGCTAGATATCTCAGCATGCCATTTTGCTGCGCAGCAAGCCTTCCCCTCCCTCACATGATCTTTTCGTGAGAAGACGGTGCAACAGAGAGTTGTCAGGGCAAAGCCACCACACGTGATGCTTGTGCTGTAACAATAACTCCTAACCAGCTCATCTTACCGCTCTACACCCTCTCTGAGCAACCCAGGCCAATTCCTGGAATCCAGAGAAAGAAAAAAGATCACAAATATACACACACACACACACTGACCTACACAATATTTGAACACTCTTGGCAGCACTGTTAAACAATCATTCATTATAGCAACAAGTAATGAAGATTTATGTGATACCTTTTTCATTTCTCTATGTTTTCTGCTGCATCTTAAATCAACGGTTTTAACATTGTAACACAACCTAAAATCCGACAACACTGCTGCTACTACCACTGCTAAATTCTGAAGGACTTGAACTTCGTTGAACTTCAACTGAAAAAGGGGTGTGTGACGGAGTGTACGAGAAGTGTGTGACTTAGTGTACGAGAGTGCGTGCGAGACTTGGGAGATGAGCCCTCGCGTGTTTCTCCTGCTGCTGCGACCTTGCCAGTCCAGTTTGGTGTGTTCCATTGAGCCTGACACATCCTCCATTACCTGGTTACAAAGAGGAATGTAAACTACAAAGAATGTCATGAGCTGGCCTGGAAAAAGAGACAGCCACATACAACAGAACACACAACAAACTTTTATCAATGGAAAGAAGCCATTCACATATACCATTCATAAATCTGCCTAAATGTCCATTGTCATTGTCGGGCTTTGTACGGGCCTAAGTTAACAACCCTTAGTTTCCTCAGAATTGGTTGCACTATGATCAGATCACTGAGCATCAGCTAATACCAAGCCACTAAGCCAGTGTCAGAAATGAGAATGACCAGAAGGTTTTGTTTCCCTTGAGTGAATTGTATGGACATACAGTATATTGCATTCCTATATTTCAAGCCAATGTACTCTATGTTCATAAAACATTGTGCACAATATAATTCTGGTCACATGGATTTTTTTCTTCAAAAGTGGAGACACAACGGACAAACATGCAAATAGAAAGGCACGAGCACATTTACTATTTGCCTATTGCATCTTCCTCTGGAGATTGGCACCAATCCAAACGGGGAGAGGAAGCGTGGGTTCCTCCAACTTGTAAATGTTATCTTGGGCTGTCAGCGCACATCAAAGCCCTGGTGAGACAGAAGTAATCCAGAATGACAGGCCTGCCTCTCACCTCCTCGCTGGAGTACCAAAGCCATGACAGCACTCCTTTATTTTCACTCTTTAAGTCAGAGAAACAAAACAATCCCACACAGTCCTGGCAATGGTTTGTATACCTTGTTAAACACCTTAGCAACCACAGCTTCCAGCACCAACACAGTGGCTATTGCTGCAGTGTTCCGAACATCGGTTCTTGCAAAATAGGACAAGAAAAAAGTGAGTTTTGTATGTAAAAATAAAAGGGGGAAGTACAGCATCTTTCTGCTCAATCTGTCATCTGTCTCATAAATGAACGGTTGCCAAATGTGCTCCAGAACCAAGAGGGTATAGATAGTACATGTAATCAGAAGGTGTGCCGTGACCTACTAAGATGGGCTTGCTGCATTCTCTGAAGCCATAGAAGGTCTTGGGCCTATGAGAGGAAAGCTAAGCAGTCTGTTATTGTGAGGTCCTTCAGTCAGTCCAGGGGAGAGGGAGGGACTACTCCACACTGCACAAAGCAGAAATCTCATTAGAGTTCTATCTGAGTTATTAGAGCATGTCGTCTTTTTGTGCCTTTGACCGTTAAACAGACCCCAAACAGTAGCTAAGAACGAGCACCTTCAGTTGACCTCACATTAGAGGGGGTGTCAATATTTGTGTTTTGGTTTAACCTCAAGACAGAAATACAAACAGTTTTACAAACACTCGCGAATCGGCACAAAATAAAATGTGTTCATATGCAAACAAAATCAGACTCGAGGGAAAAATATACTATGGTGTTTTGTACGGGGCTGCAATATCACACTTGTAGGTTAGGGTTAGGCTTAGGCTTAGTTATGATGCACGTGGTCAGACCAGTGGGACAAAACAATGGACAGTTGGACTAATGGCACCTGATAAAGAAATAAAGATTAAGCAGTACTGTGCACACTGCAGTTTAAGATAAGATAACATAGGATGGGCTTTATTAATAAATGACTGAATAAATAAATAAATATGTTTATTTATAAATTCATACAAATTGGTTGACATAACAGCAACTATTCCAGATACAAGAAAGCAAGAAAAACAGAACGAGAGCAAGTAATACAAATCTAAATGAATAATACAAAATTGAATAAATAGCAATTATATGAGATATTTATTTATGGTACAATAATAATGATCATCCAGAAATGTCTAGTACTGGGATATCATGCAGTGCAAGAGTTTTACAAGCGCTTTACAGTTTCAAGTTAATCTTGCCAAGATAACCTTCACACAATAACATAAATAAAATACTATGTTTGTCCTGCATTTTAATTAGAGTAATTATAAATCCATACATTTTGATGTGATACATTTTGATGCTTTCTTGTCGAATTACTCGTCTGATTTTCCATGTCCGTAAATTCGTCATCTCTGGTTTTACGGTCCAATTGGTCGGCTCCATCTGATTGGTCGAGTCAGGATAGCCAATGGCAGCCTTATGGTAACATGGTAAGAGGCTGTGACATTCTGCTAATGTTGTGGCAACATGATGAGAATGTCATGCTTGAAAGCGCTGTCACCACTGTCTTCTTGTTAGCTTGGCCTTTTGTTGTGTGAGACCGTTTCCTCCGGACACAACAGGGGACCATATAAGTCTTTATAGGTTATGTATTGAAGCACTTCATGGAGAGACAATCCTGAGAGTAGAGGCCAACTCACAAAGGCCCTCATTCATTTATCGCATAAAAACACTGCAACTCTCTCTCTCACGGCCATCTGGTGTACTGTGCATTAAAACATTCAATCCTAATGGATTTGAAATTGAACGATTAACATTTATTTTGAGTTACTTTTTGCTTGGTTGTCAGCTCATTCGTAATAATTAGTGATTTATTCAAAATATGAGTTGATGTAAGACTAGTGTTATTACAATCATCAACAGGATTAAAGAAAAATGTCTGGCATGAAACTAGGAGTTCAATCAATGCCTTAGATGATGCATTAGTTATTTAAAAGTCTATAATGTGTACAGGTATAGTATATGTGTATGTGTGCGCGCGCGCGCGTGTGTGTGTGTGTACGTGCACGTGTGTGTGTGTGTATATTAGGGCCGTCTTGGCATTTGGTTTGGCTCTAATGATAAGCTTTGCTGTGCTGCCCTCCGCTCCGCCCTTCCTTCTCTCAATAGATGTGATCTACTGGGAGCCTGTATTCCTGTCTACAGTTTTTAGTCCAGAGGGAAGAGGCATTTGGGAGGAGAGGAAGTGGCTTGTTTCCACCGTGAGTTATGTTGATACACGCTGGTATGAGGTGGACAAGTTAAAAGAAATTTACAGGAGACCTGTATTCCATCTTTCCCATTCTGTGTGTGTGTGTGTGTGTGTGTGTGTGTGTGTGTGTGTGTGTGTGTGTGTGTGTGAGTGTGTGAGTGTGTGTGTGTCACCCTCACTTTTCAAGGAGCTGTGTTGGGGTTAGGGGTTTACGGTTTAGGGGAAGGGTAAAATTAGGGTAGAGTTAATGTTAGGCATGATGGTGAGGGTTAAGATTAAATGGAATATAGGAAATATAGGAAAACAGCACTACATGAAAGGAAAGCATGATGAGTATTTTATAATACATATTACACAAGGATGTTTACTAGAAAACAAGAACATCACTATAATAATGCTGTTGGACGGTGATTTTGATGTATTTTTTTTCTTTCAGTTTCACATTTCTATTGAGCAATTACATTTTTATTTTAACATTGAATAATACATTTTGAAGACAGTATTTCCCCCTTTCAATAATCTTTGACTACAGTATACATCTGTCATTCACACAGTCTGCATCGTGTACTGTATGTGCAGTAACAGCATAATAAATAACTTTATATATACAACTCTGTTGAGTTTTGGACATCATAAATGTCTGTTTCGTTAACACAACATGAAGGCTGACACAAACATGTTAGTATCTGCAAGATGCCTCAAGGCTCCTTAGTGAACCTTTGACCTCGGCTACATCTTTCTATATGAACACACTGGCTTCAAACTCTTTGTCACTAAAATCTTCTAAACACGAACATTTCAGAAATTATGATTATTTTTGTTTAAACCCATAGAGGAAAACATAAGATAGAGCCACACTATTCCAAAATATTTATACTACTAACCTTTCAACTTATGTCTTCATCGGGGCATATATACATATATATACACACACACACACACACACACACACACACACACACACACACACACACACACACACACACACACACACACACACACACACACACACACACACACACACACACACACACACACACACACGTATGTATTACTTACTATATACTACTAACGTTTCATGGTGCCATCCTGTTCAAATGTAATTATTCTGAAATGACAAATAAGAAAATCTAAATTAAATAAAATGAGTAAATAAAACGAATAATAAAACGGGAAAATGTTCATATAAGTATTTGGTTTTGACCAGTAAATGAAATAGCAAAAACACTCAATAAAAATACAATATGTACCAGTAAAGCCTGACGTAATCTGCCTCTATAGGATGCTATCTGATCAGCCCTGAATACCCTATCAGCAGCAACCGCTGGCTCAGAGGAAATACCAATCCCCTGTGAAACAATAAGCTGAGAACATACAGTACAGTACAGCATCTGAACTGATTGTTATGAGGGACTTCTTGTAAGGGAGGGGATCTCCGCTGCCTTCCACGATCCAGAGTGTTAACCACTTAAGCCCTACAGCATATACTTTGACATTCAACGAAGAGAGAAAATAACCAATTAACAAGCTCACAAAGCATCACATCCAGACATCCGCAAGATGTACATAGGTTTTTCATAATACTGTACATTTTCACAAGAGCGTTTCAGAGTTAAAGTGACACTACGGGTTCTTCTGTGAGTTACTCATTGCCATACAATGCTTTCAACACATGGTACTGCTATACAACTATGTTGTGATTTTTAAATTGAGGATTATACAAAAGCAACCATAGATAAATACAATTATGAAAGCTTTTCTTAAAAGTACCTATAAGTTCACAGACAGTGCTACCCTGCACAATAACATCCTGAGTGTTTTAACTGTGTGACCATTTGTCCCATATTTTATTTTTTGTTCTTTAAGAAACATATTTTCCAATATGCACAAGTAAAATGTTGATATTTAACCCATATCCCAATGTGCATAGTGTTATGCAATGTCCTCACAAAAATGAAAACAACTTCGGGGCAAGGGCCCTCAAATTACAACAGTGGGCAATGAAACTTCAAAGCTTTGAAAATCTTGCACACAAGCAACCTGTTATCAGCCATGTAATCTCTGTTAAATCAATGGAATCATTTCTAATCAGCTATAATGGTCTCGTAGAGTTCATCACACCAATTTCCAACTCCAAGAAGTGTTGCGGGAAGGTTTACAATACTGTTCGAAAACTTAAATCTCCCCAATGAAGTCTCAAATGAGAAACTAAATGTCTGCTGCATCCATAGGAAAGCAAACAGAAATTAATGGATTATACTATCCCAATTCTTGTGACAAGACAATTTAGGAGGAGTTGCGAATTAACAATTTAGTATCAGAAGACCATCAGTGGTGATCCAACATCACGTATGAAAGACTCGAAAACTAATACTCCTGTTGTCTTTTTCCATCACATATGTCTGATACAATTCCACCATGGCCTCCTAAATCAGACTGCCCCACAATTGTGGCTGCACAATTGTATAGGCCTGCACGCTTCATTTTCACATGGCTGGCAAAATATGTCACAGCTTAATGCTCCAGAGAACTGCTTGGCCTATTCCATTTGTTTGTACTGTTCCAGGCCATTAAGAATGACACTGTAAACTACAATGTCACATGTGCATGACTGACTGAAATGTTTTTTGAAAATTCTACTGTTCTTAAGAATGATTTTTCAAATATCTTGGAGGAAAACAAAACACACAAAAAAACAACACAGAATTCTGTTAAATAGAATGGATCATTAAATTCATAAGGTATTGCATATAAAATGGGCAAATCATATAATCCTTCAGAATGCTGATCAGCTCAGCGATAATAATTAAAAACGAATGAAATAATATATAATAAAATTATAATAACAATAATAATAATTATTATTATAGCCTATAATAACAGCATTGCATTGGCCTATCAATCAGCTGTTATAAACAGGAAATAAAACAGTAGCATGTGCATATTTTAGATCACTGTGTAACTAAACCATTCATACATAAAGTAAGATAACATGTATTTGACTCTGGCACAACTATTCTAATATTTGAAAATTCTAACTCTTCCCTGCTTTAACCACAAAACTGTAACAATGTAACCCTACATTTATCTGCTGGCATGTATTTATTGATAAATGATCAAATATTATTCATTAATTTCAAGGTTTTCAATGTACAATTTTCCATGGAGCTTTTGCTTTTGCTATGTTCCAATACTATATTTCTAGGGATCTATGGACATATAAAGATCTTTTTGAAGTGTAGCCACAGACTTGTCTGTTGGACTAATCAGTGCTCATCGTGACAGTGTTGTTATACCCTCTTTTCAGATTGCTCATTATGCTGTGGTTATTATCAGGATATAAAGCAGATAAGACACGGCACCTTGCGTGACTTCCACCTCCGCAGGCCGCAGCCCATCGTGCGTGACTGTCCGTCATCATTACCTGCTTGTAAAAACACCAAAGACGGGCCTGGGGAGGGGGTCGTGGAGGAGAGGCTTAGCTCCCCTTTGAGCATTGCTTCACCTTTCACCTCACACAGGGGGGGAGAGATAAACACAAGGGGCGAGATAGCTAAGCTTCAGTGACTTTTAATGACAGACCCAGTTTGGGTTAGAATAGCAACATGTCATCATGCAGAGACTAGATCAGGCATCATCAGCCGCAACGCTTTATTATCATGCCTGGAAGTATATTCAAAATGGTGCTCTGCTGGCCTTCTGCCTTCAATGTACACACGAGGCTATTGTAGTTAATGTGGATTTAAGTTCAGTTTAATTGTTGGTTTTAATAAACTTCCTAAACTTCCATGTACTTTGGCAATAGGTGAAATTGTGCTAGTTTTACTGGTTCAAGTGGAGGTCATAATTTCCTACAGGAAATATTACACGAACAAACATACCATTCCATTGAACATTCTTTGCTAAATGATTCGTACAAAGGGCAGTGATAGGTACATGTCTACAAGCTGGATAGCTTGGACAAAACTCAAGGACAGAACTCAAGGATTAACACTGAGATTTCTTTTTTTTATTTGTCAGTCATTATCATAGGCTACTTAACGTCATGATTAATTTTCACATAGGCCTATCCCGAGTTCATCCAGTTCACACAGTAAACCTCAGCCTTCATTAGCAGCTATTTTCCTTTGTCAGAGACTTTCTTTTTTCCCAAGAAGTCCAAATCAGTCTTTTCAATTAAAAACAATGACTGATGACAACAGTTACAAGGGTAGACGAGGGCAAAGCTTTTAGAGTTGGCGTGCTTTTTGAAAGCACAGTCATGCGGTGGAAAACTCAATACGCCTCCAATTCATCCCAAAGTACGAGCAGTTCAACTGAACTCCACAGATTTCCGACAAAGCAGTCTTCCTGCAGTACGACAGAAAATGTGGTATGCACGCTGATTCAGAATTCAGAGGGAAAATGCCCTTTTAGTGTGAGAATGAAGGGAGACGCCTTCACGGGCTGCTGACTGCGCTTTGGCCAGGGCCTCCATAACAGTTGGCCAGACACAAAAAAAGCCATACAGATAGAGGTACCTCAATGAGCACTCAGTTAATCTGCAAGGTCATTAGGATACTTGAGAGGCTCATTAGCATCGTTCTCTTTTCATGAACTAAGGTTGACATTTTTTTTGCCGTTGGTAAAAAAAAAAACACAAACATGCACACAGGATTTGCAGTCTTCTGGGAAAATTCGGGAGAGCCGGGGGTTGCGGGGTTTGTTGTCGGACAGTTTGACATTTCAAGTCACGGGGGTCATTCAGTCGTAATGAGGCGCCCACAGTTGGACCACAGTTAAAGGGTCTGCCCCAATGCTCAACTCCCTGACTCATCGCCAGGCAGTTTGGTTTGGTTGTGGTCGGCCCAATCTCACAGCGGCTGGTTGTTTCATCTCTAGAATAAAGTAATTAACAAGATGGGGCCATACAGACAGTCCTGGTATATGTGTGTGTGTGTGTGTGTGTGTGTGTGTGTGTGTGTGTGTGTGTGTGTGTGTGTGTGTGTGTGTGTGTGTGTGTGTGTGTGTGTGTGTGTGTGTGTGTGTGTGTGTGTGTGTGTGTGTGTGTGTGTGTGTGTGTGTGTGTGTGTGTGTGTGTGAGTGAGTGAGTGAGTGAGTGAGTGAGTGTGAGTGAGAGAGAGATAGAGAGAGAGGAGAGAGAGAGAGAGAGAGAGAGAGAGAGAGAGAGAGAGAGAGAGAGAGAGAGAGAGAGAGAGACAGACAGAGAGAGAGAGGGTGAGAGAGAGAGAGAGAATGTGGGTGTGTCTGTGTGTGTGCATGCATGTATGAGTTTGTGTATATGTCCATGTGTGTTCATGCATTATATCTTTCCAGTCAAATTACAAAAAGTTAGTACTCTAGTCCTAGTCCTCTAAAGCTCACAGGAAGATATGATCAGACTGATCTTTGCCTGGATTTGGCTTGAGCCTGAAAGCACCAATACTTGATGGAGTAATGCAGACATTATTGTGTCACTTGAAGGAAGAGAGTGCATGGTAATACATACAAGTCATACTGTATTCAGAAATCTCTTTGAAATCTACTTATGATGTATTGTTACATACTTTACTTTATCCTGCATAGGCACAGGTCAAAATTATTGATAAATAACACACATTTTTATCATCTCAATCACATCTGAACATAATTATATCAACAGCACCTACATAGGGACTCACACAGTAAAATCTTACTTTTTACTCGCAGGAAATTGTTCATGCTATGTTTATTTCTATAATAACATAAAAAATGCTGCTATATTTCAAAGACTTGTATTCACATTTCTATTCATGTTATGTATGATATAAGTTTATCAACGTTAGGCTATCAAAACTGTGCTTATCCTCTAGGAATTCTGCAACAAGACTGTGACATTTGTATTTATAATATTATATCCATGTAACACAAGACACTTCAAACCGTTTCATGTAATTTGTAACTCTATTCTATGTAATTGTTTCCATCCCATGTAAATATTTCACATCAGAATATACCAAACAAAACCCAATTTTTTAATGTATATTATATATATATATTTGGACATTTTCACAATAACAGATGTACTATTTTGACCAGTAGAAATATATTTTTGATTTTGGACATATATTTTCAAAATATTGTACTATTTTGAAATGTGGAAATGTATTTTCTCCAACTTATTTTTTATAAACAGTATATATAATTACTGTATATATTTTTCAGCCATGTTCTTTTTTCTATATTTTGAAACATATGATAGATATAGCCCTTATTTTCTGTAGACCTACGTGTGAGTCGACTGTGTGAATGTTTATCTGTGGTTAGTGAAGTTGTCAGCGGCGTTCTCTGTGCATGTCACCCCTATGATGGAGCACATGTGCGTGACTCTGCTCCACACTTTTAGAATAGCCTAAAGCAGTCCTCTCTGTTCTCCTGTTCCCCCTCAGTAGTTCACAGCACAGATTGTGAGGCTAAGATAAGCCTTGTAAGCTTGGTGAGGTGCACACCTCTTCTGAGGACCCTGCACACGCTTCCATTAATTATAGACATAAATCAAAACTCTTCATCTATCACGCTCATTTGCAAATGATATAACATATTCCAAGAAAGACGTTACTCTGCCCCAGCATGGCTCAAATTGAATAGCAAAACACAAAACATATTATTTATATTATTTAACATCACACGTCGCACGCACGCACACAGTGTGTGTGTGTGTGTGTGTGTGTGTGTGTGTGTGTGTGTGTGTGTGTGTGTGTGTGTGTGTGTGTGTGTGTGTAACTGTCGAGGAATTCTGAATGGAGTTGTAGACACTTATTTCAAGGTGGTGGTAATTGTACTTTGATATCAGGGGGAGAAGTTCATTAGACACACAGGTTGGTGGTAAAGTGGTTCTGCCAGGAACACAGGGATCAGACCACAGTTATGCGCACAATCAGATAGAAGATGCTTGTGTCATCAAAGGACCAGGCTGTACCCGAAACAATAGCTACCAGGCCTGTACCATGGCATCTTGACTCTTTTATTTATTTATAAAGATAGGACCCATGCACACAGTACCTAACAAAGCCACTAGTGCACTTGTTATTGTATAATATTTTTGTACTATTTCTTTAAACTGCTAAACTAACTAAAATGTTATTGTTATTTTATTGCCATTTTTGCTATTTTCATGTTGCCACAATGTAGAAGATCCAAAAACTAGGAAGGCTATTGTCTTTACTGGTATAATGGAATGTAACAATAAAGAGTCTTGAATTTTTAGTCTTCTTCTTTTGAAACTGAACTATACTTTCAGTGCATCTTCTCATTCTAAGCCACTCGTTACACACACACACCTTTCTGAGCTCCTCCATGCTTGCTCACACGCGATGAGCTGTTGAGCTGTCACTCAAAAAGAATAGGAAACCAGTGTGTAAACGATTCTCAGAGGCAGTGCTAGATTTGGGGTGGGCTCAAGACAGAAAAGACACTACTAGTCCTGACTTCAAGCACAACACGAGGAGTGTGTTAAACTCACATTGAACCCAGCATCCCTCTTTTGGGCATGTCATTAAAGGTTAACATTTACAAATATGTTATCCCCCCCCTTCCCCAAAATCTGCAAGCTCACTCACAACGTGTCACATCTTGGTGCGTTGTAAGCTTGTAGATGTAGATATTTTCACCACACGACACTGTTGTACGACAAAGTATTGTATAAATCAGGCTTAAAAGCACAATGACACTTTGGTAGAGGTTTGGGTTGTAGATACCTTGCCATGCCATGATGTAACACCAAATATTGGCCAGATATTTTCAATAGTTGCTCCATTGATTAGAACTTGATAATTCTAAAGATGCTACCCAATGACTTTCACTGCAGACTGTGAGATCTGAACGTCACTCTTTTAGCACACACACAAAACACAAATAAAAACAATAACATTACAAAACCCGGCTTTGTGTAACTACACAACCCAAACCTCTACCAAAAGTATTGTTTTGCTTTAAGTAGTTAAGCAGCCAGGTTTACTCCGTCCATAGGCTGGCCCACACAAATATCTGGGAATTATAAGAATTATTTTAAGTTTTCTATCTGGTTTTCAAAACAGATTGTTTTTACTTTTTCTTTTAAACTTAACTTAACTTTGAATTTAATAGTGTAGGTTTGTTAGTGTAGGTATATGAACAAATTCTCATTCCCATAATCTCATACCCTCCATAGATATAAATGACATCTGATAGAAGCGAAAACAAGGGAAACTAATTGCTTAGGAGCTCTGATAAATGAACTGTTGTAAGATAACCTGTGGATGGAATTCCTCTTTGCCATTCAAGCACTAAATATGTCTCCCTTAAGCGAAACAGACAATACCCCAAACATCACAAGCTCATAAAGCACCCAAAGTGTCTCATGACCAGGGATGTTCAGGATCACTAGTTTGACCGTTGACTGTGCTTTGTTGGCCAACACACACACGCATGCACGCACACACGCACACACACACGCACGCACACCAAAAATCTAATCATGTGGATCTCGGATCCACATGGGAACGGCGTGGCTCCAACTGGATGTAGGACTTAGCCAGCTTGTGACTTCAGTCGTCTATGACATATCAATGATGTATGACTTCAAATTGGGCAATAAAATTAAAGTTAAATACTTAAAAAAGTATAAAACATAATGTGGGAAAATAAACAAGAAATGTGGAGCTTTTCAGTCCACTGGTTTGCGAGATTAGCTACGGACAGACACACACATGCGCGCACACGCACACATGCGCACACACACACACACACACACACACACACACACACACACACACACACACACACACACACACACACACACACACACACACACACACACACACACACACACACACACACACACACACACCCTCTTATAGACAGCTAGCCTCCTGCAGACTAGAGCCACGCCGTAAATGAAGGGTCATGAGGAAAGGTAAAGGGTGAAAGGTAATGTTAGGGTCTGTCCTCAAATGTCTGTCCTCATTTGTCCTTAAATGTCTGTCCTCATTAGTCATTAAATGTCTGTCCTCGTTAGTCATTAAATGTCTGTCCTCATTTGTCATTAGATTTCTGTCCTCATTTGCTCCTCCCCAGTCCCCAGTCAAGTATCATAATATTATATTTCTGGACACTCACGCATTTTTTAAGGGTCAGCATAGTATAATTCTCATAGCTATAATACATTATACAAACACATTTATAATGCATTATAATCCCTGTATTATAGTGTGATTATAAGTGGTCTTTGGGTTATTTATTTAAATTAATGACAGGAATTAAAAAATGTTGTGTCTTTTGATTTCATGCTATGCTTTTCTTTAGTCATTATAAAATGCTTTATAATTTATTATGGTTATTGTTATAAACTAAAGCATTTTGAGTATTCAAGACTATGTATAGATATGTAAAAAAATACAGTGTTATACTGCAAATTATAAAGCATATAAGTATGTTTATATTGAATTGTTATTATGGCTTCAAAGAATGTATTACCAAATAAATTAATGGAGAAATTAATGACACACTGACAGATGGATGGGCCATCCCATCCATCCATCCATCCATCCGTCCGTCCATCCATAGGGATGGGACGATAATCATTTATCGTAAAAGAACACTCACAATAATCGTATTGCAGAGATTTTAATGTATTCTGAAATTGTACTCTGTCATACACTAGGATGAATTATGCTTTTGTTTAGCTGCACATTCGAGTACCACTTCAACCCTCTATACTTGATAAAACGGACTTGTAAAAAGCGCATTTGGTAGGCTACTCTCTTATTTCACACTACACAATTCACCAAAATAGCCTATCAAGCTCAGAACTTGTAGATAGGCTATTTTGAGCGAATGTTCCCCCCAGAATAGGGATGCTGGGGGTTCATGTGGTTAAGTGGCATTTTAGGTTTTAAGCATATTTTGATTATCACTTTTTGACACAACAATCGTGACCATCCCTACCATCCACCATCCCTGTAGCATGCAGCTCCCCCCTACACTGTACAGACAGACAAAGCAGGATTACACACTATGAGATCTTGATAGTCTCCTTCAGGAGACTGCAGGACAACTGCGGAGCGTCCTAATTCACTAAGTTAAATTGAAAATGTAAGGCCTGTCAAAGCAACAGTAGCAGTGAGTAGGTCTAATGATTTTGTTAGTGAATATAATAATTAGTTTAAAGAAAATCTATGTATATTCTAATTCTAATGTATAGTCAAGGAAAGAATGATCGCCAGTTCAGTGATCAGTTGAATTGGCGGAGAAACAGTAAAGTATGCCAGGCCTATCTCGCTATTATTTGTTACTCGTAGCCGTTGTCTCGGTCTAAAACACGCATAAAGTCCAATGAAACTCAGATTTCAGTAAAACAAAACAAAAAACATACACACTTAACCTCCATTAAGTAGCCTAGGCTATATAGGCTACTATAAACTAGCTAGTGTAGGCAGACGCATCACATTTCTTTCTAGCATAATTGTGGGCCATTCTTGCAAGGCTTAAAGGGTAAGACCACTTTGGTAGAGGTTTGGGTTGTATAGTTACCTTGCCATGATGTAACTCCAAAGGTGGGCAAGAAATAAAAAATAATTGCTCCATTGATTAGAAATTGATAATTCAAAATATGCTCCTCATTGACTTACATTGTACGGTAAAACTGCTCTCAAAGTCACTCTTTTAGCACAAAAACTAACGCAAACAAAGTTGATTCAGACAATATAGAACATCACCAAACCCAGTACTGTTTTTTTTTTAAATAAAAATGTCAACTTCCTGTTGATTTTGCCATTTTTAATAAGTAGAAAACCCGGACTGGATCGGCGGATCCGGATCCAGATCTTCAAATAGTAAAATCAACAGTAAGTTGACATTTTTATTAAAAAAACAAACAGTACTGGGTTTGGTGATGCTCTATATTGTCTGAATCAGCTATGTTTGGGTTCATTTATGTGCTAAAAGAGTGACTTTGAGAGCTGTTTTACCGTACAATGTAAGTCAATGAGGAGCATATTTTGAATTATCAATTTCTAATCAATGGAGCAATTCTTTTTTATTTCTTGCCCACCTTTGGAGTTACATCATGGCAAGGTAACTACACAACCCAAACCTCTACCAAAGTGGTCTTACCCTTTAACAAATTCATCACAGAACGGTTTTCTAATATTTGTGAAACGGATTTGTGAAAAATGTCACATTCTATTAAAAAATCGCGGTAGAAAGGAAGGCCTATTTATAACAACGGGGGGAAACCCGTCGAAGAGCATACAGTATATTATTAAATTGAAGGTCATAAGGCCAGATTATTAACATGGCTTCATCTGTAAAGCGCTATCCATGGTGCTGAATCTATAGGCTATAAGATCACACCAGGAGGGACCATGAATGAAGCATAACCTACACTTAATGTTTGATGAAAACCGATTCTTACCCTTATACCAGTGGTTCTCAACCTGTGGGTCGGGACCCCCAGGGGGGTCCCCACATGATTTTGTGGGTGTCCCCAGTTGACAGTGAAGCCACAATTTAAGGACTTTTAAGACCGTTTTAATATCTCAACAAAAAAAAGAATGAAAAGAAAAAACACATTACTGCATAAAAAGTATACAAACTATACTATAATAACTGGTCAAACAATGGCCAAAATTGTCAAATAATATAAGAAAGAGGCAAAAATTGTGAAAACAGCCAATCTACAAGCTCACAACGCCTGACAACGCGAGAGGCGTTGTGAGCTTGTAGATCGGCTGTTTTTTTTCACAATATTTACTGTGGAACCAAGTCAAACAAAATGTATTGCCTCAACTGCTACAATTCCAAGTCCTTATCAGGGTGGGGGTCCCCATTTCAAATATACTTTTTTTCAGGGGGTCAGGCCTGCGAAGGTTGAAAACCACTGATTAGATCACCTCAAATTGTATTTCATTTTTTAAATCATTATTATTCTATAAACAGATGATAATGATCTTTTTCCAGACAGCCTATATTATAACATTTTGGTACACAGTGTCACAGAAGCCCTACACGAAGGCCTATTACTAGTAATCAGAGAACAGCCTATACTATTTAAACGAATGTTGTATCAATTAATTAGTGAAATTATTGCATGCGCAAGATCGTGGGGCTCTCCACCTCCTGGTGGCTTGATAATAAAACGCAGCCTTATTTCTCAAACTCAGCATTTTTATGGGTCACAAGTAAGTCACATAGGCTAAGCTAGTTTTTTTTTCATGAATTAAAAATAAAATTCAATGATTTTTCAAATGAATGAATCAATAAAAGCCTACTGCTAGTTTGCAGTACTGCTAAAATGCGAGGACATGGAAACCTTTTTTATTGACCCAGCACATTTTCTAATGTTTTTTTTTATATTTGGAGAATTACATTTACGACTTAGAAAAAAAATTATAACTATATCAGATAGCCTACTGCTCAGCAACCAAATACGCAACAATGTTTCATTTTATTTCATTTAACTAAATATAACAATCATAATTACCTAGGCAGCTAGGCAGCTGTGTATCATGCACCGATAAGCCAATAGGCTAACTTGTTGATATAATATCATAATTACGGCCTAATAATAGCTATGATAATAATGCCATGAGAATATCTAACGATATATATGTTTTGACACATTTATAATATTTTGTGACGCTTAGCCTATTTATAGCTTCAGAGGCACCATCAGTTGTTATAAATATACCTAGAACATAAAGCTCACACTCCGCTATTAACGCTCAGTGTCAAAAAGTAAAATCCATCCACTTGTAACTGAGTGAAAATGGACAAAACAAACGTAACCAAATACTTTCAGAGTTAAATTGACACGGCTGATTTTACTGATACGGTTTAGACCAGTGGTTCTCAACCTTTTCAGGCCGTGACCCCCAAAAATAATCATTATTTGAAATGGGGAGTCGGGACCCCCACCCCTGATAAGCACTTGGAATGTAGGAGTTTAGGCATTACATTTTCGGTTCCACACATACATATTGTGAAAATAGCAGATCTACAAGCTTTGCCGGCTGTGAGCTTGTAGATCTGCTATTTTCTAAATGTTTGCCTCTTTCTTCTTCTAATTTCGCAATTTGGCCAATGTTTGACCAGTTTCTGTATAGTTTGTTGTTTACTTTCAATAATAGTCTTTCCTCTTTTTGAGGTATCAAATTTTGGGACCCCCCCCCCCCCCAAATCATGCGGGGACCCCCCTGACGGTCCCGACCCACAGGTTGAGAACCACTGGGATAGGCTACTGTGCTTGGCAATAACAAAGATTTCTCTCGCCTCTACAACAACGAGGGAGGCAACATTCTGCACACATTCAACCATTGAATTACAGAGGATGCACACAGAGAGGGAGGGGAGAGGGAGGGAGGGAGAGAAGGGGGGGTGACACCCTATGCAACAAACCCACCCACTGTAACAAACCAGGACTCAGACGCTGACGAGACATGATGCTGCACTGTTTTGGATGAATGATAAAGCAAAGGCTATATGAGTAGGGAGAGAGAGAGAGAGAGAGAGAGAGAGAGAGAGAGAGAGAGAGAGAGAGAGAGAGAGAGAGAGAGAGCAGAGCATAGGAGAACATGGTCCAGTGCTTTCACATAGACCTCAGATGAAGCAGCTGTGGTTTATTCGGTCTTAATAATATCTACATTTAAGGATTTGTTGCAGGGGTTTTGTGTGTTGGTGTCAAACTGTCTTCAGGTCAAAATGTAAAACCCACATCAATTCAAGGACAAAAAAACAAATCTGTCTGAAATGGGATGAAATAAAAGAACCAGTCTGGATCAATCAGTCAAAACGCTGCTGCTGCTATTTATCACCGAGGACATAAGGACTAACATCCAGGTACTCAACATCCTCCAATTATGTTTCTTTTTTTTCTTTCCGATTAATTTAATAGGACCCAATGGAAACAAGCCATGCTTGATTGATTGATTGAATACTTTATTAACAGTTTGCAAAAAAAGAACAGAAAGTACAGTTCTATACACGGTCTGCTAAAAGGATTAAAACCCAAGAAAGCACTATGGCTTGTTTCCATTTGGGTCCATGTGTATTCAATTCATCAAAAGATTTAATTAAACATTTAATGCTTTCTAGGGTTTAATCCTTCAAGCATCTTTTTGTATAGAACTGTACTTTCTGTGCTTTTTTTGGCAAACTGTTAAGTATTCAATCAATCAATCAATCAATGTAATATTCATGGCTACTGTAACTTAACCATGATTATGAATTTGAGTCATTTGTATCAGTTAATTAGACCCGTACACTGACATAATCTGTGCGTAATGTCATCATTAAATGCCTTTAGGATCTACCATGGATGTTTTTTGGGATGAGATCAAGAAGCCATCGTCGTCACTGACTGTACTGCTGGCATCCGTCACCTTTCTGTTCTCCGTTCACCTGTGGCGTTGGTGGTTCCGACACCAGAGCGGATGTCCGCCCGGACCATTCCCCTGGCCCGTCATCGGGAACGCCGCGCAGCTCGGCAAGGCGCCGCACCTCGCGCTGACGCGCATGGCGCGGAAATATGGCAACGTCTTCCAGATCAAATTGGGCTGCCGGACCGTGGTGGTGCTGAACGGGGACTCGATCCGACAGGCGCTCATCAAGAGGGGATCCGACTTCGCCGGCAGACCGGACTTCACCTCGTTCCAGTACGTCTCCAACGGCGACGGGCTCGCCTTCAACACCGTCACCGAGTGGTGGAAGGTGCACCGCAAGGTGGCCCAGTCCACGGTGCGGATGTTCTCCACCAACAACATCCACACCAAGAAGGCGTTCGAGAACCACGTCGTCTGCGAGGCGAGGGAGCTGTTCCAGAGGTTCTTGATGGAGACGCGGCAACACCGGTATTTCCAGCCCATGACATACCTGGTGGTGTCTACCGCCAACATCATCAGCGCCGTGTGTTTTGGAAAGCGCTATTCTTACGAGGATGAGGAGTTCAAGCAGGTGGTGGGTCGTAACGACCAGTTCACGCGGACCGTGGGCGCCGGGAGCATAGTGGACGTGATGCCCTGGCTCCAGTACTTCCCCAACCCCATGAAAACCATCTTTGAGAACTTTAAATCTCTCAATAGGGAATTCAGCGCGTTTATTGGAGATAAAGTTGCTCAGCACAGAAAAACCATCCAGTCGAGCGCAATCAGGGACATGACGGATGCGTTTATACTGGCGATGGACCAGCTGAGACAGTCTGTCGGAGGGGTCCCCGTTGGAAAGGACTATGTGCCTCCCACTCTGAGCGATATATTTGGAGCAAGCCAAGATACCCTGTCGACGGCACTTCAGTGGATCGTCCTGATACTTGTGAGGTAGGTAATAAACTAGCCCAGTGGTTCTCAAACGTTTTCATGTCAAGGACCCCCAAAATGTATTTGGCTGCGGACCCCCCATCTCAAAAATATTTTGTGCCAGGGATTTTTCAAAAATAGCATCTATCTACAAGCTCATAGCATGGCATGAAGTGTCATGCGGTTGTAGATCTGCTATTTATGAATAGCTAAAGTATAAAATATCATATTAAAGTGGTTAAAATGATTGTGACGCTATATTAACACATTTTGCTGGGGACCCCCTGGTACTCCCCCAAGGACCCCTGGTGGTCCCCGGAGGCCACTTTGAGAACCAATGAACTAGCCCATCAAATATTCGAAATAAATACACTAAATATTATAATATATAGTCTATATAATATAATAATAATAATATAATAATTCATATAATATAAGATTTGTTTTTACATTTTAAATGTAGGATAACGGTTGTTAGAATAATAAGGTACAACATAAGTAATGATGCCATGAAAGTAGATCAGTAGCTCTTCACCCTGTTATAGCCCCAAACTCCATAAACCTATAGGTACAGTCAGGCACTACAGTAACACTGTTATGTAATAATAACCTACTGGGTATTAGGCGCCCAGGCAGGATCTAACACAACATCAGAGAGCACATGCTGATAACTGCATGCCAGTGTAAGTGATTCTTGTGCCCAGTTAGCTCATGAACTTATGTTTGTATCTTAATAATAATCTATTATGACTATTTTCACATCTCTGCTGTTCCGATCCCAAATGACCTTATTCAGACACTTGAATAGAAAAGGCACAGCAGCAAGCAGCATAAAAAAATGCACTTGTTAGCACATATTAGTGAATAATATGGCCCATAGGGCACAGCAGTGGCGGCCATTTTGTGGTGCCACAAATATAAAACCCTTTCCTTTTTCCATAGAGATTTCAAAAAATATTTATATAAATTATTTTTTATCCTGGAACCAAGCCATACAGGCTCCTGGTCAAGCATGACCATAAAACATTTGATTCTTTGTCAAAGCATATTTGAAAATAAAAAAACGCATTTTTTTTTAATTTACATAATTAAATATTCAATTATTTGTTTACACAGAATCAAATGTTTTATTCTCATGATTCACCAGGATAAAATAATGTATATAAATATTTTCGGAAATCTCTATGGGGGAAATTAGTGGGTTTTCTATCTGTGGCACCACCAAATGTCCGCCACTGCTATTCCCTATAGCCTATGTTCGATAACACTATCAAACGTCATCTATAATAATAGGCTTATGTGTGTTTTCTTTGTCTCATGATAACATACACTCGCTGTCACTCTGTGTGTGAACTCTGTTGGGATGTAAACCGTAGGTTTCACCTGTCAATGTAGGCATCCTGAGCTGCAACTCCGTCTCCAGCAGGAGGTGGACAAGGTGGTGGACCGCAGTCGTCTTCCCACTATTGAGGACCAGCAGCAGCTCCCTTATGTCATGGCCTTCATCTATGAGGTGATGCGCTTCACCAGTTTTGTGCCGCTCACCATCCCCCATTCTACCACCACGGAAACCTCTATCATGGGCTACTCCCTACCAAAGAACACTGTCATCTTTGTCAACCAGTGGTCCATCAACCATGACCCAGCCATGTGGTCGCAGCCGGAAACCTTTTACCCAGAGCGCTTCTTGGACCAGGATGGAGCCCTGAACAAAGACCTTACGAGCAGTGTGCTTATCTTCTCTCTGGGGAAGCGGAGGTGCATAGGGGAGGACTTGTCCAAGATGCAGTTGTTCCTTTTTACTTCCCTGCTGGCTCATCAATGCCACATCACTTCAGACCCGACCAAGCAACTTACTATGGACTATGACTATGGCCTGACTTTGAAGCCCCATGCCTACTCCATAGCGGTGTCTCTACGAGACAACATGGATCTGCTGGACGAGGCTAGCAGGCAGTCAATGAATGGAGGGACCCGGGAGGACGTTGGTGGACATAGATCAGACTGACAAAGAAGAAGCAAACAAAATGTAAATAAACATAATGTAGGCATGTAACTACAATATAAACAATGAAGGTTGGCAGGACAATACACTGAAGAGACTCAGCACCTGCATGCAATCAGGTGTCAGCTAAATAACTTTGAAATATATATTTATACGTAAGCTGAAAACTCAGGCGAAAGTCATTCTTTACTGCTTCACAGGACTGATTCTAGAGAC
This sequence comes from Gymnoscopelus microlampas, assembly GCF_963454915.1. Classification (NCBI taxonomy): domain Eukaryota; kingdom Metazoa; phylum Chordata; class Actinopteri; order Myctophiformes; family Myctophidae; genus Gymnoscopelus; species Gymnoscopelus microlampas. Next base: position 20,062,675 of record NC_139950.1, read on the forward strand.
ACGGTTGTTTTTTCCAAGTATTGTGTTGACATTGGTCTCTCTCTCACTGGACACATCATGAAAAAAAACATCATGTACTGTATGCATTGGAAGCCAATTGCATAATTAGGCAGGAGGCATAGATGATTCTTTAATTTGTTGCTCATGATACACTCAAACAGCACAACTAATGCAAATTGAATGAGGTTCTTTACTGAATTAATGGATTCCGACCTATTGGGGGTGCTGGAGTCAACATATATGGTGTACTGGACCTGACAATGTTGTACTGTTAGTTTGACACTAAATAATTAGGACACACTTTGGGTTTGCAAAGAACTGCATTCAAATATGCACTACTGAGATTCAGACATAAATATGACATTCAGATATTACACTGTGGTTTCTGTAGTTAGGGGAGAATTCAAGTAGACTCCACTACAACATATCAGATTGAACCCTATACTGTATATCTATTAAACACAAGCTAACCCTCTGTAAGGGCTTCCGTCAGCCCAAAGCCCTTGAAATCTTTGCTGACCACGATTTCCATAATCTCACCGACTATTAGCTAGAATAGCTGCTATAATACATCCTGGCTATTAAGTGTAAACACTGGAATTCACTCTGTAAAGTACTATGGCAGAATACATATCATACTATGAAACAGAAATTCATTAAGCTTGTGTAAATTTAGCTATTACAATGTTGGAACACCTCACATTGTATTCATATGAGATCTAGTAATATAACTGTCAAGAGGGGAGCGTACCCATGTTCTCTCAGCTCTAGTATGTTCTCTCAACCTTAACCACTCTATTCTTAGACGGACTTGAGTTGCAACTGTACTTGCATCGCCTTTTCCCATCTACACCAAATCTCTTTGCCAAATATAGCCTAGCTACAAGTTCACAATGTGTAGCTTTTGTGACGTGTTGGGAACTTGTAGATCTGCTATTTTTGGCAAATGTTCCCCCAAGAATATGGATTCTAGGGTTTAAGTGGTTAAACGGTAATCTAACACTAACGCCAAGTCCAATCCCAGCCCAAAACTGAGGGAACATCGGAGCTAAGGGAATATAGGGCTGACTCCATCACGAGCATAAGCAATGCAATAATTCTACAACAGACTGATATGCACATGTAGGGCTTCAATCTTTTATCCATTTGTCATCTGACATACTACAAATGCATAGTTACTCAGGAATAAGGCCTATCAAATGCCAAATGTTTTACCTAGAATGCTTCTGAATGTTAATTAAAACAGACCTAGACTTTGATCCAAAGTCTCACTAGGCTAAAGAGCATATGGGTATCAAACATTAACCATTAACTGGCTGCGTGTGTAGCTTACGAATGTTGCTAGTCTGTGAACTGCTGTACTATGTAATATGAAATGACTAATGTTAGATCTATATTAGATCAGTGTTATTAAGACATATTTTTTTGTGACACACAATGATTTTGCTCATGTTCCACTGCATATAAGCTTGAATGTCCAAGACGCTGCTCTTTGAAAAACCTTATAGCCTGTTATTTAAGTTCCTTAGAGAAGATGACAGTTACAGTACCAAATTATTTCTTGTGCAGTTTTAAAACAAACACAGAATATTATCAGAAATTAAAAAGTACACAGCAAAATCCGGAATGTTAATTCAAATGAGTGTCAAAATGGAGCCTTTATAGAGTCAATCTTTACGCTTGCACAATTGAATGAACACTCAGGATTTTGCAGTGTATAATTGGAACAGGGTAAAATTGGTGTGTGTTTTTTTATCCTTGGTTGTGCCTTCATCTAATTTGTGTCTCTAATCAACAGATGCATACAATACATAAAGCAAAGACATACTGCCAGGCATTGGATTTATACTTTTAGACTTCCAGCTAATTCATAGTAGAAAACTGTCAATTTACAGAAAAAGTAAAAAACGGAGATAGATGACAAGCACCAAGCACTCATCTCTGGTTGTGTAAAGCTACATTTTCATTAGTTCAAAATGTGCCACTCGCCTCTATTACTCTAAACATGTGGAAAGAATAGCAGTATCCAGAGTATCCAACAACATTTAAAGGGGAATCACAGTGTATGGCTAGTAACACTTTATGTACAGTAGTTCCCTTGATAAGTTCAGACAAAACAAATGTTTGACTCAGTTAACCCATTAAAACCAGGAAAGAATCTGTGTCATTTTAGACATTGTTGGCTATTCAAAAATAGCAGATCTACAAGCTCACAGCACGTCACTTCGTGCCGCGCTGCATGCTTGTACATCTGCTATTTAAAAACATGTTTGAATAACTTTTAAAACAAATCTTCTCTACTGGGGCTCCTTGGCACGAAAACGTTTGATAAATACTGATTTGGAAGGCATTTGTAGAATCTGCCTCAGCCTCTTAATGGGGTAAGTCAGTGCCCCATTCAATAGGAGCTGCTCCAGGCTGTTCCTAAAACGCCTGGAGCCAGGCTGTTACATAAATGTGTGACATTTAAAATTAACTTTGTTTTCTACAAGCCTTCTACCCTTGGAATACTGAGAATTGAATCTGCTATGAGTGCAGATTGAAAATCCAGCAAAACTAGATTTTAGCCATAAACCTTTTTAAGACCCTCACTTTCACGTTTGTGATCATTTAGTATCGTTAGATGTCCCTCATTTGTGACACGCCACCACGTTGAATCTAACTGCGATTTCAGTCGTTTCTTTCTACAGTACTGTGGTACAGTAAATTGTAGAATACAATAACACATCCAACCCTCGTCCCTCTGTGCGTCAACTACAATGTACTGCTTGTCATAATTCTTGCATCCTTTGTCAGATAACACAAATTAGATGAGTACAGCAATAGGCCAATATTCACTGTATAGCGATAAAGTTTTTACTGTAGCTGTATCTTACAGCTGTGATGTTATTCTTCAGAGTATTTCTTCATATCCTCTTTCTTGAGAGGACAACCTAACTTGTTTTGAGTGATATTGTACAGTGATACTAAATAAACATATTTTATTCATTATTTTGTATTTCTTTGATGCAATTTTACGAACGCGTAACACAGGAATATTATTTCAGGGAGGTAAACATAATACAAAGGGTTTTCTGTTATTCACTATTACATAAGGCAATCGCATGCATTTCAATTATTTAGAGAGATAAGAAAGAGATTCTGCGATTCTTCAAAATCATCTGGTTTCACCTGCATAATGCATATCTTGTAACATAAGGCTTACTATATTCTTCAACTTGGCTGCATAGTAGCTTCAATAGAATGGCATTCTCTGCAACTATGTGCTCAAAATATAAGAGAAAAATAACTAGACAAAGGATTCTGTCTGCAAGGCAAACAAATGTGTATATACTGTAGTAATTTTCCATCACAATCCGCAGTTGATGAAGCATAAGGCTGATTAACATGTCTCATCCACTGTCAAGAGGGAGTTGAGAAGATGTGTACTGTATTTTGGGCACCATGCCAGGTCAGGTGGGAACAAAAGGGAAGTGTTTGGGAGAGCCTTTTCCCTGTGTGGCGTTTTATCTTGGCGTCCCAGAACATCCTGTACTTGAACAGCGAGAGGTTCTCTGCCAGCTAAGCTAGTCAAGTTAGTGTGCGTGACAAATTCAAATGAAGCTAGATGATTACTGATACGGCAACTCGGCAAGCAGTGTGCAGTTTTTCTCGATCTCTCCCCACTTCTCTACTAGGGAAAGTAATGTGTGGACTCTAGGGCCAATTTCAGTTGGGATCTTGGCTTGCTGCAAGAATAGCCTGGTAGTAGAGACCTGCTACTTTTATGTTTAATATAAATACTATACTATGTCATCTTGACTTTGAGAAATGCAATACCGCTCTACAACATTACAAGGCTAGCTTTTATTAGTTTTCCCTCTTGAATCACAGGAAGCTGCAGCAACAACTCCCAGTGCATGAGCATTAATTACTGAGAAATGAATACTGGCCTAACACCTGTTTATGCCAAAACTTTCCCAAGTGGTCACAGAGTTTCTGAGAGAGAGAATGTAATGATGGTCACTTACTGTATGTGTTTGGGGAGTTTGGGAGAATGTTAATTTGTCCATTTGTAACTCAGAGAGTATATACAAATGTAACGTGGTTACATTTGTACACAGAGTAAAAGAATACTGCAATCTATAACTCATTTTATTGTGTGAATAAAACGTTATTTCAACCAATATGTATGCTAGAGTATGTTAATACAATATAACAAACAACGATGGTTGGAGGTGGTCTCCCTTCTCTTCTATTGAGACATTTAGATGCTTTGGCTGGGTAGGACCAATAATGGTTGACAAGAGGTATTGAAATTAAAAAAGTAAATCTCACCTTCCCAAATTTACTGTCCATTATAGCTCAGCAGTAATAATGTAAGGTAGGGTGTGAAAGTAACAGACTGCAGCGTTTTACTGTTTATTATCCCTGCCAGGAGTGAGGGATTATGTTTTCGCCCCTATGAGTCTGTCCGCCTGTCCGTCTGTGAACAGCTAATCTCTTGCACCATTGGACCGATCAGCGTGAAACCCACATTTTTTAAATTGGCCTCATGGTGGTGCTCTAACAGGCCAATTTACATTTTGGCCTGTAACTCTTGAACTGTAGGGGCATACAATCAAAAATATTTCTTCCTCTGGATTCCTTGGATCATGATGCAACTTCCCATATAAGCCACCCCCATTTCCGCCTGATGATATTTCCCGCCATTTTGCATTGTCTTCCAAACACTTTGTGTTACTACTCCCTACAGATTTTGTCCAAAACTCACACAAATTGGTACACATCATCTTTGTGGCCACTTGATCATTATGTAGTCTATACATACACATACTATACATATACGGAACTGCAGCCAACACCACAGTAGCCTGGTGTCTCAATACGTTTATAAATTGACCTCATTATCTCAACATCATGTACGTTAAATCCTTTAACTCCTTTAAAGAGTGTAAAATTGTACCAGTTACGGGTCTCAGGGTTAAATTAACACTGAAGACGTTCCTGTGTGGGTATGAAATCTGTCTCCAAGACTACTGCTGAATGTGATGCCGTATCTGAACCCTAACCTCTGTCTTCAGCGTCCTGAGACTGATTGGCGGCGGAGGAACGGCAAGCATCAAAGCTGTGAATAATGTATCCCTCTCAACTACACTATTAACAGTCTTCAGGAACACCTCTTCGTACTGTACATCTTGTCTGTAATTACGGTATGCCTCATCCAGATGTCAGCGTCTTCTGAAGAACAGCTGAAAACCCTGCACGCTGCCTGGTCGTGTAGGCAAGCTCAAATGCAATCAATATGACTTAATTTATGTGTAAAAATGGGTCAAAATTATGGGTCAAATGGACCTGTAAGGCTCAGCAAAAAAGACACAGGGGTGTAGAAAAGTACACAAGTAATGGTACATTTTTTACACTTTCAGAGTGTAAAATCAGCTATTTTTTATGTAGAGCGAAAACAGAAAAGTCACTAGTCCTGCCCTGAGGGACTCAACCAAGTATATTGTTTACAACGGCTGTAGCCACATTGGAGGAGTCAAGTGGACACGTCAAAACTTGACGACACGTCTTTCAAGGCATTGAGTTCAAATATTGCAGTGTGTAAAGTTTGACCATTTTAAATTGTCTTTTGAGAAACAAGTACGTTTTTTATTGAATAGACGACGGTCGGCACAGATAAAGAAAAACAGGTTTGTCTGTGAAACCACTGTAGTCACATTTGACTACATTTGTTTCACAGCTCTTTAACCACTTAAAACCTATGCTTAGTTGACTGGATCCGCAAGGGCTCTATACCCCCTCCTGTTACGTAAACGTCTTTGCAGAAAATATATGATCTATAAGCTCACAACACATTGCGTTGTGATGCTTTGTGAACAGTAGATCTGCTACTTTCACCGAACGTTAGCCCCAGAATAGAGATACTAGGGTTTTAACTGCAAAAATATGGATGAGGAAAACGACATACAAAAGTAGGCTTCCCTGTTGGAGAGAAAGAGAAGAGGATTGCATGGAACGAGGTGAATAACACAAATGTCCCAGCGTGCAAACATGCTGTGTTTTGGCATGACCCTAGGCCTAGTTTCATTCGGTGCGGTGTGAACACATGGACTAACTTGACCTGTGTCAGTGATTCCTTCAGAATGACAGGACCTTAAGTGCACCCAGAGATAAACATATCATGCATTTGAACAATCATAGAAAATAACAGTTATCTTTGTAATGGTCTTAATTTAATTACGTCTCTCACAGTCTAAGTTGGTCACAGGCTAAAACAATCACAGCCAGAGAACGGAGTTCTTGCAAGACTACACAAACAACGGTGTTAATTTGGAAGCCAGCTCTTTAGGATGATTCCATCATGGCAAAGTAATACATAAAACTGAGACATGACTAGACTGGAAGGAAGTTAGATTGAATCAGATCCAGTGGCAAAATCCTAATAAACCTGGCACAATTTACAGTATATGTCTGCGAAAAAGGAAGGTGGGCCTTAAAACTACAACATCACTCAAAGTCACGCAAGAACCTGCCTGTTGTTCTATTGGTTTTGGACTTGAACCAATGTCAATATTTGGTTTATAATAAAGCAAAAAAAAATCCCCCATAACATTTTAATCATGCACTCATATTTAACTGTTGCCATAGATGTCGATTTAATGTATTTAAATTAAGTATTTAATTTTAAGTTGTATTTTGCTGGATGGAAGAAAAAAAAAAACTTTTGTCTTTGTGTACTTAAATGCTTACTCAATTATGGCATTTCATTCATGTCAAGAACTTTCATCACCAGGCTACTGAATATAGCTTGCAACACTCTTTAGATGCAAGTAAACCACCTGACATCCTGTTGGGTCCAGTGCACTTGAATGTAGGAGATAGCCGTTCTATGCAACTTGTAAATGTACAATACAACATGTGAATTTACATACTAGTGCTAGCCTGGGACAGTGGCATCTTGTGGTATCTATGGAAGACTTCATTATAAATGGTAAATGGTGCATTTATAGTGCCTTCATCCAAAGCGCTTTACAGTTGGTAACCGAATGGACCCTTATAGATCAATTAAGAGAATGTAGAAGAAATATTCAAAGTCTTCGGTCTGAGAGGCAAAATCTCATCAAATGGTGGTCCATGGCTCAAATGCAGAATAAATAATGGACCTTGATATGAAAAAGAGTGTAAACCACTGCTGTAGTTGATACTGTTTTCGATTTTCTCTCTAATCTCTTAGTCAAACCAACCCCTTTTCTTTTCAAATGCAGAGAGAATAGGGGGATGAGCTTCAGAAATTGTTCTGGCCGGCTGGGAATCAAACCGGTGTTTAGTGTGCATGTGGTATGAAAACTAAACACTCAGCTATCCTTTCTCCCAACACCAACAACAATGTTGAGGGGAAGTAGTCTTGGCCTCATTGGTCAAGTTTATTAATATCGGCCTCGACACAGCACAGTGCACCTGTGTAGGGTTGGGTACCAAAACTCTGTGCCAGCATATAACCAGTTGTTATACAGCATGTCTGGTACTTACAGGACCTAATCACAAGTTCACAACACATATATATATATATGTGCTTCGCTTCGATGCCACTTAAATGTCAATTTACCCCCCGCTGCTCTAAAACAGACATTACAGGCAACAGAACGATCAGCATAATTATGACTAAACAACATTACACTGGCTCTGACAGCAGCATGTAGGCTACCGTAGCTTGTTGCAGTATCTTAAACATAGAAAATGCCTTAAAAAAGCATCGTTCAAACTGCTAATAAAGTACTAAATAAAATTAAATCGATCAGAAACTAACTCGACCCTCTCATTGACAGCTCAGCGCCTAGGGGCCACACCATAAAAAAATGTCTTTCTTGTATTTAGATGATTTAGCACGTAGTTTTGTATTTTCAAATTACGAATGACTTTATTGCCAATTAATTTCACCAGTATTTATTTAATTTTGATGAGCAAGTATTTGTAACAAGACTTTTTGATGCATTTGTGCCCATCTGTGACTATTGCAGGTCCACCTGAATCAACAAACAAAGGTTTGCAAACAAACATCATATCAGAATTGCACTCGTTTAATTACAGTCAGGTACCGCTCGACAGTGTACAGTATAATCTCTATGTAGTGTATAATTTATAAGACAACTTCAAGGAACACTGTACATTACCTTGGTAAAACAAAATACTTTTTTTTTTTTCTGATACTCTAGAACAAAGAAAAACAATTTACATTTTTCATGTAGCTTTCATAATTTTGATACTCTAGAAAAAAAAGGAAATCAAAAACAGAGGAAAATGACATGATCGGTACAGTAGGAGAGGCCTGTCCTCATCCCAAAGTATAAAAAAAACCACAAAACCCAAAATTTTGAATAATCTCATCATAAAATATAGCTATAATGGATTAGAACAGTGTTAAAGCTTCCTTGCTAGATTTATTTATTGATATAAATTCTAACATAGGGTTTTCAAAGTATTCAGAAAATAATCTGCGTTGTGATAATAAATTAACATAAGCCTAAAAAATAATCATGTTTACTTTTATGACATAAATTACACCCGTTAATATCTCAAACGTGAACCATTATGTGCAATTTCTTAACTTACTGGGTGCATGTGTGGTTCAAAAATCATTAAAACGTGTGCTGATTCATGTAGATTACATTGGTAATCTGTGTGAGATAAATGTGTGAATATCATCTTTTGTTTGCAACAGAGCTTATTTTGCAAAAGTTCCACTGGCAATCTGCCATGGGAACCCATAGCATAAGTAACTTACAGGTTTGCCTTCAAAAAGACATCATCCCTGTAACACTTGATTAAATTAATAAAATGTTTAATAGGTTAAAGCAGGTGTAAGTTATACATATGTATTTGAATCATTAAAGTGATACTGTGTAACAATTCATTTTAGGCATCTTTTTTGGCAACTTTGGTCTGTAAGAACTGGGATTCACAAAATTCAGTTTGAAACAAAATCACGGAAGTACCGCTCCAAAACAAATGTTGCAGGGTTCTAGTGCTTAAGATTATTTTTGCAAAGCAACAACAACAACCTTGTCAGAAACAGTATTTATGAACTTGTCAGAGTAATTTTGGTAAGTGGCCGGTGTGAAAAAAGAAAATTGAATAAGTTACACAGTATGACTACAGTATGTGTTAAATAGTTCTATATTCTGACAAAAAGGCGGTTCTTATTGCGCATTCCCATCACGCCCACATGAATACACAGCAGACTTTTTTTTAAGACTAGAGAGAGAAGAAGACCCATGTTACTGAACATGTACATTGTGAGCAGTGATTGCTATTGGAATATAGAGCTATTCAACACTTATTTTAACAAAAATACATCACTTACACTCCATTTAAAGACGAGCTGAAATGGCATTTTCGAGCATCAAAAATCTGTTTTTTGGTCTGGTTAATATGTTTTTGAAGCTTAACTATGAAAATCCTGGAGATTTTGCAGTTTGCACTCTGCATATATCTAAAGCATTAATATGGAATTTTACCACAAAAATCTGCTTTCAGATTTCAATTTCTCTCAACAATCCTCTGCCGCTGTGGGAACAAGAGTTTGGAATGGAAGAGGGAGGAAGTCTACACAAAATTTGCCCAAGACTGTTGAGAAGAGGTACACAAGGAGGCTGTCATCGCCCCAGCTGAGAAGCCCAGAAGGAGGAGGAAACAGGAAATCAAGAGTCTAGTGCCTCCTGAATCTACAGAGGTTTAGGACAAACCGCTCATCACCACCACAGAGACACCCAAGGGCCAGCGCCACCTTCGTGCCCATCATGAAGCAGCTATTTTTGAGACAACTGCATGTCCCTATGCCAAATTAAAGTCTGCTACCCAGGGTCAAGGAAGGCCAAAAAAGGAGAGCAAAGCTCAAGATACTGACAGTAAAAGAGAGGTTTCTGCAGGGCCAGTCAAGAAAAGCAGAAAGGCAGCTCTTCCGGCCTACAATGACGTGGTTGTCCCCAGCACAGAGAAGATGGAAGAACGTGGTTGAAAATGTGCAACTTGAAGATGAACAAGAAAATGCATCACATTCCAAGAAATCTGCTGTAAGGGCCAGTCAGGGACGCAAGGCAAGACTTGTACACAATGAACAAAAACCCAGCACCGCCAAAAGAGGCAGACAAAATATCAAGTGGCCTTGAGGTTAAGGTGTCCGCGGTTAGAGAGTCCCGAGTTTGATTTCCGAGCCCAGTGGACGTTTAATGCATGTCACTCCCTGACTTTTCCTCATTTCCCGTCAAATCACCGCTGTACTATCAATAAAGGCAGAAAACCCCCAAAAATATCAAATACAAATAAAGCATTTGTTATTAATGTTATGTAACAAATGCATATTTGTCTTTGTTTTTAAAATGTTACTGCATTGCCTATTATTCAACTGTTTAGCTATAAAATGCGAACCTTTATTTGTATTTTTATATATATATTTTTTTTTATTATTGGGGGACAATTAAATAGCATATTGCAAAAGTGATTGCATATAATGTCACCCATTTTTTTGTTTGTTTTTTACACATCACAGAACAAAAAATGTGATCCTTTTTCACGCTTCCGCCATCCTAAATGTGGCCAGTGCATACAGCACCGCCCAGTAGTGTCTGTCTGTATAATAATGAATCTTAGGCTGAAGATTGATTGACAGGTGGATGTAATAATATTGGTTGAAATTGGCTTGTAAATGCTGATGTAAGCATGCGTATGACACTTTCTTTTGAAAGGAAAGAATCAAGATTGAACACACAATGATGTCCCCAATATGACTGCAGTTATGCTCTAAAAAGATGGATTTCAGCTCGTCTTTAATGTTCCATTCACTCATTTTTAACAGAAAATTTTAAATGTATTTACGTTAAGAGTATTTTTTAAAAACTAGTCAAATCAGCTGCACATTTACGTCACAGTATTATTGGAAAACCAGTCAGATTGAAAAAGGAGTGCTTGTTTTCACCGACGGAGGCACGGCGTCTGAAGGTGACTTGAGCCACGAGAGGCACTGCCAAGCGAGCTCAGGCGAGCGAGTTACCGTGCCATGCCGAGCCGAGAGTGGTGCGCACCTTCAGCCGACTCAGCACTGTCCGAGTTATGGGACAGAATCGTAACCCCCCCCCCCCCCCCCCCCCAGTCTCGGTACCTCCGAGACGTAATTTCGTTTTTTGACGGGGGTCCTGTCCCGCCACGGGGGAGCGCGGGGGGTGAACTCAAAGAAAACAAGCACTCCTTTTTCAATCTAACAGTTTTTTAATCATACTGTAACATATATATATACCTATGTTACAGTACATGTGGAAAATCTGTCAGATCGAAAAAGGAGCGCTTGTTTTACGGCAGGCTTCAATGTCGCCACCCACGCTATAAAACGGGTGCTCCCCCCGGACTGTTCTTCTCCAAAGAGTGCACCGCAGCCGGCTAAAAGTCGAAATCCGGTCCACCGAACGCTGACAGCGTAATAAAAATAAATGGCCAATCTGCGAGCTCGATCGGCATAACGGAGTATAAAATTGTCTCAAAACAGGGGCCGAAACGCTTCCCTGTTTCACTGTTAGCGTTTTAGCTCCCGTTTTAAGAAGAACCAGAGGAGAAAAATAACATAAAATAATAAAATAGCGTTCGTTTAGCGTCGATTCGTGTCGAAAAACGAATGCTCCATTTTCGATCTGACTGATGTACTGTAACATTATATAAAATATCAAATTAATTCAGTCTCATCAGGTCATATTACAAAAAGGGCATTGTTTGAATTGGAATGCAAATTCAAGCACCATGAAAACATACTAGTGAAGACTAGATGACCACTTCCTGCTATTTCACTGTAAATCCAGTAAGCCACTCAATTTTATGCCACCTCTGTCTACAGAGAGAAGCTGGACAACAGCGTTTAGGACGGATCCTACGTTTCTCTCAATAACTCCATTTACATACATGCATACAAATCTGAGAACAATGCGATCAAAGCATGGATAATGTAAACTTACTTAGCTCAAAATTATATTTTGAATTGTTGATACAGCAGATTTAGCTGTGTGATATTTCAGAATTTGTTACATTACAGGAGCGATGACATTAGCTCCAGTGATCCTACATTATACAAGTTGTGGCCCAGGACAGCTAGGGTTATCTATAGTAATAAGAGTAAATGAAATGCTTAGATTATGCTGTGCATGTTGCCAATCTGCATCCACGCTGGTTTGAAGACTGCAGTGAAAAGAGGGCCAAAGGTCATCGAGTGGTCACAGATCAACATGTTTGTTTGGGTGCACCATTGTTGGAGGTCTTGTTTTGGCCAGTGCCACTTGAACGTGAAGCAGGAGACAAAACAAAAACAGGAAATGGAGCAGAGGGAACAGGCTCCAACGATCGCTTTCCTAAAATGTTGACGGCTCTTTGTAGTTAAGGTGTTTTCGAGACACACTGGTGCATATACACTCATCCTCAGTGCAACTGGATATTCAATATAAAGTACATTTTTGATCTAACTTTGACACTGGAATACTGGATCAGGGATCAGGGACCGGGGACACATGCTTGCAACTCACAGTATCTTTACCAATAAAAGACAATTCACTTAAATTCTGTGAAATATTCACTCTTGTTAACAGTATTATCCTGCAGACTTGATTGCAAGATGTCTGTGTAGATGTCAGAAAAATACAATCAGATATAGTACAGTGTAAGTTCAGATATGACTTGTTTGTTTTCCTGAAACGGAATAAAACATAATCTGTTTAGTCTACCTGTTTGCTTTTAAAACTGAAGAAGATGGTTTTAACTCTGACAGTCCCTCATTCCTAATGATGAGCAAACAAGACGATGCAGCAGTTAGTGCGAGTGACCTGTAGCATAAATGTTACAGGTGTAATCCCTTATGCAGCCATGTGTCCAAAATGTAATTGAGCGACACCCTGTACCCCTACTTGCACCACTGTAAGAGTGCCAGAGGACAAAATATAAATGTACATATGGCTCTGAAATATCCTTTAACATATAATGCAATTATGTCTGTGTGCTCACTGGAACACGATAGTAGCTTTTTTATATACCCCCCGCCCCCATACACACACTCACAGAGTGAATACAATTTCAGGGAACACACTCTCACACACACGCAGTCAGGCATACACACAGAGAGTCCAAAGTAGATATGGTACCAGTGGAGCAAACAGTCCTTCTTTTCCAATCCGTGGAAAGAATGGCCACCGAAACATTGGACGATTGGACAGTGTGTTCATACACCAAGCGATGGGCAAAGTAAGTCCAGCTCCTTCTGTGCTTCCTCATCCTAGAAGAGAGGTAACGTTTTACAATACAGTACATACACTAGAGTGACCTCCTTCAGCTCTAATCAGTCTGGCTCTAGCCATGTTATGATGCAGTGTGGTTTGTGCCCCCAGCCAGATTACAGACAATAGCTATGTCTGATCAAAGGAAACGTAACTGTTTTAATACAGTATGTAATGAGAATACAGTGTTTTTTTTCCAGCTTTGGCCATATATATTATACATAGACCATTTGCCGGGTGATGGCTTTAAAGGAGTGGTTCTCAAAGTGGGGTCCAAGGACCCTCAGGGTTCCTTTGTGTGTTTGGGCATAAAAGGGACAAGGGCTGACAAATACAGAGATCTCCATACATGGGCATATCAGTCAGATTGGCAGTGCAATGCATTGCGGCCCGAACTCTAGATGAACCTCTAGTTACTCAAAACTCAATTTGAGGTGCTCCGACACCAATTTTTCATGACCAAGTATGAGTACTGTAGGAATGGGTTAGTTGTAAATGGGCAATTTTATAATGGTTTACATTTTGGTTATACATTTGTTTATTTTTGTTACTGTACAGTCACAGTGATTGTGTATAGTTGGGTCACGGGGATGTGGGTGGGAACATTCTTATCTTAATACAAGCACCTGTTGTTCATCTGCTGATAAGAGAGAGGGTGCATGACCGCTGTTTTTCTTTTGATCGCCGTGTCAATCAGCAAACAGGACGTGTCATCCTCTCAGCGACTTTTCTACTTCTCTCCAATAGTCGTAACAAGTATACAGATACAGAGTATGCTGTAGTATGCATGTTGCTATATTGTACTGCTCAGTCATTAACCAATTACAATGCAGTTGTCCCTCCAGGCAGATCAGTAACTGACACATCCCTCCAATTTATGGGAAATATGACAGTAGGAAACAAGCGTCCGTCCCTTTGGTTGATGGGAACAATGTTTGTGAATGCATACAAAATGCATACATTTTGGACAAATTGCACTGGCTATAAGTGTGCATTCAAATAAAAGGTCAAATATGTTGAGCGGGTATTGTTATTGCCATCGCCAGTAGTACTTGTACATACTCTACATTTAGCGTTTCTGTCATTGACTCATAACCCATTTCAGTGCCTGAAACTGGCGGAGACGATAATAACAATTCTCCAGGGATCTTTTCCTGCTAGACTTTTCAAACCAATATACGCTTTAATATGCATTCAAATGCAACAATAACTTTGACAATTACTAACTGCACAATGATATATTTAGTGTGTTGGATGACCTATCTCAAGTAAGAGATATCTCAAGTCTGCAAATTGATTTTCATACCATACTTTCTTTCTTGAAAAAGAAAGAAAAGAGTATGCTTTGGAAAATGGTCGGCGTTGTGAAGCCGTAGTCAATGGCTTAAACATGACAGACCCCCAGCATAGATAGAAATGTGCTTCTTCTCTCAAAAGCATGATTAGCCCCTGGCCAGTGGAGAAAATACCAAACTAGTAAGCTAGTGAGGTAAAAGGAGGTAAATACACCATTATGGGCCACTAACAATCATTACCTCTTTAGAGACAGTATCCATTGAACAAGCAGCTTCACACATCGTTCTAGCCTCTTTTTTCTGGTTCAGGTCTCTGTAGCACTGTCCAAGAAAAGAAACAATGATATTTATGTCATTATAGTATTCACAGATTAACACATAATGTGGTCCCAGAATAAGATCTGGCTATCAAATAAAGACACTGAATAGATCTGGATCTTAACCACATAAAACCAAGCATCCCTATTCTGGAGATGTCATGATAGTTGAACATTCAGCAAAGATAGTCGAAGATTTAGCGAAAATAGCAGATCTACAAGCTCGCAACGCAACATATTGCGAGCTTGTAGATCACCTATTTTCAACAAAGAGATTTGGTGATAAAAGGATAGACCCCGGTCAACAAAGTATCTAGGGTTAACTGGTTAAAGTCACATACAAACCTTGGCTAAATACGCATAGTTCACTTTGGAATATCTGGGTTGGATCTCCTCGACCTGTGAGTGCAAGAAGAGACAAAGAGACAAGTTCCACGGTTACCAACCTTTTTCATTTCAAAGACTCCCAGTTTTATATACATTAGGCCTCAATTAATTAATAACTACCTACAGTATTCCTCAGTGTATCTCTCAAGAGTTACAGCCCCATAAGGGTCTATTTGGACCCCTGATGGTCCCCGGACCCTACACTAAGAAACAGTGATTGAAACAGCCATTTAATCCAATCTGAATCTCCAGCAGGAATAATAAAAATGGATCTTCTGAACTTCACACAGGTAATCACAGACTGTGGACATTTTCCCTGGACTCACTTGCCTCCCCCCCAACAGCCTTAGCAATTCTGCCATAGTCAAGGCCAGCACAGATAACACCCGGCTATTGGTTAGCATGAGGATATGTTGTATAACCTTGCAGGACGTGTTTGTTGAAGCTAAAGACAGCCTCTCTCCCGAGTCCTTGCGGCCATGCGCGACAAGTTCTAACAGGGAACACTTATATCAAATTGATGGGTGAGATACACACGAGATGTGGAAGACGCATGCATAAGAATATTGGCCAGGAGCACATTTCATTTCTCTACTATGTAAACATGTGAAATGTGGGAACACAGATTAAGTCTTTCTAAACACAGAGGTTTTGGTCTTTAAAAACTGGATGCAGAATGCAACCTGGAGGCAAGTTTCAATTTAACACCAGACAAATAGAGCACTGTGTGCTGCACATGTTGCAATGTGTGTGTTCAATATTTCAGAGCATGCCAAAACATAATTAAAAACAAACAAATAATAAAAACAAATCCAACGGCAATTTGTGGAAATAAATAAATAAATCACAGTAGCAGGGTAAATCCATTTCTCATAAAAACAGTAACTGAATGATATTCAGTTACTAATCCTAGTAACTCTACACAGCTTTTTAGTTTTTTTGTCGATTTCTTTTTCATTTACATACATGCATACATACAGTATGATCCACCATCGACAAGACTGCAAAATGTCACAGAAATAGACTGGTTGCATATTTAGGGATCTAAGGCGTCTAATCGAATGTACGGTTATGTGCAGTTATCATCCAACATGTTGTCATGTGGATCTCACGACGGTGTTGCTCCCATGTGGATCTCTGGCTTCATGTAGCCTGCCTCTATGATGTCTGTCTTCTGATGTATCTGTGATGTAAGGTTTCAGACAGATCTGAGCCCCATTAACGTAAAACTTAATCCAACTAGAAAACAGGCAGGGTGAATGAACGTACCTTAAGGAAATGTTTCAGTGCATCTTGGACTGTGGCAGTTGGAGGCTCCCCAAATAAGGTAGCGGCAACTTTCCTCTCAATCCACGATAACTGAGCCACCTGAAACACACACAAAAATCTTGTTAAGGCATTAGACATATTATTGAATTCAATTGAATGACCAAAAAACCCACAATCCAGTCATTTGAGAAACAAATATATGACTTCTGCCTCCATAAGTCCATTTATAATACTGCCATAGAAATGAACACAATCTCACCTATTCTTTAGCACAGCATATTTCAAACTCTTTAGAAAATGTTGACTATTGAATTCGTTCCGATTTTCTGCTGCTGACAAGTTTATCTGAATGGCCAAGATGTTGCTTTGGCTTCACTTGGAAACTTGAGTAATCAAGCTCAAATCTGGCTTTTGACTTTTTATTCCATCAAAAGGCAATTACATGGAAAAACTGGCTGGGTTAAAAAAAAAATATCCACACTTCCTTTTGTATAGGCTATACTACATATCATTTTCTTTCTATTCCAGCCTTGGAAAATACAATATTAAAATCCCATGACCACAGGAACCCTGTAGACCGGTCTTTTTCCACTGACAGTTGTAAGAGAAGAGAATAGCCAGGAGCAGCCTGGGTCAAACATGAACTGTTCCTTCCTCGCCCTATTCATCTTAGCACAACGTGTAATTGCAGGTGTAGCGTTGCCTTGGCGTCATCATGGGGCCTTTCAAAGAGAACTGCTGCCTCAATGTAAACAGTAGATCATTGTTGAATACGAATACGCCATTGAGAACACATAAAATTCAACCCCCCAAAACATCAGGTGTTACTTCCACCACCAAATGTGCTTAATCACTCACTGCTTCCCTTGCTCCCTGTTTTTGTACAGGTAGAGGGGGGGTGTGTGTGTGTGTGTGTGTGTGTGTGAGAGAGTGAGAGTGAGAGTGAGAGTGAGAGAGAGAGAGAGAGAGAGAGAGAGAGAGAGAGAGAGAGAGAGAGAGAACTGGATATGAACAGTGAAATTCTATCAGCTATTCTACAAAGAAGCCGCCTAATGGAAGCCTGCTTAAGGGAAAATGCTGGTTTTGTCAAGTTTTCTGCACAACCACTTCTGACCCTGCTAGACCATTGCACAATATAAATACCACGGTATGTATTGCACATAGTATGTTCAATGCAAAGTCATACTTCTCCTCCTCACAGAAACCCATTCAATTGAAACCCCAGAGAAAAAGCTGTTCTACATTCTCAGCGATCCAGAGTCATGTGCATTACATAATCCATCAACATAATCTAATAAACTGTGTCTCCTTTATTTTAAGAAAAACTTCCTGCCTTTGAGGAAACCATTATTGTGAACAAGTTACCCGTGCTAATCAACACAAATACTTTGCACTTGTTCACTTGTTGACAGCTGGTTCACTTTTATACTTTGTCCATTTATTTTCATTTATTGAATTAAACGTTCCAAATCATTGTATGTGATGATCAATAATTGTTTCTTCTTTCATTTAAATGATTGAACCATAAGCTATATGGGAAACAGCTCCAAGGAGGAGAAATAGTTTACATATAGTTCTTTCATGCAAATGTAATTTAACCACTTAAGCCCTTCGTTGTAGGACAAATAGAGAAAATAGCCAATCTACATGATCACAGACCATCACATCCTGACACATTGTGAGCTTGTAGATCTGCAATTTTTGCAAATAAAAAAAGAAAAAAGTTTTAGAAATTGTTGAAACCTTTTGAAAATGTTCACCTTTAGTGACATGCCCAAAATAGGGACACCAGGGCTAATGAGGTGTCAATGGGTGGTGTCAACCTTCTGCAGGGCTCAAACAAACACTGCGGAAATCTGAACAGTGGGAATGAATGAGGGGAAACTGTGGGTGGGTTAGCAAAGATGGTAGGCCATGCAGAAATGTCAGCCTCCATAAATTCATAATTGCCAATGGGAGGAAAGATGTGAACAATGGGTGTGTGTGTGTGTGTGTGTGTGTGTGTGTGTGTGTGTGTGTGTGTGTGTGTGTGTGTGTGTCACGTACCGCATAGCACCAACGTCCTAGTAGGTAGTAGGACAGGGGGTCCTGTGGCTTAAGCTCAATGGCTTTATCTAGATGATCCTGGGAGGAGAGACAGATGGACAAATATACAGACGGGTAGAGAATAATATTTAGGAATATTGATCAATGACACGGGGGCTTTACCATGCCTTTTGTTCCCCACTTGATCTGTCCTGCTTCACCAACCCACAAGTATTTCACAAACACCCCCCGACACCCACTCTTTCTTTCTCTAATCTTCCTCTTCTCCGTGTCAAGCCCTCTCTCTCTCTTTCTGCTTCACCTGTCAGAGCTTTGCAGGTAAACAGTGTTGGGGAAGCAGATGACAGGCAGACAAAATGCTACGTGCCGTTCTTCCACCCTCCATCTTATGCAACTGGCATATCACAAGAACTGATATAAGTGGCCTCAGGGCTACAGGCCCTCTGCAACTGTGTGTAGGAAAAGCACTGCCCGGACTATTCATGGTAGATGCAACAAGAACGCTCATATGCGTTTTATTTTATCTTTCTTTCTCCATTTAAACCTGACTTCGTCAACAGCTGATCTACAAGCTGCAGTGTGAGCTTGTTGATGTGCACTTTTTACACCAGGTTGAAAGCTGAGATAAGGAGATGCTTATCAATATGCATAGGAGTAACAAATCTTGCATACTGTTGCCTAGACTATATGCTAGAATGCAACTTACCTTGAATATGTAGCCATTCTTTATCTTGTTCTGCACCGTGTCATATTCTGCCATGATACCACACATGATGGCATACCTGCAGACAAAGGATATTGTGTTCACTTTTAAACATTTGCAGACCACTAGTCCATATACCCGGGGATGTGCGCACGCAAACTATGTGCAGACTGCCCATACGCCATACCAAAAACGATATGAATCTGCTTTAATCAATTTTAAGATAAACAGACTGAGAAAAATGCATGAGAACAGCCATACAACATTGGCACAATTACACAATTGGAAACACCTGCCAATCAATTAACCATGACACTGCTCTCTGAGTCACTCCCCCCGGCTCCACCCACAGCAGTCTTAATTGAGTGAGGGTGCACAAAAGTCCTAATAAACAGTTTATAGACCATCTGAAATGGCTTTTTGCAACCATATCCTGACATATTTCCTAGTGAAACAGAGTCTGGGTGTTTCCTCAGCCAATCACAGCAGTGGGGGCAAGTCTGTCCCGTCCCCTCGGGCTATTAAACTCCTGCACGCCGTGTTGTGTGTCGCGCATTACACAACAAGGCAATGCTGAATTAAGTTTATGTTACTAAACATAAACGTTTGTTTAGCTGCGTCCATTTGTATAGCTGCATCCGCTATATTTGTTTTACTGCGTCCATTTGTATAGCTGCATCCGCCATATTTGTTTTACATTCTACCTTCTACAGAGTAGCGTCGCCCTCTAGTGTCTAGCACCAGCTCTGTATGGAAGAGGGATTGACCAGTGACACAGGGATTAGCCACTGCGCGTTGGGACTGACAGGTGCCAGTCATCATTTTATTGGGTGTAATTGGTAGTGCCTGCTGATGTAATCATACATTATGTTTTTTGTTTGACTGGAAGTACTGTAATTAAGATTGGACTTTTAGGGACTTCGGATATAAAAATACACAAACATTTAATATGTTTGCCATCTATTGTTGACTATGCCTCCATTATGACCACAGATATGCTCTAAAAGTGTGCGGCATCCTTTTCTTCACTCGCAAACTCTCACGAATACATTACTGTACACCCATTTTACAGTCAAGAACTGGAGGCTTGGGTATACGGATAGGAGCAGTGAGCAGTGACTCCCAGCCAGGCTACCCTTTCTCTGGGTCACTAGCTACAAGTCAACCCTGGGGCCACAGCACTCTGCCTTCCTTAACAAGGCTCCTCATTAGACAACATCAGCAGACATAAGCTGCTTTGCCTCTCATTTCCCTCACTCTATTCCCTAATTAAAACACAGACTTAGAACAGTGAGTGATGAAGAAGGGAGTTCTACTTCCCCCTTGTCTGAAGTGGGCCAGGCATTGCTCGGAGAGCTTGCAGAAGACGGGGAAGAAGTGATCAAAGTCCTTTCACCACTATGCTGCCGTAATCCTGCTGGTGCTCTGTGTCAAACACTGCAGTGCAACACAAAACACCCTATTATATGGCGGATTGGGGGTGCAAGGTCATCTTGACAGTGTCATCCGACATGGTGGTACTGATGGTAGATGGAATCCGAGTGTAGAGAGTGTGTGTGTGTGTGTGGTTTTCTTTTCCTTAAGCAGAGCATGATTTGTAGTTGGGCTCCTGTAATCACTCACTTGCACCATCTCTCTGGATTTTGATCAAGTGAAATGAGCCAGGCACAGCGTGCCTAAACAGTGTGAAAAGCAAACAGTGATTGTGAAAAGGGGGGATTATTTGGCGGTTTGTGGCAGAGCGCAAGTTTTGATTCAGGTGATGGGGAAGTACGAAATTTAGTTGGAGCATGGTTTATGCATTTCAATCGCTCCCCGCAGATATTTAATTGATTTATGTGACTTTGGTGATTATTGCTTACAACCGCTGTTCAAAAAGAACATGTAAAAAAAAAAAGGAGCTGTCATCAAGGGGGCTTGTAATTGTGTGCAACCATTTGCGAACATAAATCTCAACCCTTTCGTGCTACACAATGTAACTTCCATTTAATGTGGGCGGTGTGGAAATGAGCAAAAATAAAACAAGTGCCAAACATCATATGCGTTAAGTGTCTTACACTTTCTCTGCCAAGGAAACAAAAGGTGGGCGATCCGTGAGTAACTGTAAAATAAATGCCCATGTTTATTTTCTTAAGATGGTATGGGTGTGCCCACACCACTGCTGGTTGGCGCACATTGAGAGGGGAGCTTTACAACATCACAGGAGCAAAGATGCTATCTGTCTGCAAGTTGTGCCGTCTGGCTTCCAATGAAAACACACTTCTGGATGGGAAGGCTTTGAGCAAATCCTAAAACCATCGCTGGCTACCACTTGTGAGGAAACGAAGCCAGAAGGCTGTTGGTTTCCTCCTGGTCACCACTTCCTACCAACACATGAACTCCCGCTGGACACCCAAATTGTGTTGTCCTCTGGTTCTGCAGTGACCGTCAACTAAAGGTAAGTAAGTAGCCTTGGGATCCAACGGTTCCTGAGCCATGTGGCCCATAGGGGCAGGAGTCTATCTCCTGTTTCTATAGCGTGAGGCGGCTTGATGTACCTTGTACAAGTATATCCCCAGCCATGATGCTAGTATGTCGCAGGGACTAACCCCCAATCCAACCCTTGATACTGAGTGCCAAGCCGGGAGGCATTGGGTCTCATTTTTATAGTCTTTGGTATGACCGGGCCAGGGAATTGAACCCGACCTCCCAAGCTAAGGACGTACACTCTAACCACAATTACTTAATACTTCTATAAATATTTCTCGATTTGCAAGATTTTTCAAATTAAAGTTTGCACTCTAGCGTGTTGTGTTACTATGTAACTAATATGACCTGATAGTCTATCTCTTGTCTCTCTCCAAATAGAAATCCCCCCCAATGCTATGTGATATGTGCTCACAGCAATACAAACATGAATTCAATCCTCGCCATTGACGTTTATATCATCCTAACCTATCAGGCAGCAATTTCTATGTATACTTTATCCTTGCGATCTGAAACATATTATGTTATTAAGAGCAATAAATCTCAACTAAGGGCAAAGGAGGGGAGAGATGAGAGTAGCATACCTGAAGGTAGTACTAATCCCAGTTGAGATCAAGCATTGCACAGGTGAGGGCTGTGTGGGGAAGATTGCTCAACAGCTAGGCTACCGCAGGACATATTTTCCCTATTCTCTGATTGGTGTCGTGTATCATTATTCAGCATGTAGCAATGCTGGCAGTGCTTAATCAGAAGTATTTGGACCCAGGAGTGCAAGTGCCAGTGCCAGCGCTCATTGGCCAAGCACATAATGGTGTTGGCTCACACCCCCTACCTGGAGTTTCCCTATGGAGCAACACTGGAGGGGAGCTCATTCAACACAGGACAGACCAGCGATTGTGTTAATGTTCATGCCTAACTTGTATTTATAGTAAGTGTGCACCCCCCCAGCTATTATTTACAACCATTAACAAATAATAATTGGTATTTACATGCAATGCATCACAAAACATTGGGAGAGAGAGAAAGCACGTACAGTATGTCATGCCGGTATAAATAACGCTCACTGTATAACGAGCAATGATGGCAAGAGGTCTACCTCGTTCCTTAAATAAACTTTACATTTTCGGCGTGTGAAAAGGTGCCGTGCCTCCAGAGGGGAGAGATGCATGGGAGCAGAGAGCCGAAGGAGAGGTGGGAGGGAGAGAGTGTCAGGGAGATGGGATGTGAAGGTGTGGAGAGGTGTGTCAAGCCTCAGGGGCCTACCTGCTGTTGTTTAGCCTTTCCTTTCTCTACCTGTGTTGAAATACTATCTTGCATGACTTTCCACCGTGAGGGGGGGAAATATCGACAAAGTGGGAGAAGGGGGGGGGGGGGGGGATTACAGGGGAAGATGAGAAAAAGACAGAACGCCAGTTGCGCAAGGTGAAGTCCATGCTTTCATCGGGGCTCACTGAAATCCCCCACTCTGATGGGTAAAAACAAAAGTTTCTAAGTGTTGGCTGCTAGGCGGAAACCGCAGATTGATTTCAGCCTTCAAGTCCAAACATAGAGAGCTCATTCAGAGAGAGAGGTATAGGCTGTGCTCCAGGCTAAAAACCGCTCTGTACAGATGGGAGGAACTCTAGGAATTCACGGGCAACCTGTTAGAAACATGGTGTGGGAATGAGCAATGCCTGCTGATATACGTATATATTTTGCCCATGACTGAAGAAATGGATAGTGTTTTTGCATGCGTGTGTGTGTGCTTGTGCGTGGTGGGGGGCATTTGATTAAACCCTGACACTGTGAATGTAAAGAGTGATTCATACTTGGTTGCGCACAGGTGTCGCACAGCGAAGTGAGGCGCGTTGTGAGATCTTTTAAAGTATATCGGCTATTTTAAGTATGACTCAGCCTTAACCACATGAACCCTGGCGTCCCTATTCTGGGCATAATAGTCAACTATTCTGCAAAAATCTAGCCAATCTACAAGCTCACAATGCGTCATGACACATTTAGCTATTTTCACTTGACTTACCATGAAGTACACAGGGTTTAACTGGTTAATACAGATACTTCCACACACAAGCGATGCGTACAATCAAAAGCATGCAAGAGTCGCCATAGCAACAAATAAAACATGAGGGGGGGTAAGGGGTGCATTGTTGTCATGACAACCCTAATGATGACCCAGCAACAAAAGGCATGTGTTCAGTTTTAAAGTTGTCACTCCAGAGGTCAAAGTGACCCCCACACACACACACACACACGCCACCCTTCTGACTGGCACTGGCAAAGGCCCTCTAGCTAATCCATGGGTCTTTGTACCATCAGAGGGGCCCTATAGTCAGGGATTTACATGGGCTAAATTCACACGGAGGGATCAATGAAAACGCACCTATAAACAAAGCCCGCGATACAAGAATGCAATCACATCTCCCTGGCCGTCAGCCTGCTGGGATTATGCAACTGGGCTTCATGCTCGCAGGCACGAATGCACACACGCAACCCCATAACCCCATCCATGCCTACATGCACACATACACGCAAGGCTCACACACTTGCTGAACACCTATAGTATAGATATACATAAGTGGTAATAAGTAACAAACACACAAAGACTAGCTGCCCAGTCAAATCCTCAGTGTTCATTTATCTATTTGTAAATCAGAGTGCACAAATTATTACATTTGTGCACTTTCAGAGTTAGATTTTTTTTCAAAAACCGTATATATACGGTTTTGGCACTCCACGGTTGTATTCCCAGGGGGTTCCAGGGGGTCCCCAGCTAAATGATGGACAGGGACCAAATGGACCCTTATGGGTCTGTAACTCTGAGAGTGTACAAATGGAACCAAATGGACCCGTTAGGGTTGTACACTCTCAGAGTTAAATTAACATTGATTTTACAATATAAATTTGGGTCCCAGAGACATACATGCCATTAAATGGGGTCCGTAGCCCTAATGCATGTCAAACTGGGGGGTCCTTGAAATTTAAAATGGTTGAAAATCACTGCTAGAGAGCCGTACAATCTATTATGAGGGTCCCTGGCATATCTTTTCAAATGGGGGTCCGCGGGCTAATAAGTGTCTATTTGGGGGTCCTTGACACGAAAAAGTTTGAGAACAACTGGTATACAGTATCCCAGTTGTGTTCCACATCAGTCCTCTGTAAAGAGGTTTACGTGAAACAATCTGCAGTAGATACTGGGAGGGCATCATGGGAACAGGCATCTGGTTGGACATGGCTGCTGGAGTTCCAAAGTAAGGGAGTAACAGTATGGAGTGCTGCAGAGAGGCCGATAACATTCAACTCAACAGTGTTCTTTGACAGATGTAAGTGCCTCTCCCCATACACGCAACTTCAAAGGAGTCCTCTCATCCACCTCTTCTGGGAAAGAAGTTCTGCGCAGGCAATTTGGCCTTTGACACAGGGTCAAAAAGCTGCAGTATTCTATTAAATAGTGACGACTGCTAGTCTAGATCACTGATTCCCAAACTTTTTAGCTTGACGCTTGGCACTTTTTTAGATGTTTGCCTGGGACCAAACAAGTGAAAATAGCACATCTACAAGCTCACAACGCGTCGTTTCGCGCCGATGTCCATCTACACAGTGGTCTAGATGGATATCTTACTCCTGCTGCCTAGACTTAATCTCCCGCAAGGCCGCTTACCCCAAAAAACATGCTTTTTTTTGTGTGGTTAGTAAGGCATTTGCATAAGAGAGGCAAGAATTCCCTGACAGTGCAATGGCACAAGTGCCTTGAAGAAAACACAACATGGTTTATGCCAAAAGTCGTGACAAGTACGGCAGCAGTTTGGAAAGTGGGGTGAGAAGTTTTCTCACGACATCGGCATAATAAGTAAACAGCTACTTCAGACAAACTCCCTTGCAACACTTCCTGGCACACTCCCCAGTCTCCATCCCATCCCTTCTTAAATCATAGCTTTATCTAGCTTACTTTTCCCCTGTCCATTAAACTTAGGCAGCATTTCCGACCAGCTTAAGAATCTCACAAATTCCATTAGTGGATATGGGATTAAGCATTAAGCTTCTTTTAAGCTGTTGGTCTTAATTAACTAAACAAACACAGCCTTCTCTTTCACTTGACGTCTGGAGTGCTGTGGTATGTGCATGAGCTAATGCCAATTATTTCCTTACTAATGAGGGCAAATAGGACTGCTTGTTCGACAAGGCACTTTAGGGTAACAGGATTGTTCCCGACTCATAATGGACCTTTGGGGGTAACTATGCATCGTAAGCATGATCGGGCTGCATCGTGACAAAGCGTAACAGTGAAGGCAATGACTCTGTGTTTCTTTATTTGATAGAAATCTGAAGTTTCTGTCATAACACAAGATAACATCTCTCCAAACCACAGAAATAGCAAGAAAGGGGTAGAATAGACTGAACTTGAAACTAGCTATTAGACACACAGAAGATTCAAATAACTATTCTTTTCTCAATTCATATCATTTTGGTGCTGGCTAAAAACTCTTTTAGGGGCACCAAAAAATCCTCTATGCAGGAAAGACGCTGGATAGGTTTTCATAAGAAAACTCCAGAAAACACCTGTTGAATGATGCTCACTTAAAACTAAATACCATGCTGTGCAATAGTGTTGAGACCCATAATAGTGATGGCAAAATTGTGGACAAAATCTGTATAGATCAATGGGTCCTGTATAGCTCAATGAGTTGGAAAATGGCACTTATACAAGGGGTAAAGGATTTCTAGATGGGGCCACCCATGCTACAATACATGCTCTCATGATACTTAAGTTTAAGATTCAAAATACATTTTAATGAATTAATTTATTTTTATTTGTATTAATTAATTTAAAAAAAAAACAATGGGGATATCAAAGTTGATTGGTGGTATCAGGCCAACACTGTGTTCCAAATAATTTTCAAACTCTAGCCGCAAGAGACCAATCTCAATCTCGGTGTGTAATCTAGTGCAATCCTCCTCAGCTGTATTCCATTCACCAGTTCACCGTACGAGAAGTCAAGTCTTAACACGAGCAGTGTTTCAGATGTGGAATGCAGCATTGGGGCCTCCATAAATACAAACAGGATCCATGCCATCAGGCCCACTCCACACAACTAATTAAAAGAGAGGGGATTTTTCCCTCGAGTCACCAAGTAACTTAGGTGATATGCTTTATATACCAAAACACTAGGGTGGAGTGACTGCAGCTCACAAATGGGCCTCACGTCAAAGCCCATCAGCATGAAATCCCAAAACCAACGCTTTCAAAGGTATTTATAACTACTCCTGCTTTATGAGTCTATGAAAAGCAGTGAGCAAAAATAATTATGAAATAAAAAAACAGGACACCCCAAACATGTACTGTATGACTCAAAGGTATGACAACCACCAACCTGTAATAACTGGGGTTCATTAACCAAATGCATATGTTATTCCAATGTAACCATCAGGTTATGTGTGGCAGATCAGACCATGTTTACATTCCAGAAGCCAGAGAGGATGTGCTGCTATCAACTGGACAACCTTGATTGGAACTACAGGAAGGAGAAGCTTGGTAGCCCACTACTCTTATCTACCACAGAGGGCTAAGCCATGTGGTAAAATGTTTTTATTTAATTTTTTACTTATAGTAAATTTCAGTGGTCCTGGGCTGCTTTACTTCGGTCCTAACAGAATCATAAATACACAATTGCACTTATGGACATATCCATGCATTTATATGAAACCGTCTGAAACTTCCCCATAATTGGTACTGACAATCAACTAGGGGAGGATGTCTCAGCGATTACTTTTGATTCACCAGATTGATGATTGGTCTGTCGTATTTCACCGGACGTGGAGCACAACAGACTGTGTGTAGGTGTGCACTGCACACACTGTCTGAAGAAAGGCCTTAGTCATGGATTGAGGGACAGTTGCTCCAGGCATAGACGTCACTCAAAAAGCTGAAGGCCCTCCCAGCTGTCTTATCTGGGGAAAATGCCTAGCGTGTGTTGTTTTCATTCTGTTTCAGAGCTTTGCCATTTGCTCAAAGGGTTAATTGGATGAGAGCTCAACAACACATGACTGATTCACAAAAGGTACTGTAGGTGGCCCAAAGATAGTATCACTCAAAAACAGCATTCTAAAAACACATTTCATTAACCCTTTGTGTCATCAACCACTGGTTTGTGTTCGTAAGAGCGGTTGGGAATGGGAGCACCTTTCTGCTTCTAGTTCTCACTGTGCGTGTGACGTGTGTGCATGGTGATCTCTCTCACAGCGGTAGTACTAACTGCAGGATCACACAGCAGCAAGCGTCCCAATATCCCATTACAATGAACCTCTCTTTGGACAGCCAGTCACAATGTGCTTCACAGGTGGCAACACTAGAGTCGGTTTACCTAGTGCACTTGACCGACCTTGTGTGCACGCCATGGTTGGGATCAGTTACATTACATTTTGCATTTGGGGTATTTAGCTGGCGTCCCTACCCAGGGTAACACATAGTTAAATGAACGAGCAAGTAGTGGTTCAATATTTTTCTCAAGGGACACTTTGACAGCATACAGTTACAGTATACCGTTGGTGGACACTTTGACTAAAGCAGGATTAAATTGACACGGATCATTCACTATTATGCTTTCTATTATGCTTTCTCATTGTGCTGGGGACGAGGCCAAAGACAATTTTCCAGCTGTGGTTGGATAATAAAGTTGGGCATTGGCCAAGTACATTAGCTCATACCTGGGAAGCAGTTAGGTGTTGCTCAAGGACACTTGAGCACTATGCTGGGAGCAGCCAGGATCTGGGAAACTTTTGGTTTCCGGGCTCTATCTCCTGCGGCATTGTCTGAGCAACAGGATTCATACTGTAAGTCTCTAAAATCCGGAGAAATCGTTTTTCTATATATTTGACAATGTATATACAGTATGTGTGTGTGTGTGTTGTACCAGACTTCTATAATTGATGAAACATTGAAAAAAAGAATGAAAGAGGGGGGCGCCGCTGGCCTAGTCGTTAAGACGCATACCACATAGGCTCTAATGCAGCCTGCCAGCAAGTCGCAAGTTCGATTCCCGAGCCCGACAACCTTTGCTGCGTTTCACTCCCCGTCTCCCTCTACTGTGTACTATCAATAAAAGGCAGAAAAGCCCAAAACATACTTTTTTTTTTTTTAAAGAATGAAAGAGGGGGAAAAGTATACCTACCACTGATGACTTTCAGCACACAAAGGATTCAGATTCACGGCTTCTTCTCCTACTTGTTTCCCTGAGTGTAAAAGAAAGGGGACAATGATGCTGTGCTGAAACACACACTAACCATCTAGGACATTCTTAATCACGTGAGCAAAACAAGAGAGCATGGATTAGCTGGATTAGCAGAGTTAGGAGGGAGGGGTTGATTGGATGAACATAACAATAGCTACACAAACCAGAAACGCCACTAGGCAATGCATTATAGCAATAAAAACAAAAGTGATATGTAATGCAAGCCAGGAAGAGATGGGTTGTAAATCCTTCATCAGTCAGTGGCGACAGTCTCATTTCACTTGCTCTATTAATACCAACGTCATTAAGTGCTGTATACGGTGCCCTGTTGCTTTGAATAGGCCCATCTCCAACATTATCAACACCTTTCACAATGGTGTCTTTGAGGAAAGCACCTGACCAGCCTTGATTAAAGGCACATTAATGAGGAAGGATTATAGAAAAACAGGTCAATCCAGTCTGAACTTCAGTACGCTCACACAGCTGCCTCTGTTTGAGGGAAAGGACATTGTGGTCTACATATTGTTATAGTGTAACTCAAGACGTGAAGAGCGTGGAAAGTTATTAAAACCGGCTTTTAAAAGCACCGTGGGAGGTAATTGTAAAATCATAAAAAATCTACAGTCATGGTTGGCAGTGCACATTTGTACCTCAACCATGCAGCTCTATAGGAGTTGCTGTTGGGCCGTCAGCAACAGGCAATAGACAGCACTGTATACTGTAATCATTAATCCATTAAGACCGGGAATGCATCTGCGTAATTTTAAGATTTATTTGGCCATTCAAAAATAGCAAATATACATTGAAACATTTGAACACATTTTCACGATTTTTTAAAAAATAGCAGATCTACAAGCTCATAGCGCGGCACTCGGTGCCGTGCTATGAGCTTGTATATCTGCTATTTTTGAAAAGCCAAATAAATCTAAAATGACAGAGATGCGTTCCTGGATTGAAGCTTTTTATGAGCTGTGGTCCATCGCAGGAGAACATCACAACATAGTGAATGTATAAGTTCAGCCACAGCCTAACGATCACCTTGTCGTTGGACCCAAAACACAGACCAGATCACTGAATTTCTTTCGAGAAGAGACCAATGCTCACTTGGGTTTTCCAGCTAGAAACTGATGGCTACTACGAGAGCTTCCACGCAATGATCAGTTGGGGAATAGCCAGCATCACAGCTGTGTTTATGACCTCGCATCAACTTGTACCCTGAGTGGGAAGCTTGGAGAACAAGGAATACAAACGAGAGATTACCAGTCTCTGCGTGGGTCTTCTTTTCCTCCAGGCTGGGGCTAATGTCATGAACATCACAGTAGGCACGGATTAGTCGCCATAGAAACGTCGAACTCTGTCCAAACTAGGAAGAAAGATTAATTTAAAAGAAAGAAAGAAAAAGATCATAATGACAACTGAGACCTGCCATTTTGAAATTGGATTGCTGATAATAATGTGTCAACATTCAACACACCTCCTCTCGCTTCTCCAGCAACGTGCTGAGGCTCTCTCTTTTGTCGGACGCAGTGCCTTCATGCAAAGCGTCAATCCTATTGAGAAGTATGGACAGATCGTCCGCAGGCTCTTCCTGCCCACTCTGACCTTCATCATTTGACTCCTCTCCCTCAGAGTCTGTCAGGGCAGTTATGTACCTGAAAAACACAAACCACTTTCTTTAGCACAAACAAGGAAAGAAAAACCACGCATTCAATCACTTTAATCAGACATGATTCAACTTCACTGACATGCACTGAAGAGTGAATACTGGTTACAAATACTAAATGTGACTGTCTTGATTCTGCAATAACCACAAGATGACACTTGGCTTAGGGTGTGCACCAATAAATTATCGGCAATGTTTGGCCCAATAAATGGGCTAAAACCAGTTCACCCTATGATCATAAAAACACAGCTTGGGTCGCAATATAAAACACATCTCCTTCCCTTTGTGAGTGGAATGAAATAGACTCTCCTGAGGCATCTATGTTGTGATGACTAAGAGCCATCATAATCAAGTCTTAACGAGTAGCTTTTACTCGCAAAGCCCCCCCCACACGCATATCCCGCCAGACATTGACAATAATGGATCAGCACTAGTCTGTACACTTGTACAGTATGTCTACATGCAAACCGCCAAAAGTTTGCTTACACAAGGGGGGTCACTTAATTGTTTGTTGGAAAGTCTCGACATCTTAAGGTAGATACCTGAAGGCTTTTCTAATGCACAAGGGGAGACTTGTTGGCCGGGACGAGGCACGCGATGTTCGTATTCATATGTGTTACGGCCTCCTTTCAACTACCCTAAGTAAATTCTAACACCCTAAGCTACCACTTAAGCACAAGCAGTAAAAAGAATTATGCATTAATGCCATAGTCGGGTAGAAATGAAAGACGCGGAGGAAAATGAAAATATGAAAGGCCTCTATTAAGCGTTGGCAGTAGCAACACATGCGTCATCAGTGGTTAAGGGAATGTTTCGGGGTGCGAGTGGTCCTGGCGGGATGTGTCAGAGCGGGCTGCTGTGGCAGAAACATTATGGGACTAACAGGTGCTGCCGTGCCAGAGGCTTCCTCCAGACTCCTCCCTTCAATCCCACACTGATGTGATTAAAGGAGTCTGGGCCTCTGAGCTACAGAGGTGTTTTCTTCAGTGAAAG
Organism: Gymnoscopelus microlampas; assembly: GCF_963454915.1. NCBI lineage: Eukaryota > Metazoa > Chordata > Actinopteri > Myctophiformes > Myctophidae > Gymnoscopelus > Gymnoscopelus microlampas. The sequence goes on from NC_139950.1 coordinate 20,094,323, forward strand.
GAAAAAACGCCGTCAAGTAAAACGTGGCTGACATGGGCAACAAATCAAGAGAACACCGCAACAGTGTGGCGTGCCGTAAGGAAGGAATGCTTCTGGCTCCGATCAATCACAGCCTCTTCTCATACCACTAAAACATGCATATTCTATATTGAGACAATAATGACAAAGATCAGGGTAACTGTCTGAGGGAATTTCTACTTTTTATTAAAAAGGTAAAGATTTCAACTAAGATGCATGACCTGAAAGTGCAAATGTCATTGCTAGAGGCCTATTCTTTTCCTCCGTGTTTAAACCGACTGAAGTCAGCTACATGTAGGCACACCCAGTAAGAGAAATGCTTTCTGTGGGGATTACAGCCGTCAATCTCACCTACCATTTCTGTGGCCGACAGGCCTGGCCTGTTAGCTCACAGACTCCCAGCGCTTGTTGTTTTAAAGCCTATTTGCTTGAAAGGAAGACTCCTAATCCCTCTGCACACACACACAGGCAAACTCTGGGAAACAAAGCATGTTCTTGAGCCATCGACCTCTACCTCACGCACATCCAACGATTTGGTGCGAAAAGGATGACAGATCTAACCCGTAACAGCAGGTAGGCTTAGGCCATCATTTGCCACCAGAATATCTACATATGTTGATAGTACACTATAGTCCCAGTTTACGCTTTCTGGTCCATAATGTCTTCTCTGTCTGACTGCAGGGTAAAATCAAAACCGTATAGGCAGACACTCCAACCATTTATTGGAAAGTTTGTTTAATCTAGGTAAGCTTAAATAAATCTAAATGGGCATGCGTTTGTCTGTATAATGGCCATGTAGTTTGATGCTTTATTCTCCCTCTTTCAGGGAGTTTCATCATTCATCCATTCAATCACTAATTCATTCATTCACGTCCTTTCATTCATTCAGTACTCTTCTCTCTTTAACTCTCCACAGTTGTTTACTCAATGGAGGTGGTGAGAGAGGGAGTGCAGAGTAACTGACTGATCAGCGCATTCCTGTCACAGCGTTCCTACAGCTCATGAATCACTTAACCGAGAGGGTACAAAGGTACATCCGTGAATGTGTGTGTGTCATCATTATCCTTAAAAGTGATTATGACTGTACCCGAATGTAAAGTAAAGAAAAGAAAAAAAAACAATCACAAAATGAGCATTGCTATTTCAATGTCAAGTACAGTACGTCTCACTCTCCTATGTACTGTACCACACAATGGTGTTAAATGGGAAACCTTTATTTTCTTGAAAGGAATGATTGCAGTGTAAGCACAGGTTGAACTGGAAGCACTCAGAATGCTGCATAGCCAAAAGCATAAAAAAAAATAATCACAAAAAGGTTAAAAACAGGGTTAACTAGAAAAAGTGCTCCTCGGAGCACAGGTCTCCGCCAGGTCAGGTAGGTTATTATGACCTCCTGGTGGCGCTGTAATAGGCCAATGTGAAAAGGGTGGTATTTCTTCCTAGGCCTTTCATGGCAATCGGATGCTGCGTTCATGATTTGAGGCATTTTGTTCCAAAAATGGGTTTTGCAAAAATCGGCCTGCTGGTGGCGCTATAACAGGCCAATGTGAAAAGGGTGGCATTTCTTCCTCGGCCTAGTGGGAATGTGCGTGCAAAATTTCATGCGTGCCTAGTGGGAATGTGCGTGCACATTTAGAGCCATTTTATTCAAAATGGACCAATCCTGCAAACTTTGGAAGCCAATCAGGATGGAATATAAAACATTGGACAGATCCGTCTGGATCACATGACTATAGAGATACTGTGTGCCGATTTGCGTGATGTTTGGACAAAATCTGTAGGAGTAATATAAAAAAATGTCTCGCAAAATTCAGCCTCCTGGTGGCGCTATAACAGGCCAATCAGAATTGTTTTAGGCCTGTCTTGAAAGACTTCAGGGTCTGCGATGTCCTTAAGTCGCCTGGAAGGCTGTTCCACAGGCACAGTGCAGCCGAGCAGAAGACCCAGTCCCCCAAAGACCTTGGCAGGGGGAGGCGATACATTCAAATCAATGTCTAACTTTAACCTAAAGGTTCAGAGTTTCAGAGCAATGCACTGCCCCATTACATGTTTAAGGCTCTTGTACCTCGCTCTGCACTGACACACATCTCCTCTAACATTACCATTCTATCAGATGAATGTTAAAGCCGGGTAACAACTAAAACGAAACCTATGAAAATGCATACCAAATATTGAAAATACTAAAAGAATCAATGAAACTGGTGGACTAAAGTTGCAAAAGCTGCTATTTGTGTAGAACACAAACCACTGGAACATTGAGGTTGTATCTTTGTATCGTGCAAACCTTGACCAACATACAGAAGTTGGCGTTTGATGTCCTGTGTGTAATATCATCAACTATTAAAAACACTGGTAAACAACATGAGCTAAAACAATCTCCAAGACTCCAAAAGGTTCTCTCCATCCATTTCAGCATGCTGTGCACTCACCAAGGGAGGTTGGCCATTCAATATGCAAGGACCCTGGGGGGGAATGAGGCACTCTTTCTAGGGAGTTTAGCAGTGCCGGGCGTCATGGTTACATCCTTCAAAACAAACCTGATGAACAGTTACCATCCCAACATCGTTGGGCCTCGGAGCATTCAGCCCCGGCTCATTCAGCCTGTGTACCACTTGTGGAAAGGTCACTGAAACTCTGCAAAATAACAATGACTGGCTGGACCAGCATCAAATCTGTAAGAGATACCTTCCAATTTTCCCATTCTTCCCACAGATCAGCTGCCGACCTGGCCATGTGGTGACATCATCAGGTTTCACTTCACCTTGACATCATGAAACCAGCTGGCGCTGACTATGCCCCCTGTTTGTTGTGATAAGTAATGGCATGCACAACAACAAATGAACACGACGAACAATTAGGTGGCATTCATCTGTGAAAGACAGGTTGTGACATTATCAGCGCTACAACTGTGATAAATCACACTGCGTGTTTCTTTCATACTAGATTACTCTCAAGTTGTTACCGACAGGTGTCATTGACAGCTCTCGTCTACACTGGAGAATCAGGTTTATCAGGAGATACTGTGATTTGTCCCTCAAAAGGACAGGTACTGCATTGCATAATGAGCTTTTAACCCTCAGATATCACCTCTACACAAGAAACTTATTGTACACAAAGGAGGCTTAGGCTCGTAATGAAACTTGCCTAAAGGCAAGAACATCCAACAATATACATAAACAGGGTGGAGAGAGGGACGCCTGTACTTATAACTGAAAGAAAAAGAAACATAGGTGAGAAATATCAATGTCACTGACATGGTGTGAGTTTCTTACGAAGCTTTATCCCCTAAGCATGTGCGTGTGTGTGCGTGCACGGGGGGTGGGGATGTGAGGCCTACAGTACTAGTTTTTCAGCAAAACACTGGAATTGATAGGAGGAACAGAGCCAACCGACAAAGGCCGCCAGCGTGTTCACGTCTCGTGCTGAGAATTACCACAGAGGCATAACATTTTCCTCCTTTTTTAGATAGTAACATGTTAAGCCCAGTTGCATACATTTGGAACAGTACAGAGATACTCTGTGTACACCGTTTGCAGGCGTCCTTCAGATCAGATGCAGAAAATCAATAAAAAAACACTAGTTTGAGGGTTTTTTGAGCATGAGAAGACTTTTCTATAAATGGTGCACCTGGAGGAGCCTAGGAAAGCAACTGCGGGTGATTGACAAACAATATTTGTTCTATAGTTTCCAAAACAACATGTAAATGCCTATAGTGGAGAAATTTGATCGAGTCTGTTGGAGCCATCTTGGACACTCAACACCACCATGACATCATTGAACAATTAGGCAAGAAGCGTTTAATCCCAAAACAGACAATGAGTTCCTTTTCCTCTTTATAAACATTTCTGTGTGTGATGATCAGACATGCCTCTTGTTAAACAAAACTGATCTGCTTAAATCAACAACTAGCCACTAGCCAGCAGCATAAATGGTATTATTTAGAGAGAGGGGGGGTATGTTATAATGTCCTTGAGCTACAGCGGCGTGACGTGAATAAACGGCAGTGGGAACTGTTGGAGGAATTACAAGTTCCTACAAGAGACATTTAAATGAAGTCTCTGACAGCTTGGCGCAAAGTCAAGGTGATTGATGGCCTCTTTACTTGTAGAGGTAGCACTGAGGAAGCTGTTGTGACAAATGAAGAGTGAATGGGGCAAGCGATTGGAACTCTCTACTTTTCAGTGGCTGCATCTAAATCTTTATCATTTTGATATACACTGCCCTGTGTGAGATTGTGACATACTTACTTACTCATTTTAACATTTAAACCTGATTTATGCTTTGTCATACGAGGTTTCGCTCACTGAAAATATCTATTTTGTTGTGAGCTTGTACAGTAGATCTGCCATTTTTGGGAGCGACACCATTGTACACATTAAGAGTGCTGCAACAGCACTTAAGTACTCTTATGAGTGCACACTGCACAGACTCATGTTTGAGCAAGACCCATCTAATCAGCAAGTACACCAGGAATGGTCACAGTTGGGATATCTTTACAAACATGCCAAACAAAGCTGGTTTTAAAAATATGATGACTAAGATTATTACATGAATAAACTGCAATTTGCTCTAGTAGAACTAGAAAGCCAGTTTCCAAACACAGGTTGGAAAAGTATGAAGCTTGAAAAAACATTCACATCCAGTAAAATAAGCAGAGCTCCGTCCTTACTGTAAGAGGCCAATCTGTACATGCCCCTGTAGTTGCCTCATAGATACATAACTGTTTATGTTGTGATTTACTGGAGTGAAGTTTATAATCCACACATTCTGAAATGCAATCTTTGATGATGATAATAATTGTCAGTCAGTATTTGGCATCAACAGTTTTAGAGTCTTTAGAGTTTTAGAATCATACAGACCTGTATTTCGAGCAAAGCAAAATTCTTCCTAAACCCACAAATCCGTGCCATATTTTTAAGGCAGTTGATTTGAATCAAAAAGCTATATAACAGTACAGTAGTTAGCAACAAGGATTGCCCCACCCTTACCATCAGGGTTCTTAGTTACATAAGAGAATTTAGCATGGAGATATTATGCTATGATTTCCAACAAGTTCCAAGACAGTCCAAACAGACATGGAGAGCCCTTTAAATGGATGTGAGGATTAGGGGGTGTAATTGGTTTCTCTGGTTGAACGCCAGGCATTCCCTAAGGGGGTGGAATTTCTTCACTGCACCTTTTCCCACAAAAACCCACACCCTCCGCTCGTACAAATAACAGAGCGCGGGGAAAAGGCTCTTCAATTACCGCAAGGTGTGTGCGTGATTTGATTTCTCTTAAAGCATAATAACCCGGACTGTAATTAAGAGCGTTTGATGAGGGCCGATGCATGCCAATCAAGAGCTGGGATTCTTGGCTGCTAGAGGGCAGTCCCTTCACGCTTCTGTCTGCCTCTCAAACAAATGGGGAGAGTGATGTTTACAGAGGGGAGAGGTTTGAGCTGATATGACCCCTGTTCAAACATAGTCTGTACACAGGTTTTTTTTTGTATGTCTCCGTTGCATTACACTTAATCCCAAGGATAGGGAACACAGGCAAAGTCTGTGCAATGTTCACCTGCTATAAACATTAACATCAGAGGCTATTACATGCCATTGACCAAACATAAGACACAGATAAGCACAATGAGCAACAAAGACATTAAGATGATTAAAAACCTCTTTCCCACCAAAGAAAAATCATCATTATCAATAATTGTGATTCGTAATCGTGATCACAATATTAAGCAAAAATAATCAGGATTATCATTTTAGCCATAATGGTGCAGCCCTTCAAACATGTGTCCAGTATTTATGAACAGAAACTGCTAAAGCTAAAAGTGTCACTGACCTCCAGCTATGCCTCCAGTGTGTGCAATGCGCTTCTTAAAACAGAAACAGTCAACAACAAAAAAAGAAATCGGATTCATTATTCCAGGTACTCAGGTACTGGATGTTCAGTTGGCCTGTTCAGTTATGTTGTTGTTATACAAAATCGCTCCCAGCTGAATAGCAGATTGCTGCCAGGGTACACAGCAAAAACCTGAGAATAATGTATCCTCATGGGTCCATTGTTACACATTCAGAGTTAAAGTCACACTCAGGATTTTGCTGTGTATAAACAAGGAGCGGAGGTGGGGAGGAACCACATACTGTAGCTCTGATCTAGGGCCCATTACACACCTCATCCCTGACTTCCCTGCCAATGCAGGTAGGGCTCAGCTTTTTAATGTCTCCTAGGCAGAGCACAAGAATTGGTCGAGTCAGTCCAGGTGATGCATCGAACCCTGCTAGAGAACGTCACATACTGTAGAATGTAGATCACCCGAGGCAACACACAAGGACCAAAACTGTATTTGTCTTGTTCACAGATTTGATACAATTTATGACACGAGTGTTGAGAAGATACCTTTGCTCGTGTCCAAAAAAAGCTTAAGCCTGCCTGACTGCAAAACATTTAATGGGTTAATGATTGTCACTTAACTGACGATATTTGTTTTCACAAGATGAGATTTAAAGTGGCAGTCCATTCTAAGGAAAGACATCTGTTGTTTATGTTATTTTAAGTTGGCGTGTGATCAAGGTATTTGGCTGTGGATAGAGGTGGATGACTGGGCATGTGGCACTAGATTCCTCGGCTGCTCTCTCCAACACCTGAGGCAGATTCATACCTCACATTTAGCCACAGAAAATAAGCAAGTCAGGCGGTTGGCAATGCCAAATGGGCACATGACTTAAGATACTTATCTAAAACACATATCAACCATACTGACAACTTTACAAATCATGATCAAGTTGATCATGATGTTGTTGGATGAATCTAAGGGTGACAGGGTTAATCATAATAATCAATGAATCGAATTATAGAACACTGGATTACATTTGGGTACAATTTTCTATCTTTTTCCCCACAGTTTTTACAACTTGACCAATATGAATACTTGTCTTTGTGCCATATTATAAGATTAAAAGTTACAGCATTTTTGACTGCAAAACATATTAGGCAATTTTAACATTACCGCTTGGTCCTACTGTGTTTTTATACCACTGCCACTTGAAATCATGGCATTGAATGTGATATTCTACTCCAATCTCATTGACAAACACATACTGTAGGTTAACCTTGATTTATGTCTTTTCAAAGCATTGTGCTACCTCTCGTTTACCCCCACACCACACTCCTGTATAAATTATTTTTCCCTGTAATTCGGGAGAGTGAATTCTTCCTTTCGCTGTGTCTCGAGTGTCGAAAACATGTCTCTGCCTAATCTCTAACCAGTTATTCGCATTTAGACAGCAAAAGAACTGGCTCTCAGTAGTCTAGAACTAAGAACCGCTTACGAAAGGGGCTTGGGGCTGGATTATCATGACCAACAAAGAACATCATTCATGATGTCTGTCTCTATAACATTAGTCGTCTATAACATATCTACGTATGTAGTTTGACACAAAAATGTAGCCCCTTTGACTTTAGAATTCACTATTTCAAAACTTATAAAACATAAGTGAAAATATAGCTGCAAGCAGCGATAATACAGGGCCAGATTGAGAGAGAGAGAGCGAGAGCGAGAGCGAGAGCGAGAGAGAGAGGGAAACTGGAGAGAGAGAGAGAAACGGAATAGATTGGAGAGAAAGAGAGGGAGAGAGACAGACAGACATGGAAACGGAATAGATTGGGGAGAGAGAGAGAGAGAGCCATGGAAACGGAATAGATTGAAGAGAGACATGGAAACGGAATAGATTGATGAGAGAGAGAGAGATGGAAACAGAATGGATTGATTGGACATCTCAACCTATTGCCATTAACAGGAATCGAACTCTCAACCTTCGGACTAATAGGCTGCAACACTAGCTATAGTGCTATAGCTTTGTCCAGGCTGATGTTGTCTGTTGAGGATCACAAACTCTTGCCTTCTGTCATGACCCAAGCTCCTGTTTGACTAACACTAAGATCACTCGTTCACAAACCATTTACCAATGAAGAAATTGTACATCTCCTCAGAACCAAAACTAGTGAAAGTAGCCGATCTACAAGCTCACAAACCATTAAAAGTTGTCAGATTGTACATCGGCTATTTTCACAATGAAATATGTTATACATTGAAAAAACATACTCTCATTGCTATCTGAAAAGTTGTGAGATTGTAGATCAGCTATTTTCACAATGAAGTATGTAAAAAACACTCAATTAAGTATTTCATGTTATCTTTAACAATTGCAGATGTATTCATTGATAGTCATGTTGTGTGAAATGCAACTTAGATGAAGTCTGCACCAAGTGAGGCTTGAACCTGTGACCTTGAGGTTGTGAGACATACACTTAAGCGGGACGCTATTGGACCAACAGACAAACCTATGAAAAAAGAGATCACACCGATCATACAGTTTCACGCAAATAGCTGAAAAATCCTGGGTTTAAGTGTTTTTCAAACTGCTCAAGATTGCGGACAATCTAAGGGCGGTGCTTACTGGTCAACGTGATAGATGTGTTCCTCATTAGTCAAGGCACATGTGTAAGCAGGTCTAATGGCAATCGGCCAAACGAGGCATGACTTTTGCCTGTTTAAAGTTTGCATTTTAAAAAAATTGCTATAGCGCCCCCGTTTGACCAATTGGAGTAAGATTGGTTTCAGTGATATTTGGAATGGCCCTTTACATTTCTGCAAAGTTTCAAAGAATGGTAAGTCTGCATGTATATGTTAGGGGCAGATGAATAATTGTCATAAAACTGCAATATTCAATGGCTCATTAAAGCTTCATTTTTTCACTTATGGAAAATCTTTTGCAAACGTTTGTCGGCATAGGTCCAAAGTTCATGTGTAAAACGTTTCGTGCAGATTGCTCAAAAATCCCAGGAGGAGATGCTTTTTACTGCTTTTCATATAATTCGAAATGGTGGGAGATCTAAAGGTCAGAGGTCAAAAGTCAAACAGTGAAAGTTGTTAGGCATGAGGAGACGCATGTGTGCATCGAAGTTTCATGGCTGTAGGTCAAACAGGGCATGAGTTGTACCTGTTCAAAGTTGGCATTTTCAACTGAGTGCTATAGCGCCACCTTTTGACGAAAGATTGTGAGAATTATTTCTTGATAGTTTTTCATGACCATCTACCATATGGCCGAGTTTTGTAAAAAGCGTATGCACGGTTCAGCCAGAACTGGCAAAAACGGCAGAAGAAGAAGAAGAAGAAGAAGAAGAAGAAGAAGAAGAAGAAGAAGAAGAAGAAGAAGAAGAAGAAGAAGAAGAAGAAGAAGAAGAAGAAGAAGAAGAAGAAGAAGAAGAAGAAGAAGAAGAAGAAGAAGAAGAAGAAGAAGAAGAAGAAGAAGAAGAAGAAGAAGAAGAAGAAGAAGAAGAAGAAGAAGAAGAAGAAGAAGAAGAAGAAGAAGAAGAAGAAGAAGAATACTGCCAATACCAAAACAGGTACAGAGCTGAGAGCTCTGTCCCTGTAATTACCAATATAGTATGGTCAGGGCCAGCCAAGTGCAGGTGGAAAAGGAAGAAATTGAGAAAGATAGAAAAAATAGCAAGAGAAGGAAGACTAAATAAGAAAAAAACTGTTGTGTCTGGATCAAAATGTTCATAAAATCATTAAGATAGAAAAAATAGCAAGAGAAGGAAGACTAAATAAGAAAAAAACTGTTGTGTCTGGATCAAAATGTTCATAAAATCATTAAAGTAATTTTGTCTTCAATTCCACTGTATATTTTGGTCAAGCCCCAGAACAGAGAGGGAAAAGTGAAGCTCGAGTCGCCTGGAGGCAGACTCTGGAAGTGCAGCTGGCTATGCATAGAGACACACGGCCGGAAGCGGAAGGCCTAAAAATTCACGCCCACTTTTGAGACCGCGCCGCTACTCGAGGTCCGTTAGAACGATGAACTGCAGCTCTCAATGCAATCTCTATGAGAGTCATTGTAAAATACCGTAATTTCACTGGTTAACTAGTGAGGCTGTAGCAATTTTTTTTGTGTTATAATAAACTGTCCCATTTGTTTAATTTATCCTTTTTAATGTCCCATATCTGTCATCTCGATATACTACCCACAATATACTATATTATACTCCATCAGTGTGTCAAAACCGCTAGCATCGGAGATCTAGAGTTTAAGTGGTCGCATGGTATATACGTCACGGACGCATCCCTTGAGGTTTTCAATACCCAGAAAACTGGCGAAAGTGGCCGTTTTCAATATGTTTTGGTCATTATCTCTGGAACAGAAGGTCCAATCTGCTCGGTTCAAAGGTTGTTGGATGTGAGGACATTAAGCACGCAATGACACATTTTCGGGTTATTTGTTTTTTTTTAGGGGAGGCGAGATCTTAGTTGGGGAGGCGACCGCCTGTCCTGCTTCTACAGTGGGTACGCCACTGGGCTCGGCGCTCGTAAAGACAGTGATGTCACTGAAATGCGACAACTTGTCTGTCTGCTGTTTACCCTCTGCTGTGTTAACATTATGGGTACCTCGTTAAAGTGGCAAATTAAATGTGAAACACATCAACTATTAAGAAAACAAGAAGATATGTTGACAAAGACACTCCATACATTTGGAAACATATTTTTATTTAAATCAATATCGTCTCATGTAGGAATATTTTAAAAGTAGGCTAACTCTCATATCCTCTCATAGAGATTACATTGAGAGCTGCAGTTCATCGTTCTAACGGACCTCGAGTAGCGGCGCCGTCTCAAAAGTGGGCATGAATTTGTAGGCCTTCCGCTTCCGGCCGTGTGTCTCTATGAATGAGCGAAAACGGTTTCAACCAACGGGCTCGACTCAAGACCTTGCGCACGGAGGTGACACTACTGTGCATGCGAGACATAACTCTATGACGCAAAACGACGCGGAGGAGCCCTGTGACGTAATCGTCCCCAAACACCGAAGAAGGGGCTAAAAGGCAGTATGTGCTGGGCGAGAAACTCCATAGAAATGAATGGGCGAGGTTACCACTCTAGTTATTTTGAGTCTATGGTTTTTCTTAGTTACTCAGAGGAAGTCTGGCCTAGCACTGGACCAATGTGAAGAGTTGTGTTGGTTCTAGTCATACGTTGAGTTGGCGGTGCCTGGTATTGAACCCAGAACCTTGTGACTCAATTTGGCACCCTATTGACTGAGAAACACAGGACCCAGGAACACAGTACATCATGTTTACTGTTCAGTAAATGGATGCTAGTGTCAAAAATTCATTTATCAAGACAAATTTCAGACAATACATCTAGACAATTTAGAGATGTCTGTCATTTATTTGTACAAATATTGATTTCTCCATAAATGAGAAAACTCATGTTTAACCACTTGAACCCCAGCATCTCTATTCTGGGGGGAATATTGGCCAAAAATAGCCGACCTACAAAAAGGCGGAGCAACAGGCCAATAACATTGTATATAGTAGACAGTGGAGATCCATGATTAGGATACAAACAGCTGCTCATTAGGATACAAACAGCTGCTCATAAATAATAATGGGGTTACAATGGGGTTGTTTTTATCACATGGTAATCTGTCTAAGCTAATGAAAGTTATAGAAACAACCAAAATACTAAAGGCAGTTCACCAACACTAACTTTGGCAAGCTTGCCCTGCAAATATGCGGAGAAACAAAACACGTCTAATAACGGTGAGGACGTCCCAGTATGATCTTTCAATATTGATATTAACTAGTGTAGTGACGGTTTATGTCTCCTTTGATCAAAAGGAAATATTTTTTAAAATACATTACCTAGGCCTATAACAATAAGTACAGGACTGCTTCACCCAAAAATGTTTGTGTAACTAAGAGATGTCATGCATAGATTTTCAACTACGATAAAAACATTCACACGTTCACTTTGGAATGTCCTGGTTGTACACAGACTGCTGCACTGCTCTTTCGTGGTTTGTGATCAGTTATGGTTCTGTATCATGATGTCATGCGGCCTGAGCTGTGATTGGTCTACTTTTGATGGGTCATACTGTGTACTGTACACACAGACAACGGCTGTTAAAGATGGCTTGGCCTTCAGCCAGGCCATAAAATAACAAAAACAAATCTACTTGCCTGTAAACCAAAAATGTTTTGTTAAGAAGTCAACAAAGAAAACAAGTATTCTCTTCAGCTAGTGCCTTGCACTTTGGCTGCCAAAATGTGGTCCGAAATATACTGTTTTAGGCAGGAGAAAACGCACACCAAGGATGTGAGATGAAGTGCTGTTGGCAAGCAGAATAATAATAATAATTATTATTATTATTAACTGACCAATGTTTCAGCCATAGCTTTCGACTGGGTCTTCTGAAGTCTATGGAAGACCCAGACGAAGGCCCATGGCTGAAAAACTACAGTATACAGTATACAATGGGGGACTTTTAGGGTACTCACCCGCCCTCGCTCTCTGCTTCTTCTGAACTCTGACCCTCAGCTCTGGCTCCAGAGAGGGCCCGTGCAGCCCTCTTCCTGCGCGTGGGTGTGCTCCTGTGAAGGGGTCCGACGGCTCCCTCCGCTAAGCTACGACCTCTCAGCTCATCCCTCACATGGTCCTGCAATGTGGGTAGAGCATTCTTCAATGCCTTCATCTCATCTTTCAGCTCCGAAACGCACTGAATCAGGGCTTCAAGGCGGGCCAGAACTTCGGCCTGGCCCCTGGGCAGACACGTGCCATCCACCATCATCATGCCAGCAGCCCGCTCATCATTACTGTGGAGGTATGCTGATGGAGAGGAAGATCTTCGTCTGGACGTTTGGCTCTGGTACCAGACTGCAGCCAAGCTGACACCGGCAACCCCAGCCAATGCACCCAGAAGCAGCACCTTGCCGTCTGCCTGGGCCATTCTGGAGACCTTCAAAGGAAGGAAAGGGACACAAACAGATGAAACGTTGGAATGTTGTATCTGCTGCTGTTTGCCGTAAATAAAATTTGGCGCATTTAAAAGAGAGTTGCCAGCCCCCATCTTGTTTTGATGAACAGATGAAGGCAGCCACACTACTGATAAATATATTAATCTTTCAGTTGTGCTGAGTGCTGACTTGTTTACACACTGACGTGGCTGATGTCTCAGCATACAGTAGGTGTACCTTAAACTCTTGTTCCCTTTTATTTCCATCTCACAAGGAGATAAAGCCTTGTAAAGAACTACTGTCGACAGTGTCTAACCGGAAATACGGGAAGTACAGGGATACATGCTGTCCAGCCTACCAGAACTTCCTGTAGCCTTGACCTTCCTGTATTTCAGGTTCAGACACTTTCGCCTGTAGTTTCTGTCCAGCCTTAGGTGTACATTCCTCACAGCATTCTGCAAATATTTTTGCTGCGTTCACAAGTAATTAAAAATAAATAAAATGAAATAAAATTGCTGCAAGTTGGTTTGGATTTAAACTAGCCTGCAGTCTTTTTGTGCTAGCTGTTATGTATCTAAAATCTGAAACTGTATCACAAAACATATTAGACATTAGCCATGGACCTCCAAAAAGTAAAATGTTAAAATGTTAGATGTTAATCCAACTGATTAGCATAATGTATTATGCCCACCATGAAACATTTTCAACTCCTTGAGCATGCCTGAAGAAGGTCAAATGACGAATAGCAATACATTTTTGGCTACTTGCAGAGTGTTCTGAGTATGCGGTTGCCGCTTTCTTTTGAACTACTTGAGCATTAAAACAGATTGTAGTCCGTCAATGTCAAATGTTTTGGTTTCTTTGTTATTGTTTTTTTTTCTTGAGCTTGATTTTTTATTTTAGGTATGAACATTAGTAGATAAACATGCTCATTACAGAAACAGAAATTGCTACACTCACAACAATTTGCTACACGCACAACAATAAATAAGCTTCAAGCTCAACGATACCTTCTTGCTGACTGATTTCATCATCATTCACCTGCAGTACAGTAGGGTGGTTGAATGTTTACACACGAAAGACTGGTTGGCCAGCCATGGGTAATTGGATAAACACTAATCACTTCACGAGCAGTTAATTCTGACAAGAAGCTCTCTAACGTTACAAGATAACATTACAAGAGCCTTTCACACACTGATATCCAATGACAACACATCCAGCAAGCAATCTGCCTTCACTTAAGTTAGTTAATGGATGATGGTGTTGTATCATAAACCAGTGGTTGCCAAAGTGGATTACAGGGACTGTCTGGGTTCATTGATGGAGTTCTAAATGGACCCTTACAAGTCTGTAACTCTGACAGTGTACAAATGGAACGAAATGGACCCTAACGGGTGCCTTTGGTTCCATTAGTATACTGTCAGAGTTAAGGGGAGACCTTGATATGTAAAAGTGTGAGAACCATATGTCATAAACAATAACAGTGAATTGCCCCTGTTCAATGTCCTGCTACCAGGATACACTATTCCATGAGATTTCACTGTCAACATACGCTTACTTTTACACATGCATAATCAAGTCAAGGACTTCCATTCATATGTCATTGTTATTGATAAATAATACAATAATAGAGACCTTTCCTCGGCAGGTAAGCAGGCCAGCAGCACCTAACGTCTCTTTAAGACAGCAGAGTCCAGGTCACTGTGCAACTTATTAAACCTTCCGTCTTTGCTAAATAGCCCCACAGAAGGGTTCCGCGCTGCACCAGTCGTTCAGCCTACTCCTGTTTCTTGTTATTCTACTTGGAAATTTGGTGCAAGCTAGGCGCAGTGAAGCCCCGTCTGTGTTTTGTTGGTAAGAATTGATTATTATTGTTTTGTACATTGGTAGCCTTGGATCAAGACTAGCATAGATGTATTTGATCGAGTCTGACTTTTACTTTCGTATCTACGATAGTCTTGGCTAGCACCCCCCATTTCGTCCTGCACTTTGACCAGGGAAGCCCGTACTTCTCCGTACATGTACAAAAAATATATGTAAAGGTGCTTACCCGGTTGCCCGAACTGTTAACTAGCGTTGCGGAGTCTTTTTGCAATGTATTAGTCCATATGTCTCAATAAAGAAGTGTTTTAATCCCGTCTGTTTTGGGATTCTGTCGGAATTTCCTTGGCGGTAGTGACAGATAGCATCCGGTGAAAGCCGGAATTATACTCAATGTAAACAGGAAGTAAACGAGGGGGGAATGGTGTTCGGCCACAGACGGGATTAAAACACTTATTTATTGAAAAATACAGACTAATACATTGCAAAAAGACCCCACAGCGCTAGTTAACATTTGGGGAAACCGGGTAAGCACCTTATGTATTTCTTTTGTACCTGTACGGAGAAGTACGGGCTTTACTGGTGATAGTGCGTCCTGCATTGGGGGGACTACTATCGTAGATACGAAAGTAAAAGTCAGACACGATAAAATACATATGATAGTCTTGTCTTGATCCAAGGCTAGTACATTGGTTTCCTTAATCATTTGTATAATCATTTTATCTCCCATCTTTATCAGAGGATATGTTTGCATAATTATGTACTAGTACAGTATTTTCTGTTAATGCAATTTGCACTTAAATAAACATGATATAATAATCAGTAGGCTAATAATAATAATAATAAGATCCATCCAGTTATGAGAGGCAGCCAACAATGGTAATGCTGATTAAAAGCAACTGACATGCAGCAGCACACTGCGCTGTAAACGGCTGCTCTGCAGAAATACCCAGACTCTTCAACAAGATAAAACTCAATGAAGGAGCAACACATTGACCAAGAGATGCACAGTTTACCTCCACCTGTTCCACAGAACAGAGCTGTCAATGCCACTACACACCTTGTGGAGTGAGTTCTGACCCTGCTCCCCAGAATACTGTAGGCCTAGGAAATGCCCTGAGAAAGCCAGTGCGCAATTCTCAGTTTTGTCCACATAACAAAAGCTGTTGTGTGCCTTTTTGCAGCCATAGATTCCACATAGCAAAAATGCATTGAGTTGAAAAATCCTAGACCTAAAATAACAATCCTTAGGCCTAAAGGAAAGGTTCAGCCTGACCGTAGCATAAGGCCACCCCTTATAAGCATACAGCTTGGGTGAACCATTAGGGCACACAAGTCACTCACTCTCTGCTAAATTCACTGACAACAGAACACAGATGTGCTCAATTGGCTCAAACTTTCAACAAAGCCTCGAGCGCAACAATTCTCACTGAGCACATCACAGGGTGTCTCCTTCTAACTCCCTGTAGGACGCATTAGGACAAACGACGATGGAAAATGACTTTCCACGACTCCAAACCCCAAATGGCACAAGGAGATAGCTGATGCATACTGTACATTAACTTTGACCGTGTCAAAAACCCTGAACATTAACTGCTACTGATGACCAGATTGGTGGTTTCCCGTTTGAATGGGTTAATGTAACGCGCATTGTAGAGTGCTTTGGATAAAGGTGCAATAGAAATGTAGACCATTTACCATTTGATTGAAACTGCAGTAAATGAGCACAGAGCTGAGGAAGCATGTCGCTAGATCAACTCCTCTTTCTACACACCACTTCTGGAAGCCCAATCATTTCATTTCACCTTGCAAGTGGAGGTGGTAGACTGATAATGTGTACCCTGTAATGTCTGCACCACTGTGGGAAACAATTCTACAGTAGCTGTAATGTTCTGTCCATCTTCAGGAGCCAAGCTTTCAGTGGAAGTTACCGGCGGGGCATCACTGGTATGTTCCAGGGGATCTCCAAGGGCAGCGTCACCTTTAGCTGGGTCACTTCTCCTCAACAGCTCCTCAACCCTGACTCTCTCCAACAGTGGGGGATCAGAGCAATAAAGGCATAGAGAGCAACCATTTCAGCCGTGGTGTGTGCAAACACATCCACTCCAAGGGGTGGATCTTTGTGGAGTATCAGTGAGAACCAGAGGGGAGAGCAGTTATTTTGTTTTGTGGTAAACAGATCAATTTACACCCACCCCAAATTAGTCCAGATTTGTCTCACAACTCTGAGGGAGTGGAGACAGAGTGACTGCACCACAGGTTCTCTGCAGCGTTCAACAGCATTAAAGAATGCCATCCTGCCATCCGGTGGAAGTGGAAACAGGTGAGAGTGGCCAGTAAATGCAGGTCTGATGAAAAGAGTGGGAACAGGTGTGTAGATGGGCAGGTAAAAAAGGTAAGGAGAATGAGGTTAGTTGGAAGGAATGTGGGAGTTGCTGGAAGGGAGAGAAAGAGACAGACAGATGTGGCAGGAAAGGAGAAGACAGACGGTGACACTTGGCAGATGAGCTGGGGCTAGGGTCAGGACCTGTGCTATAGACTTTTTATTTATATGTCTCTTTTTAGAGTTACGTTGGATATGTACAAGTAGGATATTATGAATGTGTATTTTGGAATTTAAAAAGTAGGGTTCTTTGTTAAAAAAAAAAAAGTCAGGTTGGTCACCAATTTCATCCAATCAGGAGAGAGTACCCATTTATCTGCTTAAATGTTATAGCGTTCCAGTTCCAATTGTCATAACTTTGAATTTCACTTGTTTATCCTGTATCCTGTATGTGTTCTCTCTCCTGATTGGATAAAATTGGTATCCTGACCTGAAAATGCATTTTCCGTTTACTAAAGAGCTGGACAGACGGGGAGACACTGACACCTGTTAATAACACTCTACACTACAGCAATGATTTCTATCACAATATAGAGCTATTTAACACTTATTTTAACAGAGAATCACTTACCCTACCTTAATCTAACATCTGTTGTTATGAAAGTAATATATATCCAGTCGAGGTGAAGCTGATAAGAAATATGTTTATTTGTCGAGTACAACCGCATCAAAAACAAGCATGTTTCTCTTGAATGTCCTGTCCCCCCAAAGGCCAAAAAGGGCCTGTACCCTGAGCTACAAACTCTAATCCTCCTCCCCACGTGGTGTCCCCTCCAAGCCCTCTTTAAAGAAGTCCCCCCTCATATCAAGCCAGGCCCAGGGGGTCCCATGACCAAGAAACAATAGGTGTGGCATGGGCTTTTACATAAGCTTGATCAAAAGCGTTGATTCAATCAAAGGCATGCCTTCAGGGCAAGGTGTTTATGATCCCTTTAACAAAAGGAGCTAACACCTAAAGGATTACAGATAAAATGGAATAATGAAATAATAGCATCCATACAATCATAAATGATAAATCAGTATTTGACAGTACAATATTGCCATAACACTGTCTGCGGACTTGGCTTGGCCGGTGTATTTGTAAGTCTACAGTTGACTAGAACTGGTACAGTACATCCCATAAGCTGGAGGTACAGGATCATTGTAATTGGCTAGTAGAGACATTGCTCTGCAACATTTGTTTTAGTTTTTTGAGAATTGAATGATGCTGATTGAACTAGTAACGCATTGTATGCATGTATGTATTTTTTCAAGGTGTGCTTGTGTAGCCTACTGTAGGAGATTGCAGATAGAAAACCAAGAAAGGTTTTGTAAACAAGAATGATCCATGTCTAGTTACACATTTTCATTACACACATGAAGGCCATTTTAGTCACCCTGTACTCACTCCAGTGACGCAACCTTACCTCACATCCAAGGCTGCAGATTGCGGCAACTGAAGCTCCTGTTCTCCCCTATCCACTCACAGCAGTACTGCGTAACCTCAAGTGATCTCTGTCAGGCAGCGCTATATTTTATGGCAAATGCCTTGTGGAATTTATTGACCCTTTGATATAAGTTTAGCCCTAAGCTAATACATACAGTAGCATGTACAGTAGGTTTGGCATGCTTGGATCATAGCACAGTGGCTTTGTTCTTTCTGTGTATATGCTCGTATGGTGACCCCTGAAAACAGAATGTACAGTATGTCCTTTCAGTTTGGCTATGTCGTAATATTAATGGTTTGATCTGTCCAGCTCCAGTTGGCTTTTCAGTTTTTAATTCCCAATGCACTTTAGAGTGAGATATATGACCCTTTAAAAATGATTAATCACCATTCTTTCTTCTCAAAGACCACTAGTAACAACATTTCCTATTCAACCTAGTTCATCACACAGGTCCCTTATAGTCTTTAGCACAAGAGTTTTGTTTAATGTATGCATCTGGTTTTATATTGCTTTTGTTGTTTTTATTATCATTATTATTCTTTATGATTATTTTTCTGAAGATTAATTTGTCTGAACAGACATTTACAAGAGCTAGACACAAACTCATAATTTACATTAACATGTCCTCTTGAATGGCCAAATACCGGTGATATATTCTTAATTAAAGAATTAAATTAAATTAGAATTGTCTGCGAGTTAGATTCATGGTTCAATTCATGGTATGACAAACACCAATATGTATGTCAGTGCTAATTTAGGATGAAGTGGTAAATGTTCAATCAATTGTCTTATAAACCTGAAATACTGGGCAACATACATGAATAAGAAATGTTGCTGAAATGTTTTCAGACAACTTTCTGAAAATGCTAATGTGTAATTTTCCTGACTGTTTTCTCACTCAAGGTTACT
Organism: Gymnoscopelus microlampas; assembly: GCF_963454915.1. Lineage (NCBI taxonomy): Eukaryota > Metazoa > Chordata > Actinopteri > Myctophiformes > Myctophidae > Gymnoscopelus > Gymnoscopelus microlampas. The sequence goes on from NC_139950.1 coordinate 20,113,664, forward strand.
TCAGGTTTATAGGGATTATCAGTATTACAAATTAACTGTACCAAAGTACTTGGCATGTTTCATACAGTATGTTTTAAATTATTCTGTATAATTATAATATAATAAACATACATTGTGCAAATCTGTCATGTATTTTCAAGACTTTCTATGCTGCAAAAGGTAGCATTACCATTTACAACATACAGTACATGTACAATCAATATTAATATTGAAAACTACTAAACTTACCTCTAGAAAGAAAAATGTATCTCCTTGCGAGAGTTCTCCCTGCTGTACACTCTAGTGCACTGCGATTGAGAAGGTTTCCAAATACATTTATAAACAAATCAACCTTGAACTTGGTGTCAGTTCAACTGAAGTTGTCCTTAACTCCAATGATACATGGCTAGTGTAATGGGGGAACGTACAATTAGTTTATTTATTTTATTCCATTATGTACACATACCCAAAAAAATTACTGGACATATTAAATCATAAAAAGATGGACATTTTTCCTGTTTGCCATTATAGTCTGTCATAATATCATCACGTCAGCTATATCTTATCTTGTGGACAATGAACTTACGATTATTTGTATCTCACCTGGTGAAAAAGCCCTCATTGGAGAATGTTAATCAAAATAATATGATACACTGGATTACATTACAACATTGATACAAAGTGTGATGAGGTAATATTTAGAATTTCCTTCAGAAAGATAACGTGTGTGTGTGTGTGTGTGTGTGTGTGTGTGTGTGTGTGTGTGTGTGTGTGTGCGTGTGAGTCTGTCTGTCTACACACTGTACAGTCAAGAAATATATATTTTGATTATGCACAACAGCACAAATAATGTTTACTTGACCTGACAGAGGCAGCCAGTCATACCCCACACAGAGAGGCATAACAGTCAGCTGGGGTTCAGAGGCACAGTAAGGGGGAGTTCCCTTACTTTAGCGATCTGACGATCGCTACGTGCAGTTTCTTTCCTGTACTCTGTACACAAAGTACACAGTATTGTTCCTCAGCAGCCCACAGCCTGCATTCTGCCAGCACGGGGAACAAAAAGCCCACCTGAAACCCAGAGGCATGGCGTCGCGAAAAAAAAGCTTGGCCACAGGCCCTGGGCTCGCCCCACAGACGTAGATTTGCTGATAAGGGAGGCGCATCCAGCCGTGGCCTCGCTCCCACCGGCTCAAAGCCAGCAGATAAGGAGCCATCGTTAACACGGATGTTTCATCTACCCACCACACAGCTGCCCGAGGGCATGCCACAGGGAAGACATAAAAGCAGCCTTAGATTTGCTCTGTGTGCAGAAATAAACCCATAACAGTTGTCAACTCTATAGAATGGAGAATAATCCAGGTGAAATAAAGCATCACACCAGTGTGACCTCCAATTAGTCCCTGTCAGTTCTGAAGTTTTTTTTTGTATTATTTTTCTTTTTTACCAACTTGCATAAGTTGGAGGAGAAGAAATTGCATCTGTGTCAGTTGCATACCATGTTTGCAGGTAGTTTAAAGATTAATTCAGCCATAAAACAGTTGTGTAACAGAAGGCATTTTATCTTTGAGCTGTTGTAGAGCTGTAGAGTTTGTGAGGATTGGGAAAGTCTATCTGATATGTCTACACTTGCTCTATTGATGTCTATCGTAGCTGCTATGCATTCAGTTTTCTCATACTCACAGTTGGCTAACATTGTGAGCCCAGCAAGTGATTTGGGGGATTAGAAAATAAACAAGGCATTTAAGACCTCTTTCACGACAAATAGCATAAGTATATAGGGCTGTATATATTTAAATTTGATCATTTATTTTCTTTTGAAAAATGTCACCTTTAATGGCATGGCCAAAATAGGGGTTGAAAGCAGTTAAAGCTACAATCCCTAAGTTTTATGACTGTTGTCTCCCTCTCCCGATGGAGAGATGTAATTGCAATGTATCTAGTGTCCAATCTGGTGCACCAGTGGAAGAGTAGGAGACTACCTCCAGGGCCGTGCTTTGCTGTAGGCAAGGCTCGGCAGCCGCCTGGGCCACATCACAGGCAGGGGGCCTCATGAAAAAAAAAAACTTTTTTTTTTTTTTTTTTTTTTTAAATAATACATAGAAATAAACAGCTTTCCAATCCATTCCAGGCCTTTAAAAAACAGACAACATTCACTCAGCCTGAGTGTTTGGGGGCCCCTCCTGAGTGACTCAGGAGGGGGCCCCATGAGATCTCCTCAAATTATTATTTAAAATATATATAAATAAACAGCTTTCCAATCCATTCCAGGCCTTTAAAAAACAGATAGCATGGGCCCCCAAACAGTCAAACTTTAAAAAGTAGGGGGCCCTGGTGAAGCAGTGTTGTCGTGGCATTTTTAAAAAATGAGGTCAGTCATGGGGCCCCCTCCTGACTGTATGTTCTCTCTTCCCTTATTGGCAAGAGAGAACATATGGTAATGTCCCTGTATGTTGCCACAACCTCATGAAAAAAAAAAACTTTTTTTTTTTTTTTTTTTTTTTTTTAAATAATACATAGAAATAAACAGCTTTCCAATCCATTCCAGGCCTTTAAAAAACAGACAACATTCACTCAGCCTGAGTGTTTGGGGGCCCCTCCTGAGTGACTCAGGAGGGGGCCCCATGAGATCTCCTCAAATTATTATTTAAAATATATATAAATAAACAGCTTTCCAATCCATTCCAGGCCTTTAAAAAACAGATAGCATGGGCCCCCAAACAGTCAAACTTTAAAAAGTAGGGGGCCCTGGTGAAGCAGTGTTGTCGTGGCATTTTTAAAAAATGAGGTCAGTCATGGGGCCCCCTCCTGACTGTATGTTCTCTCTTCCCTTATTGGCAAGAGAGAACATATGGTAATGTCCCTGTATGTTGCCACAACTTCCTCCTTTGAAGAAGGTAGGCTCTTTGGTGCAGGGGGTTGTTAACTGGACTGATGATCCATGGGTCATGAGTTCAATTCTTGCTTGCTGCAGTTCTGTTTGGGGAGATCTCATGAGGGGGCCCCATGAGATCTCCTCAAATTATTATTTAAAATATATATAAATAAACAGCTTTCCAATCCATTCCAGGCCTTTAAAAACAGACAACATGGGCCCCCAAACTCTCAGGAGGGGGCCCCATGAGATCTCCTCAAATTATCATTTAAAATATATATAAATAAACAGCTTTCTTTCAAATCAATTTGAGGCCTTTAAAAAACAGTCAGGAGGGGGCCCCATGACTGACCCCATTTTAAAAAAATGCCACGACAACACTTCTTCACCAGGGCCCCCTACTTTTGAAAGTTTGAAACTCTCTCTAATTCAATTCAAATGAGCCTTATTGGCATGAGAGAACATATTATTGTAGTGTCGCGATAGTATTCCACAACTTCCTCTGGTGATCTAGGAAACTTCTATGGCGCAGGGGTTTGTTGGCTGGATCAATAAACCATTGATTATGAGTTCAACTCCAGCTAAAGGCGCTGCTGTTCTCAGCCACAACAGTATTATGTCTACATTAACAAAGCAAAAGGCTCCCTCAATCCAGAGTAGACTTATACTATTAGCACAAAGAAGCACCATTTGTCACACCACTCTCGAGCACTGCATTTACATTTGAATCAGCACAATCTACAGTGCATGAGTAAGTTGAGACTCTCTCTCTCTCTCTCTCTGAGGAGTGAGTGTGTGTGTGTGTGTGTGTGTGTGTGTGTGTGTGTGTGTGTGTGTGTGTGTGTGTGTGTGTGTGTGTGTGTGTGTCAATTCAAGGAGCTTTATTGGCATGATAAAACATATGTTTACATTGCCAATCGAACAACAATCTAAACAAAACAAAACAATGAATGTACATGTTAACTTTGTGGATGGTTTTAGCATGTAGCTAATTACAATGTGAAAATATTTGGTCTCTCAAGTGATCTGTATCTGAAATCTGAGAACAGCCACACATTAGCCACAGACACCACCACACATGTTGGCTTTGACATGGTAATGTGTGTTTCACTTCAAATTGAATTGTTCTACTTCAATGGTTTGTTTTAAATGTCAATAATGAAAGTAGCTATTCTTCTTCATAATAAATGTTTTTAAAAGTGCTATACTGTAGTTATAGCAGTGACTGAGACAACAGACTGAAAAACAATGCTTTATAACTGAATACCCAATGCCACCATTGGATAGAAAGAGAGTGAGACAGCAATAATATGTGATATTATTTAATTTAATAACAATTCACTATGAATATAACTTGTAATGAAGTAGTGAGATTGGAATAGAATTATCAGACAGACAGACAGATAGACATCTGTCTGTCTGTGTTGGTGTACATTTGTGAAAGTTTGAAAATCTCTTTGGCTTTAAGCTCCCTCTCTTCATACAATACTGTGGCAGCCATAGCTGAGTGGTTAGGGAGCCCGCCTGGGAAGCCAAAGCCCTGGTAGTCGCAGGTACGATTCCAGGCAAGGTCAGCAATGTGTTTATGTGTGTCCCCGAGCAAGACTACTAATTGCTCCCTGTGTGCTTCACAATATTTAAAATCCTAAATTTGGGAAATATACTTTTTAGCTCGATCTGCTATTTGCATTACTTTCTTTATTTAAATAAACATATTTTTAGTTTTAAAGTTATTTAGTTTTACATTTATTTTAATTTTTTTGTCAAACATTTTTTGTCAAAACTTTTGAAATAATTAAAAACAAAAATGTAGGAAACAAAAAAATAAAGGGGTATTTTACTCACAACCCTTAAAAATTGGTCCGCGACCCACATATGGGTCCCGACCCAGGGGCCTCATACTGGGGTTTGCCTAGGGCCTCCTGATCCCTAAGCACGGCCCTGACTACCTCCAACCACTGCAGATGTGCATGTAATATTCTATTAACATACTCTTTTAATTTACCCTGACTTACAGTAAACATGAGTTGTGAAAATCTCTTAAATGTAACATTGATGTGTTGTATTCATGTTACTGTACATGTAGGTAATAATGTAGATAAGATTCCATCAAAGACACTTAAAAAATAGCTTAATGGTAACGTATTTGCTTTAACTTTTGTAGTTTGAAGCGTATGTTGTGATATGTGGTTAAGATTGACATGTGGTAACTTGACTTGTTTTTTGTTTTGTTTTCTTGTGTCTGGGGGGGCGGGGGATTTGACCCATTTTGGCCCATTTTCTTCGCTCGTTCTTTGAAACAATTCATTAAAACATGCACATGTTTTTACATGTACAGTAGTTAGGTTTCATACTCTTTTTTTATTAGTAGTCTGCGAATTTGGCGAGTGTGCGTGCATGTTCTTAGTCATCAGATCAAGGCCCTTCCTCACATGAGTACAGTTGCATGCAGTTCCCGCTAGTGTTGTTGGCCACTGCACAGCTTCACCGGAGCTGTTGGGAGTTCATCTGAGGGCGGGTATAGCATTACTCATTCATTTTTGTGGTCCAGATTAAAGTGATTAATGGAGGATTTATTAGCATTCTCTACATTGCAGTGGCACGTCATGCACATAATCCTGGCCCCTGTGCCCAGTGAGCAGATTGGCATGCCATTTGTTCACATTTAACATTACTTGGCTGTTTATACTTCCCATGGCCCTGTTGTAAACTGTAGTTTATTGCACCTCTGAAATGGCACAGATTTAGAGCCTCAGTTTATGAGTTGCATTTCAACCATATCGCCAATGAAACATGTTGGCATTGTACATTTCTGTCGAGGCAGGCGACATTTGTAGATCATTACATTTCCTATAATGAAGACAATGGATAATGATGTTATCTAGCTGTAATAGACTAACATTAGAACACACTTACTTTTTTTTTTTTTTTTATACTTGTTTTAGTTTTTTTTACTTTAAAATGTTTTAATATTACTAAAAATAGTTAAGGGTCAAAATTGACCCGTAAACCATAGAAGGTAAAAAATCATTTATTTTTCATATACTCAAACTTTATTTTACTCCTGATAGCAAATGCTAATTTTCTCTCACTCTCAAACATGTAAACATTGAATATTGACAATTTGGAGGGAATTGAGCCACACTTCTCTGCCGCGTCAAATTTGACCCTTAACACCACAGGTGTCACTTTTTTTTTGAGACCATTAGAATGAACTAAAATGGGAACCCACCCAAGGAACCCTGGGGGTCTCCGGACCCCACTTTGAGAACCAATGCTCTGAAGGGTGGTCCGCCCCCGAACGACTATAGTGCAGTCCATGTAGGACCTTATGGCCTTATTCACAGGACACAAGTTGTGATGCTTTGCTGGCTCACTTCCTCCAGAGACAAAGGCCATGTTACACCTTTCCCCAGCAAGGCAGAAACCTTGTTGGCCAGATGGTGTTGCTGGAGCTCCTTCTCTATCGTCCTACGCCAGATCATTTTAGGTGTGATTAATTTGATATATAATGCTCCTGATCTGAGGTTAGGCCTGTATAGTGGCAAGGTTACAGAGACTGCTATTTTCGTGTGCGACACCGTCATATGTACGACGGAGTATAAATTAGATACAGGTTCCTCACCCAACCTTACATTATTGAAAAGTGTTCCCTCTGTCAGGCAGGCACGTCATTTACACCCAGGTGTGGCAGATAAAGGTGCAGTGGAAAGGAAGATAACTTTGAAGGAATGATTACATAACCATGTTTACATGGAGGATGGTAGCCTCCATGTAAAATGAAGTACAGCAGTTTCATGTGAGAATTTCAGATCACAATCAGATTTAGAGTCACTTACATCTCCAAGTACAAAACATGAACAGGAATTTTACTTATTAACCTTGGAGTGACGTACTAACCATTTATAACTGAGCCAGAATTCAAAGGGACAGTGCAACACATACTCTGGACATAATAGATGCTCAACATTTAATAGCAGTGTGAGTTTGAGTAGTGTGGCAGCCTACTCTCACAATGTAAATTATGAATCAGTTCAGTATTTGGTTGGTGTGGAATTGAACCCATTAAAATCTGCAGTGTTAATTTAACTCTGAGAGTGTCCAAGCCTGTAAGGGTCCCATTTGGTAACAGTTTTACACTCTCTGAGTTACAAATGGATAAATGAACACTGAGGACTTTATTGTGCAGGAACCAAGCTGAGCTGCATGTGCATGAGTCAGCTGAAATGCTCCAATAACAATGGAAGGGAATAATATGCAGAATGATCTCTGACTTAGGTGACACAATGAGGAAATATAAGGTGTATGGATCAGTGTTTCGAAAGCAATGGGTCGTCCCAAACAATGGGTCGGGACTTGGGACCCATTTTTGGGTCACAAACCCATTTTTATGGGTCGCGAGTAAATGTTTAATTTAAAAATATTTTCCCCAAAAAAAATCCATAAATTAAAAAAACGTAATCTGTAGTGGAAATAGCAGATCTAGCGAGCTTTTAGATATTTTCACTAGTTTGGGTCCAGGCCTGGGAGACATAAACTTTCTCTTTTGAGTCTTGTATGGGAACCACTGGATTACATCACAGACCTCGCTGTGACTTTTGTGTGGCCCTCCTGTGGACAACATTACAAATGGTTTGTTCTTCATTGGCAGCATGCCAACAGGGGCCTGAGTTGATTCCCTTCCCTCCCTCTCTGCTATCTCTACGCTCTAGTGGTTCAGGGACTCGATGTGACTCACAGCAGCCAGCGGCCTTACATTCCTCTAACAGCAGATATGCATCATGCCATGCTTGTGCTAAATTTCTGTGAGAGCACCCTGTCCTGTGATATTATCCCCCCCCCCCCCCCCCTCTCTCTCTCGCACGCACGTGCACACTCTCTCCCTAAACAGAACACAGCAAAAAAAAAAAAATATTGAAAAGCACACAGTCCTGAACAACACCTTCAAAACAACCCCCACTCATTACTGGCCTTCGACTTTGTCCGGCCCCAGTATTTACAGGTTGAGAATAAGTAATGAATAACTAGTTCTGTTGGCATGCGCATGCGCGCGCACACACACACACACACACACACACACACACACACACACACACACACACACACACACACACACACACACACACACACACACACACACACACACACACACACACACACACACACACACACACACACACACACACACACACACAACACACACACACACACACACACACAGTTGGGTTTGCAAACTTTTGGGGATATCGCAGCATTGCAATTTATTGCAATGCTTCTTCTCCTTCCCTTAACCTTAACCATAACAGATACACACTTAAAGGTAGGGTAAGTGATTTGCAATTATTCAAATAATTGCAAAATGGGTCTATGTTCTGATAGTGCTCGTTACTATAGAGTGTCCTGTCCATATAAGGAGTCTCCATGTCTCTCCAGCGCTTTATAAAACAGAAAATGCATTTTCGTTTCAGTTTCAGTTTCATTTCCAATTTTATCCAATCAGGATAGAGAACTCAATCAGGATATAGATTAAACAAGTGAAATTGGAAGTGATGACACTAAGAAATGAGCAGGCAAAATTAGAACTGGAACACTATAAAAATGAAGCTTAAAATGGGTACTTTCTCCTGATTGGCTGAGATTTTGACACCTACCAGAAAATGTATTTTCTGTTTATTAAAGAGCTGGAGAGACGGGGAGACTCCTGTTACTGAACAAACACTCTATAGCAATGAGTACTATCAGAATATAGTGTTTTAACCTTAAAAAAAATACTTTTTGTTTTAACCCAAAAATATCACTTACCCTACCTTTAACCTTAACCTGACCTTATGAATCTGCAGTAAAATAAAACTGGGGACAATGATCTTGTCCCCAATTACACATGCCGTCCCCATTCAACTGGTTTGATGCAGCTTCAACAACAACTCTATTTGATGGTGCTGTATGTGGCAAGTCCTACAACACCTGTCCTGCCATTTTTTGTTTTAGGCCAAACATGGCCAGCAGGTGGCGCCTAAAGAACTATCATTGAGATGCTCCTGCGGTGATGAGCAGTGGATGAGGAACATACAAATGAGTAGCTCCATGACCTCCACACAATACGCGCATATTGCTTATTGGTGTGGAATTCTAAAAAGGTTTATCACTTTGAGCTAGACACTAATGGCTCTGCATGTGTCTGGATGGGAATAAGCAGTAATCAAGATAATCTGTAGACGCTATGCATGTTGACTGGTGTGGGTAGAAACACCTGAGTCAGTTGTCTTTATTGGTACATTATGTATAGACTCAAGCATCATACAGTAATTATATATGACAAAACACCAGACAAAGCTCCACCTCAGGTGGGCAGGAATATGGATTGTTAAGCACATTAGGATAGAGGTTGTAAGACTTATCTGAATCAATGTACACAAAGAAAATATCTAACTAAATAAATAAAGAGGTAAATGCATTTAGACATTTCAAACAGACCATTCCATATGAAATGTTTTGCCTTTTTTAGATATAAACTAATGTCAAAACCAACTGAAGTAAAGATAGCTCATACAAATGTTGATTGAACATTTGTTAATGGAGATGCCTGCACATCTCACATCTCTTTTTGGCAAGTTCATAATGGAAGATCGTCGAATGTAGTCATAAGGTAATAATTGTATCCATGGTGGTAATGTCATGAAACTGATACTGATACTGTGGGATATTTCCACCTAATGAAAGGGACCACAATGTGAATAATGAGAATGAGTCTTGTCATGTTTTTACAAAGAAATGGTTCACATTTACAATGACAGTCTAAGGCCAGTGTAAAAGTGTGCACGACGACGCACAAAAAAAATAAAAAAAAATATATATATAGCTGTTGTTGCCAACATTATTTATCATAGCTGTAACAGTACAACATCTGGTGCCTTATAGCATTACAATTATTAGTGTTTAGTGGTTAAAGATACTTTGGTGCAGGGGTTCCCAAACCTTTTCAGATCGAGACACAAAATAGACATTTCTTTCTCCCCCGGGACCCAATCGTATAAAATACGTTATGAATTAATTACTTACGCCCTATTTAAATAATAATAATAATAAATAGTGAATATAGCTGATCTACAACCTCACAATGTGCATTGTGAGCTTGTAGATCGGCTATTTTCACAATTTCTGAAGACATTAGAAAATGTATGAAAGACCTTTTATTTATTTTTATTTATGGAAACAATAATTTGAAAACAACAAAGAAATGTAGGAAAGGGGAAAACAAAAAACAACTTCATATTTACTTGAGACCATTTAGGAAACACTGCTTTCATGTATTTGTTTAAGGCTGATGTGTGTGTGGAACCATCGTTGAAACTTCTGGTCGAGGACCAAATCCCAGAACCTTCTCTCCTGTACAACATCTCCCTAACAGCTTACTGTTTACAGCAATAAAGAAACAAGATATACAGTAGTACTGTCTAAAAATGGTTGTGGCCTCCCTGTCCAATCTGTAACCATCGATAGATAGTACTGTACATCATTACAGTATGTGTGCAGTTGGTGAACGAAGACTCACAAATCGCAATATGACATTCACTGGCGAAGCCGCACTATTCAGGCTGGCTGCTCATGCGCTGTGCACATCACCAATAACAATGTTAGTGTAACAGAGATTCGCTGAATGTTTTATTTATACTGCATAAATAGATTTTCAACTACAGCATGAACCAACTTTCACAGTCTTCATAAGTTTCACTATTACTTCACCAGACTTTTTCATTATTTTATGGCCCTAGGTGCTTCAGGTTTGTGATGTGAATGTGTCTGGTCTACCTTTTGAAGACACGCACGCACGTGCGCGCGCACGCGCACGCACGCACGCACGCGCACACACACACACACACACACACACACACACACACACACACACACACACACACACACTGTTGTAGACAGCTTGGCCTACACCTACGTAATAATACACATCTGAGAGGGCTGACCATTCCTAAAAAACGAAGACAGTATCAGCAATAGGATCGGATTGGTCATTTATCTCATTAATGTCTTTAGAACAACTGCAGAATAAGTTGAAGTCATGTCTGCCCATCTGTCAAACTGCTCAGGAGTTGTACAGACACGTGTGGGATAATGATCCTAAACCACACAGCACAGGGTTTTGGGAATACAAATAGTTATAAAACATATAGTAAATATAGTTTATTTTTATATATATATATATATATATATATATATATATATATATATAAGCCCTGGTAAAGGTACAGTACAATCTGTATTATTTTATTTTATTTAAATGATCTCAAATGAACATAATCAGTCTTCTATTAATTACAACATAAATGTGAGTCTCAGCTCTCGGTTTCTTTGTTGAAATTGAACGGTGTCCCTCTTTAATGTAGAGAATGGACACCATATTTCAGTCAGACAACTCTTGGATTTAATATATACATTTATTGAGTATAAATATAGTGCATAAATATTTATAAGCATATTTGGAGTCAAGTCTCATTTAATTTGTTCCCTTTAAGCATTAAATATTATATTAACTGATTTTCCACATGAAAAAATCAGTTAATATGAATGAAATAGACCTCCATAAGGGAATCATATAGAAACAGCTAGCCCACAGGTGGATGCTGGGGTAATGGTGGGAGCACAAAAAACTTCATAGAGCTGAGCACAAAGCAGCAGTAGAGCAGCAGCATAGCAGAGCAGAAGCAAAAATAATGAGATGTGAGCAGGGAGGTTTAAATAGCCCGCCCTAATCAGATGGAGTGAGCATGTGACTGATCAGCTTTGAGTTGTCAGCCTGAACTAGCTCCACAGGCTTCGCATCGTGAACCACAGCAGGATGCGTCTTTGTACTGGTAAAACTCCAGCTCCATAAATCACAGAGGGAAAAAAACATGATAGCAAACAGCAAGAGAAAAAACCCACAAAAACAAAATAACAATGAGCAGTGAATCTCCTCCCCTTCTCGCTTGAAGCTCCAGTTTCTCATGTTTCTTTGCTCTCATACTTTATTTGTGTGGTTGCTGAGTGAAAGCCACCACAGTGGCAGAGCGGCCCAGAATAGCAGAGGGCGGGGAAGGCCAGTGGACTTGCATGTGGGCCGCTGAGCTGTGCGCTCTGTAGCGTTTCTAAACCATACGCTGGCCTGTGGAATGGAGGCTGCTTCCTCATGCATGCCAGTGGTCAGAGCTCGGCCTACACACCCTCAGCTATTTCTGTCTCCCTCCCCCCCTCCCTCCCTCTCTTACTCCCACTCTCTCTTACTCCCACTCTCTCCCTCAAACACACACACACACACACACACACACACACACACACACACACACACACACACACACACACACACACACACACACACACACACACACACACACACACACACACACACACACACACACACACACAGAGTTTAATTGCCCTCCTCCATACTGCTGAAATTATGGGAAATTAAGTGGAAGGAGATGGGAGAAAGAAGGTGAAGGAGAAATTAAAGTTTGAAGATGAGCACCTCACAAAGTTCAATCATACCGTCAACTTCAAAACAGGGGGGCGGGGCGGCAATGTCCAGTCCTACAGAGGGTAGAGGAAATACGAAAATACTAACACATCACACCACACCCGTCCTCCTTTCACTACACTCGCTCCCCATCTCCTTCAGGACTGAATGAAAAATCTCCCTTTTGACCCATCAGTGCATCCACAGAAATTCTCCCTCCTACCTCAAAGAACTCCTCACCCCACAATCCTCCGCTCGAACCCTCCGCTCTGCCAACACCAACCTTATTCATTCCCCCAGGACCAAGCTCTGCACCATGGGCGAAGGGGCCTTCTGCTCCGCTACTCCTCGTCCGTGGAATGCCCTCCCTGACCACCTGAGAGCACCAGACTATTGATGCTTTTAAAAAGGGACAAAAAAACTACCTTTTAACAAAGCTTTTTCCTGGTTTTACCTGAAGGCTTTTATGCCTTTGTGTGCTTTTATACATTTTTAAACTACTTTTATTCATTAGTTGGATTTTATGCCATTTTTTTTGTTTTTGTTCTGTTTTTTATGCCAACGTTTTTTTTTACTCTGCAGCTCTTTGATATTTGAGTGAACTGTAAAGTGCTTAACAAATAAAAAATATATATTTGAGGAGCATGCTTGTGACCAAAAGGTTGCTGGTTCGATCCCAGGAACTGGTTGGAAAGAGCTTGGCGATGAAGTGAGTGAGTAACACTCACTTCTTTCAATGCCGGCTGTGGAAATGTCCTTGAGCAAGGCACTTAACCACTGCTCAGTGGCTGACAGTACAAGGTTGTGGTTGTAATGGGCAAGTGAATGTGGCTAACCATAATTGATTTGAAGCAGGGCTTTGCTAAAAAAGAGCATTCATGCTCAGTAAACCTATCCTGGATGAATAAAGGTAAAAAAGTACAAAAAATGACACCTGATCTCTTGCCTGTCTTTATAAAGGGTCAAAATAAAGCACTAATAGGTTTGGTCTTATTACAGTACCTGCTACTCTCACTACTACAATTGGAGTAGACAGACCAGGTGCCCATTTGCTTCCAAACTTGTAACAAATTCTGGCCTTTGAATAGGCTAGTTTTCCCGCTTTTAATTTGCATACAATTTGTACACTTTGCATAAACAGTCAATTGTTGACCCAGATTATGGAGACTAGGAGGCCCACCCTACTGCGTGCAAGCACCATCTACAGGGAGAGAGCACATGCCCCCTTTCACACCAACGGGGCTGCTATGGAAAGTGAGCCGCTTCACTAATTGCTTGGTATGTCAGATGGGGGGGAGATTGTTGGGGGGCTTTCAGGTAGAACTGCTTGTAAGATGGAGGGGGGGGGGGGGGGGGGCGTATAGGGTGTATGGGGGTCGCTTTCAGGTAGGAAGGGGTCAAACGCCCGAAGGTAGCATTTTTCAGTTTTGGTTGCTGGTGAAACAAACAATCTCTGTTATACAATTTCTACACACTCATTTTCCTAGACCTAGTACATTGGGTATTGTTATTTTAACACTTACTCAAACACTGTTTGCTCGTAATGTGACAGGAATATATAATTGTACTCTCACAATTCATCATTGTGAATCAGTGTGAAAAGTAAATGCAAATGTCTTTCCAGTGCTGGAGGAAGAAATAACAATGTGCCATGGAGTAGACGACTATACTAATGCTATTTCAGGTTATAAAAATGCTAAGCAGATCTGGAAAATGGATAAACACACCCCATGGTGTTGTTAATCATGGCGCCAGTCATCAGAGAGCGATGCACTTTGAACGATAACAACGGCATTCCAAAGACGTTATTGTACTCAATCGCACAATTACATGAGGCTTGATTATGGCTAATGCAGTGTGAACATTCAGCTGGCTGTAGGCAGAGCAGCATCAACGAAATGGGAAACATTCCTTTCGTTTTGGTTCGCGGACGTCTCAGGTAATGACACCACTGGGAAATAACTCACCAGAATGTAATGACAGGCTATTGAGGAATTCCAGACCTATAGAGAGGGTGGTATTTGTTTGAGAAAGAGCTGAGTTCATGTTTGTTTATTCCCCAGCCTTCGTTGGTGACCTACATGTGTTGAATGCTCTGGTGTGCAGTACCATATGAGTGAAATTTTCTCCACTTGTACAGATACGCTGCAGGCACCTGATGACGCAGGCAAACAGACACACACTACTGAGGTATGTGTCTACTGCACATTGTATAAAACTCTAATCCCTGCAATATCTCCCACTCATATAAATTCTTTACTGCTTGTATTGTCTCTTCTCTCCGTCTCCACTCTCTCTTTCTCTCTCTCTCTCTCTCATCTCTTTCTCTCTATTCACTCACTCTCTCATTCTCTCTCCCTCTCTCGTACAAACATTCACACTCAAACATACTGCAGACCATTGGACAGCGGCCAACTTTGGGCTTCTCATCTCGGCTGCTCAGTGCAATTCACTGCTACCTTTCTGCAGTCTGGAAAGGAAGGCCCCACTCCTTGTGCTTTGCTGGCCTACTTTATCCCTGCTCACTATATGTCCATCCCAACACATCTCACCCCGGTTCCACAAAGTAAGAAATCCAAAGCATGTCTAACACACACCAGTGGTGGAATGTAACTGCCTTTATACAAGTACTGTACATCGCTTTACAATGTGCATTAATTACATTCAATCATTCACACAAACATGGCGAGGCAACCTTGCTATAGGCACCAACCTGCTGACCGGTTAGGGGTTCAGTGTCTTGCTCAAAGACAATTCAACACTAAGCCAGGAAGAGCCATGCAGGAATCAAACTGGGAACCTATTTTTACACTGTGGTATTGCTACTTTTCAGTGGTGGAAAGTAACTAAGTGCATTATTTTTTATTATGACATATTTAAAATAAATAAATTACATATTTATTATTTTTACTTGTTACTTTGTAAATTTTGATTATTATTACAAAACACACTAACCACTTCAGCCCAATATATATATTTCAGCCATTTGAAAATAGCAGATCTACAAGATCACAATGCGTCGCATTTTGAACTTGTGAAATGGGACATAATGAGTACTTTCAACTTTTGGTCCTTTAAGTACATTTTGATACCAATACTTTTCTACTTTGGATTTTTAATTCCGGATTTCAACTTCTACATTGCCGTATTGATACTTTTACTTAAGTAAAGAATGTGAGTACTTTACCACCATTGCTACTTTTACTAACAAACACAAACACACGCCATCCTTCTCCCAACGCACATATTCCCACTCAGTCTCACCCTGACACAACATCTCTACTTCCAGAGTCCTGTCTGCATCAGGGGGCTGAGGCTTCTGAGTGACGGCTAGCCATGGCTCCAGAGAGCAGAGGATAAGCAGGCCCAGATGGGGAAGGTTGGATACGTCTGCCCAAGATGATTTACTCCTTAGTCCAGGACAATGGAGGGGACCAGCCTTGGCTGCACCTACACATGGTCACCCCCCCACCATGTCAAATTTGAACCACATGGGAGAGGTGTAGATCACCTTTTGATCTGCCCTGTGGTAGAATATCCAGACTGCCAGGCAGCCTCGCTGTGACCTGGCTGCCAGAGCGACAGGGAGATTGTGATACTGATAATACCACAATATCACAATGTGTAGTATATGTGTACTGTACAGGCTGTGAATGATAAAACACATTGGTAATTGTGACATCAATAATTGGTACAGTAACAAGGGAGGGGGGCAATTAGAGCTACAGTATATCTTAATTCACGATGCAGTAAATGTCTCTTTAACACTGCTGAATGGTAAGGTTAGGAGGTTGGGATGTTCGCTTTGGAGTAAACTGCAGCACATTAAGGTTTACTGCTGATGATGCCACAAAGATGAGAGATAGGCATATTAGTTGTGCATTTTATCACTTTATAAAGCCTTCTCTCTGTGACCTGGATGGATAATATGGTTGAGAGACTACATTAGATAGAATAAATTACACACCAAGGATTAGATCTTTGTCTTATGTTCTGTAAGTAAAATGCATTCGTTTTACTAATGGGGTCACATGTTATCTACATACAGTACACATCTAATGTTATTTATTTTTCATACAATATTTCATATTGTAATGTTTCTATACTGTTATGCCAGTCACATGTGTTGTTGTTGTTGTTGTTATTTTATTTACATTTATGATGACACGTATCAAATCTATGTAGTGACATTACAGTTTTATCAAACTCACATGCAAGGTACAGTAAGTATGGGCTTCAGTCAGTTCAGTCCATATTTAATAGATTTGTAAAAGCTTAGGGACATTAGAGTCCCCAAGTATACCTGTCAATTTACTAGATCTGTAAGGCTCCCATACCTCAAAGCTGTACCTGGCTATTAGGATGGTGCTATACATGCTGCGACTAAGCTTGTGTCCTGCTTCTGCGTACACTATTTTGGCCCACTGCATTAAAATCTCTTTCATACGGGGGGGGGGGGGTAACTTCCCAGTACTTTCATAAACTAAACCTGTAATTCTGAATAATGGAAGCTTTCATGGGGCATTAGATCATAACTGTGGTGAAATTACTGGCATCGCTAAATCACCATTTTGTAAACTGGAAAGACCTCTGAAAGATATATTTGTCCGTAAATTATCA
Organism: Gymnoscopelus microlampas; assembly: GCF_963454915.1. Lineage (NCBI taxonomy): Eukaryota > Metazoa > Chordata > Actinopteri > Myctophiformes > Myctophidae > Gymnoscopelus > Gymnoscopelus microlampas. Next base: position 20,130,643 of record NC_139950.1, read on the forward strand.
GATAGGCTCCACAACAATGGCCTCTTTCATGGTCAGTGTGTGTTGATGCCACACACAGTTAATGTTCCAGCTATCAAATGGCCTTCCTTTCGCGTGATCAGCTCCTTTGTGCCCCTCTTGGTGCCTCTGTCTTTCGCACATGCTCAGTTTCACTGCACACGCGTGGTGTCTCTGTTCTTCTGCACACGCTCAGTGGCTCTGAATACAATAAAGGCTGAGGTATCTGTGGCATGTGCCTAACCCCCGCAACAGCTCTCACTCTGCCTCTGAGACATACTACAGTCTCTGGCCTTCTTACAGGCCTCTGCACTATAGTTTCTCAACTAATTTCTACGTTTGGGGATGGGGAATGCAGAGTGTTGTATTTTGCGTGGTATGTGCATTGTGCAAAGCATAGAATCAGCCTGTCAAGTGAACAGAGACTGAGAGAAATGCCAGGCTAGGAGGACATTGTTTGTGTCAGAAGGGTTAAGTCCTTCGAGGACTATAAATCTTTACCCTGTGAGAGTTCGTCCTCTAAGGGGACGGACAGGTTTGAACAAGTAACCCTCTATTGTTGTATACGAAAACTTCATGTCCAGAATGTGATAAATCTCTTCTGGAAAGAAAATCACCCTCTCCATATTTTCAAGTTTAGCATGTCAGTGAAAGCAACATTGTGAAATCACTGACTTATGTACTGTTGCCTACAAAACTACATTGCATAATTCTGAGCATCCATTTAACTTTCAAAATTTTGCTGTCTACTACTCTCAAAAATAATATTTAATTATAATTAATCATTGGTCTTTTGTTTTTGCTTGTTTTCACCTTCAAATTGTGCACTCAGTTTGAAACAAAATTCATACAGAGTAAATGTTATCATTCTATGTACATTAGCACTAAGAATGACTGAATCAATTTGTTACAGATAAGAGCTTCATGCCGAGTCATGTTAACCCTTTTTGAGTGGTGCCAACCACTCCTATATCTGACTTTGTCCGTGTGTCCGTATGTATGTATGTATGTCCAATAAACAAACATTGATGACAACATCAATACGGGGCTCATCAAAGGCACCACTCTCTTCACACAGGGTGTGATTTTTTAACATATCAAACCTTCACTGTCTTCACAAGTCTGCAGCAGATGTTGTCTGGGCACCAGAAAAGCCTGGGCTCAAATCTCACCATGCCCTCATACAATGCTCAGTACTGTGTTCAACTGACTCATCAGCATTGCTATGGGACAGATGCCACAGAATATCTCCAGAATGTGTTCCCTATTTTACATTATATTGATTTTATATGAGAGATATGAACACAATCCACTTAATCAAAGCATTTCTGTGTTGGCAGATTCAAGCACCCGACTCACAAGGCCGCTAATGAACTGTTGAGTCGTTGACTCAGTCAAAGCAGCTAAAGATAAACTCACCAGATGTTCTAAAGCATATTGCTATTCCTGAGAATGAAACCACACATCTCAATCCAAAGCAGATGAGGAGCTGCCAACGCACAGTCTGAATATGTACAGAAAGAAGTGCGTGTGAAAATGTGACCACTCCTTATTTGGCAACATATTTGTTGTCAATGTTCGAATTTGACACAAAAGCGTCTGGTGGTGTCTGGCAACTCATACGCAGCAAGAGTCCATTTAATAGTGTACAAATTGACCCATAATATACTGTATGCCAATTTCTACACTCTAATAGTTAAATGTTATGACCATCAAAAAGTGTTTAAAGGGAGTAAAATGAAGTTTAAGATGCCAGAATCAGATGGACACAAACATCCTTGTGGTGATTATTCTTCATACCCCAGGAATGTTATTTACTGACAACGTAGATAAGACTTCTCTAAACCCATAAACTGGGGCGACACGTGGATTCCCAATGGACCCTATAGGAGGCATGGGAGAAAAACAGGAAGCCATACTTTGATGAGATTGTGCGCTAAACTGACAATGATTCAGTAGGGACCTCTTCCTCTGAACGTGTCATGCAGCGACCATATAACATGTTATGGGTCCTAAATGGAGCCGAACGATTATCCATCATCACTGTATCTTAAACACGTGGGAAAGCTAAATGTTTCATTTATCCTGTTCCCTTGTGTCCAATTAGATACATCCCCGCAAACCTTAAGCGTGGTTTGTTGTCAGGGAAATTGATAAGTGCATCCAAGCATTAGTTTACTCACGTTATCTTCTCGGATGAAAAAATAAAAGCATTATATAATTCCCCCTGTGTACATTCTCCAGATTCCTACACGGTTGAGCGTGGTCCTGGAGCCTTAAACACATTTCTAATGAGAAACAGACTCTGCCAGAGGCCATGTCTTCTGTTGTGAAGAATAAATCAAGGTCCTGCAAAAAGCACCCCAAGCATGCTATGTCAAGCCTCAAGCTATCGAACGATCTCCAAAACATCTGTAACTGATGTCAGTGTTAATATCTCCTACCTCAGCCATGGCTACTGTGGTGAGGAGAGCTCAGGTCTAGGCCTCCAGACTGCCCTGAATTTGACTCTAGCTGGTATCCTACCCCTCTCACCACTCTATGATATGGGCCAGGGCAACCTGCCAATTCTCATGGACATAATAGTGGTGTGGCTGTGCCTGGAGCAAGATATAGGCTGGTGGAAACGGACAACCGCAAGTTGATTGCAAGATGGTGGCCTGTGGCAAAGCTACTGGAATTCCAATGGGAGGGCTCATGTGTCTCCTCATGGTGCCATATAGATCACTTGTTCTCTGGCCCGGATGTGTGCTAGACACCATCACACTAGTAAGGATGTGGTCAGATGGTCTGATAGTGGACGATCGAGTTTGGGGAACATAACATTTCGTGGAAGACACAAAAATAACGTATGCACTTATAATAATATATAATATAATAAGGAGCATAAATTGCTTTGGTGAAAAAATAAAATCCACTAAATCTGCTAACTTTAAAAAAATAGATATCAAACTTAGCTGGACTGTTGTTGCACTTGTGCTTCCACAATTCACACAATTACACAGTACCTTTTGTACAATTCCTAACTCACGCCAAAGTGCAACTAAACCTCCATTGTGTGGTCCAATGTAATTGAGAAGGTGCAGTGCATCACCCTCATGCACGCAAGAAAATCATTTTGGGATATGGCCACAGAGCAAAACAGTGTTTAGACTACCCACAATGCCCTCCTCTCTTCGCTTAGCTACAAATCTCCATGTGTTTCCTCAGAACATTGGCCATTACCCTCCCATAATACAGTAAAGTACAGTACAGCCTGTGGGGCTGAGAACATTGTGAAATGTTTACTGTCAGGCTGGAAATAAATGTCCACATGAGGACCAGCAAAGTAAATGTGATAAGACTGTAAATGGGGCCATTATGGACAGGTCTTTTAGTCTCTCCAGACTCCACATGTTCCCTACATCCAGTATGTTATGGACGGGAGAGTTTAGAAGGTTTCATGTTTTTACAGGTTGTAAAAGAATGCTGACAAATGTCAGAAAACAGAGGACTGCTTAAATGTCTGAACAACCCCCATGAGAGTTCAGAGTAAAGGGAGTGTTTTCATTGTTATTGCAATAGGCCTACAAATCTTTGTTATTTTATCATTTCTCATCTGGCACTGTGTATTGTTATTTCATTGACGGTTTGAGGACTGATCATAAAGTATGATTTAATAAGATCATACTGTACAGTATATACAGTACTTAACGTCAAAATGCTTGCAATTAATCTCCACCAGGAGATTCATGCATTCACCCGTGTCTGTCTCTGTGTGTATTTGTGTGTCTCTCCGTAGCTATTCTGGCATACTACATGGCCGATTAGTGTCTGTGCACATTGCTAGCAGGTCAAGGACCTCAATTCCCAAATATTTGTTCTAACTAGTCAGTGACAACTATCCTATATAATGTACATTGTGTAATAATATCAGATCTAGCTTCCCTTCAGGCTATGGAATATGTGTCCTGCAAGGCTATGCTCTGGAACTACCCAATTGGGCATCTATCCGTCCAAGTTATAGGATCTAGACTAGTAACTACCCAATTCCCTCTCTCACGCACGCACGCACGCACGCACGCACGCACGCACGCACACACACACACACACACACACACACACACACACACACACACACACACACACACACACACACACACACACACACACACACACACACACACACACACACACACACACACACACACACACACACACAGGTTTGAGGTCTCATTCCTGAGACTATGCTGGCATGGTCTGCTACCTTATACCTTTCTGCCTTACATGCCATTACTTTCCAGTTTCATGTACTGTACAATTGACTGTCAACTTGTGTAGGCATAATGTCAATGACAGTACAGCGATCACAATCAAACAACTAGAGAAATTTGAAGGACAGCAATCTGACAGACAGATAGAGAGGTAGACAATGAATGTTTATAAGAGAGAGGGAGGAAGACAGTAGAGACGATATACAACTGATAATCATATGCCATGTTTCATGGCTCTAAGTAGTCATTTCACGGCATGCATCGCTATTATTATTAGGGCATGCCCCCTGGTGTAGATTTGCGTGCTACTGAGCGCACCTGTCTAGTTCTCTTTACACTGTTCATAGACTTTGCTGCATAATGACTATAATGGCTTTTCTTCAAAATGTGTCAACTTCCGATTTCCAAACTCTTCAAACATTTGTAATATCCTGTGACAATATATTAATTGTCCTGTCCTGGTATGATCAAATGATAAAATATTCCACTGACAAGGCAAGTGCAACCATCGCCTAACAAAACAGGAGTATAAAGTCATCAACCACACACCCTGACATGAAAACATATCCCAAAAACAGACTGTTTTTTTTTTCTTTTTCGTTTCATATTTCTCACTATGCTCCCGTTTCCTCCCTCAAACACCAAGTGATAATGAGGTAGCTTACACCATAATGGGTGTGAATGCGCCTATTATAGCATCTGGCGGAGGGAAGGGTGGAGTAAAAGACAGGATGTGTCGATCGGATGAGCTGTTAGGCAAGAATTAGAACCTACAGTAAATGTGTGAGACAGAGAGAGTCATCAGCCACACAGACAGCATCATTCTGTACTCAAGAGTTACAGCAGGAAAGAAAGCTGGTTCTTTTGCAACAGCAAAGGAGAAACTATATGCTGCAAATTTGAGTGTTAATTCAACTATGACACTGTAAAATACACCATCAGATTTACTATTTTTTATTTATTTTTGTAGTCAGACATTTACTTTTGATAGACTGAGACAGGCCTGTTTACCGGATCATGGTGTTGAGTCAGATGAGCTCAGTGGAACAGTTCACCTACAGTACTGTACTGCACAGTAAAATCCTCTGTGTTCACTTTAAAAGGAAATGTTTCAAATGGACCCTTATGGGTAAATTTAGTAACATTTGTACACTCTCTTGAGTTACAAATGGATGAATTAACACTGAGGATTTTACTGTGTGGGGAGAAAAACCACATACTGTACAGAGAACCGTCTTGTTCGAGAGGCAAACACCTGCGCCAAAGCAAATGGCACCTCATGGAAATAGATGAACTGGAATAAAAGTTGACTTGTTCCTCCCACAGCACATCACCAAAACACGACTTGTGATGGGGGGAAAAACAAAACAAAAAACAAGATGACAACGATATTCCTGGCAATTATTTTGTATTCGGCAGAACCGCCCTAAGCTACAATTTTGTATCCAGTGATGTTGCCTCCAAGGTTCCATGGAGGAACCACTGTGAATGGTGAATGGCAGGTGGAAAAAAAACTCCAAAAACCCAACCCTCCATTTTGCAGCTGAAGTTGCAAGTGTGAGTGGAGTGATTCAGGTTAGCCAGATTTATACTTTTATGCGCAACCATGTTGTGCACCAAAAATAGTAGATCTTCAAGCTCACAACACTTTGAAGTGCGACATGTTGTAAGCTTGTAGATCCGCTAGTTTGGTTGCACTACATACACCTTGTGCGTCAAAGTATATCAAGGCCTTTTCAGGCCCCTGAAATCCATCTAATGTTGGATGGGAATTGTCTGGTTAGGGCTCTGAGGATGAATCGCTCTACTGTTGAGTAATTCATCTTGCGGGAGAAGTTATTTTTAGTTTAGCACAGTAGCATGCCCTACAGGGCTCCGGAGTTTCCGAGGTTTATCGTCCTTCTCGAGTTAGAAGATCATATGCTGGCCACATGGAAGGCTGGATGACATCACCTCCGGTGACACTTACACTGCTATTGGAAGAGATGTGTATTCGCAAGTGCTGTTTAACTGGTGCAAAGTGATGGCTGTGTAACTTAAATTGAGGGTGTCTCTGCAACTGTAAACTGTCCACACACAGAGGCGACCTAACAACATTCATTTCAGTGTGGGACTTGACAATGCCTTATATATGGCTGGTTATTACACTGGCACATCTGTCACGCTGGACTTCATTGTAGGGTGGAAGCGGATTAGAAGAGTGTGCTATCCATGTCGAATGTTCCAGAGATGACAAGGGAATTTGTTGAAGCCTGTGATTGTTCATATATGTCGGACGTGACAGGATTATTGGCAGCATACTATTTAGACTTGCAAGGACTTGTATTCACCCCATTTGCCCACCACAAAGAGAGCCACATGCACACGCACGCACACACACACACACACACACACACACACACACACACACACACACACACACACACACACACACACACACACACACACACACACACACACACACACACACACACACACACACACACACACACACACACACACACACACCTCTGCTTCCCTTTATCTCCCTGTCTTTCTCCATATCTCCATACTGTATCTCTCTCTCTCTCTCTCTCTCTGTCTCTCTCCCTCCCTCTCTCCAAACATATAGATTCACAACACCGTTCTTTCACTTCCCAAATCTCATTTACACAAAGCATGACAGTGCAGTATCGGTTTGTGAGGTGATGTGGGCTTTTTCTCTAACCCATTAAGACCTGAGGCCGATTCTACAAATCCCTTCTAAACCAGTAGTTCTCAAACTTTTTCGTGCCAAGCACCCCAAAATGATATACTGTATATATATATATATGGCCGTGGAACCCCATCTGAAAATGTTTTGTGCCAGGGACCCCCAGAATAGAAGATTTGTGTTAAAAAATGCAAAATTATTCAAAATGTTCAAGATTTTCCAAATTTAAAAATAAAATAGCAGATGTACAAGCTTGTATATCTGCTATTTTGTAATATCCAACGCTAAAATTGAACATGACACAGATGCTTTCCCGGTTTTAATGGGTTGATCAAGAAAAGAACAGATATCTGAAAAGGCTGTGTCCTTGACTCGAGGGCATCAGGTCAGATCACCATTAGGCGTGATGAGGTCTCTCCTCTCACCTTGCATTTGAGTACTGTACCAAAACAGTGATTTAGTTTATTTTTTATTTCAGTACATTTTGTGGTGACATTCCTACCAAGGAAGTCTACTTCTGCTGCAGCAGCTCATGTGTTGTCCATTTGCCAATTAATAACAGTCCTCTGATACACTGCAGTACTGCAGCACTCTGCAGTATTAGTAATGAGTCCATTCAGCAAATGTCCCATATCCCAATTCTGGCAATTGCAAGCGATACACCGTGCATTATTTCATGCAGGAGAAAATGCGGATTTATAGGAAGAAAATAATTCCATAGTGAGCATATAGTGTGTGCGTGTGCGTGTGCGTGCGAGAGAGAGACAGAGAAGAGGGAGAGATAGAGAGAGAGAGAGAGAGAGAGAGAGAGAGGTGAGAGACAGCCCCCTGAAAGCAGCCAGTCAAGTGTTTGCTGTCTGCCTGCCTCCTAGATTGACTCTTATCAGATTGAAGGCAGAGGCAGAGTGGAGAGGAGACACAGAGCCAGAGAGACTGCTGCAGTACAGTTTGTGCACAAACAAACCAAGAGTAAGACACCACCGTTTTGGGAAAGAGAGGCATTTTGTGAGGCAGCATCTCTCGGTGCACAGCGCCAGCCTCCTCCACACACACACACACACACACACACACACACACACACACACACACACACACACACACACACACACACACACACCACAGCACAGTGCAAAGCTTCACTTCCCACTGCTGTCTCTCTGTCTGTTCGTCCGTCCGTCCATCCAGGGGACACGTGCGTCATAGCTAATATTCGGGACAGGAAGCTGGGAGGATCCTCAAGCCTGCTAGAAACAAGCAGGTCTTGGTAGGAGGGAAGACATACGAGCACAGGTGCTGCAGGAGAGAGAGAGAAGAGAGAGAGAGAGAGAGAGAGAGAGAGAGAGAGAGAGAGAGAGAGAGAGAGAGAGAAGGACAGAAGGACAGAAGAGAGGGAGGGAGAGGAAAAGGAGAGAGAAGAGACAGAGCAGGACAGAGAAAAGACAGAAAGGGGAGAGAGAGGAGAGAGAAGGAAGCAAGAGAGAGAGAAATTCTGAGGAGTAGGAGCGAGACAGAGAGAGAGAGAGAGAAAGAGAGAGAGAGGAGGGGGTAGGAGGAGACTGCTTCAGAGGGGAACTGTGCCTGTGAGAAGAATTCCAAAACAGCTGTCCGGCAGACATCCCAGCCGACAGGAGCGTGTCCCTGAAGGCAGAGACAGAAGACATAGCAGTGTCAACAAGGCACGGGAGCCACACACCACCGGCTGCACACTGTGCATATCAATCTGTGGACCCGAACGTTCAGGAGAGCAGCCAGGATCACCAGCAAGGATCAAGACCCCTCCATTGGAATATCATAGGTGAGTGAGAGCAGCCAGCATTGTGTCTAGTTCCACCGTACTGTCATGCTCTGTGGAGAGGTGATTTAGATACTGGTTTAATATTATTAGAACTTCATGGATTTGTTTTTTCTTTGCTATACCTTACAGTGCTTCGGTTTGTGACAAGGGCGTGTAGCAGCAGAATATTAGGTTGTTTGCTCAGCGACAGGCAAAGTGTGAAAGCGTGCATGGTAAGTTTAGCCGGTCTAAGAATGTTTGCTCAGCAAACGCTCTCATACATACAACACAAGGGCTGAACTGTTAAGAGCAACATGATACCCCTCTTTCCAAGAGAGACATTTTTAGTCTGGCTACATGCTTAAGGCATGTTCCACCAAAATGCAGAGCTGGCTTTTGCTTTAATCTCTTGAGGGAGCCGATTCAGAGGAGTTTTAAGGGTGAAGCGGGAGAAAGGTCTGCGCGCTCATCACTTTGCCAAGATGCATTTGTGTTGTCTTCATGTTTCATGTGTTTTCATATGGTTTCCTGCCCCGTTTTTGCCAAGGATAACTCTGGCAAACGGTGCGTGTGCTTGCGGGTGGCACCAGGGAGAGCAAAAGAGAGACAGAACAAATACTCCACCCTGCTATTCACCATAGTCCCAGTGCAGCCACCAGGCCCCCAAAGGAAGGCCTTTGCCTGTAATTGAGGGCTTTTTTATGTAACAAACAGCTTGGTCTATTCTGCAAGGGTACCATTATCATGTGTGGTATGTGTCTATTCTTTTTATAACAGCCCAAACTGAGGGTCTTTCAGCTATTCATAGATACGACAGAAGTCAAGACCGGGATTGCAAACCTATTAACTTCACAGTTCTAGTCATACAGTAGGATACTTCAGCATGAGGTGTCCTGTAAAGGAAAACCGGGCAGAAGTACAAGTACATTGTCACCAAGTTTGTCCCTCTGTTATTATCCTGTGTATATTACAGTCTATAATACAGTCATTACAATGTGACAGAATAGCACTTCATTTTCAGTGAGAGCCTGAGCATCTCCGCTGTAATGCAAGAACATCAGCACACTGAGCACAGTAATGCCCATATGGGACAAAAATGTAGTCGGGGCTTTCTGTTTTGAAGACAGAAAAAGCCTTATGCATGTCAGAATTTAAACAGCCATTCTGCCAAGCCCTCTTCCTTTTGTCGCTCTGTCTCTGGCTGTGGTGTATTTCAGTCTGCAACGATAGTGAGCTGTAAAGCATCGTCAAACTGGAACCGGATTAGTTTTTTGGCACCAACGTCCACTAAAAAGCTCCAGGAATACATTGACCCAGTTATTTGGCACGTGACCCAAAATAGCCCAAAATAGCCAGACAAGGCATGAGCAGTATCTTTAATTATCACATACTCCCTTCTCCCATTACCCCATATCTGTCTGTCATTACACTTGAAGACACAGCAACACCCCCCCAATAATAATAACTAACCCCCAAAGGGGGCACATAATTCCCCCTTCCGTTGCAGTGATGAGGCAAAGCCTCATCGTCAAGGCTGGAGAGACTCCAGATCTCATTATGCCTGCAAAGATAGCCACAGCTGACCCAATGACACACACACACACACACACACGCACGCACACACACACACACACACACACACACACACACACACACGCGCGCACACACGCACACATGCACACACACACATGCCTCTATCCTGCAGCACTTGTCAGGAGTGGATAGCAATCCTGAGGTAGGCGCCACTGCATGCCTCCTTCCCCGGAGGTGTAAATGAAAACCGTGACCGCATTCTGCAGTGGCGTCGCCGCCTGGCTTAGAGAGGGCAGCACGTGCCACGCTGCTTCTTCTGGGCCCGTTCCAAAAGAAGAGTGCATATCTGGCTTTGGCTGTAAGCTCCACCAGAATGCACCTGCTCAACTTCTAACACTCCGACGAGACAGAAATGGATTCATCGGGTCAGCAGGCCATGAGGCATCATGCAGGGCTATCCTGAGCTACTGTAACTAATTGATTTCCGGTCGGGCCAACATGAGTGTAGCTTTTGAAATGCCCTATATAGAGTTTGATTCAATTATTTATAATTACCCAATGAACTTAATTCAAAAATTGGATTCCACTAAGCGAACACTGAGACAGTGTAGTGGTATTGTTGTTTTTTTGTTCCTCATAATTTATTTGATGGTGACCCCTAGCATTCCTGTCATGTTTGCCACATGGGCTAAACTGGACCACCAGTGGGATGGCTGACATGAAGGTTAACCTTTCACCATACCACCTGACTTCTTCTCAGGGGCCACAACTGTTGACCTTGAGTAGGATGCACAGCAGCAGATGTCTCCCCTTGAAGTGCTTCAGGAAGAGCCGGGTTGATCCCCTGGTCAAGGATTTCCTACACATTCCATCCGGGCTATTGATTTCAAACCATGTCATGATCTTCTATCATAATAAAGCAGGAGGCTTTGCATTTTCTTCAAGTCACTTGAGAAAAAAATGAGTTTACATTTGTCAGAGACAAAGCTGGCAGACCAATACAATTCCATGAGTATATCAGACAGGAAGTGCTACACAGTAAAATCCTTGTTGCTAATTTATCTGTGTATAACTCAGACATTGTACAAATGTAACCAAATGGACCTGTATGGGTCAGGATTTTACTGTGTAGATCCAGTGGTGGAGTAGTGACCTTTATTTCTTGTGATTAGCCACAGGGTGGATATTATAGCTATAGACGCAGCATACACACTCTGAGCACCACCCACAGAGGCAGGCAGCGTGGTGCATTAGTTTCACTTCCAATCGTGGCCTGATTTCCCACCGCAGCACGTGCATCTGTTGTCAAGGTCAGGCATTATTGAGCAGTGGAGGAAGGGAAAATGACAGCAAAGACTAAAGGAGAGGATGACTGATGGAGACAACGAGATAGAAAGGAGCCAAGCTAGCAAGTAATCTAACTTGAGCCATCTTGCATCAAACACTGCAGCAGTTCTTCTCATCCCCCTCCCTTCCGCCCACACACACCTTCCCTCATTCCCTCTCTCTCTCGCTATTCGCAAACAAACATGCTCTCTTTCGCACACATGGCAGCCATTCAAAACTGCTATCTCTCACGAGCCCAGTCAAGCACCTCGTACAAACACTCACGCTCACACTCAAACACACAAGGTCCCCCTTGGAGGGCGGCGTTGCCGTTCAACATACTCACACATGTTTGCATCCTTCCACTGTGTTTGTCATGTCTATGTATAGCACCATAGTGCCTGCTAAGTGACAGGTTTATTTGGGCTGTAATCACCTACAACCAAAGTGAGAACATTTTCTGTATCACTATATATTTTTCTCTATGTCAAGGTTGAGAGACATGGTGAGGTGAAAATGTAATGGTGCGGTTAATGATACAGCGAGATCATTTGAGTTAAAAGTGGTAGTGCTGTACTAATGTGTCTAGTCTAGTTTGTAGTTATGGTTTAATGATTAGACACATGATAAATGGTTAACTTCTACATATAACCCTAATTAGTACAGATGAGGTCAAAAGCAACTAGAGACAAAAACACACACAAATTAATCGGAAACACAATCCAAACTGCATGCTATGCGTGCACATTGTGAGCTTGTACATCGGCTATTTTTGATGTGAGACACCGGCATGAAACTAAGTATAAATCAGGCTTTAGTGCTGTGGTTCCCAAACTTTTCAGCTCGAGACCCAAAAGATACATTTGGTGTATCCCCGGGATCTAAACGCACAAAAATACATTATGAGTTAACAACTCAAGCCCTATTCAATTGCAAAAAAACACGTCACAATGCAATGCGTTGTAAGCTTACATATGCTATTTTCTTTCAAATATATATATTTATGGGGGAAAATCTGATTTAAAAAAATAAATAATTTCAATTTATTTTGTAGGAAAAAATAGGTCCGTGACCCAAAAATGGGTCCCGACCCATTTTGTTTGGGAAACACTACTTCAGTGAACACTTGATTCAAGTCTCTCTAGACCAGCCAAAATACCTAAAATGCAAGAATGTAAACACGTCATGGTGAAAAATTAGGTCTACATATCAAGCGGTATCTAGTTAAATTTGGAACTCAAATGCACGGCAAGTGTCTGTGTGTCTCTCTCTCCCCCTCTAATGTGTCGGCTGGATAAATATGGCCTGCTTTTAAGAGGTTCTGATAAGACTGCTGTAGTGCGTCTCTATGGGGTCAGCTGCAGCAAGAATGTGGATGTTTTGTCAGTCAACCGTTTTGTTTTGTTATGTTATGTTTTGTGCGGTGGACCGCCCAGGCACGGCTGTGCAGCCGTGCACTGTGTCAGACGGTCACTGCTGACAGACCTCTCATAAGTAAATATGTCTATAAATGGGCAAGCGCTCTCTCCCTCTGTAACCCCCCCCCCCCCCCCCCCCCCCCGAGACACACACACAGAGACACACACACACACACACACACGACTCCCTTTCTATTTTTTTCCATCTCCTTGGTTTCACTGTGTCATTTCAAATGGTAAAACCGAAAAAGGACATTTTCACTTGAAACTGAATAATTAAAAAATAAGTGCATCAGCTCTCTCTTATGAAATCCAATACCTCTTTTGTTAAGATGCTGGAAGCTACTGTATAACTGGCCTCCCAGCCGTTATTAACCACATGAACCCTAGCGTCCCGATTCTTGGCATATCATGATAGTAGGCGAACATTTGGCGGAAATAGGCAAACATTCTGAAAAAATAGGCAAACATTCTGTGAAAGTAGATATACAAGCTCACAACGCATCGTGTTGAACTTGTGACGCGTTGTTAGCTTGTACAAGATCTGCTATTTTTGCTATTTGACATGCAATAGTTTAAGTGGTTAAAAGCTATTAAGCCTTCTGTGTATCAATGCCAGTTCAAATCACAATCTGCATTGCCTTGTCTCTTAAAATACACCCTGTAATCCCTCTCTCTCTCTCTCTCCCTTTATCATGCAAGCCCCCTAGACCCCTTAAACCCCTTTTTTCCTCATGCTGCCACCCCCCCCATCCTCATCTCTTTCTTCCATCTCTGTGCGTGTCTAAGCAGTAGGCCTCCCCTAAACTTCCTACCCTGCCCTGATCCTAGTAAATTCCCCCATTGCCTCTCTCCGCCCAATCTGCTGTCCAGCTGTTCCACATTAGCACATCCAGAACAGGGGGAAGCCATCGGAGGCGCTTGCATTGTTGGAAACGTGAATGTGAGCAGAACAATGGCAGCAGCAGAAGAACTTTGTACCGGGCCTCATCCTCCTCCACTCTTGCAGTACAATCCTCAGTGTTCATTTAACCCTGAGAGTGTAAAAATTGACCCAACACTGAGTATTTTACTGTGCTGGCTCCTTCGCTCGCCAGATGCAGGGGGATGAGGATATTATGTCTCGGCTCCAGGAATTAATTTAGGGACTGTTGGTAATCAGATTTCTTTATCGGGATGGCTGGGTGACAGGAGCTGTAGATCAGTAGTGGAAGGCCTCATGGAGACTTCAGTAAATCTGTCAGCAATGGGTTCAAATTTGTTATATAAATATTGAATGGAATGCCTGATGTAACATAGACCCCTTGCATGCAGTATACCCCCAGCAGCAAACCCACGGAAATATGTTTAGTGTCAACATGTTTTTTTTTAACTGATGCTATTGACCTGAAGATCTGACCGTTCTCCATTTCCATCTCATTTCAGAACAGAGGCTGGTCGACCTTTCTGCGACCCCCCCAACATAATCACCGCTAGAACTTGGAATCCCATTTCCTGATCAATGACACTACCAAAGTTATTTTTGGAGTTGCACATGACCCCTGCCTTACTGAGAATGTAACTCGAGCATCTCACCAGGGACGCCCTGTAGACTGTATCACGTTCAAAACCATATAAAGATTATTATTTTTTGTTATTGTTCTGTCCTGCATATCTGACGACATGCCGGCTAAAGCTCCCATCTACCTGAAACCCATCAATAGTAAGAAAGGGAAAAAATGTCGCCTGAGAGACATGCTGTCCCCAGATATGATCAGTCCACCCCTGGGGGACTTCCGCCACACTGTCCACATTGGTCGGGGTGGGGGGAGAGACACCTTTGGAGACATGTCCTTCCTTCAGGGGAAGTTTGAACTCCTGCCAGGGAAGGACAAGACAGCCCAGCCTCAGTTTGGCATCCAAAACGACTATCTGCGAACAAACAGCGCCTCCGAAGCTTCCTTTGCAGAGACCCCCTCCCCCGTTCTCAAGAATGCCATCTCCCTCCCTACCATCGGCGGTTGCCAGGCCCTCACTCTTCCCCATATCTCCTCCGGTGTCTTCCCGCTGCCCCCGGAGCCACTGGAGGACATAGTGGGGGCTCCGGCATCCATAAACCCTGACCGGATGCAAGAACTGGAGATCATGCAGATGGACGAATTGCTACGCTCCATGGACGTCTTTAGCGGTGAGCCCTCCCCACCACCCAGCGCCATCCGATCGAAACCTGACGTCCTTCTGGATCTGGCACCGGAGAAACCAGAGGAGCCGATCAGCAAGGCTGTCTCCAAAGCCAATAAAATGAACAAAGGTGAAAGGGGGCGTGAGAAGCCGTCATCCTACTACATCAACGGTGGCAACAAGGGCAGCTTCAAGGCCAACGGAAGCCTGTACAGCAGCACGAGCAGTGACAGCTACGACAGCTACGATGGCAAAGGGCACAGCAGTGCCGTTTACAACGGGAGTCTCAATGGCAGCAGGGGCTTCAACGGGAATAGCAACTGCAATGGCTATGGACGCTTCAACAATGACATTACTCTTGGTTATGAAAAGGAGCTCTCCGACTGCATTGGAGACTGGGTGGACAGGGACAGTGGGATGGAGGAGGGGCGCATCTGCGATTTTGATTTGGAGTTTCCCAAGGATTCCCTCGCCCAGATCACAGGGTCGCTGCTCTCCCTCGAACTGGATTTGGGCCCGTCCATCCTGGATGATGTGCTCAACATCATGGATCAACCCACTGTAAAGAGCAGGCCTTGAGCAGTGCTATGGCCTCAGGGGTGGAAAAGGGGGAAATTATTAACTATAAGCCATGAGAGACTCATGAAGCAATCAAATGGTGTCTGGATATATCATTGTGATGAAAATGAGCTAAAATATGAACTTGCTTATGTTTTTATTGTCAAAACAAATAACTATTGTTGCTTCTATGGAGTGTTGATTTTTCTTCTTTGTTTGTCAGATGCTACCAGCATGTTTAAGATGCATGCACTATTGAATTTCAACTAAAACACAGCCATTGTGCCTTTGTTTTGTTTTTTTCTCCTGGATTAAATTAATAATAATGAATTATAGTTTTGGTTTATTTTCCTGACATCAGCCATTTATATAAAAGGTACTTAAGTTTTGAGGTTGCATTAGCTTTTTTCATTTTTTTACACACACAAAAAGCATTAAAATAATGCATTTCACGTGACCTGTATTGTGTTTAACAAAGCACTGTTTTCTTTGCCACACAATTCATTTGCCACATGACTATTTCAAGGAACAGAATACTATGCATATTTGTGTTTTTATTATTGTAACACAAATAAATACATTTTGTCCTATTTTGCTTAATTTCTTGCAAGCGTAGGTAATACACTGAGGATATGAGTGTTTATTCTAAAACAGAGAGAGAGAGAGAGAGAGAGAGAGAGAGAGAGAGAGAGAGAGAGAGAGAGAGAGAGAGAGAGAGAGAGAGAGAGAGAGAGAGAGAGAGAAAATTAACTTTACACAAGGAGTGAAGAACAGAATAACGTAGGACAGTGAAAAGACAAGACAAGGGATGTCTTATCCAGGAAATAAAGGACGATAGACTGGCAGAGAGAAGGATAGAATGGATTTATTTTCTCGCCCCTGGCATTCCTCACATTCTGCCTGCCTGCCCTGCTGTGGGAGCAGTTCTGGGTGAGCAGCCCCTCATCTGTCCAACCAGGCGCCTGCTCCATTTGTTTGCAAGTGGAAGGGGACAAGCAGAGGAGGGGTCTTAAAAATTCCCTGCATTCCAAACCACAGAACACAAGTGTCCAGGACCAGACATAAATCAGCTGTTTCAAGTGAAGAGGGGGGGGGGGGGGGGGGTCGGTCTTGTTCTTAGACCCACCTATCCATCAACCAGAATGTGCAGGGATATGCGGTTGTAAAACCTGTAAAACTCAAACTTTGTCCAGAGCAAAGCAATGGACGTGCCCTCCTATGTCTAGCTAAGATATGTTGACTTGATAATGTTAAAGTAGGCTAACAGTTTGAAAGAGCAAGACACTGGCCAGTATGTGATTACACATGCCTTTGTACCCTTGAACCCAACCACCCCTTCATACAATGCATCCCTCAACCCTACCCTCCATCTCCCATACGCCCTAAAGTGTAGGCACATACATATACTGTAGGGGGAGTCAATACAAGACCCTATGGAGGCCCTCAGAGCCAGACATGTTCCTCTTCAACATCACACACAGGAAGTCCTTCACATTTGCAAGATAAGGGGCTGTCACCTTAACACCAACATATATTTGTCTTTTAAGTGACAATGTACCAATCTTGGTCTGAGGGGCCTAGATAGCAATCCTTACTCCCTCCCGCTGCATGAACACAGGACGTCCATAAGTACCGACCATGTTTGCGTTAGCAAGCTAATTATTTCACATGCAAATAATTAGCTGGGTTCAATCCCATTTCTGTCATGGCGTGGGTCACAGTGGCGAACTGCCCCAAATCAGTCGAAGACCTCAGAATGTCCGTAAACAACCGCGACCAACCCAGTCAAGGCGTCTCAATCTGTCGTAAAACCAGATGGTAGGAGACATAAGCATTTCCCCACGCAAGAAAACCCCCATGTCGTGGCAAGGGCCTTAGCCATTGGAAAATCCTTCCGTTACAAGTAAAGGGCTTACATTTGCATAGCGTATACAGCAACATTCAAACATGAGTAATGGAAACCTTTGCAGTCAAGTTAATTACTGTATTTATACCTGCAATGGTACATCGCTGACATGATGACAGTCTTCATTTGACAGGCGTGGACCCTTAACAAACTCCCTACTACTTACAGAAGATGTTGTGGCCACAGCAGTACAGCGTGTTGTGTAATATGTTAGAGGTATTACCGTGGAAATTCCAAAGCTATTTGACTCAAAATGCCAGGAAATACCAGTGTTTTATGAAACTCAATACAAATACTTTATATACACTATTATGAACATTGCAATCATGTTCCCTTACTTTGGCTTTGGTGTCTCATATCAGATTTTGGAGTGATAAAAAAGGGTTATTTCTGTTATCTGTGGGATCTTCTGGCTTTCTGGCCTTGATTTGTAACGCATTGTGTTATGCAAGCGAGGTACCATTACTATTTCCAGGAGTTCTATACAGTGGGACTTGCAAACATAAGCAAACGCAGAATGTATAATATTTCGCTGTGTTGCTGTAGTGATTGTATTTAATAAAAGCATGGGTAATCTTTCATACGCTATAGCCTAGCAGTCTCAGACTATTCTCTTGTTGCTTGGTTTAGTCTTCCCTGAGCCCCCAAGGCAGAACAGATAATACATCACACAGAAGCCAAAAAGACTCCTGTTGGATTGATTTTTATTACAACAAGGCCCAGGCCAAAGTAACAGGTTGACCGTAAGAAACCCTGGATTCCACTGCCGTAGGTTTATAATGTTGACATCACAATGATGCTATACAGTAATAGACTTTTGCATCACATGACACACTCCCACAGACTAAAAACTGAACAATAATCCACTTGTTTCTCTGACCACAAGTCACTGCTTGTTTTCTTGTTTGTCAGATTGTTTTTTGTTTGAGTTTTTTTTCACCAACTCAAAAGAATATTATTTTTTTGATAAATAATGTTTTAGTCTTTTATTGTTGTGCAGAGTCAAACACATATGGCTAACACAATTTCAGAGAATGGTGAACTTGAAAGAGGGAGGTGACTCGGGTGTTGCCACCTGGTGCCTTGTAATTTCCCAGACGGTTGCTGACTTGACTAAAACAGAGAAAAAAGTAGAAAAGAAAGAAAAACAAAATCATAATTGCAAAATGTTGGTCTCTTTGATGCTGTGGCTCAGTGAAGTCATGATACAAAATCCATGGGAATTCTATAAATGCGCATTATACGCAAAATTAACATTCTCTGGAGAATTCTACCACTGACAAAGAGATGTAAGAAAGAAGATCAAGAGTAAAAACACAAAGGCATCATGTAAAACATCAGAGGTAGGCTACAGTATGTCTATGAAAAATCAGGCAAGTGGCTACTATTGATTAATAAATAAATAATCATACATTCAATATACGGTATACAGTATATTCAACACAGGTTGTGATTGTCTCTTTCCATCACATACAATGTAGATATTATTACACAGTATTACACAGTAAAATCCTCAGCGTTAATTTAACTTGGAGAGTGTACAAATGTAACTAAATGGACCTGTGTAAGGGTCCATTTGGTTACATTTGTACACTCTCTTACAAAAGAGTTAAATTAACACTGAGGATGCGATAAATAGGCTGTTTTTACTGAGGCTGTTTTCTCAATGCATTTACCTCAGTAAGTCAGTACAGTATAAGTAGCCTACAGATAAATCATTCAAGAACATGCTGTGAATGTTCTTCCAACAGCCAGACATTGGTGATATGAGGAATCCAGTTCCTCCGTTTCCCCGGCTAAGGTGAAGCTGTCAGTTACAGATGAATAAGCTTTGGCCCTAAGGACATGGGTGCCAAAGAAAGCACGCCTCAGACCCAGGGAAATTTTCCACCCGAGCCCCACGAGAGAGCTAAATAATACGCTCACTGTCTTTCACATGGAGGTGTTAGTGAAAGTAAGACTTGTGCTGTACTGTAGGTCAGGCGGATGATGAGAGGGAAACTTTTACCACTTAAGCCTGATTTACACTTTGTCGTAGGAAGGTGTTGCACGGTGCAAATGGACAATCTACAAGCTCACAGCGCATCGCACCCCACCGCGTTGTGAGCTTGTAGATTGGCTGTTTTCGGGAAAATGGAAAGTGTGAAAATGTGTGAACATTTTCGCCTATAATGACATGCCCAAAATAGGGACGCCAGGTTGAAAGTGGTTAATAAGACGTTTCCTCACTGCCTGGCCCTAGATGGAGACAGCAGAGACACAAACTGCCAGATAAAGCCTCACTTGTCTTCTTCCACTCGCTGTGCTGCCTCACAACATAAGCCTCAAGCACAGCTACGAACAGTTGTTTCCATCCAGCAGACAGGACAAGTGGAAATGTCTGAGACGTGAGCTACTGTGGGCTCGCCTCAGAAATGCGAGTGTTTAAATATTATTATTGCTCACATTGGGATTGAGTTATCATTTATTTTGAAATGCACGCTGTGTATGCTCCAAAAATGTTATACGGGGGATTAAGATAATCAGGCCGAAGCAATTGAAGTTTCTTGGGAACATTTACTTTGGGATGCGGTGCATGAAGGTTGGAAGCTAAATGTTCCCTGGCTCTGCTGATTTAGCAGGTTGAAACCCCACGCTCACCTTCAACAGAAAACAACAGCACCGCATAGCGAGAGCTTGTTCTCAGGGTATAAACACAAGTGGGAGAAAGGGGCATGATGCAGTGCAGACGCGACTGTAGCTCACTTTCAGCCCCGCTCCCCGGGACAATGGATACCTCCAGGTCAAAATTCTGTTGACTGTTGTTTGGCTGACAGTAACCATGGAGAGATGGCTTTGTATCTTCAGCACGTGAGGGCTGAGAGGAGAGGAGTGAGAGGACGAGTTAAACATTAGAACAGTGTCACTCCATAGCCAGGACACTGACAGCAAGAGAAGAACCAGACGCCATTCAGTTGCAGTGCAGTACTATGTAGACCAAAACACAAGCAACACTTAAATATGCATTTGATTTGAACTCCAGCTCTAACTGGTTTGTGCTCACGTGCATTGCAGCTACAGTATATGAGGCTCCTTGCTTCAGCCAGTGGTGGAAATCAGAAGATCATGCAATCAAAACTGATAACATTACAGAGTTATTTTTCAAATCTCTTATGATTACAGTTGCATCTCTTAATTTGTCAGTTACTACTGTAGATACAGAGATGTGTACTACTTGACTTGACTTTACCGTAAGCATCATTCTACCCAATTAATAACTACACTGTAAAAGTAAAACAAAATAACAATAATAATTGTGTGGCTTCCCTTAAGCCCGGACAGGAGGCCACCCACAGAGCCCAGGTGACCCCGGCTGGGTCACCTGGGTGAGGGTGTATGTTGCGAGACCCGAAACACCCGTCGACCCCAGGGTACAACATTGATGATACGTCCCTCCCAGGTGCATCCACGTGATGTTTTTCACGTGATGTTTTTTTTTTTTTTCAAGTGTTCAGTTTGTGAATGAAGCAGCAACTAGAAAGGTGTGCTCATTGGAAGGCATATCGCCGCCTGGGCAGATCGAACTGCACATCATCAATGATAACATAAGATGCTAACCTGATTTTTGTGTGGTACAGTAATATTGTTGAGCAGTGACTTGCATGGCAGCGTCAGCTGAGTACTAAAGTGTCTGAGCTGTGATTGGCGTAGCAATGACAGCTGAGCTGTGTAGTCCGTTGTGATTGGTCTACTTTTCTTGGGACATACAGATGGGTTACTCAGGGGATATACTTAAATACATACAGACCGACGCTGTTCTATACGGCTAGCCCTTTGGAACCATGCCTCATAAAGAAGTTAAAGTTTCTGCCATTTACTGTAGCTGCTGCTCTTATCCAAAGTGATTAACAACGAGGCAGGGGTTCAGCTTCTTGTTCAAGGACACTTAGACAGTTATAGGGGTCAAACTTGTATTTGTTTGGTTACAGGCCACCGTGCAACCCCACATGCCCTAACAATGCCACCGACATGCCTTAACCTCAACTGTATTGTACCCTACATGTCACTTTGCCAAGTAGCTCAGACTGGTGACACTCGCTCCTCCTGTCAGATTAATGAGGAATGGAGGAAGGGTTCTTCAGGACATGGTTGCCGAAACACAAAGCCAGCACTTGCCAGTTTAATCGGCGTAATTTATGGCAACCCAGCCACAAAAACAAACCATGAATTATTCATATTTGATTTATATTCATTTCAAAGAGGCAGATAATGTGGTTGCGGCTGCATTCAGTTAGACTTGAGGTAATGTACAGTATGTGCTGGGTGCCGTATCCATAGCTTTCCTTCTAAGGCAGATTGGGGGCCAGAAACCAAAGGCTTTCATCATGTGATTCTTTCCAATACCGTCCTCGACTATATTTTTGTCATAAATTCAAGTGGCATGCCTCTCATCTCTGAGGCAGCACTACCCATTAGGGTCCTCTGCCTTGCTCCTCAGTCTATATTCACACATTAGCAGAGGTATTTATATATTTGCTCTTTGCTGAATTTCCTCCGAGCAGCCCTCTGGGAATTCCTTCAATGCCACGACAGGGGAAGGGTAATGGACAGGGTGGGGGACTCTCCCTTTATAGATGTGGGTGACATCACTTGCCCTGTTTTCCTCTCACAGCTCAACAACACTTCTGTCGCCCGGACGGGATGAATGCACCCAGTAACCCATCTGGATCCCAAGTCAGTCACTAGTCAGTGTATCAAATTGATTTGGTGTAGTCCCGCATGGCTAAGTAAAGAAAATATATCTGGGGCATAGGTTCACAGAATAATATCTTATAGAATAGACTGACCCGATGAGCAACATTTCTGAGGACTTTAATCCTTCATTAGTTTGATGTCGATTGACTGATTGATTGGATTCATGCTTTTATTCACAAAATGCATATACAGAACATTAACATATGTATTTGTACATATCTGTCAAAACGATAGAACACAAAAAAGCTTGAGATCGTAATTCCATTGTGGTCCTTTGAGTGCAAATGTGTGTGTAAATTAAGTGTTTACGTAAATGGGACCTGTTACAACTCAATTAGGCTAATTGATGGATAGGTCCAGCTGTTATTCAGCCAGCTCTTTATGGGGGACTTAGATTTTCTTCATTTTGTTACTGTAAGCTGATTTTTGTGATTGGAAATTTGTTTTACACGGGATGGTTAATTCACTAGTCGCTTTACGTAATTTAAATCGTTTATGCAATGTCATCATGCGCATTAGCCTTTTCGTGCAAGATGCCTGTTAATAAATCTACCTGTAAGCTATCGTGCAAACATGAAAAATGGAATCTATGAAGACACACAGTGCACAGGGGAGTGCTCAGGTCAGGGGACTACATTCCTACTGTTATGGCCAACAGACCTCAGGATTCTGCCTTTTAAGGTAAGACCCCTCTCTGTTTTCTCCCTCTGTCTCCAGGGGGGCTCGCTGGGTGCCCCAGACTCCCCTTTTTATAAGTTGTCACCAGTCGGTCATGCAGATCACATCTGTAGAAAACTTCCAGCAGGTTCCTTCCTGCAAAGGCTTGTGAAGGAACAGCAGCTGGTCGGCATTCACTTTACGTTTTGTTTGTAACAAAGGAACTTCTGGGTTTGCTCGCTTGAATTATGACCCAGCAGTAAAGCGAAACAACACACAGTATGTCCAGAGAAATTGAGCAATAAACACGGCATACTGTATATGCTCTCAAAATGTCATACCGCAGACAAAAAGAGAAAGACTTATGAATTGAAACTGACCACAGTGATGTGTGACCTTTGATCTCTCCTCCGGATCTGCATTGTACCTCCCTGAGTACGGAACTATGTCTAAGAAATGCATTTCTTACAAAGTATATTCCGTTGCTGTCAAACAGAAACGTTGTATCTCCATATTTAAACTTTTTATGTTTAGTTTTTCCCCCCGTAAATGAATGCCCTACTTCACCTACTTTACAAGTGTGTCGCACAAAAGTAGTGAAAATAACCGATCTACAAGCTCACAACGGGCCACGATGCGACGGCTATTTTCACTATTTCATAATGTTTTTAAAATCATAATAAAACTAGAAAATGTGCTCCTCGGAGCACAGGTCTCCGCCAGTACTGTTCCTGATTAATCCTGTCTTACCTCACTTCAAAAGATATAAATGATCTTTTGACGTGACACACATATTTATTGGACTCTATTTCATCATGCGTCTCGCTAGCCAATCAAAGCACACCCTTTCAACATAATGTCAGGTGTCACGTGAAGCTTGACCAATGTTAGCTTGGTGGACACACGGAAGGACTAAAATGAAAACATAGTCTCCTGGCGGAGACAAAAAGGAAAGGTTTTGGATATACAAGGTTTCCGCCCGACAGCAACAATTTGACACTTAGGGGAATAGGTCAATATAGCAGAACATCGGCTTCCATTTCAGCCTTTTCCCCTGGATTGCCAATCATGATAAGGGGGCTTGCTTCCTTCACAAGCACAGTCAACACAGGAAATGTCTTCTAGTGCCTGCATTTAGGCTCCAGGTGACTCGATGGACATCACACAATGCAGTCCACACACATGTCTCAATAGACAAATGCTAAATGTATGGTGGATGTTTCAAGCAAGGTGTATGTTTTAATATATTATTCCCATAGGACAATGTTAGATTAATACATGAATTAGACAGATGTATATCAACTGTGTACTAAAGCTGTCATCAAGTGAAAACAAAAATAAACAATAAATCAAGTGAGCCCTCTATAGGAATTGCAAGTGATAGCACCTATTAAGTTTCATGTATAGCTGACTATTCCTAGCTATAGTATGATCTTCTTTTGCTGCTGTTGCCATGGTTTTCCCAGTATTGTAGAAAAAAACGAATAAAATCAAAACAACGTGAATTATATAAAGCAGTGCTTGCATAACTGGAATGTCAGTAAATGACCTTTCCAAAGGTCCACAGGGCACAAGGTTTTCAGGCATGAGGGAAAATACCATTGCAAAGATTCACAGATACAAGGTCCCACCCCCCCCCCCCCCCCCCCTTTTTTTTTTTTTACATCAGTGCTTTGAGAGAAACAAAGACAGATTGCTTATGTCAACGTTCATTGCCTTTGAGAACTTTCATCATTGTGAGTGTTTGGACTCTTGAAGAGCAGATTATTTGAAGAGTGAGGTTGTGACAATCTGATTGTTGGCTATATTACATAAGGCATCTGTCATAAGCTGAATGCTTCAAGCAAAAAGCCATTGGAATCTAATATAGCTCACACTCTCTGTTGTGGTAGTCCCCGAGCGGTCTATACTACTTTTTTCCCCACTATACAAAATATTATTGTCGGCTAATGTTCTCCCCAGAATATAGGGACGCTAGGGTTCATGTGGTTAATATTTGCATGAATATTTGTAATAGTAGTAGTAGTGGTAGTGGTAGCGGTAGTATTTGAATAAGTAGTTGTGGTGGTACCTGTAATTTGACCATGCAAACAATTGCCATGCAAAACCACACTTTACAAATACAGACCAAATCATCCAAATGTTATCCAAATGTAATTAGTGTAAACACATGTACAGTATATCTCAAATGTATAATGAAAAATACAAGGTTATTCACATATTCAAAGGTTTAGGTGCAGAAGTTTAGAAATATTTATAAATGTCCAAAATAAAAAAATTGAAATGACAAAATGATTAGAACTAAGCAAGCAGCGCCCTCTGCTGTGTTAAATGAGATACTGCCTATTCAGTATAAATCACAAGGCTGAGATGACTATGGTCTAATCAACTGTATGTTGCATGTATTCATTTGAAGAAACAGATACTATACTTCAGACTTTAGACATGTTTAGTTGACTACCTTGTCTTACTTACTGTACAATACACGTGTCACTTAACATACCCTGAGTGCCAACTGACTCAGGAAGCTGCTGCACATGTGGCTCCATTCAGCCAACACATGCACAAGCACAGCTCAAAAGGTCCAACTCAGTCTCTATTAAGAGGATTACTCACTGGTTGGTCCATTACTGCTGCTAGTCAACTACAGACCACCCAGATATTTCTTAGCACTTGACTGGAACATTCCACACTTGTGAATGTCAAATAAAATCACAGACAAACGTCTCTGCAGTAGCCGTAGCCCTCAGTGTGGGACATGAAGGACTTGGTGGCAAATAGGCAATTTAAGCAGTTTACAATGTGGATATTGTGAGTAGGACCTCATTTCGTATCAGACACTGTCCCCCCCTATTTAATTATTACGCGCCACCACAGCAAGCCAATCAGTATCCAGACCAATATGTCCAGGAGGTTCCCCTTCATATGTGTCCCACTGATCAAAGCTTTTTCAATGACAACACAGATGAACATTGTTGTGATTTAGCTCCACAGATTGTGTCCTGATTACCGTAAAGCAGCTCATGGCACCTCTAGGGTCACTCTCTCTTTCAGACCAGGGCCAGGTCGAGGGTCAACCCTAGAACCCATGCACCACTTGAGCACACAATCAGCAAGTGTGTGCTGAATCCTGAAGGTGGGCCTCCACTGATCCGCAAGCATAAAGAAAATGGAAAAGAAAACTATGATGCATAAGAATAACCTAATCTAAAGTATTTCGTAATTAGGTACATGCATGGGCTTAAAGTCAGCGGATCCCAAACCTTTACATGCCAAGGACAATTGGCTATGGCCCAAATAGCCAGGTATAGCCAATGGCATGATGCATAGTGAGCTTGTAGATCTGCTATTTTAGAAGGTTTTTTGAAGAATTGTGGCTAATTTGCAGATTATTTTTTTTAGATTTTTTTTTTCAGCTAGTGGGCAGGGACAGAAATCATGGAGAAAGTCGAGGAGAGACATGCTTCAAATCCACCACGGGCTCAGGAATTGAACCCAGGACACACTGGTAGGCATCAAAACCTATGTGTTATAAGCCTTAACCATTTGGCCATTGGCACCCTCAAAGATTTTGACAATAACAGTCTACCCAACATAGGGATGCCAGGTTTAAAATGGTTAAACTGGCACAATAATCTTGAATGAATTGAATTTGAATTGAAATTAAATTCTTTATATGATATATTTTCTTTCATGATTGCCCCCCTGGCGGCCCCCTACTTTGAAAACCTGTGGTCTAAGCCACTGTGCAAATGTTCAGACAGGGTTTAGACTAAAGCTCTGACAAAAGTTATGATTTACTAATGAGATTATCTGCGCTTTCGCCTCACTCTAGGCGTGCTACCACAGAGCAGGGGGGAGGAGAATGAAAATGACCCAACAAGTCTGGGGTTTGGCTCCATCCCAAGTTCTCTGCATGCAACCTGCTAATTCATCTGGCTGGTTAACGACCGGCTTGCATGCCAGCCGATCATTAGTGATCGAAATGGTCACCAAATATGTCACATGCCCAGGTCACTTTATTTAGAAGGGGGCGACTGCTGGGGCCATGCATGACATGAGGTGGCCTGGACATGGCTGGGCAAGTTTCTTAGACAAAAAAAAACAAACAAAAAACGAATTAGCCTATGAAAAAGACAAGGCTATTAAATCCAGTTTAGAATCAGCACTTTTTCCGTCAAATTCATAATACATATAATAAATGGTGGGGAACACATGGGCAGTTGCCTGACCTAGGCCCCTTTACAGACAACTGTACAATACCCTATTGAAAAATGTTATTCTCATTGAGTTAGCCGATAAAACAAGATATAATTAGAGCTCACACTGACAGGAACATTTCACAAGTCTTGGGAATGTCCTCACTGAACCCTTATTAAGCACTTCGAATCATCACAACGCGATGTAACACATTGTCAGCTTGTAAATCATTTATTTTTGCTATTTTGCGCGAGTAGTTTGTGCTTATGTTTAAGTGAATGGTACTAGCCAGCAACTGGATATAAACATCTGAAGTCTCTCTGATGTAAAGCTGATCAGACTTGATGAGACTTAGGTGTTAAAATTACAAATATAGTCTAAATTGTGGGTTGTGCAAGTGAAACGTGAACAAGCTTTCATTGCTGCAGGAAAATAGGGATAAAAACGCATAGACTCTACCCTCCCAAGTCCCACTTGTCCAAAGTGTCCGTTTTGATTGTAATACTTTTTGGAAGAATGATGGGAAAACATACATTTCAAAACGTAAAAATATATTTTGTTTTGTTAACACAATACAGAACAATAAATCTCTAGGCCTGGATCGCTGGCCTAGCAGTCTGGGCACTCTAATGTAGCCTGACAGCGTGTCGTGGGTTCGAGTCCCGTTCCCGACGACCTTTTCTGAGCGTCTCTCCCCGTTTCCCTGTCCCTCTTTCCTGTCTATCTTCACTGAAAACTATCAACAAAACAAGCGCTCCAGCTCAATAAGACACCACCAGGGTCCGGTCGATGAGGAAATGACTGGCTTGTTGTTTTTGTGGAGGTGCAAATGTATGCATAACTCATAGGATATGGGACAATAAATGAGAAAAGGGTACTGTAAAGCTTCTTTGGGGACATTTTGGCTTGTACATTTATTGAACAAAGATGATTACTTTGAGGATTTAAACTACACAATGGGACATGTGGAGAGGGACTTGAAATTGGTGTATAATTAATAAAAGTTTGTATAATGTGTCGAACCACTGGGTGTCACCCTACTATTAAAATATTGAAATTCCCTTAAAGATGGAGTAGTTAATGCTTGCTATTGAGGGGCAATTTATTCATCAACATGATGGATATTCTTGCAAAATATACTGTAAAACAAGTTACCACTTTGGGACCTTGCTGATCTCTATTTCTAATATCAATACAATTAGCCTACCAAAATGTTCTGATCAGCCATACTATATTTTACCTCCATTGTCTGTTAGATAACAGCGTAATAACAGAGTAATATAATCTTATAAGAAACGTGCAAGACATTGAATTCATTGAAATCTACTAAAACAGAAACAGATTTTGGAGGAAATCCATAAAGCCAACAAACAAGGATATACACAGTATCCTTTTTTTCTACCACGTACCACAATACATTTTTGATTTTCTTGCAATGATCGTTTTATAATGAGTATATGTCACTTCTTTCAAGTAAGTGTCAGACATAAAAATACAAAATCTTCAGTTTGATTCATAAAGGCAAACATTCCTATAACATATCCTACAGATTCCTGTTTTATTCATCCATGCAGCTTAAAACTTGATTTATAGTATACTTAGCTATTTTCAACACGATGCACAATTAAGTGCAAATCAGGCTTGCATGCTAACTGATCCATTAAACCCTGAAATGATCCAGTTCTAGTCAGCTTTTCTAAATTCCCATCAGTGACAACTCACCAAGTGGAGCAGTCACAATATGGGCTCCATTTGACTCTAATCTATCCTGAGAACAAAAACAAAATGTTGTACTAAACCTGATCCGTAATCTCTCATATAAAACACATTGTTTGAGGCTTAAACCAATTCCCGCTGATCTTCCAAGCCATGTGGAATGTTTTTGTTTGGATTTATGAGGTCACATCACAGTTCACTTTCTGCCCTGAACACTCTTGTGTGTGTGTGTGTGTGTGCGTGCGTGCGTGCGTGCGTGCGTGCGTGCGTGCGTGCGTGCGTGCGTGCGTGCACAATAGTTTTTTTTATTGAGCGCTGATCATGGTAACAATGTTTTCTCCAACATGGTTACAATATAGTGATAGTCTCTAGTAATTCAATTATTGATCACTACTTAAAATACGTGTTGTTTTGCAGTGCAGTATTGTAGTGTTGTAATGACATATTCACTTCAAACAAATAACCACATGATTATTATTAAAGGTCTATATCAGTAATGTTTTACAACTTATTCTCAACTAACACCAAGTAGAAAAACTCTGTTCTTGATTGCGAACTGAACAGAACTCTGTATCATTAGTAGTACACTACTACACATTCAAGTCTATCAACAAAAAGTTATACAATAAGATCAAGGAAGGCACTTCCAAGCAAGCTGAACTTCCAAAAGGCTCCCGCATAACAAGATAAAGTAAAGTAACAAGACAAGTAAAGTAACTGACTTTAAGCCTATGCATACCTAATTACGAAATACTTTAGATTAGGTTATTCTTATGCATCATAGTTTTCTTTTCCATTTTCAGTGGATCAGTGGAGGCCCACCTTCAGGATTCAGCACTCAAGTAATGTACAATTTTGAGGTACTTTTACTTCACTGGAGTATTTCCAATTGTCTATACTTTTACTTCTACTCCACTACATCTCAGAGGCAAATATTGTACTTTTACTCCACTACAATTATTTGAAAACTTTAGTTAGTCGTTACTTTGCAGATATAAATTATTACATTATAAAACATACATTAACAACCACTTTAGCCCTATTTTATATCTAGGCTATTTGAAAATAGCCGATCTACAAGCTCACAACGCGTCGCATCACGACTTGTAGATGTGAGCTTGTAGATCTGCTATTTTCAAACATTTTAGTACTTTTACTTTTGGTACTTTAAGTATGATATTTTGATACCAATACTTTTGTACTTTTACTCAAGTACATTTTGAATTCCGTACTGTAACTTGTAACAGAGTACTTCCACATTGCAGTATTGATACTTTTACTTCACCCCATTCATTAGTAGCATATTTCTCGATTATTTAACCTGATCTGCCATCTAGTGTTCATATACTGTAAATAAGCTGCACTACCTGCCACTGTATCTTTTAGCTAACAAAATGTCTAAGCCAAACATTTTATTGTATTATCATAAATGTGTTCAATATTTAGTGTTATATTCAAAGTGGTATAAAACCCTTTTATTGTGAAGTACAAGTTTGAAATAAAAGGTTAGTATTACACATTTTAACTAACAAAAACGAATAAAAAGTATTACACATGCAAAAGTATTACACGTTTTGACAAACAAAAGCAGAATAAAAACGTAGTGAATAAAAAGTATTACAAATGGCTTATTTCTAATATCAGTAACTTGCCATGCTACTCTACAGACTGAGTAAGTCATTTTCACAAATATTATACAATATTAAATCATATATTTTAAAATATATAGACATAGTTTGGCAACTATACTTTCTTAACTATAGAAACTTTTATATATACTCCTACCATATCCATTTTCCTGTAGTTTCTGGAGTTATCAATGTAGCACAGTCTTTAGGTTTTTCACCCATACAGGTGGAGTAGCAGCACTGGTTGGTGGTGGTTGTTTGTGTGACTGACTGCCCTTGACCAGTGGTTCTCAAACAATTCCATGTCAAGGACTCCCAAATTGATATGTATTTGGCCTGAACCTCCATTTGAAAACATGTTTTGCCAGGGACCCCATAACAGAAGATTTGTGTTGTTAAACATTTTCAAAACTATTCCAATTTCTTCTAACAAATCTTTGAAATTTTCCTTCTACAAACATAACCACTCTACATGCTTTTCTAAAAGAAGGTTAAAGTGGTTAAATTGTTCCTCATTTTCCTGGGACCCCCTGGAACCCATTCAATAGAACCACTACCCTTGACAACAGCTACTTTCCACCTCATCCTGTTGATTGGGATTAGAATCATGTGTTTAGCGTAGGAACACTTAACTTGAATACAAATGGCCACAAATCAATAATAGTACTGCAAAGGACACAAGGGCAGTTATAGTGGCAAGCATTGCATTGTAATTTGTTTGTATTTTTCTGCATGCGTGCGTGCGTGCGTGTGTGTGTAAACATTGTCACTTATTGAAAGTAACAGGTTTTTGCGTGTGATTCCTCTGACTGTTTTTACTGAATATCTAATAGGTCATTTAATACATACCATGTACTAAATGAAATGAATGAAATTAAATGTTGAATAAAATAAACCTGTTTCAGAATCTTTATTAACCCTTTCAACAAACACGCTTAACACCAAACCCTCAACCGTCTTTGATGGATATTTATCACATCATGCACATGAATAATGCAATGTACTTTACATGGCACCACCGAAAGCCATCTCTGAAATCGATGGACGGTTATTTTATCATCCATAGGGGGTCATTATGCATTCCCTTTACGTTACTTCACAGAAGGTCATCAGTAATGTACAGCAGTTTTATGGGGGGAGTGCCCTGATAGGCTTAATTCCATTAAACACTTTTAAAAGGCTGTCAGAGGGAGGGAAAGGGCAGGCTGAACCCCACTCACACCAAGGTCTTTCATCAACCTGTGTCCATAGCAACGTGAAGCCTGCAGTGTGATTGGTGAAGATCAGGTAAGAGGTTCCACCCTCTAGTTAAATTCCCATGTTCCTCTAGTCTATAATGTCCCACGATGCCTCATAAAACATTAGGCTTCACAAGATAAAGCTCCATCTAACCTCAGTAACATTAACTGATGAATTACTCATTGAACAGTTTGCCCTCTCATAGTTAAGATATTTGTCTCTTAAGCTAATGCTGCTGTATTGCTACTGTAAAAGGTTTAAATGCATACAATCCCCTCTGGTTTCAGCACACACTGCATCCTCCTTGTTGTACTATTTTCCTGTGTTCTAGAGTTGCTGTCTTAATAACAGCCCACTGCCCCAGATTTCACAGGTTCACTACACCAGTGAACCCCTGCTGACATGCATTTGCTAGCTGCCTTCCTATAGGAATAAGTAATCAAAGGGACCTCCTATGTGGAAAAAGCATGGCAGTATGACATGCAGTAGCCAAATATCTCTTCCTCCCTATACACTATCTGGCTGACTGCCTCAGAGAGGAGAGCATTCTTTGAATAACGAATAAATAAATGTCAGTCTGAGTCATTGGCAGATGACACCATTTCCTTCATGCTCTGAGATCGTTTGTGAATGAATTGACAAAGTTACAACGCATAACATGGTGTTCATTCACTGTCATTCCCTCTTAATCTTCAGCCGTGTCGGTGAAATGTAGGAGCCTTGATAGCATGCTGAGTTGTACTTAGATACAGCAAGAATTAATGTTAATGCAGCTGCTTGTTCTTTTGCCTTTAAAAGAGGGAAGGGCTTCTTCAAATATGATTAGATTGTGCACTGAACACTCAATCAGAGCTCCAACCTCCTACTCGCTCAAGTAACCCAGATATGCATTTGTTTTCACCATGTGTCCGCATTCAGACTTTGTTTTGCAGACATTTTGGTTGTTTGCTTATTGTGCCCTTACACTCATCACTATTTTAATTAAATATTGTAAGTTAAGCAACCATTACTACAACCTTCACCCATGCAATTGCATGTTAGTTTCAACCCCTCCTCTCTGAAAGATGCTCTCTGTCTGCTCTTTGGAGCATGACAAAAGGCACTACACAATGTTCTTATATCTCTGAGAGACAGTGATTTGAGAGCAGGAATGTGCCTGAGGGATGCAATGAGAGCAACGTGAACAATTGATTATCTCAACTAGCTTTTTCATTATAAAAAAATGTATGAAATGAATTGGGATTTGTTTGAAATCATTTAATGATTTCAAACAAATCCCAATTAATTTCTCCAAAAGTCAAGTATTTCTATCACCCAAAAAACATCTGTAAATTAGTTTTATAGCCCCTTGAATTTGACTCTGTCTGTGCCCTCATTAACAATTCCAGGATCTATTACTTATGCCATTATGCCACGCCTGCAGGAACAACCCCTGATGAATCTGCTAATATGCCACATCCTTGGAATCAACATGCAGGGGGAAAAAAAGGGAAAAAAAGAAGAATGAACAAAAATAATAATAATAATAACATAAACATTTTGAATATACTTTTTAATGTACGTTTATGAATTAGAATTTCTAAGTTATAAATGAATTGCAACATGATTTTGTGGGGAGTGCGTCTTTAAGCTCTACTTCCACTTTCAGCTTCACAGCGGTAGAAAAATGGACAATGGCCGACTACATGACCTGTGGGGACAATATGAGCCAAAGAGATACATCTCAAGGATATACAACTACCCAGCCATAATCAATCTTCCAATCGAGGGTTCTTTGATTCACAAGTCTTCTAACAGTATCTGGCATCTATGGGAGGTCCTCTGTAGCTGCAGAGTTTTGGGAACCTTGCTGAGTCCAGACAAAGGTACCTTGGGTGATTTACACACCGGAGGAGCAAGGAGCATAAGAGACCTGTCCACCATCAGATGTATGACGAGGAAAGGATAGTGAATAGGTAAAGGCTGGTGTGAACATTCTTTTAATAGGCCAGTACAATAAATGCAGTAGAATTTGACTCAGTCAGTGGCAAGTTAAACAAAACATAACAGTACTGACAACCTAATACATTACTGTATATATCATTTCATAATACGATACAGTATGGTATGAGGAAAACAGTAGCTCATTCTATACACTGCAGAGGGACAGTTGACAGTTCATATTGACAGATAGCTTCTATAATCCATACATTCAACATTTAAAAGCCCACATTGCCAGGCTCCTGTCTCTTAACTTTGCAGTTTGTAATTGCTGTTTGCAAAGTGAAGAGAAGATTAATTACGCAGACATTTCTCCAGCATTAAAATCAGTGTTCCTCTCAGAAATATTGTACAATATTGCAGTTTTAATTTTATTTTTTTTAATTTTTTATTGGTGGCTTTGGGTAAAACATTGGTGGCTATAGCCACCGAAGCCCCCCCCTAACGACGCCACTGGTTAGAATAATACATTATTTGAATATTCGTTATTCAGGATAAAAATCGTATATACTTTTTTTTTTTTTATTGTATTTATTTTGCAGAGGCTATATTGTCATCCAAACCCTGGCCATAGTAAATAACTACATTTTAGAGAGGCCTAGTATGGGTATAATAGCCTAATGTAAAAGGCTAGTATGCTAGACTAAAAAAATCCTGAGGATACCAGAATAAATGTACTGTTGAACCTTTTGTTTTCTTGGTTTAGTTACAATAATGTAAAAGATGCACATGCTACTGACTTTGTTTATTTCTTGATAGGCCGATGCAATCCTGTTATTGGAACCTATAGGATGGTCATTTGATGGAAAAAGAAAATCCTCCAAACCACTAAAAAACAGATAAACAAAAATATGTAATTATCGAATATTCGTTGTCATTTGTTAGTTGTTAAGCACATATAGTTGTTGTTAGGCAACAGATTAGTAAGATTAGCGTGATGAAACTCGATCAGTGAAAGGGGGGGAGAGAGAGGGGGGGAGAGAGAGAGAGAGAGAGAGAGAGAGAGAGAGACAGAGAGAGCGAGAGAGAGAGAGAGAGAGAGAGACAGAAAGAGAGGGAGAGGGAGGGGAAGGAAGGGAAAGGGAGAGGGAGGGGGAGAGGGACCAAAATCTGAACACTGATCGATGTGTTGCGAGGCGATGCGTTGTCAGCAGTCAGCACGTTATCAGGGCTGACAGGATGCACTAATGACCTCCACAAGTTGGACACCATCACAATGGTCTGGTCTTCAAATAACACCAGAGGCACTTCGGCACGTGTTCAGGTCAGCTTGGAGCTTGTAGATCAGCTATTTTTGCCCTGTGCCAGTATGTAATAGTATGAAATAGGCCTTAAGTGGTTGAATCAGAACTGCTCAGTGTGGGGGCGTCATGTTCATTCCTGGTAATGGTGCCTCCAGCTTGGCTGGGCGCTCCAACAAACACAGTTGTTGGTGTTCGCAGGGGGGAAGCCAGTAGCCTGACATTGGCCAGACTCATAACGAGGATTCACCCCCACGTTCCTGCCAGGAGGAACTTATGAGTGAATCCACGTTATCAGTATGGAAATGCCAGGCTAGGAAGCCAGCAGGGTGTTGTGTCTCCATGGCCACAGTTACATGGACCATCATGTATTCATTCAGAATGAATTCATTCCGAATGAACTCATTCTGAATAGAGGAATCTGATCCACTCACCTGTTTACATGGGACCTGAATAAAAGTATTCCTCGTTTACATGACCAAAGCATTCATTCAGAATATAACTTTTGACATGCGCAAAGTGGTTCCCGCCTACGCCCGGGCATGGACCAGGGGCCACTACCCGGAGCAGAGCTTCCCCTGGTGGGCATGGGAGGAGGCAATAGCCCCCTTGTGCCTCCGCGGCGGAGGTCTATCGGTCGTAGGCAGGCCCGGAAGCAACGCACCAGGCAGCGTTGTATGCGGTGCAAGCCTGTGTTCCTTTGTCATCGCCGTTTTAATGCAAAAGTAGCAGATCTACAAGTTCAGACCAGTTTCTTTTTTTGTATTGGTACCGGACACGGTAAAACGTAGGCTAGCCTATAGTATTTGTCACATTTCTCATGTAGGTACCGTACGATGATGTCATCGCGCATTCGCACATGGTCATTCATTATAATAAGTAAATAATAATACTTAAACACCGGACCGCTCATGGTCATTATAGAGAGAGAGAGAGAGAGAGAGAGAGCGAGAGAGCGAGAGAGCGAGAGAGCGAGAGAGAGAGAGAGAGAGAGAGACTACAGTCTATGAAACAAGGCACGCTCATTTATGGCAAAAGTACAAAAGTATTGGCATCAAAATATACTTAAGTAGAAAGTATAAGCTACTCATTATGCCGAGTGTCACGTTTTCTTGTATTATTATGAAAAAGCTTTGAAACATGCTGTAACTCATTCACTGTGACGAAAACCCTCTTTCTGCGCCGAGTAGCGCGCGGTGCGCACACGGGGTCTGTCCATAGAGGTATAATATAACGGGTCTGTCGCCCTAAAACACAATCGCCACCATGGAGCAGCCGTGGATGGCCCGCTCAAAAGGTGCGTGGGGCGGGGTGTTTTGGGACGACCGTTCCGGCTGCCCATGTAATGAATTGATGAATTAAAACTCATCTGTTTTCGCTGCAGTTGCGCCCTAATAATGTTGTTTTCATTTATTTTTGTTCACGTATGCTATTAAAATAATGCAGCTATTGCAGTATTGGGCCTTAACATGCGATTAAAAATGTATATGTATTTGGCCCCTCATATATAAAATAAATAAAAATAATAAAATAAAATCTGATTTAAAATTGAAACTTGCATGCTGAACAATGCGTTTCTGCGTTTACGTGTGGACAGGGATTAAAAAAAAATAATCTTTGTCATGTGGCCAGGGATTCTTTTTAAAAACTGAGGACTAAAATACCTGTTTAGAAAAAGATCCATATAAGTGTAGCCTATAGGCCAGCAATCCTCGGAGCGTCCGTTCTCCTGGACAAGTCTGGGCCATTACAGGCTTATTAAATGACGCTATTAGAATCATTAATTTTATCCCGCAGGAGCGAGCGCTTCTCAGCACCAACCATGGCCGAATTAGAGATTTGATAGGTCATTTTTGGACACTTCTGACAGCCCTACTAAGGACATGCGCAAAGGAACGCATGTATTCCAAACAGACAGGAGCGTTTGGAATAAAGTGTTTACATGGACAATTCCGATTGATTTAACCCGATTCAAACGGTCTATACCACCCCTCCTATTCCGAATGAAAATGCATTCGGGTCAGACTGGAATGGAATATTCTATTCCAATTGGGGTGTTTACATGAGCAAATCTATTCGGAATGAATTCATCCATTCATTCATTCCGAATAGAAGGGTATTCATTCCGAATACAACTGTCCATGTAACAGCAGCCCATGTGAGTTACATTCTCCCGGTGAAACTCTTCACTGTCCATTGCTGGCTGGTGTCTCCATGTGTATAGGAGCAGGCATTTGGTTGTCTACTCCCTCCCCAGGCCCATTGTGGGGGCAGTGACAGGGACCAAAGACAAAAAAAGAAATACTAAAAAAACCAAAAACATTTGTGTATGCAGGAGGTAAAGCTGGCGATAACACATGATGGATGGGGTCAGGGGTCAATCCTTTACAGGGCATCTCAGGACAGTGTGTGTGTTAAGCAATAAGCTTTGCATCAAGACAGCTGTATTAGCATTGGTGGACCTGCATAGGTCATTGGGAAGAGTACACAGATCTTACATTAATAAATAAAGGGGGGGAAAGGTTTAAAAAAGGAAAGAACAGACAAGAGCCCTTTCCTCTGACCTTTCTAGCAGTAATTATCCTCCTAATTATACTGTATCCTAATTATACTCCAAATATACAGCATTTGGAGTATAATGAGGTAATTATACTCCAAATACATCCAGGGAAATTCATTACTCCACTACAGGACAATTGGATGTGCATTGTGAGGGATGCCATGATACTACCATGATAGCATTTTATGTACAATAATGATAAAATAATTATAACAACAACAAAAAAGGCCCACCTCTTATGTTTGGGTTACTTTTATTAGCGCCAATGAATGTGGTCTTTTAAATGTGAAATTATCATGAAATCATACCATTAGAAGAAGTATGATTTGATTACTGGCATGAATAACAACTTAAATACAGTATGAGTGACCATCCATTCTAGTGAGAACAGTCATTGTATTTTAATGTTAGTAGGCCAGGAGGTCATCCAGCAGCCTCTGGCTATGAAGCATC
The DNA here is from genome assembly GCF_963454915.1 of Gymnoscopelus microlampas. Classification (NCBI taxonomy): domain Eukaryota; kingdom Metazoa; phylum Chordata; class Actinopteri; order Myctophiformes; family Myctophidae; genus Gymnoscopelus; species Gymnoscopelus microlampas. The sequence continues at coordinate 20,168,668 of NC_139950.1, forward strand.
CAGTGAGAGTGCTCTGACCCACTTAGTGCTTTGCTCTGCGGGGACTTACAGACCAAACTGTAATTGGCAGGTGACTAAGTACATGCCAGAGGGCCACGGCAGCATACATTTCCTGACTCAGCAAGCTTCAACCACATGAACCCCAGCCTCCCTATTCTAGGCATGTCATAACAGGCAAACATTTGGCAAAAAAAACAGGTAACCATTCTGTGAAATTCAGTTTTGAGTGGTTAACCACATTCAACCTGGCGCCTGAATCAGGTTTAACTGGTCCTGTCATTCTAAGGAGATATGTTCACACGAGGCAAGGTGACGTGGTCAAACAGCGGAACTGAGGAAACAAGCGCAATACGGGGGTATAAGCAGAGATGGGGCTTGCCAGGTCAGTCACCACTCCTCAAATAATCTTGGAGAAATGTCCAGACTGTATAGATCCCAGTCACACTCACATCAGACACAAACAGTGGCCATATGGCCTTATGGTTATATGCTAAATAACAGTGAATTATATCCACAAAAATAGCCAAGGAAGGTGTAATTTGCATATTTTATAATGATAATAACTATACCTGCTGCCCATGGCATACACACATACGCACACAAGCATGCTCGCATACACACATGCAGGAACCTACTGTATGATTATTGATTAACACCAGATAATGATCAGCTTGACTGACAGAAGAGTTGAAGCTACACAACAACATTACTGTACGGTTCCTCACAGACTATAAAAATATATATTTTAGTTTGCTGCGAGCTCAGAGTATACACAGTGGTTACAATAAATAACGCAAACAAAAACAATGACAGTATTTGGAATAGTTTTGAAAAGGCTCAGGTTCTAAGCTCAGTTTGTCACAGTTACGGAGAAGAAATGCCAAAAAGGTTCCCCTTAATCAGTCACAGCTCTGACACTGACAAGAGAACAGGAGAGGCTGGGCTGCAGTGTGCAACGAAAGCCTAAGCAGAGTTGACATGCATTCTAGACAGGTATTGAACCATATCATTGTGTGCGCACGTGCGCAAGTGTGGCTGCATACTGCATGAATCTGAGCTCCTTGGAACATTGGTTCTCAAAGTGGCGTTCGGGGATCCAGGGGTCTTTTGGGGGGGTCCCCAGCAAAAGCAGTTAATGTAGCATCACAATAATTTTAACAACTTTTTTATCTACTATTTAAATAGCAGTAGACTGACAGGACATTTTGGGGAGAGAGAGATGGGGAGTGACACGCAGAAAAGGTCAACGGGATCGGGATTCAAACCCGTAACACGCTGTCACGCTGTCTGCTACGCCAGCCAGCCGTCCGGGCCCATTTCATTTTAACAACCTTAGCATCCTCAGCTGCTTCTGCTAAAACCTCAGTTAAAAAAATAATCACATGAAATAGCTGGAGCAGCAAACAAGATCAGAAACTGTGAAGGAAAAAAAGAAAAAAGATCTCACAGATCACAGCTCGTGTTATGAGCTTGTAGATCTGCTATTCTCAGTGCACCACGTCATGCACAACCAAATACCAGGATATAGTATACTATGATTTATAGGAGTGAGTTTGTTGTTGTCAAGGAGTGTAATTTTAAGTGCAGTTAAAAGATGTAATTGCTTGTTTAGTACTCCAGCCTGATGAGATTTCTTGAGATGCATATTTCCACCCATACAGAAAATAAATGTTTCATATTAAAAAGCATACACAAATTCCAAGTTTATGTTTAAATTATTTCATTTTGGCCCAGTTGTTTTATTTATGTATAATACAAAATGAATTATTAAATGAATAAATGTATATTCCATGTGTGTGTGTGCGTGTGCGTGTGTGTGAGTCTAAATATAGCTGTGCTCTTATGACACATGGGAACAAGCACCCTTGAGTATGGTATAATGACTACAATGACAGAGTAGCTGAAAGTGCGTGTGTGTGCATGGAATTCATATGTGCTTTGGGGGTGATAACAAATGAACAACAGATAGATGGACTTCCTCATAGAGCGGTGGTTTAACTAAATATCTGTTTCCATTTCTAAAAAAAGATCAACATGGCTGCTGTGATAAAGGTATAGTGCATGGCATATCTTCAAAATGAGGTACATATCACACAAACAGGTACAATTAAAAAAACGCATTTCAAACTATATGGGTCTTTCTCAGGCAGTTTTAATGGGTTGAATACTCCACACTTCCCATATTCGCAGTAGATAAGCCTACTATCCCCTACTTTCATTCATTTTGCTCAGTGTCTTTCTTTAATGTCTCACATATTCAGCTCCCTGTCTGTGTCATTCTCTCCAACCCCTCTCTCGTTCCCTCTTGACCTTGAGATTACAGTGTATACCTCCTTTCTCCCTCTAACATACTGTAGACCATTAACTGCGAGTGGTGCTGCACACAAGACAGAAAACAAACAGAAGTGATGAATATCGCGCACCAGTCAGGTGGATTGTTGTTAGTGTGGCTTTCAAAGGCGAGAAAATAAAACATTAGTCTAATATACAGCCAGCATCCAGTGATTTACCATAACAACTCTTGCGTGGGGTCTCATTGACTTGTCTCTGTCCTTAAATGTGTCAGAGAGAACGCTCAATGCCAATAGTTGTGCACAAATGCTCATGTACTGTATATATGCATGCTTTCGTGTGTGTGTGTGTGTGTGTGTGTGTGTGTGTGTGTGTGTGTGTGTGTGTGTGTGTGTGTGTGTGTGTGTGTGTGTGTGTGTGTGTGTGTGTGTGTGTGTGTAACATAACATCCGCTCCCTGGTGCATTCTCCCTTGTTCAGTAGGACATTTGAGTGTCATATATTATCAAGGGCGTCTAACACATGCTATATTATTCAAAACAATACACAGCCAAATGCTCAGTGTTAACTCAGAGTGTACAAATGTAACCAAATGAACCCAAAGGGTTTGTACACTCTCAGAGTTAAATTAACAGAGTGCAGTCTCATGTTTCAGGGGAACTTGCTCATGGAAACACACTCCGTACCCAATGAAGGACATTCCCTCAAAGTGACTCCAATGAAGCAGTAGTATTGCTTGCTCAATATCAGCTAGGGATACACACTGTGTGGACACCAGGCTAAAAATGGCATCAAGCTAATGGATCAAGCCCAATCAATAGCCTGTCACTAAACCCTCAAGGAGGAGTAAGCAGAGGCAAACAAGCAACATACTTCTATTGACAGTGCATCAAAGGGGCAAAGCTTCTAAAAGCATAATTCTTTAATCTAAAAAAAAATCACACCCAGTGTGAAGTGAGTGGTGCCTTTGATGAGTTCATTATGCGCATGTGTTGCACTCCTATTTGTGTTTAATTAGTGTAACTGGTTGCATTGTGTTGCAATCAGCTGCAGCTGTTGAGGCCAGACACAAACATTTTGAGGCCGTCCGCAAACATACGGACGGACGGACAGACAGACACACACACACGGTCAAGTGTAGGAGTGGCTGGCACCACTAAAAAATTAAGAAATGATTGTTCATCATGTCTTAGCAGTTTTAAAATGCTATTGGACTATAAGAACTTTAATGGGTATTGACTTGACACTGAGGCTGCTTAGTAAAATATTGCCTTAGGCAACCTGGTTTCTATTTCCTTCATTCCTCTCTAAGCAGTCCTCTTTGCATACGATAAACTGTAAAACCTACTGAAAAAGCAAGAATTCACTCAGTAGAGTGCAGACCTCCCGCCATGGCCTACATATCTCCCCAGGTTGCTCATTCGAACGTTTGTCCTGAAAGTGGTCCTAAAATCAATAGGGTTCTTCCTTTACACAGGTATTTCTCTTTGGAATGAGCTGCCTCTGTGTGTCAGGCAGTCTCAACCCAAACTGTCTTATAAAACAGTGTGAAACACCCTGTGTGAAGGTAGCGGCGCCTTTGAATACATTATGTCATCGATATGTGTTTATAATGTGTTTATAGCCATGTGTCATGTGAAGCTTGACCAATCACTTTGTTGACGGGTCTGACCAATCAGAGCGTCGACGACAGATAAAGTTAAATTGAGGATCTAACTTTAAATAACTTACCTAGAAGGAGACTTTAGCCAAATAAAAATATATACAAAAAAAAACATGAGGAAATAAAAAATAAACCTTGACATCATAGTGATGTCATGAATAGTCCCCTTGCCTGACAAATCACAACCTTGACGGGCCTGACCAATCAGAACCTTGACGGGCCTGACCAATCAGAACCTTGACGGGCCTGACCAATCAGAACCTTAACGGACTCTTGGATTCTCGATCGTCTCTATCAAACCATTCTGTCATAACGGATGACTGGGTCCCGAACTCAGACTTTCTATACATTCACCCTTCATCTGTTCTTGTATCTTTCTCTTTCTATTCGTCATATTAACTTTAAATAACTTACCTAGACGGAGACTTTAGCCAAATGAATAATAAGATGAAGTCATTGTCATCGTTTATATAGACATCGAATTCTATATTCATGACATCATAGTGATGTCATGAATAGTGACCAATCACAACTTTGGCGCACCTGACCAATCAGAACGTTGACGCACCTGACCAATCAGAACGTTGACGCACCTGACCAATCAGAACGTTGGCGCACCTGACCAATCAGAACGTTGACGCAAAAGCCAGGCATAGAGGGCTAATATCCGCTCTATACCTAAAGGTATAGAGCGGCTAGCGCCGCTAAAAACTGTTACGGCAAAAGCTACAGGGTGATGCATTTTAATTTGGGCTTTTACGGTTTGGTTTGTTTTAGGGATTTTATGTTGTTCTCAATGGTTGTGTTATTTTGTAAATTCATGTGAAGTGCTGCGTGCTAAAATGTATTGGTGCTATGTCATTTATTGGACTGTTTATTGTTAGTTATGTTGCAGGACCACATTGGGAATAAGTATTTCATTACGCTTTGATGTGTTATCAAATCCTGGGATTTTGCTCACTTTTACCCAAATCAAATCAAATTCCTCTTGATACGACGAAGGGTTCAAGAGATTCTCTCATTTGAAAATGTTAAGTTTGGCTCGATGATGGCACCAGAAGAAAGGTCATGGGGTCACCAAAATCAATCGGTTTCTTCCTCTTAGGAGCATGAAAGTACACAGCCCATTTTGTGACTCTTCACCTTAGGGGTCATGAGATACATTCATTTGAGTGTTTGGTCTCATGGTGGCACTATTGAAAAGCCAATGGGATCACCAAAATCCACAGGTCTCTTACTCTTGGGAGCAAAGATACACTCATTTGAATGTTTGGTCTCATAGAGGCTAGAGAAAAGGTCATGGGATCAACAAAATCAACAGGTTTCTTCGTCTTGGGAGCAATCGAGCCATTGTACCTTTAGAGACATGTTGGTCACAAGCTGTCAAACATAACAATAAATATTTTTGCTTGATCTCAAAATATAATGTCACATGCTAGATGACAGGCCATGGTATAGTCATATCAAAGCTAGGGGAGGTGTTTTTTTATCTTGCAAAATCCTCACAAAAGGCCCAAATCGTCAACAGGTTTTTCCAGCCACAATCCTTCCATGTTCTTGAACTGGTTGATGTGTTGTCGGGTATGCAATACATGTTGTACCCAATGTCAGAGTATGTATTGCAGTACCCATTATCATGGTTCTTGGAGGCCAGTTTATGATGTCAGTACTGGCATCATATTGATGACATCAGGTATCTTCATATATGCAGATTTGCAGATTTTTATCATGTTTATTATGTCCTCAACTTCATTCAAATAGGATTTGGGTGCAAAATCAGCAAAGTTGCCTTTTAAGACAACTGTATTTATGTACAGTACGTGACTATAGCTTGTGTAAAGCAAAATATGGATGGGGGAGGAGTAGAATGAGCGATCCTCACCTGTGACTGACCAACAGTAACCATAAGGTAATGGTGAAACATGGTAGTGATGACTCCACTGAGACCTCTCTCCCATGTCTCTACTGAGACTCCTTCTCCACTTCGGCCTTCAAAGTTCTCATTTGAATATATTCTAATACCACCATGATCTGCACCCGCAGCAGCTCCACCCGGGCCGGCACCAACGTTTTATGCGCCTTCTACTCTTCGCCGTGTTCCTCCTACTTGTCACGGCGTAGCCCTCAAAGCTCCCATTGCCAACAACGGCCGGGTAAGGGTCCGACACTCCATTTTCAGAGCTATTTAATTCGGCAGGTGAGTTGGTACACATGCAATAGCGGCTTCCAACTTCCAGTCTCAAAATCCAAAATCCAAAATCCTGTCTCTCTCCTTCTTGTCATCTGTCAACGAAGTTCCTCTTTTTCCATGATGGTCCTCTGAGCGGAGAACATCTTACCTATGGACACCTGTCTCTGTATGAGGGACAGTGTCTTGTATCCGTCCTCCACCAGTTTCTGGACAGTTTGATGATCCTCTATTGTCCTGTTGGCTTGAAACGCATCTCGCACCCTCCTCAAAGCATAGGTCCTGTAATTGTATGAGGGGAATCCCCTGCTCTCTCTGAGCAACATTCTGTACAGAGACAGAACCTGTGTTCTTGTGGACGCTGCCATATTGATTAACAGCCAGGTCAAAGGCAAGGGGGATGATGTTATTGCCCTGTCTGTTTGTGTCCACGGCTAATCTCGCAAACCGCTACACGGAACAGTAGCGTCTTGTGCACGCTGCCGCAGGCCAAGGAACTCAATCCCCAAATACTGTTATTCTTTGGAATATATAACCTCAGACCCACCGCCCCTCCCGGCTATGGGATCAGATCAGAGTATGTCCAGTCTTGCCCAAATGGAGTTCATCATGGCTTCAGACTGGCCTCTAAGTACTGATGTCACACTGATAATGTCATATTGGTGACATCAGTCTTGCCCAAATATAGAGTTCCATCTGACCGGGCAGAGATATGCTCTCCACTGAGCATCAGGCTAGCCGTCTATGAAAGGGTCTGTCTGTATGACAGAGTGTCTGCCAGTGTCTGTGTGTCCAGAGCTAATCTCACAAACCGCCAGACTCATCAGTGCCAAACTTGGTATGCACACTGCCTGTAGGCCAAAGAAGCTTCCTTTTTTCCAGATGCTTCATACTTTTTGAAATGTAACTTTGCGATGTGATGTGGTGCGAGAATATGGACTTCTGGATCGCTGCCCTCCAGTCCCTCCTGTCTAGCATCAGAGTCTTGAGCTCTGCAGTGTTGCTAGCTCCGCTGTCACGCCGCAGTGTTTCTACGTACGTAAGTGCATGGTGTGCCTCTTTCCTCTTGGGTTGGTTCCCACAGTGTCAGCTTGCTCACTACCAGTTCTGGGTGTCTGACCCAGTGCCCTGAATCCTCTGCAGAGGTCCACGTTTCTGATGTGGCCTGCCTCTGACTGTGTTACACATCAAGTGCCATTCGTAGAATTCTCGTGTAAGGCCTTTCAGGGGCCTTTTACTGCTGTACTGTGAGCACAAAACACGCAAAACGACACAATGTGAGCTTGTAGATCTGCCAAATATTTTCCCCAGAATGGGGACGCTAGGGATGTGGTTAAATGAAAAAAAATAATATCCCATCATTGTGATTCTTATTTTTTTCACTCCTATACATGACTTTGTCTGTGTGTCCGTATGTATGTATGTATGTATGTATGTATGTATGTATGTCCACAAACATTGATGACAACATAAATACGGGGTCAATACGGGGCTCATCAAAGGCACCACTCACTTCACACAGGTGATTTTTTCTTTACTGATGTGCTTGACTGCAGGAGAAAAAGGCCAACACTAATCTAAGCTCTATACTCACATTATCATTATCGTAAAGGCCAAAAAGCTGTGCTGATGGCTTTATTGTGTGTCTAGCTATCCATCTATCTCTCAATCCATCCACCCATAAATTGAGATTGGAATGAATTAAAAAGCCTTTGAGAACTGTAATAATTGCCAATATGTGCATGATATTTATGCTGGCATTGCTGTCACTGCTGTGTCAACAAGTAAGGTGTTCATTAACATATTGTCCACTATGTGAAAAATTAAATAGTACCATGTTGTGATTGTTCTGTGAATGAGGTCCAACTGCAATTCAATGCATAAAACATGAAGGACATTCAGTTGGACAAACCCCATTAATATTGGATGACCTGCCTTTGTGTGCTGCAATCACCTTGGGGAAGGTCATTGTGTGCATGTGAAGATAATGAATCAAATAACCAGACCCACTGTGCAGAAAGTTAAATAGATGTCTGGATACAGGAATTAACCACTTAAACCCAATCATTGGAATGGTGGGGAAAGCTTTCGCTGAAAATAGCAGATCGACAAGCTTGCGTCGCGTTGTGAGCTTGTCGATTGGCTATTTTCAGAGAAAGCTTTCCCCACAATATCAGAAAACAGAAAAGACTATATTGAGCCCTGAGGGACTCCGGTTACCCATATGGGGTTTAAGTGGTTAATGGATGGATTGATAGATGGATTGATAGAGAGACTGTAGAGAGATTTAAATGGTAAATGGTGCATTTACATAGCGCCTTTATCCAAGGCGCTTTACAGTGTGCATTACATTCAGTCATTCACACACCCATTCACACGCACATTCATACACCGACGGCAGAGGAAACCATGCAAGGCACCAACCTGCTCATCGGAAGCAATTAGGGGTTCAGTGTCTTGCTCAAGGACACTTCGACACTAACTCTGGGGGAGCCCGGGATTGAACTGGAAACCTTCTGGTTCCCAAGCAAGCGGCCACTCTACTTCCTAAGCCACTACCGCCCCTATGTGTTGAATGGATGGATTGGATTTCACGAACTGAAACTAAGCCAGCAAGCTGACAGACATGACGGCAAATACTATATGTATGGACGTATAGTATGCATGTATAGTATTAGGCAGGCAGGAGAGATGAAAATCTGATACCAGTCATCTATACTGAATTAAACTGAACTGAATTGGAAAATGGAGAGATGGATGGACCAAGAGGACGGACTGGTGATAAGTCAACATTGCATGGAGAATCCATCACACTGATGCAGTTCATGGATTATCATCTCTAATGTTAAAAATTATAATGAATAACAATCACTCTTTGCTGCAGGAAAAGTAATCCTCACAATTTCACAACAGGAAATCTACAGCAAGTTGTTTAAGGGAAAAAAGATACCAACACTGTAATCAGTGAGTAAAAGCAAGTCTATGTGATGGACAGTAAAAACAAGGTGTCAAACATAATACAAAGTGGAATAACTATTTACAGTGAACAGTGTTTTTTTTCTGCCATGGTGTTTATCCCCTGATCCTCTAATAAACAAGGTCACTGCTAATCACCATGAATATAATTTGGCTGATTAATGGCACTCTTCAATATGAAGCAGCTGAAAGGTGGATTATTTGTCGGGTCTCTTGAAAATGGCTGCTGCTTGCCTTGTGTATGCACACTGCCCAATTACACACTGTGCGCATGCATACTAGATACATACTGTAAATGTCGACACTCAGTATTTCCTCAAATGCTCATTTGAGATGATCAGGTTGTGGCTTAATTTGAATTCACAATTTCCACTTTCACCACATGATCCCTATCGTCCGTATAATGGGCTTGTCATAATAGGCGAACATTCATCAAAAATAGAACTTTCTATGAAAATAGAAGAACATTTTTCAGTCTGCTTCAATCCTCAACACCCTCACTAATTATCACCAGCTGCAAATTGTCACTGTATGTCCAAAACTTTTCAGGAAAAGGAAAATGTGTCCCAATGGATCCAATGTAGTCTTTATTCACAAGCATTTATTAACACTTGTTAAATATCTTATATAAATAAAATTCTCTTATGGGTGGACATTGGACATCACACACCTAACATGCCCATATATGGAGTTTTTCCAGACCATTATGTTTGTAAAACTGGCCATGTCACATCATGTCACAAGATGCCCATACTGTAGTAGTAGTGTAGCATAGATTTTTTGAGAGCCTAAACATGCTCAAAAGGTTGTGCACTTGCACACACACATCACAAGTGGTGAAAAATTACGTATATTTATTTCTGCATTTTTTACATTGGATGACGTAGTGTAGCCTGGCAATTTTTTATGTTTTTTTATGGGGTTACCATTACATGGAGACTATTCTGACACGTTGAATGATAAGCTGAGAGGACAGTCAGTCAGATCAGTGGATGTCCAAAAAATATTGGTAAATCCCCATATATGGAGTGCCCTGATGTCATCAATATGACGTCATAGTACTGACGTCAAAGACTGGCCTGGACTCCATATTTGGACATGCCTCACATGGAACTCCATGCATGGCCATAAAAGGGACACAGACAGGCAGATCATGAAATCTCTGTGTATTGGACATTTAAAGGACACATTCAAATAGACAGGTACAACGGATACTCTCACAATGGGTACAACAGGTATTGCATAACCGGGTGGGGCATACATTCCCAACTTGCATCGTTCCCGACCTGTGTGGTCCCAGAGTAGGTCAGAGCCTGAAGGGCACAGTCTAGTTTATAAAACACACAGACAGACATAACCACTTTCAACCTGGCGTCCTTATTTTGGGTTTGTCATTAGAGTGAAGAATTTCACAAAATAGTGAAAATAGCTAATCTACAAGGTAACAAATTGTCACATTGCAATGCATTGTGCCCTTATATAATTTGCTACTTTTGAACAACACGGTCATAAAATGAGGTATAAAATAGAACATAATTTTTTGCCTGACAGCGATGAAATGCGATGCAAGGTACAACACAAAGAATTCTTCCTATATGGTGCATATGGTCTCCTATTCACACTGGTGGCATTCCCATGGTTACAAGCTACAGAAAATAGCAGTGAGCTTGACCTACAAGACCTGGGAGGCCGGGTGTGGATTATGTCACCTCTCATTGTCATCTGGAACAGAAACGCGTATGCAATAAACGTGGTACATTACATTACATTACAGTCATTTAGCAGACGCTTTTATCCAAAGCGACTTACAATAAGTGCATTCAACATAGGTAGGCAAGGAAACTACTAATCACCAGAAGTTTTAAGTGCTTTCTCTTCTAAAGCAAGCAACTAAGAGTATACCTAGCGCTAAGGTAAAAGTGCAGATGAGACATCTGCACTGATACAAATAGATGAGACAAATAGGAAAATCAAATGAGCAAGAGCTAAAACAAATAAGTGTATTGAATAAACAAGATCCAATAAGACAAGAGCTCGTACAACTAATTGACAACAAGTAGGCAAAGCAAAGAGGAAGGGTAGTGTTTCCTGAAGAGGTGGGTTTTCAGCCTGCGGCGAAAGATGGGCAGTGACTCTGCTGTCCTGACATCAGTGGGAAGTTCATTCCACCACTGTGGGGCCAGAACAGAAAAAAGCAGTGACCGTGTAGATCGGCCGGAAGGACCACTGAGCGACGAGGCAACCAGATGCCCCGAGGCGGCAGACCGAAGTGGTAAGTGGTAAGAAGGAGTAAGTGCTGCATGGTTCTGAGTGACAGGTGCACAGTAAAGTCTGCAATGTTAATTTAGCCATTTGTAACTCAGAGAGTGTACAAATGTATGCAATGCAATGAGATACTATGTGATGGGAGAGTGCGGACAGGCCAACACCAACTCGGGACTCGCATGCCCTCCACACACTCCTTGTCAGTTTCTGATAGTTTCAATTGATTGGCTCAGATTGAACCGGAAAAAATGTTATTGCGTGTCAGAAACTGACCCGGAACAGGAAATGCTACCTTCTGGAAAAGGGAACTACAGTCATGCACAGAGCCGATCGTTTGCAATGACTATTATAAAGGACTTCATGCATTGTCCAGAGCTACAGTATGGGCTCACGTTTGGTATTGAGTCGAGTCTGAATTTGTTTGATTTGGACGGTTAGGTGTGTAATGTGACTCTTTTAGGAACTACCTAGCGGATAAGGAGGACGCTAATCCCTGAGGTCAGGTCTGGCGCCATAGCTGACGTTTTGGCGAGGTCTCTGTTCTGGCTGTGGTACAGTTGTTTGGTTTCTCTGTCGGTGAGCACAGGAATTAGCCTGTGTGTTATCAGAGATAGTTGAAAGTGGATGAAAGCAATTTGATTTGATTTTGTGCAACAATTTTGGATTACCTCCAAACAGACCTCACAGCCTCCCTGTGATCTTTTGCGCCCCCCCCCCCCAAAGGGTTGGGAAACACTGGTTTCAAGGAAATTTGCAATGTGGCTCTGCCCTCCAGTTCCAACTAATTGAAAGCTCCTCACTGGCTGCTGTTACATGGACAGTTGTATTCGGAATGAATACACTTCTATTCGGAATGAATGAATGGATGAATTCATTCCGAATAGATTTGCTCATGTAAACACCCCAATTGGAATAGAATATTCCATTCCAGTCTGACCCGAATGCATTTTCATTCGGAATAGGAGGGGTGGTATAGACCGTTTGAATCGGGTTAAATCAATCGGAATTGACCATGTAAACACTTTATTCCAAACGCTCCTGTCTGTTTGGAATACATGCATTCCTTTGCGCATGTCCGTGCTTAGAAGGGCTGTCAGAATTGTCCAAAAATGACCTATCAAATCTCTAATTCGGCCACGGTTGGTGCAGAGAAGCGCTCGCTCCTGCGGGATAAAATTAATGATTCTAATAGCGTAATTTAATAAGCCTGTAATGGTTAAGCCCAGACTTGTCCAGGAGAACGGACGCTCCGAGGATTGCTGGCCTAGGCTACACTTATATGGATCTTTTTCTAAACAGGTATTTTAGTCCTCAGTTTTTAAAAAGAATCCCTGGCCACATGACAAAGATTTTTTTTTTTAAATCCCTGTACACACGTAAACGCAGAAACGCATTGATCAGCATGCAAGTTTAAATTTTAAATCAGATTTTATTTTATTATTTTTATTTATTTTATATATGAGGTGCCAAATACATATACATTTTTAATCGCATGTTAAGGCCCAATACTGCAATAGCTGCATTATTTTAATAGCATACGTGAACAAAAATAAATGAAAACAACATTATTAGGGGATTTAGGGCACAACTGCAGCGAAAATAGATGAGTTTTACTTCATCAATTCATTACATGGGCAGCCGGAACGGTTGTCCCAAAACACCCCGCCCCACGCACCTTTTGAGCGGGCCATCCACGGCTGCTCCATGGTGGCTGGATTTTGACCGGGGGCGATTATGTTTTAGGGCGACAGACCCGTTATATTATACCTCTATGGACAGACCCCGTGTGCGCACCGCGCGCTACTCGGCGCAGAAAGAGGGTTTTCGTCACAGTGAATGAGTTACAGCATGTTTCAAAGCTTTTTCATAATAATACAAGAAAACGTGACACTCGGCATAATGAGTAGGCTAGCTTATACTTTCTACTTTTGATGCCAATACTTTTGTACTTTTGCCATAAATGAGCGTGCCTTGTTTCATAGACTGCAGTGTTTCTCTCTCTCTCTCTCTCTCTCTCTCTCTCTCTCTCTCTCTCTCTCTCTCTCTCTCTCTCTCTCTCTCTCTCTCTCTCTCTCTCTCTCTCTCTCTCTCTCTCTCTCTCTCTCTCTCTCTCTCTCTCTCTCTCTCTCTCTCTCTCTCTCTCTCTCTCTCTCTCTCTCTCTCTCTCTCTCTCTCTCTCTCTCTCTCTCTCTCTCTCTCTCTCTCTCTCTCTCTCTCTCTCTCTCTCTCTCTCTCTCTCTCTCTCTCTCTCTCTCTCTCTCTCTCTCTCTCTCATTATAATGACCATGAGCGGTCCGGTGTTTATTATTATTATAATGACCATGTGCGAATGCGCGATGACATCATCGTACGGTACCTACATGAGAATTGTGACAAATATAGGCTAGTCTACGTTTTACCGTGTCTGGTACCAATACAAAAAGAGAAACTGGTCTGAACTTGTAGATCTGCTACTTTTGCATTAAAACAGCAAGGACAAAGGAACACAGGCTTGCACCGCATACAACGCTGCCTGGTGCGTTGCTTCCGGGCCTGCCTACGACCGATAGACCTCCGCCGCGGAGGCACAAGGGGGCTATTGCCTCCTCCCATGCCCACCAGGGGAAGCTCTGCTCCGGGTAGTGGCCCCTGGTCCATGCCCGGGCGTAGGCGGGAACCACTTTGCGCATGTCAAAAGTTATATTCTGAATGAATGATTTGGTCATGTAAACGAGGAATACTTTTATTCAGGTCCCATGTAAACAGGTGAGTGGATCAGATTCCTCTATTCAGAATGAGTTCATTCGGAATGAATTCATTCTGAATGAATACATGATGGTCCATGTAACTGTGGCCACTGATAACCCTCATTGCAGAACCTTTTCTTTTGCTTATTGTTTCATTTGCTCAGTGGGTTGTGAATCTACTCACTAGGTTGATTATCATGGACCCACTCACCCATCTTTGCTCCCTCGGGCAAATATGCTGAGGCATCATATGTCAAGAAAAGGTTGCAGTAAGACAAACATGACCAGCATAATCATTAGAGAGCGGCAGACAGACGCTAAATCGATCTTGGTCTTATTACATGTTGCTGTACTATCGTGAAAGTGATGGTGGAATAAGAACTCAGATTAAGTAAGAGTGGCAATACCACAATGTAGAAATGCTCTGTTACAAGTAAAAGGCCTGTATTCAAAATGTTACTTAAATGAAAGTACAAACGTATTGGCATCATTATACACTTGAAAGTACCATAGTAAAAGCACTCATTCTTTTTCTAGACTAGAGAATATTCGCACTAACAAGGGAGGGATGGTCACACGTGGATCCAGGACACAATCACACGTGCAAATAAATATTCTCCTCCCGTTCACCTCCATTCTATGCTAATGAAGTGGCAGTGATTCAAGTGGCAAAGCAAATTATCATCTTCTGCTTTGCGTGGAATAACTATGACCAGGGTCAACCAGTAGCAAAGTAGTGGGTGTGGTCGATCCCACTTGGCTGTCATTGCCCACCCTACATTTTTCAAATTGACCTCATGGTGGCGCTATAACAGGCCAATTCACGTTTTGGCCTTAAACTCTTGAACCGAAGGTCATAGTAACAATCAAAATGATTTTCCCCTTGGATTCCTTTACAGAATTTCCTGAATAAGCCACGGCCATTTCCACCTGACAAGTTTTCCGTCATATTGCGTTTCCTTTGCAAAACACAGTTTTTGCTACTACTCCTGCCGATTATGTCCAAACCTCACCCAAATTGGTAAACATTATCTCTATGGTCATGTGATCAAGAAGTATCTGTCCGATTTTTCGGATTGTATTCCGAATGACTACGATTGGCTTTCAAAGTTTGCTGGAGGGGCCCGTTTTGCACGACATGCTACAAGCACCACTGGACCGATCAGCAGGAAACGTTGCACGCACAATCACAGAAGGCTAAGGAAGAATCTGCACCCAATTCGTTTGCTATATAGCGGCACCATGAGACTAGATTTTTCAAATCACATTTTTTATATACTACTCCTACAGATTCACACAAATCGATATACCTTATCTCTGGGGTCAAGATGTACAAGTTTGATTATTCTGATCCCATTCCAAGTGGCTATGACCACAGACCTGGCAGAGACTTGTGCTCTGAGGAACACACTTTTCTAGTTTTAACTGTGGTGAAATTGGTAGTGAATATTAAAACCCAACGGGGACATCTGGTCACTGTACCATACCCTCAGTGTTGTAGCTCAACTCATGTAGTCTCTCCCCTAGACCACTCCCCTGTAGACCACACCCACATTCATTCCACCTCACCTCATTGACGATCTACTCACCTGTTCCCACGCCATTCATCAGCCCTGCACTTACATGGCCCCTCTCATCTGTGTCCATTTTCCCTAATCTAACCCTCATTAAGCTCTGAGGATCCCTGTTTTCACTTCCAGATTGTGAACTACAGTATATGTTACCTTGTGGACACAAGCCACCCTGTTCGGTTCTTGCTCCTGCCATCTAAAAATTGTTAATGGGACATCAAATTACACACCACCCATCTCAGTAGCACTTTCTTTCCACAGATTGTGAATGCTGTATAACATGTCATGTTATTGCATACTGTATATTGTGTATATAATGTCTATATGAGTGCATTGTGTACACAATCTACTGTATGTGCTGGAGGTGTTTTTTGGTTGGTTTTGGAATGATGCATCCTTTGTGTTAAGGCAGAATGAGCCAGAGCACAAACTGTAACCATGTGTATAATAATACACATGACAATAAACTTGAACTTGTGTCCCTGCATTAGAGCTCGAGCCATTGTCCATACATATTGTTCCTGAGTGCTGCTTCAGGCTCTGCCTGCCATACCTTTGTTTTTGACCTTTGCCTGTCCTTGGCCTTCTCACTTTTGGATTTGTTTGCCTTCAGAAGGCAAACAATTTTCCAAGAAAATTCCTGGTTTTGGCATTTGCCTTTTTCACCTTGCTATATGCCTTGTCCCTCTTGCATCTGTCACCTTGCTGTAATCATTGTCCCTCCTGTATCTGTCACCTTGCTGTAAGCCCAGCCCCTATTTGTCAATAAATCCTTTGTATTGAACCTGCTATGCTGGTCGTCTGCGTCTGCATCGTCCTTTCCCCTGACACTGTGGCATGCCCATTGCATCCGTGAAGCTTTCACTATATTCCCTTATGTCTCCTCAGTGCCTCAAGATTTATTTGGCACGTTATACTTTATTTCATGTAGGAGAGTATTGAAAGACAGTAAACCATGGGGCAAAGATATGAGAGACTTGAGGGGTCAGTCTGTTTAGAACTGTGATCCTCATGCTTATAAGGATCATAGGTCTGTGCACTAACCAGCACAGCCACCAGGCACCCCCAACACCACAAGTTAACATAGTTAACTCTATCCTATGAAACTATCAATTTTCAATCCTCGCCACTACAGCAAGTCTAAAACTATGATGCTAGTCTGTTATTTGCAGCTTACTAGCAATTCCTTGATAGTTGTAGTAGACCATAATTCAAGACCGTGTTCCCTGTCCCCCTCATCTGTGTTACTCTGTGATTAATAATGAAATGGCAGGAAATTTGTGTTGAGTTGGAGAGAAAATATTATATTCTTAAGGGGCTGACTACCATATATTGAGTCAAGCTGGGCTGTGTGGTTCCTGAGCTAACACCCTGAGAGGGAGACAAACAGATCAGCTCAATGACAGAAAGATGTTCAGATATTCACCCGCAAAAATATTCATGATGAGCAAGTGGCATTTTCCTTTCTTTATTCAGTAAAGCAATCAGTCCAGTATGCTACTTGGGGGGAAAAAGAAAGGAGAGTTTTATTAACTCTCAGTTGGCACACATGCACATGCACACACGTGTGGGCATGTGCAAGTGGATCTAGGTTACTGGAACGAGCGTGGGAGTTCATGTTTTAGAAAGAAGAGAAATAATAAATAAGAGATTTCAATTAACTTTGAGGCTTTTCCTCACGGACGTCGTAAGCTTAAACTTCCTCCACTAATTGATAATAGACCAAATTACGGATGCTGCCACGGTGCTACGGCTGATGTCACATCCTAATGAGAAGTGTTAACTTATCACTACCACAGCAGCAGCAGCTTTATTAATTTATGAGTTTGAACCAAATTATGGACAGCGTTACTGCCATTGACTCATAAAGACCTTAAATGAAGCCTATTTTTCAGCAATTTCAAACCCGCCATATTTCTATATCGTGTCATATCGCGTCATATCCTATGCACAAGGAAATGAATGCGATTGGTTGGGACCACAGCGGGGGTGGGGAATGAATGCTATTGGTTGTGTAGCTTGTCAATCAAATCATCACAAGGTAGCCACGCCCACTCCTACAGCATACCCTACTTTACCATCAATTTTAAAATAAATGGGACCATTCATGTGAACATTTCCTATTTACAACAATTTACAACTCAGAAGCTGGCGACTCAACTATGCACCTCTAGGTTGCCCTTGTTACTGTATGCTTGCAACACACACACACACACACACACACACACACACACACACACACACACACACACACACACACACACACACACACACACACACACACACACACACACACACACACACACACACACACACACACACACACACACTTAACATTCCACTCAAGGAGCACTTCACCTATTAATATCTAATGTGCATTATAAGATGGTACAATTTCTGTCTACTTGCTCTGTGTCTCAGAGGTGGGCTGTGGAAAGTTCAGAAACCTTACCTTAATGACATCATCGGTAGATTCAAACAAGATTTCATACTTTAAAGAAGAGGTGCAAGACAAGAGAACAAATCTAACAGGGGCTTTCAGTAAAGTGATTGCACAAGTTGTCTATTTGACAATACTGAATCAAGTCAAAAACGGGCTCATCCACAATCAGAGAACAGATTCTCATCAAATTCTGATGTTTGTGTACAAATTGACAAATATGCGGGTAATTATATAAAAAAGAAAATTCTTGGAATACTGATTCTATAGGCCTACTGGTAAGAAGAATGTGCTAAAATAATTGCAGGCAAATATGCACCACATAAATAACTATCACACATGAACAGCATGTGTCTGTCTGTCATTGAGGTTATTTGTTACAGCAATGTGCTCAGTCACACCCTATAAACAGTAGAGTAGGTCACACACATCTGTCCGTTTGCCCAGGGGCAGTGAGAGACACAGAGAGCAAAAGGGTGGTACAGCTGGGGCAGACTGGCACACCCAGCCCCATAATAGCCACAACACAGACACAAGCCCCAACCAGCAGGGTCACGCTGAGGTAACAGATATGACAGCATGTGGCAGATAGAGATACAAACCACCTCCCAGTCAACCCCTGTCCACCTGACACCTAGCCAGACACGGCTTCTGTGTCTCTGACCATGGGGAGATGAGTTGGACTGAGAGGACAAACTGTGCAAGGAGACAAGAGGATTGAATAGCCTCTGCAGCCACCATCTTCTAACAGTCTCTGGTTTCCGCCCCCCCGCTGACTACGAATCTTTGGGGCCCAGTGGGGTCTGGTGAATGAGTATAGGACTGACACCCGAGTTTTTAATTTTCTTTCATCGGCTTTCCCTGGGAGGGCAATGCTGCTGTATCACATAGCAGACAGTATGGCATTCATTCTGGATGCTAAACTGAACCTCAGATACCGTAGGCCTACAACTACAGGCTGCTTTTGATTTATCACCAAATCAACCTACAAGCTGGCTCTGCAATGTGCTTTTTCCAAGAAATTATGAGCACTTGCAGTTTGCAATGTGCTCAAAAAAAATAATTCCCCCAGAGTTGGTCAGAATGCAGGTCAGCATCTCGCTTTTTCCACTGGGAGTGCTGTGTCTCGTTCAAGGACATTCTGCATGGATAACTATTGGCTGTTGCAGGGACTGAAACAGTGACTTTTCAGTTGAACCTGTCCACCCTGTTATTCTGTTCTACTGAGTCATGTTTGTCATCGATAAAATCAGTTCACAAAACTAATAACCACACCAGATAAAACAGTATTTGTACTGTCTACTATTCTTGAATGCATGGGGTACATCTACCACACCATCAGTACCAGTGGGCTTTGTCCAAACATTCTCATTGACGTACCTGATCAAGCGGCAAAATGTATGACAAGTAGGGGATGATGACGAAATGTGTTCCGTGTAGACTCAACATTGAAAACAAGGCAGTGTGCCGTCAGAGGCGGGCTTGAGCTCCATGAGGCTTCAGCTCTAAAAAGAAAAAGAAAAGATTAAACTTATTTGAGAAGCATTTACTCATTAAACTTCATCAAAATGATAACGATGTCATTGGCTTTTGTCATGACATTCTTGAGAACGTGTCCAACAGGGAAAATAGATTGTGCCCTAAGAGAGGAGGCTCTTGGAGATAGTAGAGATAAAGGTACAGAATGAATGCCATCATCAGCTATCATTTCCATCTAATCCTGGCTGACACAGCCAAAAGCAGGTAGGTTGGGGTAAAAAAATAAGGTGAGAGCAGAGGAAAGCTGGAAGCCATCTCTTACACAGGTTAGTCTTCTTTCATATCGTCAGATGTCCAGCTCAACTTCGTATAGGTCCCACGTCGAAGAGGCCAGCTTCTGAAGGTGGTCTGTATAGGGGGGCAGGTTATATTTGGCAGCCTGCTCAGACTCGCCACACTTGCATGCTGTGCTGCACTGCTGTCTGCCAAGCCCCACTTCTTCACAGATGATCGGCCGACCCCAGTATGTAGGCGGTTCAGCAAGGTCCATTGCCGGTATGGTCACCTTTGACGGAATCTCACGGGTCACAGATGTAGCCATGGACTTGTCTTGTGTGGGCCCGGCCATCTCACACTCCTGCTTCCAAGATACAGTACCACCCATGCATTAAGTTGTGAAGACTGATCTTTATCAACACAGATACGAAGTCAGTTCCAATGTTCAATGACAGCTTGTTAAAGGACGACTCTTCATATTATTGGTCCTTACTAGTGCTCATGATACTATGCTAACATTTTTGTCTACTCAGTCTGTGTCTCAGAGGAGGCCAGTGGACAGTCCAGAAACCTGCCTACCAATGACATCATCGATGGGGAATCCAAGCAAATAAAATGGCAGGCTTTCTATTCCTGGAAGGTTAGCATGCTATAATAGAAGCCATTGTTCTCCATTAATAATTTTTTTTTTTTTTTTTTAAATCTTCCTGCCTAATGATGATAGGCAGGTTTCTGAACTGTCCACAGCCCTCAGACGAGTATAATTTTATTTTATTTTTGTTACCATATTATCATCATGAGCAGTAGTGAGTGAGGATCAATTACATGAAGATAGGTTGAAAATGGGTCAAAGGAAAGGTTACAACGTCAGGTGAGGGGGATAAAGCAATTCACAACATAAATTCATCCAGGGGTTAAGACCATTGCAAACACAAACTGAAGTTTTCAGTCAAGCTCATCAGTTTTCTATCCAGAGTTTCCAGTGTCCCATGGGGCATTGAGGGAATTATGGGCATCACTTCCTGTTGTCAGTCGTTCAATTCACATTCCTACAGGAAGTGATGCCTAAAATTCCCTAGGAAAATTGTGGATAAATGAATAGAAAAAACAATTTGCAGGTTTGCAGTGGTGGAAAAAGTACTACATTTCTTTACTTAAAAACAGAAAAAGTGCAAAACCATGGCACCACCTCTTTAAGTAAAAGTATCAATACTGCAATGTAGAAATACTCTGTTACTTGAGCAAAAGTCCAAAAGTATTGGCATCAAAATATACTTAAAGGTAGGGTAAGTTATATTTTTTGGTTAAAACAAAAGGTATTTTGTTAAAAGGTTAAAATACTATATTCTGATAGTAATCATTGCTATAGAGTGTTTTTTCAGTAACAGATGTCTCCCTGTCTCTCCAGCTCTTTAATAAACAGAAAATACATTTTTCGGTAGGTGTCAAAATCTCAGCCAATCAGGAGAATTAAGCTTAATTTAAGCTTAATTTGTATAGTGTTCCAGTTCCAATTTTGTCTGCTCATTTCTTAGTGTCATCACTTCCAATTTCACTTGTTTAATCTGTATCCTGATTGAGTTCTCTGTCCTGGTTGGATACAATTGGAAATTAAACTGAAACTGAAACGAAAATGCATTTTGTGTTTAATAAAGAGGTGGAGAGACAAGGAGACTCCTTTTACTGAACAAACACTCTATGAGCACTATCAGAATATAGAGGTATTTAACACTTATTTTAAATCACTTACCCTACCTTTAAAGTGCTAAAAGTAAAAGTACTCATCATTATGCAGAAGGTCCCATTTCACAAGTTTTCAAATGTATAAAATGTATGAAAATCCTTTGAAAATAGCAGATCTACAAGCTTACAACTGGTAGCAAACGCCAATTGTAGATGAGCTTGTAGATGGCTGTTTTCAAATTCTGAAGTAGTTTGGTAATAATAATCAAAATCTAACAAGTAACTAATGTGTTCAAATAATTGTAATGGAGTAAAAGTACAATATTTGTCTCTGAGATGTAGAAGTAAAAGTATTGAAAATTGGAAATAGGCCTACTCCAGTGAAGTAAAAGTACCTCAAAATTGTACTTAAGTACAAGTACTTCGTTACTTTCCGCCACTGCAGGTTTGTACATGAATCACCCTGCTAACCATGTCGAAGAAGTAGAGTATATGGCTTATCCTTCCACCAATGAAAGTCAGCGAAGAGTGAGCGCTACACATAGCAAAAGGTTGGTCAGACCCAAATCAGCCAGCTGCCTCCAGCCAGACCTTCCTCCAGCCTGTTAGTTAGTGCGCAGGTGTCATCATATCAAGCTGATTGATAATAGAGATTGGCGCCTCCCCTCGGAGCCGGTGCTGTCCGAGGTGCTGAACTCTGGGTCCTCGGGGATTTGATTTGATTATATTTATTTCAAACATGTAGGTAAAAATAGAATAACAATCAAAAACAAATAACAATGGATTTCATAATATATAAAAAAAAAAGACAAAACAAACAAAAATGTCATCATTGATCATACTTAAACATGACCAAAAAGGAGTAGGAAGAAATAAAGACTTATTTACTCCTACCCCCTTCTTATATAATATTTATAATAGGTCTACATAAATCCTATGATATCTATATATATATAATACACATATACTGTACCCATATACTTACTATACATGACTTATATATACTTGCTGTATATTAATTATGTGTCATATATAGGGTTTAATATACTCCCAATATATCACTATACTACTCATACCATAATTTATACACAATCTCCCAGTGCAGGCCAATTCACCACCCAGTGTCATAAAATAAATAAAAAAGCCAATACAATCAACACACCCCTTCCTCGTCTCTACAACAGCTAAGGATGTATTTTTTTATACATCCTCTTAAACTGTACAATATCCAGACCATTCCATAAATTGACCCCACATATTGTGATACACTGACTTTTCATAGCGGTACAAGAAGTTTCGTTTCTTTAAGTTAAGCTCCCCGGTAGTAAATGATTTCTTGCTTTAAACATGATTTGAGCTGTTTAGAATTCGAACAAAGGGATAGATCATCTCTTGTGCCAAAGTATTGGATGCCCGGACTTGAGTCTGCTTGGGGGCGCTGCTGGCATTGTGGTGTAAATGCAGGATGCGCAAGTCATAATGGGATTTCCTTGCCAAGGGCGAGGGTAGCAGCCTTCAGAGGCCGGCTGGGGCGACTCCCACTAGGACTGGCAGGGGGAATACAGGGGAGGGACACAGGTTAGTGTTGTGTGTGTATGGGGGACCCGTGATCCGTATCCACTTAGGGGTTTCCTTTCCATGACAGAAAAGGACACTGATGTTGACACCAATTTTGCTAGCAGCAAGCTGATGGGACATTGTAGATCTTGTAAGGCCTAATAGCACAAGTGTGCTGGCATGACAAACATACACAGCCAGCACTTACATAATGTGACATCACACAGGTGGGGACATGTTGAATGGCCTCTAGAGCATAAGAATCAATAGATAACATTAACAGACACAGAGTCACCTTGTGTTCGGGCAGCAAAGTGTCCAATTGTATAAGACATAAAGAACACCTGCAGAGGCAACTGTGCTGTAATGACAAAAAGAGGTATAGCATTATGTGGATACGTGCTGGCATGTGCATTATGTGTAGGCCTACGTGACTGTGTGCATGCAGGTGTGCCCATAAGCATGTATGCCTGTCCATAGATGGAGTTGGCCCACTTTTACCAAACAACATCGCCTGCCCTTAAACTCTCAATCTGGGGAGTAAAAACCCTCACGAAAAAAAAACTGTTATGGGAATGGTTAAGGAAGAAACCTTGGAAAAGATCACAAAATAGCCCCTTCCAGGGCAGCCAGGCATAGGCTCTGTGCATAACTGTAGTCCCAGGTTTTCAGAAGGTGGCAAACCTGTTTCTTGTTCAGTTCATTTGATCTATTTGTCTGTCTGTCTGTCTGTTCCGGTCTAACGTAGGAGGTAGGCCCCCAGCTCTGGGGCTGGGGCCGCGGGCCGGAAGTGAGAAGATATTGAATGAAGCAACACACAGAGACAAACTGGAGAAGAAGGCCAGGAGTAAGGTGAATACATTCCACACGACAATTCGTTAAAATAGAGTTCTACAAGTTCACAACGAGGCGTTGTGAACTTGTAGATGTGCAATTTTCCTATTTTTGAATTATGTATTTATTTGCCAGTTTTTGACAAATCTGCCAAATATTAGGAATTCCATCATTCACTCAGGACCCACAGCCAAGGCACCGCCTCAACACACCAAGTAGTCACTAGTGGAAGTTAGGAACTTTTTTTATTTTTATTTATTTTAAGCGAAGGAATGTGTGATAACATAAATGTTTTAATTAAATTGTGATATTATCAAACAGAAATATCAAACATTTCATTCTGCATGTATTTAATTCAGTCTAATCTCTCAAGACACCACTGCCTTAAACATGTAGCGTTGCTGTTAGTAGGACTAAACACAGAAGCACCCGGGAGGAAGTGGACTAAGAATGGGGGAGGAGCCAAACTGAGTTCCTACCCCCCCCCCCCCCAGCAATTTCACCCCTGATTGTATGTACCACATACATACAGCAGTGCAGTGCTGGCTCAATGGATTTCTGTGGCAGCTCACTGCAAGGACGTGTGTCCATGCATTAAAACCAGTGTAATGGATGAATCAACAGGGAATGGATCTTGGCGTCTCTTAAATGTACAGGGCAACAGCGCTACACCAGTTAATTCCCGAGTGCAGGGGATCATTTACCCAGGCAACCACTGCTGCATGAGTGGATACTCAGTGAAATCCTCATTGTTAATTTAAGTTAACCACTGAACCGTTGAACCACTTGACCTCTAAACAATTCTAAATTATTTCAAAACTTGGTGATGCTCACAATGGGTCGCACAGCAACATGTTGTATAGATCTGATATTTAAAAAAGAATACAAATACAAAAATAAACATTTTTTTTTCACCTATAATGACATGTCCAAAATGTGGATGCCAGGGTTGAAGTTGTAAACTCTTGGAGTAACAAATGGATAAATTAACACTGTGCAGTAACAGCACTGCTAAAAAACTGATAATTGACATTATGAATCTTACATATATTGTATTGTTGATAAAAAAACAAAAACACTGAAACAACTAGGGTCATACTGTAGGTGTCACAGTTTATGACTGTGAAAAACTGAGGGAATCTCATTAAACCTGGTCATGGTGCATGAATTGAAACATTAAGGGAATGGAATTACATCCGAGAGTGCTGCAATGGCTACCTGTCTGTATTAATATATAGGCTAATGATTGACAGAAAAGCTCATTCTGACTCTCGAACTCGTTTGATCTAGACTAAACCCTAATTTATAATTTGTTGTACGACAATACGAAAATAATGGCAGCTGATGAACAAAGAAGGTTGTTTTTAGTTGAAAATCTGTTATTCTCCGCAAGCAATATGAGAACGGCTGATTTTCTCGAGTAGTAGTAATGATCTTCTACGGCAATCTTTACACAGAGGTATTGATCGCATGGAATCGACATGGTGTGTGACATCATCCTACAGGAAACTGAGCCTCTGACCTCAATGCCATCAGTGTCATTCTACAGAATATTGTATCTGTATGCTTTGTGATTAAATGGACAATGCAATTATGTACAATGCTGGTGGTGTTGACATAGAAAATGATCTGTAACTTTATGGGTGTATCTAATGGTTCAAAGAGGAGATTGTGTGCACATCTGTGTAGTATTTAGGCCAGGTGCTGGACATCAAGGCAAGAATCAAATAAAAACATCTGCACACTGGTTTAAAGCTCCCTAACATTTTTTGCCTGATGAAGACCTATATTAGATATTTATATTTTAAATAAATCAACCTCTGGGCAAATGAGAAATTTGATCAAATGCAGCAGCCTCCCAAGAATCCAACATTTGACCACAATGACATTTCCCTCTTGACACAACTTGATGATGATTTGTATTGTATTATATGTCTTGTATGTTTCTTATATGTCTTGATTATGAATTGAAAACATAGCACCACAATGGAAACAAGCCATCAAGGCTTTTTTTGTTATCCTTTTAGCATTGCTTGCTTAATTGTACTTGCTGTACTATTTGCAAATGTTGATGAAGTATTCAATCAATCAATCAAACCTACTTTGTTTACATCGGCAAACCTGTGATGTTACAATAAGGTTCCTTCATCATATTTTAAATTGAATTTTAAATGGACCTGTAACACTGCAGATTTTACTGTGTGATTTCTATTCTTTTCCAAACAAATATATCTCCATGCCTCCTTTTTCTCCCAGTCATGTATTTACACCTCTCTCCTCCCCCATCATCCTTTGGTACTCCCAGTGCATCACCCCAGTCCACCAGTCCCCAGCTATGAATGCCCTGTCAGGATCCAGCTGTGCATTCTGAATTCACATTTCCACTCAGACAGGATCATAATTGAATCTTGGCTGTGGGGCTTGCCAAGTGGCTGTGGTCTTTTCATCTCAGCATATACGTATGATAGAGGACCTGCGGGGAAGAAACATGCACCTGGAAAGGGCAAGATGTTAGTCATAGCCTTGTTTATTGTAAGAATCAGGTAAGAACTGTCTGCACTGGTAAGCATGGTCTGTGATATAGCCTATAATTGGTTTCATTGTAAGCCAGATGTTAGACTTTTATGATAGCTTCATAGGCTTATGGAGGATTAGACATTGTTCGAGATGCCATCTGTTATATAAACCATACAGTTTCCTTATGCTATAGATATTATCGTTTTCCCACCTATTTGTGCCATGCAGTGTTCTCTCTGAAAAGCCACAATAGGAACAACTTCAAGATGACATTCTGAAATAAAAATATAAACAACTGACACCACTGTCAGTTGGCTTGCTAAATCCAAAAATCCATAAGTAAAAACGCTGATTACCTTGCCATGATGACTACATGACAAGCCCCCCTCCCTCTCTCTCTCTGTTTGTTTGTTTGTGTGTATGTGTGTCTGTCTGTTTGTCTATCTGTCTACACAAGACAGTTGACCCAGATTCTACAAACATAAGTACCCTACAAGACAAGTTAATTGAGTTACATGCGTCAGGAGTGGATGAAGAGCTGCGGACATTGGCTACTACTTCTGCAAAAGGATAGGATAGTAGGCTACATGGTCATTGCGCGCACAGACAGCACAATGTTGGAAACCAAATGATCCACGCAATGAATCCTGCGAACGAAACCAGAACAGAGAGAAGTAGTACAGACACAGAACACCACATCTTTGCAGTCGGCACGTACAAACTTCTGGCTTTTACCATCGGAACGATTGGAGTGTTTGGCTTTTGTAACAACGTCGTTGTCATCGTACTTTACTACAAATTCAAGAGACTGCGGACGCCCACGAATCTGTTGTTGCTCAATATAAGTGTGAGTGATTTACTGGTGTCGGTCACCGGGACGAACTTTACTTTGGTTTCGTGCATCCGAGGCGGTTGGATATGGAGCTCCACGACATGCGTCTGGGACGGATTCAGCAACAGCTTGTTTGGTGAGGAATCCAGGTTTATCCTCACTTCAGAAACTATAGCCCCGTTTGGAACCTCTCCCTCCCACCACCACAGTGTATAGCTCCGAGATGAAGTCCCGCTGCGTAGGGTGTTGGCAGAGTGCGAAACCGGCGAACGATGGCCAGTATTGTAGATTCTTACCTTTTCCCGCACATCGATCGTATCCAAAAAGTAAACCTCTCAGATGTTTGACATTTTAGCGGTAAAGACATTTTAAGTGACGGGTTGAAACAAGCGTTTAAATCTCTTTTTTTAGTAATTCTGTGCCATGTTTTCCCAATGCAACCTTAAGGGGAGCAGTAGCCTACAACGCATGCGGACGGGGGTTGACTGGCCACAGGCTGAATAAATAAGCGATTTAAACGCTTGTATCAACCCGTCGGTTAAAATGTCTTGACCGCTAAAATGTAAAACATTTGAGAGCAGGGGGGAATACCTTTACTTTTTGGATACGATGTGCAGAAAAAGGTAAGAATCAACAATATTGGCCACCGTTCGCCGGTGTCGCACTCTGCTGGCACCCTACGCAGCGGGACCTCATCAGGGAGAGGTTCCGATTGGAGAGCTCTCTAACTGGCAACATGCCTAATTGAATCCCTCCCTGTGTTCTTCCAGCATTAACACATGCATTTGGTGAATGTCGTCTGTCAAAGAATGAAAGAAAAGAAACATTTTGTATACCGGTATTATTAGCAATTGCCATCAGAAATAATGACACAATGGACACTAAATTGTTTCCCAAATGGCCCTGGCTTTGAACTGTGATTATTATTAGTTTATTTAGTATTATTATGGCGTGCGTAACGCACGCCATAATAATGCGGTGCGTTATGCGTTTGGCGACCGTTTTTACGCAGATATTGAGACGCAAGGAATTCTAATTAGCCTAGTATGAACAGTATGATGCCAATTCTCACTATTGTTGCGACGACAATGTATTCATTAATAGAGTTGTCATTCTGTCATGATTAGTTGTATGTCTACTTCAGCTTTATTATCATGTTCAATAGCTCTGGTCCGTATGGATAGCGTTAGAAGGAGACATGGTTGAAAAAGTACTCAAATTCACTTAAGTAAAAGTATCAATAGGCCTACTGCAATACAGAAATACTCTGTTACAAGTAGGCTAAAAGTCCGGAATTAAAAATGTACTTGAGTGAAAGTACAAAAATATTGCCATCAAAATAGACTTAATTACTAAAAGTAAAAGTACTCATTATGCAGAATGTCCCATTTCAAGTTTTCAAATGTATAAATATCTTTTGAAAATAGCAGATCTACAAGCTCACAATGTGTAGCTCGTAGATTGGCTATTTTCAAATGGCCATATATAGGGCTGAAGTGGTTAACATATGTACCAATATTTGTCTCTGAGATGTAATGGAGTAGAAGCAAAAGTTTTGGAAATAGGAAATACTCAAGTAAAGTACAAATACCTCAAAATTGTACTTAAGTACAGTAAGTAAATGTTCTTAGTTACTTTACACCACTGTGGAAGCAGAGAACTCCTTAACCTATGGACCAGAGCTACATCATGTTCAATAGCTACCAGAACGCTTGCTGCCGCCCACTTACAAATTACTAGAAATGTGTGGTAATGAGGTAATTAGTTCAAACTTGCAGCCTTGACAGTTCTCTATAAATATGCACAATGAATGATGATTTCCCCTACTCCTGTCACCTGAAAGGGTTTAGAATGTCTTTAAAATGTGAAGGACACTACATATTCACTATGCCCCTCTGGCAATATAATATGCTTGCATTTCTTCCCCATCAAATAGTCAGCCTAAGCCATTTATTAACCCTGCCTCCTTTCATCATTGAAATGTCATTGAGCAGAAATTACATGGGAAATGCCATACCTATTTTGGGCATGTCATTCATTATAGGTGGAGATTTTCACACATTTTCAAAACGTTTTTACTGTGTACTGCATTGAAAAAATATATCTTAAAAAGGAGGGCGGGCGGACCACGGCCACGGCCACGTCACTATGATGCAGATATAACCATAAACAAACCTGATGCGCCCATATATAGGCATGTCACTATGACTCAGATACAACCATAAACAAAACGATAGGCCCATATAGGCATATATGGAGATTTGGTTATCCAGAGCCACGGATCAGACCGCTATACCCATATATGGTGATATGCATATACTGTATGGGACCAACCGACTTCAAACTCGGCACTCGCATCATCAAGGACTCGAGGGAGTGCGGCTATGCGGTTGTCCAGAACCACCGATCCAACCGATGGGCATACCAATATATGGGCATATACTGATGACACCAGGGATATATATATATGGGCATAAAAGGGACGAGGACTGACAGGTCCTCCCTTTTCACTATGCACCAGGACAGTTTGTCTCTGAATTATTTGATTTGATAGTAGTTGACGGTTTGAGCATTGCAGCCAAGTGGTACCAGGTTGAATGATTCTACCCTATGTCTCTCTGCCAAAACGTGTATGCTTATTAATAATGTCTCTGATGGATATGGATGGCCACAGATTCATAAAGTGGCACTTGAGGTGGTCTCTTGTTTTGTACTGGGTGGCCTTCCTTACCCTGTGTCAGTCTGGGCATAAACAGTCAAATCTGTGTTAATTTATCCAATTGAAACTCAGAGACTAAGGATTTTACTGTACACTCACAGCTCACGCTCATCCACAATAGAGTCAGATAGTCATTTGTGTGAGAACACAGCGTCCTCTTCACACGTGCACCTTATGTGTGTTGTGTGTATGTATTAGACCTTGGTGAGCAATGTGATCTGTGGGAGCAGACACGTGGCAGGTGAGTCTGGAACAATGTGCCTGCGGAGGTCTACACTTGCAACACCGCCACCACGGCACCGAAAGAGAAGCTTTGGGGGGTGAAACTAAACAGTAAAATCCCCAGTGTTACTTTAACTCTGAGAATGTGGGTCCATTTGGTTATATTTGTACATTCCCAGAGTTAAATTGATCTGCAGGGGGCCCCCAAGGGCTGCGGTGTTCCACCAGCTGGCCGACCCATTAGGCAATTTCAATATGGGTTACAGGTACAATGATTAAAAGGTTTGTACCAATATACAAGATTGAAAATCAGTGTGAATCACAGCTGTTGGTCTGTGAGTGGTTATGCCATCTGTTAGGCTTGATGCTTTGATGGGTTCACAATGAAGACAAATGTTTGCATTAAATATCCGTTACATACCATTCAAACAAAACAAAAAATATCTGGGAATCAGAAGGTTGCCACCTGGGCTACCCAGTATATGTTTTGAAGTGTCACTGAGCAAGACAATTAAGAATGAACCCCTAACAGCTCCCTCCATGCACTCAATATAACCTGAGCAGCCATCAGCTGGGTGAAGCTGAAACTGAATTGTAACTGAAGCTTTGTTTTTCCTTTTCTATTGACCCATATAGAGTATTCGGCATTAAGGACTTCACACGGGACTGACGCTCCTAGTAATTCATTTGTATTGGGAGAGGCGAGCTCAGGTGTGTTTGTGGGGGTCAGTCTGACAGGCGTAGTGACAAGCGGGTGCGATCCCGTGAAATTGTCGCATTCGTGCTCATCTCACGCGCACGCGCGCCCACGTCAAGAGTTGAATTGTGTTGAACTTTTTCCTATACTGCCACCACGGCACCGAAAGAGTAGCTGTGGGGGGTGAAACTACACAGTAAAATCCCAGTAGAAACACATCTACTCACATGAGGAACGAGTGTCGCTCCCTGTGTGAAAAGCCCTTTACTCAACATGACTGCCTCTCTGCCTCCCCTGCCAGGCATCGTATCGATCATGACTCTGTCCACCCTGGCGTACGAGCGCTACACCCGAGTGGTCCATGCCAGGGTAGTGGACTTCTCCTGGGCCTGGAGGGCCATCACTCACATCTGGCTCTATTCCCTGGCCTGGACGGGGGCTCCCCTGCTGGGCTGGAACCGCTATACCCTGGAAATCCACCGGCTGGGCTGCTCCCTCGACTGGGCCTCCAAAGACCCCAATGATGCCTCCTTTATCCTCTTCTTCCTGCTGGGCTGTTTCATTGTGCCTGTGGGGGTCATGATCTACTGCTATGGAAACATACTCTATACAGTAAGAATGGTAAGTGCTGGTTTGCTCAATGCCATGTGATGGTCTATTAGACTGCATATAAGAGAGTCATAATCCATTATTACTAACGCTAGATATTAGATTTGTTTTTTTTATTTAGTCAGTATTATAAAGGTTAGAGAAGCAGGGATGGGAATGGAAGGTTTCCAATTAAGGTTGCCTACATACATGGTTCTCTTGAGCAAGGCATGGTTGAAAAAGTAAAAATAAGTTATTGTATAAGATCCATGCAAAAACTCCTTTGGGTATTACTTATTATGAAATATCCCCAGATGAAAAATGGTCTTACTCACTGTTTCTTTTCTTCTGACTAAAACTAAACTTGATTCACTCTCCCATTCATACCGTTCACTCTTATTATCCTACTGTACCCTCAGGGCCAGTCCTGTGCAGTTATAAATAATTTGTACGCTCATTGTTCTCGGTTAAACCCATGCTGCTTATAGACTGCGCCTCACATCCACGTGTGGTACTGATCTAATCAGTTAGTACAAGTCATCTTGGTAAGAAAAAAAGGCTGTCTGTCCCCAAGGATAAATAGTTTACCTGTTTTCACGGCATGGTGTGTGTGTGTGTGTGTGTGTGTGTGTGTGTGTGTGTGTGTGTGTGTGTGTGTGTGTGTGTGTGTGTGTGTGTGTGTGTGTGTGTGTGTGTGTGTGTGTGTGTGTGTGTGCTCACTGGGTAGCTGTAGATGAGTCACTAACTATTTGCTACTGACAATGAGCAGACAATCACTTAATATCTGGACTGTGTAGGCACCCACCCTATGTCTATTGCAGCTGCTATCCATCTGTTGTACAGAACATAACACACTCACCATGACACATCACTACACAGAACAGCAATTCCAAACATTGCTTAACTCAGACAATTCAAAGAGAACAAATTTGCTAGAGTTTAGTATTTTTTTTACCTGAACAAAAAACTTTTTGGCTGCTTTACCAAAGCATGAACATGGGAGAGTAGGTAGCTGGGATAATAGCAGATATTTTTCATAGAAATTGAAGTTACAATGTTTTATTTTTGATTAAAGAATAAAGTGTTGTGTTCCATCTCTGGGGAAGTTTTGGTACCAGCTGCTCGTATTTTCATCTACAGACAGTAGTCCAATTAATGCAAGTCATGGGCTTCTAAGGGGAAAAAAATATTATGACTAAAAGAGGCAGTACAACTTTTAGATTCATTCATTGATGTATGTATTTACAAAAATGCATACACAATGACATGAACATATTTGTACATATCCGTTTTGTTTGGTTTTTGTTTTATAGAATTTCAACATTCTAGACAACTGAAATAGCAACAAAACAAAAAACTTTGGTACTGTAAATGGAACTGATGGTTAGGTCAGCCAGCTCTTAATGGAGGACGTCAAGGGCTTGCAGGTAACACATTCAACATAACTGCTGCAGAGTAATTAGTGGGAGGGGCAACATCCAATCAACAAATTGGAACAGCAAGGCCTCTTTAGAGCGCACCTCCAAGAGGATTTTCTCTGGGGGCACCCAAATGTAAAAAGTTTAACCATACGTCATAAGTAATATTGTGCTCAGCAAGTTTCGTAGCAATCTGCACATTAGAATTTGAGATATACTGGCCTAATGGTGCCACCGAGGAAAGGCTATGGGGTCACACTACATTCATTTTTGGTCAAAGTTACATTATTGATGTATTTGAAAATGCATTCTGATGTGCGGATTGACATGCAGATTAGCGAGTGTAATATCTTTTTACCTTAATTACTACTCTTCCAATTTTCTCGTTCTCAGCTACGCTCCATCCAGGATCTGCAGACAGTTCAGATTGTTAAGATCCTGCGCTACGAGAAGAAGGTGGCTGTGATGTTCCTGCTGATGATCTCCTGCTTCTTGATCTGTTGGACGCCCTATGCAGTGGTGTCCATGATGGAGGCATTTGGCAGGAGGAGCATGGTCTCCCCCACTGTGGCCATTGTCCCCTCTTTTTTTGCCAAGTCCAGTACGGCCTACAACCCCCTCATCTACATGTTCATGAGTAGGAAGGTGAGATTAACTATTTTTTTTGTTGTTTGGTTGTTGATGAAAAAGTACCTGAAAATGTATATACACATACATTTCAAAAGTCTCAGTGTCATACACTGTAAATCCTGAGTTTTCATTTGATAACTGTAGTTGTGTAGTCTTATGAGGGTTGTGAATTCCCATGCTCATACAGCATGTGTTGGCAGTGGCAGTCAACTCCTTGGAACATGTGCCAAAAACGTGCAAAATCATGTGGCAAAGCACGAATAGTAAGAAGATAGGTAAATTGTATTCTCACTGCCAGATAACTCATTTGATTAACACTAATAAGCGATAAAGGGAAGTGTGCAAATTCTTTGTGCAGGAGGCAGTAATCCCATAATTGGGAAAGGAAATCGTTAGGTTTCTAATAAAGGCTTAGTCTGTTTGGCAAACTGTGTGTCTGCTATCTTGTGCATTTGATACTGATAAGAAATCACAGCTACTGTAATTATACTCACTGTTTAAAAGGCCGTTCACACTGGCATTTGGTATGCGGTGAAACAACGGACGAGTCTGTGTTGATCATCCAACGTCCTCATCAGCTGCAGGTGGTGACGTTTGATGAACCTGCTGACAGCATGGCCTGCAATATAAGATAATATTCAGAGCGGAATATTATCTTATTATTGCATGGCCGACAGTATATGAAGGCTTATCACAAGCCTTGTGCTTCCTCAAAGAAGGATCATACTACTCTGGAAAGTTAATTACAACAGCTACATGTTTCTCCATGTTGATACTGGTTGATGTTGACAAGGTATCACAAGTTGGTTCTGGATGACGTTGTAATGGAAACTTTTCCACGGTTGCTTTGCAACAAGCTTTGTGCTCCGTCAAGATTTGTTGTTTTGCCGCATAGCAAATGTCAGTGTGAACATCCCCCTAAATATCACAGTTTTTTCCACTCTCCATCCCCTCTTGCCGCCTCATCCTCTGACAGATCCGGCGCTGTCTGCTGCAGCTGCTGTGTTCGCGAATCTCATGGCTGCAACACAGCATCAAGGACCGCCCGCTTGCTCCAGTCGAGCGGCCCATCCGTCCAATCGTCATGTCACATGGGTGTGGGGGTAGGGACCGGCCCAAAAAGCGGGTGACCTTCAGCTCCTCCTCCATTGTCTTCATCATTGCCAGTAATGACACCCACCAGCAGCTGGAGATGACCTCCAGGAATGGTGACGCTTCGGAGGTCAACATCATCCAGGTTCGGCCGCTGTGATTCAGGATCTTTTGAGGGATCGTGCTCCAGTTTAACCTGTCTCTCTTTCGAGTATGCCTTAGGACAATTCCAAGCCAAATTAACCCTATCTGACCTCGTAAGATGGCTTTCTTTTATGCCACTTACCTTTTTCAGGATCCATTGTTGCAGACTTTTACAGGCAATTCTGAAAATCCAGTCAGTCAGATGCATTTCCTGTTATTGTTTCATATTGTTTGAGCATTATAGTACAGCACTACTGTATTACAACCTGTACATGGTAGTATTATGGAGCTTTTACACTGCATGGTACTGGGTCAACGCGACTTGACTCGTTTTCTTGTTTGTTTTTCCATTGGGCAAAAGTAGTACTTAGTACCTGATACTTTTTTTGGTATCACCTCTGGTCAAGGTTCCAAGCCAGCTGAGGCTGTACCAAAAGTTGCCGTGAAAACACGGCATGCTAATGATTTTTCTGAGAGAATCTTGACTAGCATCACGACAGACTAGCCATTATAAATGTGAAATATGAAACAATATTGAGCTATTTCTCTCTTAAAATGTCATCAAAAACTGTTTCTGTTTCAGCGCTCAGTGGACAATTAACTGGTATGTGATACCAAAAGCAAGTATAGTCAAGTAGAGTACCATACTGTGGAAGCGCCATTACACTAGTCTCAGTAATGGCATTTCCCATGGTCTAAAATCAGTTGTGGTCACATACTGCACACTGTAGTTGTACTGTAGCTAGAACGTGTTGAGCTAATCCACCATCATTTCAATAGCACAATTGTCATTAACACTATGTATGACCACCGTCGGACTATGAACCTGTGCTTGGCTCTATCTGTTGAATCTGTGAATGAGTAAAAGCCTTAGCTCTTCAGCCACAGAATGTTGCTCACAAATGCTCATTATTGTGTTCAATAAAGAGATCTTATTTTTACGCTACATGTGTGCTTTTCTTATCATCTCGTGTCATCCAAGTGGGCAGCCTTCATCAGGGAAATGGTATTTGATGGAATTTACTTCATGACCATATTGGAGTGTAATTAGATGAGAGGACTGGCCCATAGGCAGCTGCAGCGAGAAATCCCTTTCATATTCTCCTCGTCTATCAGCTGTGAATAGATGAATACTGTGATAATTGATAATAAGTGATAATTACTTCATTCACTTGTGACTGAGTAAATGTAAGCAAATTAACTAGTGGACCTTGCGGCCATTGTAATTTGTGAATTTGTGATAATTATTACTTAAAATCAGAATGTCAGCAGTGGCTTAACATTTAATTTCAGTTAATTTTTCAATTAGCTACTGTTAGAATTCCACAAAGATGCCCTACATACATACCCCCAATACAGGTCTCACCAAAAGAGAGGCGCAGTAGATTCAGAACGCTGCTGCTCGAGTCCTCACTGAGACCAAGAAAGTGGATCACATACTGTAACTATTAGTCATACTACACTGGCTTCCTGACTGTCAAATAATTGATTTAAAAATATTACTGTTGGTTTATAAAGCACTGAATGGTTTAGGGCCAAAAGACATTTCTGATCTTCTGATATATGTAACGAACCATCAGGTCTGCTTTCTGTCACCAGAGTCAAAACTAAACATGGAGAAGCAGAATTCAGTTTATGAACAAATTCCCAGAAAACTGCAGGTCTCCTACAATGCAAAGGTGAAGACGTTTCTGTTTGCTGTTGCTTTTTCTGAAGCCTTTGATTAATTTCTTGCGCTGTACTGTAACATTATTCTATTTTTCTGTTTTATTTTAGCTTATTTTCTATTCTCTTAACTCTAAATAACTATTTTAAATTGTATTTATATATTAAAACTATATTATTTTATAACATGTTTCTATTGCACTTTGTCTCAACACTCTTAATGGTTTGTGTAAAGCACTTTCAATTGCCTTGTTATTAAAATATGCTAAATAAACTAGCCAGCAGTTGGTGTCGTGGAGGATCTGTGACTTAAGAGAACGGATAAGGAGAATAGACAGTGCCAGTGCCAAATTTGATGTGGAACTTTGGAGTTAAATGCCAGGGTCCAGTCCAATGGCCATTTATAATAACCCTCCCTGTTCTTGACACATTCATGATTTGCATATTTTAGTCTTGCAACTGGCTGCACAGAAAGATCACAAGCAATGACAGTCTGTATGTGTGTGTTAGATTTCTTTTCTTCTCAGATGAACATTCTGAACATTTATATTACACTTTCATTGTGTTCATTTATTTGATTAATTTGGCTTCAGAATCTGTACAATGACAAGTTGTCACTGGGCATGAAGAACACTGAAATTGTCAAATCAATCACTAAAAATAAACTTTAATACACAGTAAAACCCACAGTAAATGGATTGCTATAAAATAATATAGAATTGTAGAAATAATGACTGGAATTGCCATGAGCGACTGCCAAGACTTCATTATAACAGTAGATTAGCACAATCTGACCTACACAGCCTTCAATTACTGCTAATTAAAATACTCAATCAAACTCTAATTGGGTCATTGTCTTTTCGTTGTGAAACACTCTCACTGCTCTCCTTGTTTGGACTGGAGATGGCACAGTTTGCAGATGCTCAGAAGGTCTTTAGGGCTAGCATCCTGCTCCACATTTTCTCAATGGTAACGTTGGACATATCGGGCGGATATTTAATGACCAGGTACGAGCCTCCCAGAATAGCAGCTGTAGCACAACATAGTAGGCCTTGGTTGATCACCTGTGAAACAAGAGTCATACAGACTGTAACGCCATGAAGATCAAGTACACTTGTGTATATTGTCATATTTTAAAAAAAGGTCAAAAGCATGTTCTCTCATCATGGAGCATATGGCAACACTCCAACACATGTGAGGTGTCACATAATATGTGCAATAATAAAGCATTTATGGCATTACAAGTGTGCAGACATGATACATTGGTGCAACATGGATCTGAATAATTTTGTGTTGTGTGTGCTTAAAATGCACTCTTTATTGAACTATTGCCCCGTCCACGCTAAGGATATTTAGCAAAACGCACATTTTCCTCTATGTGTGGGCCTCTCATCCACACAGAAACTGTTTTCGGACACTAAAAATGTTCGAAAACTGATGAAAGAGTGAAGATAAGCCATTAAAACAGGTAAAACGTAGCATTTGTGGAAATGATTACTTTAACACGATTACTTTAACAAGCCTCTCGTGCAAGAGTCGACATAACCTCACTCTATGAATGATTGATGGACATGCCAATAACATATTTGTTATGGATGCTCTGTGAGGACAATACAGTATTTTGCTCTCCAGTTTAAACCAGGGGTT
Source organism: Gymnoscopelus microlampas (assembly GCF_963454915.1). Lineage (NCBI taxonomy): Eukaryota > Metazoa > Chordata > Actinopteri > Myctophiformes > Myctophidae > Gymnoscopelus > Gymnoscopelus microlampas. The sequence continues at coordinate 20,206,788 of NC_139950.1, forward strand.
CCCAAACATTTTAATGCCAAGGACCCCCAAATTACCATAGCCTCTGGCTGCAGCCTCCCTAGCCCTGGTCCAGAGTGTTTGTGAGTTCTCTCTAACGCCCTGCCCGGCGCTCAGCTCTGCTTATAGACAAAGAATTCCACTGCCCTGCGAGGGGTCCAACTCAGAACTGTAGTAAAAATAAACAAAACTACTTCCCTACTCACCCAAACAAAGGCTGTTATGTGTTGTTGAAAGTCTATTATCCACGGTGGGAAGTCTCTCAGCACCCACCTTCTCTGTATAATATACTTCTTGGGCAGAAAATACAACATGTCCGCCAGATGGAAATTATTTTATTTACTCCACTGTGCCCTCTACAGATATGGTACATGGTAATTTATATTGACCAGATCTGTAGAGGGCGCAGTGGAGTTTACTAACTATTTATTTTTACTACAGTTGGACCCCTCGCAGGGCAGTGGAATTCTTTGTCTATAAGCAGAGCCCAGCGCCTGGCAGGGCGTTAGAGAGAACTGCTGAGAGAAACGCTCTGGACCAGGGCTACAGCCTCCCTACCTACTGTACTGCAAAGTGGCTTACAGCAAAAATAACCAATCTACAAGCTCACAATGCATCACATCTTGATGTGTTGTGAATTATTCATCTATCTTTCACTCCTTTCCAATAGCCTCCTCTGGGGGCCCCCACTTATAAAACCACTGGTTTGAACATGCTAATCTAGGAGGGCGAATGTCATTTTTTCTGATGACACTGCTACTTCAAAAGAGTGCTGGGGGATTGCAATAGAAAGGCCTTCAATGGTCTTAAAATGTAATTCCATAAATTTGAATGTCAATGAGAGCAAGAGAGCAAACATTTGTCTTACTTTGTCTTGCCAGTGCCAGCGTTTCACTGCATCATGGTACCTTGTCCTGGTGAAGGTGACCTGAGTGGGACAAAGAATGCCAGATTTACAATAAGAGTTTTTCAGATGGACCAAACCAAATATACCTTTGGTTTTGTGAAATAGGAGAAACTTGCCATTGTGTACAGGGGAATTATTGTCTTTGGCATGAGAGCGTGGAGGATGGTATCGACATGTTTTCTGAAGAGGAACCACTTTGAGTTGACGTGTGCTCGCATCTGTAAAAACAAAAGGGTACATCTGTTAGGAATGTGAACCAGCTGTCTCTCAGATGTACAGTCATTTAGGGGATTAATATATTTCACAAAAATAAATACTACGGCCATTTGAAAAACCTTCATAGAGCACAACCACTTATACCCTATAATATAGGGTACAGTATAAGTATATAGGGCTTATATACTTGGTCTATACTTGGTCCGGTCCCCTCCTCTTTTCCCTCTACACCAAACCTCTTTGCCAAAAATAGCCAATCTACAAGTTCACAACATGCCGCAATGACGCATTGTGATCTTGCAGACTGGCTACTTTACCCAAATATTCACCTATTATGCCCAGAATAGGTATGCTAGGGTTCATGTGGTAAAACGAAAACTCGTCTCATCTGTGCTGCACACTTCAAATTCCCTTTTTCATCTTCCCGTGTCAGCAAACAAAATGAGCCCCATCTATTCTCTCAAGTTTAAAATAACCGTGGAGGAGATGGAATCAGGTGTTATAAGTCCTGATGAGATGTTGTACAGTAAATTAGAGTCTCATATAGCAGCAACCGTGCCTGAGGCCAATTACTGGCATCGCATGATAGATTTAACTCGCAGGTGGATAAGGAGAGAAGCCATTCAGCCCAGTCGTGATGGAGAGAATTCACGTTATTTCACACAGTTGATTGGGTACAGCAGAGTCAGTCTCTCAATGTCCCTGTACCTGCTGCGCCTGACCTTACCCTGTGTCACTGTGGCCAAAAGAATGTTTGAAAATTGTGAAAACAATCTGAAGTCTTCATGTGATTCTAGACTTCCGTTATTATCGGTTATTTTTGTTTTATTTAAAAATGTACAGTAGGACATTCCTTACTCTGTATCTGCATATACAGTGAGTGTTAAATTATCCATTTGTAACTGAGTGTAAAAATGGACCCATAACTAGAAAAGGGCGCTGCTCTGAGCGCAGATCTCCACCAGGCCAAGTTGCCTACCCAAGGCTGTGTTAGTCGTGGGGTGCAGCCGTCAGGACACTAGGAAGCTGCAAGGGAAATAGAGTTTGTACGATAGACAGTGCAACTGTTCATGTGTGTGGCGCCTCCTATGGGCAGAAGTGAAAGCGGGTTTGGAGAGGTGCAAGTTTCCTAGGGAGCTTACTGGGGAAAAGAGGGTGTGTGAATTATGGGCATCGCTTTCTGTTGGCAGTCTTTCAATTCATATGAGTGAGCCATGTCAGTCAACAATAATGTGGGAACACAACCTGACAGAAATCAAAAAGAGTCATATTAGTCTGCCTACTTTCCCTACAAGATATCCCTCCACACAGCTATTTAAAATTAATGATCAATGCTTATTATCAAGCAGAGATTCAGGTGTCACAGCAGCAACAGCAGCCAGTCAGAATGAAACACAGGAGTTAGGCTACTGCTAAGAGCAAATGTCAAAAGCTTGTAGGGTAAGTAGTAGTCAGACTAATGAGGCCCTTTCTGATTTCTGTCTGGTTGTGTTCCAACATTATCATCGACTGACACAGAGCACTCAAATGAATTGAATGACAGGAAGTGATGACCATCTCTCACGCAAGGCCTCACGGGAGTGTCCCAAATTTGTGAAGACAATTACAGGCAAACGTATGGAGTATCAAAAGTAAAACCCTGTTTGACAGTCATTGTCACATGGCTCACAATACCATTTATCTCTAATTTGGTTGGAAATTAAATCACATTTATGCAACAATCGCTTTTGGCTCTACGTTATTTAAAGGTAGGGTAAGTGATATTTTTGGGTTAAAACAAAAAGTATTTTGTTAAAAGGTTAAAGCACTATATTCTGATAGTAATCATTGCTATTGAGTGTTTGTTCAGTAACAGGAGTCTCCCTGTCTCTCCAGCTCTTTAATAAACAGAAAATACATTTTCTGGTAGGTGTCAAAATCTCAGCCAATCGGGAGAAAGTACCCATTTTTAAGCTTCATTTTTATAGTGTTCCAGTTCCAATTTTGCCTGCTCATTTCGTAGTGTCATCACTTCCAATTTCACTTGTTTAATCTATATCCTGATTGAGTTCTCTATCCTGATTGGATAAAATTGGAAATGAAACTGAAACTGAAACGAAAATGCATTTTCTGTTTTATAAAGAGCTGGAGAGACATGGAGACTCTTTATATGGACAGGACACTCTATAGTAATGAGCACTATCAGAACATAGACCCATTTTGCAATTTTTTGAATAATTGCAAATCACTTACCCTACCTTTAATGTGCAGTTGAAATTTGGGGCAGATCGGACATGATTTTATGGCATTTTGTTGGTAAATAGGCCCCTCCTGAAAAATCTGACTTGTACAACGTATCACATGACTCCAGAGAGACGATTTGGACAAAATCTGTAGGAGTAGAGAGCGCAAAATGGTGGAAAACCCAGTCAGGCAGAAATGGTTGTGGCATATATATACTGGGAGTTCCTCGTCGTCAGTGAAGCCTCTGTGTGGAGACGCTCTAGTCTTCGCTCTAGTCTTCTCCCACGCTGCACCGTCAACAAGGAAGGGGGCGAACTCATTGTCAAGTAACAGTGTATACAGGAGATTCTGTCTCCAGTTTTCAAAAGAGTTCACATTCTCTATCTTGGTTAAGCACCATTGCTTCAGAGCTCTTAGTGACGTTGCCATATTGCACGCTGCACGCTTGTAATCACTATCCACTCGTGTTCTGACGGTAGAATAAATCCACAGTGCGACTGTCTCTTCACGAGACTTATGGTATGAAATCCTTTTTCGGCATGATGAGTCCAATCACTGCTGCCACCATGCCAGTTTAGGTAAAGGCACACATTCAATGAGTAACAGACACGAGAGGTTTCGCAGTGCGAACGTTTACTGAAGGTACACGTTCAAAAATGTATAAAAAATATCCCCCGGCACCTGGATCTACAGGTAAGTATTGTTACCATGACAACATGTAACCATGACAACCACACGCCCATTCCTGGTGCAGAGTAAAAGGGTGCAGAATAGCTGTACAAATTGCCGTTGTTAAGGCATGCATGGCAGGAGTATGCGTTGGGTGTGATTTCACACTAGAATATATAAGATGATGCACTGTGTTGAAAAGGACTGTAGATATCGAGAGACAGAGACAGAGACAGAGACAGAGACAGGGACGGACGGACGGACGGACAGACAGACAGACAAGGTGATGTTGTGTTGGACCATTTTCAAAGAAAAAGGACCAAATCGAGCCTATCATACTGCTGTAGCAGTGATGAACAAACTTTATTCCTTTGGAGGCTGGGATGGAGGGACATACAACAACATGGATCAGATTGATGTCCATGTCTTAAACACAGTGTCTTTATGCTGGATGAAGTTACCTCCAGGGACAACTGGAAGAGGAGAACGTCACCTTGAGGTTCCCTCCATGCTCTACGGCCACACTGCTGTGCTGATAGAATATAAAGTCTACATATGGGGAGGGTGTCACTCTTATAAAGATGTGCTTTATGCATTTGATGTCAACACCCACAGATGGTTCAAACCCAGGATTTCTGGGACTGTTCCAGAGGGGAGGGTCTACCACTCAGCCTGTGTCTTGGGGATGGTCATGTATGTCTATGGAGGATACAACAAACTGCACGCAAACTACACTAATGATATCTACAAGTTGGACACCACCACAATGGTCTGGTCTTTAATTAACACCAGAGGACCTAAACCACTTGCTTCATCAGGTCACTCTGTCACCATCATCGGGACAAAGATGTTTGTATTTTGGGGGTATAGGGAGAGGCCGATGCCCCACCGCAACATCATCAGCGTGTTTGACACAGAGACCAACTGCTGGAGCATACCTTCTGCACAGCGTACATCTGATGGACCAGATGGACGCTGGAGTCATTCAACATTTACCTACAATGGAAAGCTGTATATATTTGGTGGCTGTGTCTTAGGCAAGACCTTCAATGATCTGTGGAAATTCAATCCAAAGACCTTCTCCTGGAAGACGGTTGAGCCCAAGGGGAAAGGACCACGTCCAATGACTAATATGTGCTGTTGCATGGTGGGAGATCGTATAATCCTCTTTGGAGAAAACACAATGTACATCTTAGACTTAAGTCCTAGTCTTAAGACCTTATGCAAGCTAGCAATTATTCAGTATGGTCTGGTGCAGTCTGAACTCCCACACAACATCAGGTGGGAACTGGCAGCCATGACAACCAACAACAACATAATAATAACATGAGTGTGTTCACTGCAGTGCCAACAAGCTCACTAAAAGAAGGAAAAATCACACCTGTGTGAAGGTAGCGGCGCCTTTGATATATTTTGTCATAGATATGTGTTTATAATGTGTTTATAGCCATGTGTCACGTGAAGCTTGACCAATCACTTTGTTGACGGGTCTGACCAATCACTTTGTTGACGGGTCTGACCAATCAGAACGTTGACGGGTCTGACCAATCAGAACGTTGACGGGTCTGACCAATCAGAACGTTGACGGCTCTGACCAATCAGAACGTTGACGGACCTGACCAATCAGAACCTTGGCGAGCCTGACCAATCAGAACGTTGACGGACCTGACCAATCAGAACCTTGGCGAGCCTGACCAATCAGAACGTTGGCGAGCCTGACCAATCAGAACGTTGACGCAAAAGCCAGGTATAGAGGGCTAATATCCGCTCTATACCTAAAGGTATAGAGCGGCTAGCGCCGCTAAAAACAGAAAACATTGAGTCAACTAAACAGGACGCTGTGGCTTCCATTCGACCAGTCTATGACATCACTTATGTACTGTATGACATAACTACTTTGACAACAGTCATCTCCATATTTGGGCAAGGTTTCAGCCAAAGCCGATCTGTAATGACTTCCAACAAAAGAAATTCACTTAAGAAAAACGTTTTTAAAAGGTATAAAACATGAGAAAGATAATATTTTCTTGTCCTAATGGCAGCGTGGACAAGACACTTGATGATTCGTCCAGTGGTTTGGGGGATTAGCCCTGTACACACACGCAAGCATACACACAGACCCTCTTCTAGTCCAGAGATTCCCAAATTGTTTAGCTCGAGACCGAAAAGAGTACAGTATGTCTTCCCAGGACTCAAACTACTGAAAATAGCTCAGAGTCGATACGTGGTCTAAATCACGCACCGACTCTGAGCCCAACCAAGGCTACCAAAGGAGGAGATGAGTTCTGGGGAGGAGCTTGTGGATCAACCTAACTAGTTTATTTTGAGAGGTCTGCAATAAATACAAAAAATAGGATCATAGAGATACCTTCCTGGTTAAAAGGATACTTTGTCCAGATCATTTATTGTCTACAATACAACCCAAGTAAGCTATTTCTTCCTTAGCTGTTATTTCAGTGTCACCTACTACCACTTTGAAGCCAGGGTACCTCTTTAATTTGACATTTGACCCGAAAAGTAGTAGTGACTTCAAATAAATGTTTTGAATGTATTACACCTACTGATATTTACAAAATGCATGGAACGGATGGCATTTTTTTTTTTTGCTGTGACCTCTTTGTTTTCATTTATGCGTAGAACTAATAGCTTTTTCTAAGTCATCAAATAAATGAATCCATATTTGAAAGACACAAAAACAAACCTTAACCTTAAAGGAGCGGTCCCACCAAAATATGGTTGCCCGCTGTAAAACTGATAGTTGGGTCATTTATGGCACTTCCGTGACCGTGGAGAGCGAAGGTCCGTTTCTCAATGGATTTGTCATCTAGGAGGGTTATTAAACAAATTTAGCCGGGGTGTCTTTTTTAAAACGGCGGGGAAAATTTGTGGGAGACCAAAATCCAAAATGGCTGCCGTGAAAATGCACTTTTTAATGGTTTGACCTACAATGATGCACAATACATGGTTTCAGAGCTTATTTTGGTCAAGGAATACATATAAGGTGTTTATATAATGATTTGACCTATTGTCGACCTTCAAAAGCAAGATGGCTGCCAATTATGAGCTCCAAAAGGGAGTTTTTTCAAAATCGTCACAGAGCCTTCATATTAGGCTCAAATGAAAGCTCTGCTCATGATGAGTTGAATAATATACAGTATAAGTACACAGAAGTAATCTCTGAGGTCAATAAAGTCAATGTTTGTGTGTAAACAACAGTTACTGATTTGCAGTTCCCCATTAATAGTGTAGCCTACTGAGAATATGGTGTCCAGTTCATCCCATCACATTTTCATAATGAACCAAAAATAAATGAGCACTATAGCCTAACATAAAATAGTATTCTGTATGCAAAGATAGAAAGGTTAGTTGCTTGAGGTGAATTTAAAGGTCAACTCATTTGTCACCCTTATTTTGTAGTGTTTCCTGTCTGCCTAGTTACTTTTACCTGCCTTAACCAGTCTTGTAATTTTGTCAGTGTTTCCACCTGTGTCCTCCTAGTCCCCCAGCCTATCCCAGTGTTGATTGTCAGTTGAGTTCACCTGTGTCCTGTTAATCCCTGTCTATTTAAGGCCTGTGTTTGCACTGTGGTCTTGTTGGTCTGTAGTCATGTGAGGTGAGGTTTTTAGTTGTTGTTCTTTGTGCTCAAGAATCTTGGACATTAGAGCGTCTGCCATTCCAGATCCCTTGAATCGCTTGTAGATGGCATAGATGTAGGACATCAGCTGGTGGAAAGTTACGAGGATTGGGAGGATGTCCTTGAACATTTCTGGATTCTCCGCCTTGAGCTGAGTGAGCGTCTTGTGGGTGGGCAGGTCACCAACAAGAAAGGAGAATGGAATATTCTTCTGCCGCATGGCCTCCACATGTTTCACCATTATGTCATTCACCACTGACTTGCTTGGAGGTTCATTGTATGTTGTGTGGTAATTAGGCTTGCTCTTGTTGGGTGGTGGATGACAGCAGGACTGGGCACCACTGTATACTGGAACTCGCTGCTCATCAGGTGGTGGTCTTGTGCCATGATTGTCTACACGAGACAGTGCATGTATTACAGAGCGAGCACGCTGCGGAGCTGACCCATCCACTGGTGGATCTACCCTGGGACAAGCAGGTGGCTCACTCTTGCTACCAGGGGGGCATCTGTACTGGCAAACCTTCGTCAGTTCTGCACACTTCTGCTTTAGCTGTGCAGAGATTTCCTTCTTCTTGGTGAGCGTTTCAGCAGTCTCTTCGCCTGGTTTCTTTTCATAGCTCTCTGGCTGCATGTACATGGACTCCTGTAGAGTCACCTGTCATAGTGTCAATCTTGAAGTCGTCATTGTCGAAGATCACGATAGCTGGCTTTCTGTCTGCGATCTTGTGTGGGCAGGTTGCTGATGCCTCCACATCCATCAGAGCCCATCTATGGTCATAGAGGAGCAGTGTGTCTGCATAGCTGATGCAGACACCGCTCTTGTGCAGAGTGTCTACCAGATCTTTACTCCTTGTCATGCCATGGACATTTACTCCCAGGTTGATAGCAGAGCTCCGCAGCGTGCTCGCTCTGCATGCACTGTCTCGTGTAGACAATCATGGCACAAGACCACCACCTGAAGAGCAGCGATTTCCAGGATACAGTGGTGCCCAGTCCTGCTGTCATTCACCACCCAACAAGAGCAAGCCTTATTACCACACAACATACAATGAACCTTCAAGCAAGTCAGTGGTGAATGACATCATGGTGAAACATGTGGAGGCCATGCGGCAGAAGAATATTCCATTCTCCTTTCTTGTTGGTGACCTGCCCACCTACAGGACGCTCACTGAGCTCAAGGCGGAGAATCCAGAAATGTTGGAATGAAGGACATCCTCCCAATTACAAAGAACAACGACTAAAAACCTCACATGACAAAGGTCTACAGACCAACAAGAACACAATGCAAACACAGGGCTTAAATAGACAGGGATTAACAGGACACAGGCAAACTCACTCAACAGACAATTAACATTGGGATAGGCTGGGGGACTAAGAGGACACAGGTGGAAACACTGACAAAATTACAAGACTGGTTAAGGCAGGTAAAAGTAACTAGGCAGATAGGAAACACTGGGATCAATACTACCAAAATAAGGGTGACAAATGAGTTGACCTTTAAATTCACCTCAAGCAACTAACCTTTCTAGCTTTGCATACATAATACTATGTTATGTTAGGCTATACTGCACAATTACTTTTTGGTTCATTATGAAAATGTGATGGGATGAACTGGACACCATTTTCTCAGTAGCCTACCCTATTTAATGGGAAACCGCAAATCAGCAACTGCTGTTTACACACAAACATTGACTTTATTGACCTCAGAGATTACTTCTGTGTACTTATACTGTATATTATTCAACTCATCATGAGCAGAGCTTTCATTTGAGCCTAATATGAAGGCTCTGTAACGATTTTGAAAAAAACTCCCTTTTGGAGCTCATAATTGGCAGCCATCTTGCATTTGAAGGTCGACAATAGGTCAAATCATTATATAAACACCTTACATGTATTCCTTGACCAAAATAAGCTCTGAAACCATGTATTGTGCATCATTGTAGGTCAAACCATTAAAAAGTTCATTTTCACGGCAGCCATTTTGGATTTTGGTCTACCACAAATTTTCCCCGCCGTTTTAAAAAAGACACCCCGGCTAAATTTGTTTAATAACCCTCCTAGATGACAAATCCATTGAGAAACGGACCTTCGCTCTCCACGGTCACGGAAGTGCCATAAATGACCCAACTATGAGGTTGAGCGCGGCCGACAGTGTTTTTGCAGGCAGTATTATGGTATGGCATACCAGCAGGTGTATAGAGCGCATAAACGCCAGGTGTGCGCGACGCGCGGAAAGACGCGCAAGACCATTAATCCACGCATTCTCATTGAAAAAGCATTGGCAGAATCCGCCCCATAGGTAGAATAAAATTGCTGTAACTGTGGATTGTTTTGGTCTGCAGTTAATTGTTTTCGGGCAAAACCAGTTTTGGACATGTGCGGTTTCCACCCGACAGAGACCATAATATTGTATGAATACCTTTTGCTTGAATGCCTTCTGGATTGTGCTTTGGGTGGAATACTGTGATGACACTGTGACCTTGGGTTTTTTATTCTGCATAGTGCAGGCTATTTGTGTAGGTGTATACTATTGTATACTGTTGTTCATTGTTGATGGTGCCTCTGTAATGCTATTTCTTAACTTTGTATTTCTTACCTTTGTATCATGATCCAATTTTTGGATCGTACAACCTACGGAAATAACACTGAGGATTTTACTGTGTAGCTGTTCCGTATGTCTCTAGTGGCAAAACAACACGCAGAAATACCTGCAATCAGTGTTAATTAGCCGATGATAAATTACATATTGGATGAAAGGTTTCAGGGGTACCTTCTGATTTATGTGTCTTCAACTTTTGTCTTTGAGCCACTAAGTTCTAGGCACAGCCACAGTGTCTGGCAGATGGTGCAGCTGGCAATGAATCACTTCAATTATACTCTTAAGCAGTAATTGAGAAATAATGAAAGCAGAACAGAGAGTGAGAGATTGGCTAAATAAAGGTTCTGGATTAAAGAAAGGATGACATGCAGGGGCCACATCTGATTACTTTGGTTAAAGTACAGGCCAGGGTTATGTGATATTGATTGAATTACTCAAATTCACAGTTGCAGAAGTCGTTAATGCTTGGTGTATGTACTGTGCAGAATGTTGTGAATTCAGACATGTTTTGCAAGCTGCTATTGATCAAAAGATCTGCCTTACTTCAACGTAGTTGTACATGGCTAGGTCTGCAATTGCATGGTCATCTGGAACCCTCACTCTGGTGTACTCGGGAAGCACAGCACCTGTGAAAAGTTGTGAGAGAGTGTATTGTATTTATATAATTGATTGATCTTTGAATAGCCTAGGCTTTATGCTTATGTTTGCTGGATCTGCAATGGTTTGTGACTCTGGCTTAGTCAAATTCTATTGATTATGGCTCTGTCTCATTTGGAAGGATACATCCTATTATACCACCTCAGCTCTTTGGTCCAATGCTGTTATTTTTAAATGTTCCCTATAAATAAAGTAGATTGGCTTGGAACCATTCAAATAACAGGTTGTAAGGATTGATGGCCTCGCCGCACAGCCTTATGTCAAATAACGTATCTCATATTCAGTATTAGGTAAGGCCCTGCTTTCATGTTTTGATGTTATTCACCCTTGGCCTTATGATAAGCTCTGACAATCTGAATACTATAGAATCAAGACACCATGGCGTAGGCCTGGTATTACCATTTTTTCCCCTATAACAGTTACTCCCCCCATATATTGTGTATAACTACCGTATGCTCTGATTCGCTGTTTCCTATTGTAATGCGACACTCCTAATCAGCCATATTTTCGGTCATAGGATCTTCTTTGCCAATGAGACAAAGCCTAGATGACTTTGATAATCTGCACTCATATTACTCACTGAAATCCTCGTTGCACTGATCCATTACTTCATTGAAGACAAGGCAGTCCTCAAATCCCTGCAAAATAAAGGTTGACTGCCATAGGATCCCAAATACATTTCCTTTTATCTTTTGTAGCTGTGTCATTATGTGTTTTATATTACTTACAGCATTCATCCCCTGCCCATAGAAAGGCACTATAGCGTGGGCGGCATCGCCCATGAGGACACACTTGTCGTCGATGTGATAAGGTGAGCATTTGACAGACACCATGGGCTGGGCTGGCAGTCGGAAAAAATCCCTCTTGAGTGCATCACTGCAAGGCACACAAAAAAATACAAGAATACACAGTAAAATCCTTTTAACTATGGAACTAAATCAACCTATCAACCAATCATTTGTTTCCTTTTGTACACTCTTCTGAGTTAAAATACACTAAGGATTTTACTTACAAAATACATACAGAATTTTGTTTGTTGTTTTGTTGCAAAATGTCATCCAATCTTAATTCTAAGAGCTGCATCTTCTCCACTGGAGAAAGGTGTTCAAACGTATATATATATTTATTGTTATTCTTCTTTTTATTTTTTCATACTGTTATTCAAAAGAATCCATGTCTTTCGACTAAACCGAATGAGCCGAGGTCTCCGTGAGCTGCTGGAGTCAGTTTACACTGAAAAGTAAACAACCATGCAGCTCATTAATGCTCTTAATGCATGAGCGCTCCAAATGAAGTAAACCCGGAGAGGAAGCAAATGAATTACACACCTCGTCCGTTTCCATACCTCATCCTCTATCTCCCTGTCACCTGCAACATACTGTCTGCCTCAAATTAAAACCTCATCACTCTTATCCATGTAACTGTAGGTCTGCAATTTCACACTTCACAGAACGTGGCCATGGATGTGGTTACAGGCCACTGCAAGATGGAAAATGAAAGCGTTTCGAGGTTGGATTGGCAGGGTGGAGGTAGAGATGTGGGAAAGGAGAATAGTTGGTGGTGGGGGGGTGAAAGAGGAGATTAAGGAGGGGTGGAGGAAGAGATGAAGGGATGAAGAGAGAGTGTGGAAATGTTACTTACACTCCTATTAGTGGTATAGCATCTGTGAAGTATGTTTGGAAAAATTCAATGACTTCATCTCCTGTGGTGATCTTCTCAAACTCATCAAAGGGCATGAAGAGGGTGCAGGTGAAAGTCTTGTCCTAGATTAGAAAGAAACGGACACAATCACACATCGAGTTGGCCATGTTCGAACATGCTTGTGGACATGCAGAGGCCCTAATGGATGTAATGTTTCCGAATGTAAATACAACACGTTGTATCATGCAATGTAAGCATACAGTACATGTCAGATGCTAGGGATGTCACTAAAGGATAATGAATTAACGGTTATTACAAATAATTGAATAATTAAAGCTGCAAGCAGCGATGCCCAGGCTCTCGCAGCTTTGTCCACATCAGTAGCCACTAGTGATGAGCGGGTCGGGTTTTTTCATGACCCGCCCCGCCCCGCCCCGCGACGGAACCCAACCCGCCTCAACCCGCCCCGCGAACCCATATATAAATCTATGGCTCAACCCCCCGCGATTTTTTTTTAATTCTGTAAAATCATGGTCAGAAAAGAATCCCCAAGTATATTCAAACTGTTTTATTGTTATTATTCTTATTCTTATTAGGAATACAGACAAAACAAGAGCATGTGATTAATTTTATTTTTTTTGCGTGTGAGAGCGGCTGACCCGCTCACCCACAGCCCGCATAATTGCCTCTGAAATTCTGACTCGACCCACCCGCGCCGCGGGTTGACCCGCGGGTCCCGCGGGTTACGGGTCGACCCGCTCATCACTAGTAGCCACCGTGCTGTTACTGCGGAGGTGTGGAAATCCAACCTCCGCCGACCCTTCAAGATCAGTTTATTTTCTGCGACTGTGGAGTCCTTTCTCCTTTACGGCTGTGAATGCTGGACACTGACGCAAGCCCTACAGAAGTCCCTGGACGGGTGCTACACCAGAATGCTCTGTGTGGTACTGAACATCAAACAGGAGGAACACATTATCACAACGGGGCGCTGTGTATCAGAGAAGACAGCAGTCAAGAGGATGAGACTAGCCGGTCACTACCATCGACTGAACTCCCTGCCAAAAAGCTTGTACTGTGGGAACCAACACACGGGCAAAAGGACGTCCCACACCTACCTACGTATGTGGATGTGCTAAAGAAAAGTGTAGAAAGTACAAACGAGCTGCCCAGATGTATGGAGAATCGAGATGACTGGAGACGCCAATGAAGGACTTGTCTGAGGACGACGTAGAGAGAGATGCAACATTGTCATCGTCTTTATTAGTGAAATGGTCCCAAACCGAATGACACTTTGTATGTTTCATTTTCGCTCACGCTATTGATCATTCTCTAAACTAGTAGACTTCCCAGTGCCCAAATGTGTAGTATTTATTATTATGCAAATTTACCAATAAACATATAATCATGTTTGGATTTCTTTTTAATAACTGGCCAATCAAATAACTGTATCGGGTATTCCCATTAGCTGATGCTGCATTTTTTATTTTTTAAATGTTATTATTATAGCTTGCTTGATACTTATAGGACTAGTACTTAGGAGTATTGGTCCTCACTAATGCCGATTATAAGATGGAACCATTTACTTGGTCTGTGTTTCAGAGGAGGGCTGTGGACAGTTCAGAAACCTGCCAACTAATAACATTATCAGTAGGCAGGTTTGGTCATTTCAAAGACAATTTAAAACTTTTATTTTGTTTTACTTTGTATTAATGCAAGGACAATGTTAACTTTCAAGGAAGGGAAAGGCTGTAGTTTCTATACGCTTGGAATGCCCAAAGATGATGTAATTGGCAGGCAGGTTTCTGAACTGTCCACATGACACGTAAAGTTAGTAGACAGAAATCTTATGAGCATTAGTGAGGATCAATTATATGAAGATAAGGTTGAAAATGGGTGAAGTGGTCCTTTAAGTGGAAAATGGGCCAAATGTAGGGACAACTCTCCAGTGCCAGTGCTGGATAAAGGTTAAGGGGAGTTGTGGGTATGCTATTATCTGCCAGTTAGCTGCTGTTATCCATCAACACCAAAGATCTCTCTTTAGGGAATGTCGCGTTACCATGGCATATCCACGGCAGCAAGGTTATTTATTTATTTCTATCTTAGGCACAGATGGTAAGAATTAAGTAAAACTACTTTGCTGCTCTACCTCAGTACTTTTCCTAAGGACGTGTACTTTTGTTTATTTGTTTATACAAATTTAAAGACAAGATTTTTTTTTAATCCAATACATTTATCCATACCATTCAATGTACTCGTTATATTGGCATTATGTTTAAAATCAAGGTCTTATATACTATATATATATACTGTATATATATATTTAAATAAATAATCAGCTAGTTAACTTCGCATTGTCATATTACAGTACATTACGTGCAGAGTGCAAATATGTGTTTAGTCTCCGAATGGATAATACTGGTATCCCAACATGAAAATGTAGTTATTTTCTGTTTAACAGAGAGCTGGAAAGACCCATGTTACTGAACAAACACTCTATAGCAATGATTACTATCAGAATAGAGCTCCAGGGTGGGGAATGGGGGATAGTTGTCCGTGAGAACCAATCATAAAACAGGTTTATGAAGCTCTTTGAGAATCACTTTGAGAATGCATTGAAATGGCTGGGATTAAACAAAAGAAAAGGGGGGAATGATATTATTGTAACATTGAAGTCAATGAGACCACCTGGGTGCAAATCACGTTTTAAAGCTGCTTGCCCCCAAAGGAGTGGGCCTATTGGATTGTGACATTCGGTAGGTTTGAAGGCACCACTTTTTGTGTAACACCATACAATGGCCACAAACTGTATAGACAAGCCCTCACTGACTTTGACCACTGAAATCAAATCACTTCATTCTTAAGTCGAAGTAGAAGTTTGTTCCAAATTTGAAGAAATTCCCTCAAGGTGTTTCTGAGATATAGTATTCACGATAATGGGAAGTAGGTACAGAAAACCTGAAATCATAATGCCTCCGGGCAGACATTTTTGGAAATCCCCAAAACGTGTCCGGCCACACTATTGCTGGTGGTGGCATAACTAGAGAGAGCAGAGTAATTAAAAGCAAACAAAAATTTGAAATACTGAGTAAGCCTGATAGGTGTAAAGTAGGGTTGGTGCTCTGGGAGACAGGAGACACCGGGTTCTGATGAGTCAGCGTGTGGTGGCTTGAGGGATTTCTATGAGCTGAGGTGGGAACTAGGTTTGAGTTCAATTAGAGTACTAAAGATAAGGAGGATTAGCGGTGCCGTGACCTCCCAAGGGTCAATCACTGTCATGTGGTTATGGTTTTGTCATATTTTATTGTCTACTACAGCTCACACTTCCCAAATACAATACGTAATAATTATGCCACTGCAAATAACAGAGAAGAAAACTCACCAAGTTGGGCAGCGCAATCATCATGAACGTGTTCCGTGGCCAGATGTGCAGATAATGAGGTTTCATTGCAAACTGGAACACAACATAGAAAACAAGGGCGTAAACCTTATGATGGTTACAAAATTTGACCATACACAAACTCATTTCATATTTTTTGAAATATACAGAGTGAAATCCCTTTGACCGCAACGCCAACTAAGGCTTGTTAAATCTGTATCAGCACGTGTATAGCAGTGTTGCAGTGAAACTTAGCTTTTGTCCTAATGATTGTTCTATTTGGTGCTAGGGCGCATTCACCTGCTTGGTTTGTGTGTGCAGATACTGTTCCCCTTTACACATCAGACTGAAATTAACACAGGATTTAGCTGTGTACCAAAATTTGCCAAAGAGAAAATATAAAGAACATAAAGTGAGTGGCTGAGCAGCATTTCATTAATTATCAAAAAGCGTATTCTTTTCACTTACTCACTTCAATCCTGGCATTTCTATTTTATGCATGTCATTGTACGCTAAATCTTTCAAAGAATTGTGAAAATTGCAGATCTACAAGCTCACAATGGCAGCTTGTAGATCTGCTATTTGCGCTATTTGTACAAAGTCTATAGTGTACGGCTAAAGTGGTCAAGTGCATTAAAACCATGCATTTGTATTGACAGCAGTGATAGCAGTGGGAACCAAACCCAGAACCGTGGCATGTTAGCATCATGTCCTGTCTACTGTACGTAGCCACTAGCCTGAAATGAGTTGCACACAACAGCTTTCATCAAATCACTGTGGCATGCCAGACCTATAGCCTGGAACAGCGGTAGTGGACAGACCTCTCCATCGATGGGTGGCATGGTCAGCTCCAGGTAGCCATGGGGGATATAAGTCTGGCTGAAATTGAAGCGGCTCCTTCGAAGGAACTGTTTGCGAATGGCAGAGAAGGCTCCATCACAGCCAACAATGAGGTCTACGTTGATATGTTCCTTGGCCCCATCAGGCCTGAAAGACATCCCCATGTCATGGAAGGTTGATGAAATCGTTTTTTAAAGAGAACCGTAACATTACAATGACACAGCTATGTCAAAATGTAGCACACTTGTGTGAAAGAACTGGTGGTGCTTGTCTCCAATTTGGCTTCCCATGTGATAGCTCCTTACTGTGCTGAGCCACTAGACATTTACAGGCATGTAAACAGCCCTGAGGTGAAAAAGGTGACAACATGTTGTTTTCTTTCGGGTCAGGTGTCACACAATTGCCCTATTTGGGTTCAAAAAGGTGACTGTAGCTGAAAAGTGACACTTTTGCATGTCTGCATTTAATTGAGCATTCAGACTGTCCATTACTGTGGGGCGTTTTAAGAAATATACATAGAAGGGATACTGTAAGCTACGTACGCACCTTGTGTTAATGTAAGACAGTGTACGAATGTTACGGGTCCATTTGGTTCCATTTGCACACTGAGGATTTTACTGTATAGAGAGGGGGGTTACAGGTTTATACTGGAAACTAGAAAAGGTCTGGAGTGCATGGGAGGCCAAATGTGTGTGATGAAGGTGCTCTTTGGTAGGGAACACAAACATTCAACAAAAGATCATTCTTCTACCAAAAAGTTAAAAAGAAGATGGCTATTTCATGGTGAAATTGTTAAAAACAGTACATGTGCATGTTAAGTTAGACGTGGGTTACACGTCTAACTAACTTAACGTTAGACGTGTAACCCACGTTATTGAAACTATGAAATAGCCATTTTAATAAAGGCTTATTAGCTTTTTGCTAGCCTTAGATCAAGACTATAGTAGATGTATTATATTGATTTTGACATATTTATAAAAATGTCAAAATCGATAAAATACATCTACGATATTTTGATCTAAGGCTAGGCTTTTTGCCATAAAACTGCCTTGGATATTTTTTATTTTGTACAACTACAGTGAGTACTGTTTTAAATGTTTATTTAAGAACAATATACCGTATGTCACACTACAGAGAAGAAATGACAACCTGTTGCTAAAACTAGAAAGGAGGAGAGAGAATATTGTTGCTGTCGGTCATTTGATTTAACAATAAGAGTTAAATTAACACTGTATTTTACTGGGTACCTGTTTCAGATATGTTGCATAATCAGTAAGAGAGTCACAGTACTGAGTCATTGTGGCTTTACATGCCATGTTAATTATTCACCACGTGGCTTTGTTAAATCCCACAACAAAACCCACCTGCAGGTATTTCACTGCTAATTTGGTTGTAAATCATGTCACATTTACCTCAAGGACAACCAATTATAGCACTACTAAAATGTCACATGCTTAAAAGCAGCCTGTTCATAACCATCTACCAACACACATGCATGGCGACATGTGTTTACTTAAAGGAGCATGATCAATAAAGACAGAACATACAGTATGATCCATGGTAGCAGGAGTCAAAACACAGGCTCGAGGTTTAGCATACCATTACGTACGTCTTAAAAAGATGTGTGTGTGTGTGTGTGTGTGTGTGTGTGTGTGTGTGTGTGTGTGTGTGTGTGTGTGTGTGTGTGTGTGTGTGTGTGTGTGTGTGTGTGTGTGTGTGTGTGTGTGTGTGTGTGTGTGTGTGTGTGTGTGTGTGCGTGTGCGTGTGCGCGTGCGCGTGCGCGTGTGCGTGTGTGTGTGTGCGCGCATGAGTTTATGTTTTGCTTGCTTGAGTTCATGTATATAAAATCAGTTATTAACTACTTACCCGGCAAAGGTCATTGCCCCTGTTTCAGCGCTCCAGTCCAACAGTTTGTAGTCAAAGTTCAACTTTGTATTGGGATACATCTCTGCCGCTGTGGTTAAAGGAGGAGAGGAGAGTGTTACCAAAAAAAACTTATATCACAGGTATGATATAACAACAGGATTGTTATGACAGCAAAATAAAGGAAAACTCCATATTGGGGACAAAACCTGTTCTCCCCTTCCATATAATGTGTAAGCCCAGCCCATACTACCGGATAATCGGGGATATTTGGGGTCGGAAACGTACCTCCCGAATATCAGCGATTGTCTGACAAGATTATCCTCTAGTTTACTTTGAGATGTTCAAGGATCCAATCTTAAACCTCCCCATTTGCACACAGACGATCGGGCCACCCCGATCATTTTCAAGCATGTTTGATATTTATCTGGATGATTACATCACTACTGTCTGAGTGGCATGGTGAACTGGCTCGTGACAGAGAGAAACATTGTTGTTGACAATATGCAAATCCCTTAATAACTAACTCTTTGTGGACATTAAAGACCTGGACAGCATTCTGTAAACCATGGGGGAATCTGAAATGGAAATTAAGCTAAGCTCAGTAGAGAAAAGTCTAGTCTACAGTAAAGTTGCACATAATATTCAGCGAGGAGGAATACAGACTAAATTCTGTCGATTTGTAAGGTATTCTTTACACCAGAATGAGAGTTTTCGATATATTTAAACAATATCTATGCCATACATGGGCAACTAGCGGCCCCCACCTTCACTTAATGCGGCCCGCAGGTTAATTTCGTAATACTGATATATTATTGATTGCAGCTGTTACAATTCCAAACATGCAAACATGACTCACTTTAATTACTTCAGTCTATATTAGTAGCTTAGTGACTAGATTTTAAATTCTATTGTCTTTTTATGGCCAATGTATTTGTATTTAAGTTCATAAAGTTAACATAAGTATAACTAAATGCATTTGAGCTTGTAGATCTGCTATTTTTGCTACATAGAAGAACAGCATTCATTTACGAAAAATGTACGTAAAATACGGTGTCTGCCCAACAGTATATATGCAATGTGGCCCTCTGGAGTGAGTGTGGAAATATAGTGGCCCTCTACATCATCAAGTTGCCCACCCCTGATCTATGCAATCTTTGACAGAAAAAGACACTGCTGGAGTAGTAATGTAAAATCCCCTAAAGGTGTACTACTTCAATGTGAAATTAAGAGTTAAAGAACATTTCAGTAACTTCCTGTCATACTGTAGTCTTACACTGACATATTAATTAAAGCAACATTAAACATCTCCTTGTTATTACTCCGAGGTAATAATGGAAAATGTTAGCCTTCAAATCCAGACAATGTTACACCAGCCACATGACGAAAAGATGCTACTACTGTTCCTACCTGTTAGCAGTTCTTTGTTGAGGTTGGCTCTGTCTACTGATAGGATGTACTGTAATGAAAACAAGCGGTTAGGTTTCAGTAAAGTCATACAGCTGTATTATAGCAGTTTCACAAGCAAGGCTGTGACACTGTGGTAAGGCAGGAATAATATCTACACGCACACACTTTAGATATTTTGTATTCATAAATCCACTTTAAAAGGCTCATATACCTATTGCAAACAAGATGTCATTTTTTTTTTTTTTTCATC
The DNA here is from genome assembly GCF_963454915.1 of Gymnoscopelus microlampas. Taxonomy (NCBI): domain Eukaryota; kingdom Metazoa; phylum Chordata; class Actinopteri; order Myctophiformes; family Myctophidae; genus Gymnoscopelus; species Gymnoscopelus microlampas. The sequence goes on from NC_139950.1 coordinate 20,227,070, forward strand.
AGTCAAACAATCTTTTCTCAAGGGACATTTTTTGGCTAGACTATTCAATTCAATTCAGGCTTAAAACAACAATCACAGTTTCTTTTTTTGCGACAGTGAGAGAGATACAGAAAAGGCGGGAGCGGGACAGAGCCACAGGTCGGATTTGGATTTTGTGGGAAGGGTAACCGGAACACTCGCCCCAAACCGGAACGCTCTGCCCCATTTTTTCCGCGGACCGCTCGCCCCCAGTGGTGGACCACTCACCCCGCCCCGCCGGTGCGGAAAGCTCACCCGGAACACTTGCCCCGCCGATGTGGAATGCTCGCCCCGCTTGGTGAGAATAGACTACAGCCCCTAACAGTAAATTAGGAAGTAGTTACGCAAAAAAACTGTCCAACCGTTCCAAGGACAACAGATTTGTGGTTCTGATCGTTCCGAGGTCACCGGAATTGACCCGAGGCCAGTGTGATTAGGGGCGACCCTTCTTGTATTCATGGGAAGTACAATAACATTATTCCAGGTGGTGATCCACCAGGGCACCAACAATAACATAACTCTGACAAAAAATAGGACTATATTATAAAAAAAAATATTATGTGCCTTAATGTCAAGTCTCTGTAAGTTGATTTTCATTCCATACTCACATGAATAGCATCCGAATTTCATTCTCCTCTTTTTCAAGATCAGTGATTACGGTTGTATATAGATTCATGTGTCATTCCATCTTCCAGTCTATGTATCACAGGTGCAGCTGCTGTCTCCTAATTTAAGTCCTTTTCAGCTATTTTATTACGCACACAGATGCATTTAATAGTGAATAGACCTTTACTGAAGGCCAATCTCAGTCACAATTTGTCTGTGGAGTCAGTTTCTCCATCAGGGACTGAGAGCAATTATGCAGGTGTGTGGTTAATTATCCGATGCCAATGTATCCTGCTATATGACAGGGACGTTACTGTTGCATTCACGAGCACGGTTTGAGCAAACAGAGTGGTGTGCATGGTTCAGAAAATCTGCAACCTATATTTGAGACCCTGTTTGTACATTTGGTATTTACCAAGGCTTGGCATTGTTTATTACATTCCGAACAGAATAAAACTGCCTTTGAATGACCTGATACTGATGGAGGGGCATGTCATATTTCTCTATTATGTTGCAGTATGTCACAGTTTTAATTATTTTTTAATTGTGACACATATATTCTCTGTCCGCGACACAGCTGTATGATGGAGTATAAATGAAGCATAAGTCTCCACATGTCTTCACTTAATCATAACCTGAGTCATTGTACACTTGTTCTTTTGCAATTAACTGATACTACTGGTAAACTAATAGTAATTACCTGGCCTTTCTTGCCATAAGGGATTTCAGACTGTTTCCCACCCACAGAATGAATCATTCTAGCATCCATGGGGATTCCCTTGGAGACAATCTGAGGGGGAAAACATAATATTTATTTATAGACAGATGGTTACAATTTTAATACATATTGCAATAAATAAATAAATGTATATTTCCAACCACAGATGACTGGTAAAAGTCGTAAACGCTCTGTTCGCAAGAAGGGTCGACTCGTCCTCATGACCTAGGTCATGGACACAGTTCATTTTATCTCCCATTATGGCCGCCCTTGAAAGTTTATTTGAAAAGCCAACAAAGCAAACCCCGTTCTGTCAAGCTGAAAAGTCATGCAAGTGTAAAACAAGCATCTGACTCAGACGGCTCCCAAGCGTGCATAACATGCATGGTGTGCCAAATGTGGTGGACCCACAAAAAGATCATAATTGCTCTCCTCAGACACCGGAATTAAACATCTGAACGGACTGTAAAGCAAAGAGTACATCGTGGATGGATTCCCTGAGGCTTATTTTCACACTTTGTATATTTCATTATTAAGAATACAGCTAAACATAAACAGGATGCCCATCTGCTTACTTCCACTCCAGTTTCTCATTATGTTGTTTGAGACAAGGGCACACACTGTATTACACTGGCAGTACAATATGGAACATATAAGAATGAATCCACGCATTTGCATTGACAAAGCATTGGCAGATTCCGCCCCATAGGTAAAATAAAAGTGCGGTGTGACCATGCCTAAGTTCAGAACAACACACACGCCAAATTGCTTTACTCTCTTCCCGCAAACACTAGATCACCTCTGCATTAACTCAAAAAGATAAACGTTTCGGTCACACAGTTTCGGTATCCTCAAGATAACGGTTATCTTGAGGAAGGTTGTGTGACCAAAACATTGATCTTTTAAAATGCCAACGCAGAGCAGAGGTGCACAGTGTGTGCGGGACTTAATTTCTTTAATATATTTTCACTGGTACAATAAAAAAACACACACATACCGTCTCTTCCATTCCCACGTGCTGTAGAGCCTGCCGTCCCCTATGGGACAGAGCCAGGTTGATGCTCCTTCCCTTTACAATTTTGGCTTGGCGAATATCTGTCCAGAATCAGACAAAATATGAACTATCATAACTTCTCTGTACTTGTAATCAATTGATGGATGTCTACATTTTCTCAATCCTTTGCATGTGCACTATATATTGCATAGAATATTGGTTATATTTTTCCAGCCTATTCTCCAAGTACAACATAAATATCAAATACCTTCTCGAGATTCAAAGACTTGAACCTCAAAACCTCTTTTGGCAAAGTAGCAGGCATTCAACGCACCAACCTATGGGGTGGATGAATGAATATACTGTAAGAGTTATGAAAAGATTACCACAGAGTGCATATCATACCAGGCAGGCATCACTGGATACCAGGCAATGCAGGAACTTCATATTATCAATAGTACATTAGACTATCGCTGGTACAGGCAGGCTTTGCATTGCCAGTCTGGTCAGCTCTGTTTTGATTTAGCCAAGCAAAGACGCTGTTAGGACCAGTGGTGGAATGTAAACTAAGTACATTTACTCAAGTACTGTATGAACAATTTTGAGGTACTTTTACTTTACTTGGGTATTTACATTCTTAAAAATACTTTATAATCAACTCCACAACAGCCCAGGCAAATATCATACTTCATACTCCACTACAATTATTTGACAGCAAGTTACTTTGCAGATTTAGATTTAATTAGACTTTTTTTTTTTTTTTTTTAAAGCATACACTAACTGATAAATTATGATTGTAGGTTAAGCTACCCAGCAGCAATTATAATCAGTCCCAGGCAGATGTGACATTGTGATGGTGAACACATTAATACAATACTCATTACAATCCATATGATTGTGAAATGGGTACATTTTCATGCCAATGCTTTTGTACTCTGGACTTTTACTTGTAACAGTATTTCAACATTGTGGCATTCTTTTACTTTTAAATCTGAGTTATAGTTCTGAGCGGTTGGGTGCTATACATTTACAAAGAAGAACCTAACATCACAACCCTATCCACAAAATGAATCTTTTTACACAGCATAGCCTACAGAATCTTTCTATATCACAGTGCCATTTGAAACGTGTCTGTCAATCAACAACAACACATATATGATTCACTTTCATTTTCGTCTTACCAATCCACCTCCTACTACAGCCACAGTTTTTTTCTTGGTTGGCTTGATGTGCTGGTCCATTGTGTATTCGGTATGCTCTGGAATTATCATGCAAGATCTGTTCGTGGTGAAGTGCTTCGCAAATGGCCTCGATGGAACCACAGTTGTGGAGGAGGAGCATAGTGGATCGCATTAAGTAGATGGTTGGGATTGGTCATTCTCTTGTTCTTTTTTAGAAGGTAAACAAAACTGGGAGATAAACCAAACCAATCAACTGAACTGAACTGATGAACTGAATGGCTTGCGTATGTAACTTTAGGTCACTGACCCCCACATGTTCGTCTTTCATAAGCCCAATAAGTCTGTTTAAGCAATAACTATCCATCTTAAGTTACTTAAAGTAAATACCACATACAAGTTTGTGTTAAAAGCTATTGGTCACATTATAACAGAAACGTCACTGACCACTAGAAACAACCCACTATCGACGTCAGATGGCTGTCTCCATCTAGTGGCCATGAGAGGGTATTGAGGGTAACACGCAGTGTTGCCAGATTCTGTGAGAGAAACAAGCAGCCCGGTCTAGGAAAACCAGCCCAAAAGCAGCGACTATGGGCCACATGAGCACTTTAACATATACATCAGCTATTTGAAAATAGCAGATCTACAAGTTCACAACGCGTCGCGGTGCGACGCGTTGTGAGCTTGTAGATCTGCTATTTTCAAATAAGATCTTGCGAGGAAATTATAATAAGCAGATCTGGCAACCCTGGTAACAAGGTCCAAGGACACACGCGCCCCTACAGTTGTACATACACCATAGAGTTATGACATACACCTTATAAAACGCATGACGCGCCATGCACATACAATATTCATCACGTTTTTATGACGCACGCAATCATATTTTTTGCCAGGTGACTGATGTAAAAACGTATCGGGTACGATATAATATAGCTCTATGGTCAGGTATTAGTAAGTGGTGTAAAGTAACTAAGTACATTTACTCAAGTACTGTACTTATATCATAAGTAAAATGTTGAGGTGTTTTTTTACTTTACTGGAGTATTTACAATTTTCAATAATTTACTTCTACCCCACACATCGCGGCAAATACAAATTTACAGAGGCAAAATATTGTACTTTTACTCCACTACAATTATTTGAAAACTTAGTTACTGGTCACTTTGCAGATATAAATGATTATATTATAAAACATGCATTAACCACTTGCCATTGGAAAATAGCCAATCTACAAGCTCACAGCACGTCGCATTGCGATGCGTTGTGAGTTAGCTAGTTTCAAACATTTTACTTACGTACTTATAGAGTATTAGTACTCCTTCGTGAATGACGTCAAAGAACACACGCAGGATAGTTAATCGATATTAGAAAAATAACAACCTCTTCTTTCATACATAATGAAACAAAATGTAAACGTTGGCTAATCGTCGTTTGAATGTCATTACTGGTCCTATAACCCCACGTTGTCTAACTGATGTTCATTTGTTTTATTTTGGATGAAATGTGTAGTTCATAATGAAATTATTACAGGCTGTAACAGAGGCGAACAGAGCTGTGTTCCGTGAGCAGAAATAACGGAGCAGAAATAAGACTTCCGGTTGACGATCTCTTCAGAATAAGAGTACCCTCTAGAGTAAAAAGAAACCATTGAAAATCATTGAAAAAAGGTTCATTTGCACATTAAAACTATAAATTAAGCACTTAAACGAAGCTATATAACACATATTATGTTTCTGTGTAACAAAAACGTTTTTTAAAACATTAAAACATTATCTAAATGGATAAATGCTGTTCAAAGGACTGCATAGCCTATTCAAATTGGACACTGGACTGGAGAGGTGTAAAAAAAAGTGTGGCGGGCCGTCCAGTGAGGTCAGAGGTCAGAAAAGTGCCCTTTTCTGCCATTTTCAGACAATAGTGGACACTGGACCGGAGACGGCTGCCGATGCCAGCACTTGTGACATACACACGCGTTCAGGGAGACCCCCTCTACAACGCCACACTCTCCGCTAAGCAGGAGAGGTGTAAAAAAAAAAGTGTGGCGGGCCGTCCAGTGAGGTCAGAGGTCAGAAAAGTGCCCTTTTCTGCCATTTTCAGACAATAGTGGACACTGGACCGGAGACGGCTGCCGATGCCAGCACTTGTGACATACACACGCGTTCAGGGAGACCCCCTCTACACTGCCACACTCTCCGCTAAGCAGGAGAGGTGTAAAAAAAAGTGTGGCGGGCCGTCCAGTGAGGTCAGAGGTCAGAAAAGTGCCCTTTTCTGCCATTTTCAGACAATAGTGGACACTGGACCGGAGACGGCTGCCGATGCCAGCACTTGTGACATACACACGCGTTCAGGGAGACCCCCTCTACACTGCCACACTCTCCGCTAAGCAGGAGAGGTGTAAAAAAAAGTGTGGCGGGCCGTCCAGTGAGGTCAGAGGTCAGAAAAGTGCCCTTTTCTGCCATTTTCAGACAATAGTGGACACTGGACCGGAGACGGCTACCGATGCCAGCACTTGTGACATACACACGCGTTCAGGGAGACCCCCTCTACAACGCCACACTCTCCGCTAAGCGGGAGAGGTGTAAAAAAAAGTGTGGCAGGCCGTCCAGTGAGGTCAGAGGTCAGAAAAGTGGCCTTTTCTGCCATTTTCAGACAATAGTGGACACTGGACCGGAGACTGCTGCTGATGCCAGCACTTGTGACATACACACGCGTTCAGGGAGACCCCCTCTACAACGCCACACTCTCCGCTAAGCGGGAGAGGTGTAAAAAAAAGTGTGGCGGCCCGTCCAGTGAGGTCAGAGGTCAGAAAAGTGCCCTTTTCTGCCATTTTCAGACAATAGTGGACACTGGACCGGAGACGGCTGCCGATGCCAGCACTTGTGACATACACACGCGTTCAGGGAGACCCCCTCTACAACGCCACACTCTCCGCTAAGCGGGAGAGGTGTAAAAAAAGTGTGGCGGCCCGTCCAGTGAGGTCAGAGGTCAGAAAAGTGCCCTTTTCTGCCATTTTCAGACAATAGTGGACACTGGACCGGAGACGGCTGCCGATGCCAGCACTTGTGACATACACACGCGTTCAGGGAGACCCCCTCTACAACGCCACACTCTCCGCTAAGCGGGAGAGGTGAAAAAAAAGTGTGGCGGCCCGTCCAGTGAGGTCAGAGGTCAGAAAAGTGCCCTTTTCTGCCATTTTCAGACAATAGTGGACACTGGACCGGAGACGGCTGCCGATGCCAGCACTTGTGACATACACACGCGTTCAGGGAGACCCCCTCTACACTGCCACACTCTCCGCTAAGCGGGAGAGGTGTAAAAAAAAGTGTGGCGGAGTTGGCTAATTGTCTCCGCCAGGCCGAAAGGCATGGCGAGAGAGTATGTTTTACCCCCTGTCCGTCCGTCCGTCCGTCCGTCCGTCCGTCCGTCCGTCCGTCCGTCCGTCCGTCCGTCCGTCCGTCCGTCCGTCCTGTCCGTCCGTTAGCAGCTAATCTCTGGCACCGTTGGCCCGGCCGCTGCGAAACTGTGCACACACACTCCCTGGATGCCAATTCAGAACCTCTGGCCCACATTTTTCAGATTGGCCTGTTATAGCGCCACCAGGAGGCCGATATGTGCAAAACATATTTATTGATACTACTCCTACAGATTTTGTCCAAACATCACACAAATCGGTACACAGTATCTCTACAGTCATGTGATCAACACGGATTGATCCGATTTCCCATATTCCATCCTGATTGCCTAAGATTGGCTTCCAAAGTTTGCAGGATTGGTCCATTTTGAACAAAATGCCTCAAATCACGAACGCAGCTTGCGATTTCCGTGAAATTTCACACGCACATTTCTATTAGGCAGAGGAAAAAATGCCACCCTTTTCACATTGGCCTGTTATAGCGCCACCAGCAGGTCTAATTTTGCACAACACATTTTTGGAACAAAATGCCTCAAATCATGAATGCAGTGTCCGATTGCAGTGAAAAGCCCTTGAACAAATGGCACCCTTTTCACATTGGCCTATTATAGCGCCACCAGGAGGCAACAATAACGTACCTGACCTGGCGGAGACCTGTGCTCCGAGGAGCACCTTTTCTAGTTTTCATCTGTAGTCCCTGAGCAGGCTGTTAAAAAGGTGGTATAGTTATCCATACAAAAAGAGACATCGTCAACTATACAAAACAAGTAGACATAGTACAAAAGACAAAACAATACAGTAAAATAGGAGAAGACACATCAGTGATTAATGGAGCCGAAATGTACTCATGATTACAAATTTGGTTAGCTTTCAGCCACCTTTTAAGGTTGAATTTGAAGGTTAGAAAGTTGTTGGTCTCTCTTACTTCGGTAGGAAGACTGTTCCAGTGATGGGAGGCTCTAACAGAGAAGACTGTTTTACCAAACACACTCCGTCTGAATGGCACCTCACAGTCTCCTCTGGTAGTTGCCCTTGTTGTTCTGTCACCACTCTCCCTTCGCTCTATGAACTGTTTTAGTGGTGGAGGTGCAAGCCCATTTAAAACCTTAAAAATGAGACAGGCATCTGCAAAATGTTTAAAGCTATCAAAATTAAATAAATTATACTTTTGAACTATACGGCAATGGTGGTAACGGTTGGGTTTTTGATCAAGTGTTTTTAATGTCTGTTAGTAAAGTGATTCTATGGGTTTGAGAGAGTTGTTAGATTTGTCTGTCAGTGCATTGTGCAAATAAGTGTAAATAACATTGTGCAAATAAGTGTCAATTGGTCACCTGGTAGTACCAGGTGACACTTTGCCGACTGGGACTGTACGTGTGGGACTGGGACTATTTTGAAATAGTTAAAATAGGCGATATACAAGCTCACAATGCGATTTACAATTTAGGCATTTAGGCATTTAGCAGACGCTCTTAATCCAGAGCGATTTACAGTAAGCAAGGGCATACATCAAATGCATAGAAATAGTAATCTAGGATCATATGTAAACCAAGAATCATCAGTCTAACAGCCCCCTATCCACCAAAAAAAATCTATAATCTCTACATTGAAACTATTCAAACTATAGGATGCCAGGCCAACAATGGTCTGGCTTCTGTCTACATAACATAGTATCTAATTACATTTTAGCCTTTGCATAAGCCAGCAAGCCTGCAATGCGTTGCTATCTTCTATTCTTGCACATTTGGCACTGCTGCTACAGATTATCATACATGTTTTAAGAGGTTTATCATACATGCCATTCCATCTGTACTTTCATTTTATTTCTGTTATCTATAATTTAAAAAAAGACATTGGTTGTGTTAGCACAGTCTCTGTAGAAACAGCTCCCAACATTTCACTGTACCTGTATTGAGTAAGTGACAAATAAATCCCTCTTGATTCTTGTTCAGATTAGTTCCAGAGTTCTCTTTGAAAATGTCACACATTTTGAAATGGCTCCACATCCATTACCTGATAGAAGAAAGTTGCAGATTTTCATGGAACTTGGTAGAAATGATCTCTAGGCTGCCCTATAAAAATGGCTCAAGGTCACAATCATAGTCACAGTCAATGTTACATATTATACATATGTTCATATCTCAGGAACGGAGAGAGACACAGAACGAGATGTTGGTGTGTGCCTTTATTAATGGTATTGAAATTTTATACTGATGTCAAACTGGGGAACTGAAATAGAAGCAAGGCTTGTCCATAGCCATGTCTGTTTTGTGGGAGTATCCACACATATCTATCAATAACTGGTCAACGCAATATACTGTATACACAGAAGATGCTTTAAAACTTCCTGATGATATTCTGTGGCACTTCCTGGGACTTGCATCCTCTGACATGACAACAACAGGTAACCTCAGTCTGTGATATTAATCTACAATTTTTTGTGTTAAATTGTGACTGTAGCCTGAATGATCAGCGGTCAATTGTAAGCAAGAACAGATTGTTATAATTGTAAGTAAGTAATAGTAAGTGCCACGGCAAATATCCAGTCCAATCCATGTCCAGCGTCCAATTTGTGAAGTCTATGCACTGAAAAAGGCCCTTTTCTGACCCCTGACCTCACTGGACGGCCCGCCACTTTTCCAAATACACCTGTCTGGCTTAGCGGAGAGTGTGGCGTTGTAGAGGGGGTCTCCCTGAACGCGTGCGTATGTCACACGTGCCCCCGCAAATAGCTGTCTCGTGTCCAGCACCCAATTTGTGAAGTCTATGCACTGAAAATGGACCTTTTCTGACCCCTGACCTCACTGGACGGCCCGCCACTTTTCCAAATACACCTGTCTGGCTTAGCGGAGAGTGTGGCGTTGTAGAGGGGGTCTCCCTGAACGCGTGCGTATGTCACACGTGCCCCCGCAAATAGCTGTCTCGTGTCCAGCGCCCAATTTGTGAAGTCTATGCACTGAAAATTGACCTTTTCTGACCCCTGACCTCACTGGACGGCCCGCCACTTTTCCAAATACACCTCTCCCGCTTAGCGGAGAGTGTGGCGTTGTAGAGGGGGTCTCCCTGAACGTGTGCGTATGTCAAAAGTGCTGGCGCCAACAGCCGTCTCCTGTCCAGTGTCCAGTATTGTCTGAAAATGGCACTTTTCTTACCTCAGGCCGCACTGGGCGGCCTGCCACTTTCCTTTTTTTTACAAATTATCTCTCAAATGTTCACCAACATTCTGTACTGGTCTGTATCCATTTTCTATCAAGTTTAGGGGCGCTCAGTTATGGAGAAGTACACACACACACACACACACACACACACACACACACACACACACACACACACACACACACACACACACACACACACACAAACTAACTAATATTTCTGTCCTCTATCTTTTTTTATGCTGTGTTTCCATGTTGTATATATGTTGTTAAATAATATACATTTTTAATTATTTTTTTCTGATTACATTTGTATTTGTATTGTATTTTAGTTTTTAAATAGGTGAGATCAACTTTATAAACCCCAAATTCTTCTTTCTTTTTTTATCTCACCTGCACTATCTACTATTATTATTTGTAGCATATTTTGTGGTCTCTTTTATCATTGTTTATTTGCTTCTGCAATAAACAATATTATATCATCATCATTTTCCAAGAGTGACCTGGCCTAGAGTCAGCATTATTACAACAATGGACAAACAATACAAAAACAATACATATATGTAACACACACAAATCAATATCCAGTTAAAGTGCAAAACAGTGCTAAGTGCACATTTTATGGGGGTCAATAGCCAATTTCAAACTGGAACAACCTGGCACTTAGAAGTGATCTAGTATAAGCCATTTAAAAAGACATACTGTACATCATAAATGTATTTTCTAAATACAATTGTGTCTTTTTTTTAAAACTTGCCACTTAGAAGTGTTTTAATATGAGCCATTTAAAAGGCATACATCATAAATGTATTTTTAAATTAGATTTGTGTCTTTTAAAAAACATAAAAAATTCGTGATCTTATTTTGAAGGCAACCGGAAACCTTATTTCTGCTAGCTCGAAAACCGGAAGTCCAATTTCTGCTCACGGAACGGAGCTGGCGAACAGTACCTTTGGACTACAGTCAGTGTTGCCATGTCCGCTTATTATGAGTGACTGTTGGTTTATTGTTCAGTTAAGTTGTTTGTAAATATTGGTAATTGTTGGTTGAGGTTTTTGGGGCAAGTGTAATTGCTTATTTAGGCTTGCTAACTAAATGTTGCTTAAACCAGTGGTTCTCAGACATTTTCATGTCAAGGATCCGACCACAAATGAATATGTATTAGTTTTTTGTCTGCAGACCCCCACCTGAAAATAGTTTATGCCAGGGACCTCCATAAAAAAAGAATCATCTTTTCTCCCCTTCAAAATCCCGGATTTTTTGGGTAAATAGCAGATCTACAAGCTCACAACGCTTCACATCGCGACGCGTTAACTTGTAGATCGGCAATTTTCAAACAGCCAATGTACATTATGTTTAAAGGAGTAGTTCACGTTCACCCCAAAAATGACTTATTTTCAATTAATTACACATACCCCATGAAGCCTTGAATTCATGGAGATTTTCTTTTCTTTTTGTCGCATTCCTGAGCCAATAATTTGATTACCGGTGGAGTCTCAAAGAGTCTCGAAGAGTCTCCAGTCTCCTACTGAGTCTCCTCCATGCATTCAAGGCTTCACGGGGTGTGTAATTGATAGAAAATAATATTTTGGGGGGTGAACCGCTCCTTTAAAAGGCGAAGGGCTCGCTTCGTTTGGGCTTGTTTCTCTCTCAAAACCTGGCAACCCTTGTTCTGGGCTCAACTGCATCGGTCTGTTTAAACATGGCGGTCTGCTGAAGCCGAGGAGGATTTGTTGTTCATGAAGTTATGCTGCAGTGCATTATTAGCAGAACAGCTCCGTTGTTTACCACGCATCTCAAGAAGGCATCATCAGGGAATAGTTTGTACTTTAAACAACAATTTAGGTAGGTCCTCGACAGGTAAATACCACAACTTTTTATTGTACTAATTTAAGCTCATTGTGGGCCATTGTATTGTCTCGGCCCGTTGCTATTCATCTAGTTAGGACCGGATACCGGCTACATGCTAGGCTAGCCGGCTAGCTGGAACCAAAACTAGCTTTGAGACATATTAATCTATCATTTATGATGTGTTCACACTATAAATGCTGCACGGAACTGAACTCCACGGAACAACTAGATTAGGACTATCGGGACGTGTTTTGGTCCTTTTCTCAATTTGTCAAGCTAGTTAGCTACTGCTTCTTTCTGGGTTTTTTTCTTCTTTATTTTTTACCTTTTTATTTTTTTACACAGGGTAACAACGTTAGTCAGTCTTGGACGTTACGATACAGTAACGGTTGGGTAATGAAGAGCTGTCGAAACCCAAGTGGATGGCGTAGTTTGTTGTTGTAATAGTTAAGGGGTGTGTTTATGCAGAGCCGGGACCGCAGGGGCCCAAGAGTCAGGTGCGTGTGGGCCCTCTACAATACATGGTTCTCAAACACTGGGTCAAGGACCAATTGTTATGGGTCACGAGTAAATATCCAAAAAAAAAATTTGCATGAATTTAAAAAAATCAATGATTTCTCAAAATGTCATGAATCATTTTGTATATATATATATTTTAATATCAAAGAAATTCGATAAATAATTAAACAAATGTTTAATAAGTAGTGAAAATAGACGATCTACGTGAACTTGTAGATCTGCTATTTTCACTAGTTTGGGTACTGGACAAACGTCTAATATCTCTTTTGGGTCTTGAGCTAAAAAGTTTGGGAACCACTGCTCTAGAAAATTGAGCCAAATGAGACTCAGTGTTTGTGAGCCTGACCTTTTTAATCTCAGAAGCTGAACCAAAAAGGCCCCACATACATACAGAGGCACGTTTTATTTTATGAACCGGCTAAATGGCCAAGTGGAGCCGAGCCAGTGCAGTAAGGGGCCCCTGTCAGTCAGAATATGTTGGCCTCATGGGATTTTCTATTCAGGGTCCCAAAAGTGTTAAGAATTGACTCTGTACAAGAAAGGCCAACTACTTGGTTTTGCTGTCCTGACTGGGTGGCCAAGACCGTGTTCACATTTTGTGAGAGAAATAAGCAACCGGTTCTAGGAAAACAAGACCAAAAGAAGAAACTAGGGAACTAGGCCATTATGAGCACTTTAAACCTATATACATTGAAAATAGCAGATCTGGAAGTTCTGGAAGAGCTTGAAGATCGGCTATTTTCAAAAAATCTTGAAATAAGTGGAATATTTGGAATATTTAAAAAAAACATTCTAACACTAATCTGGTACGGGGCTCCTTGGCACAAAACATGTTCAGGTGGGGTTAGGGACAAATACATATTTATTTGGGGGTCCATGACATGAAAATATTTGAGAACCACTGGTTAAAATAATACAAAAAAATTGTGAAGCAAACCCAAATAAGCAACTACACTTTAGAAATAAGCCCAAAAAAAACTGCAACCCGCAACTACCAATATTTAGAAGCGACTTTACAGGGGGAAAAAACACAAAAGGGGACATCAGTGGGCCAAGACCACTGGACCTTCCTGGAGTCAGTGGTTGTTGAGGACACATGGCATGACTACTACTTTAAAGCCATGTATGTGTCAGGCTTTAAACCCTAGCTCATCATGTCATTATCTAACTGGTTCAGAGGTCTTGACTCTTATACTGACTGACTGGTTGCTGAAGGCCCCCCTGTCCCTTTGGCACAGACGAGAAGGTCCTTTATATGCGAGTGTCATGTGTGTGGTTTTGTTCCATAAGCCATAACTATTGGCTGTTTTTAACAACGTTTTACTCACCAAAGTTACTAATACAGTGTTAACCTGTATCTGATTTAATGGGAATAGAAATTCTGTGTATACTTTATTTACCACTTTTAAAAGCTGGGTAAAGATTAGGTGGTTGGTTTCAAACCTGCTGTTAACTGAAATGTTGAAAATAGGCTGTACTACTATATAATGTCACATACAAATGCAATAAATACATTTAAATTGTAATATTATGTATATTGTATGTATATTATGTGTTGCTCAGGTCATGCACTGGTAGCTGAGTGCCATTTGGCCTAATTGAGGAAAATGAGCTACTGAGCGGAGAAAGGTTATCGAGTGCTTTTGATTTTGATGGAATGTGAAGCGTGTATTAAAAAGAATCCCTGTGCATTCCCATTCCAAAGTATGTTATTATATGTATGTTGTCAAATCTAGCTCTATATTCTGGTAGCAATTGCAGTAGAGTGTTGATTCAGTAACAAGGTTCTCCCCGAGTCCCCGTCCTTCCAGATCTTAAGTAACCTGAATTTTCTGTTAGGGATACCAATTTGATCCTGTCAGGAGAGAGAGAGAACTCGTACAGGATAAAGTAAAATTGGATGTGATGAAACAAAACGATGAGCTGTTGCAATATTGCAACTGCAACACTATAAAATTGAAGCTGATGAATTATCTTGTGAGCGTTGTGTATGTGAACATTACTAGTCTGACTTGTGTAGCCGACTAGCCATAATAATATTAGGAAACATGAATTTTAGTTGGTTAGATATATTTGTAAGCAGACAGTATTCAGAGCTGCTGCAAAGGTAGAGCTGGAACAGACAGCAAATTGCAATGACATGCAAATTAGCCTAATGGCAATGAATTGATCTAATAGTCATTTGTTGCCATGTTAGGTGTCTGGCCTTTGTCCAGAGTTGGGCTGAATGTCCTGTTCTACTCTGCCCCTGAAGGACAGTCTGTTACCTTCTCTCATTGAGGGCTCTACCATGAGTTGGGGCCTAAAGTTGGTATTGGTGTATGTATCTGTATGTGTCAGTGACTGTCTATTAATATTCATAGAAAAAACAAAACGCCTATAACTTTTGTCCTTAACGAATGCTACACCCAACTGAATAGTGATGTCACTTTTAGGTGTTCCCTCGGTGCAAATAATGTATTGTTCATAGTCTTAGAAAGACTAATCTGAGTTCCCAGAAGTTATCGCCAGCTCTGGCGAGGAACTTCTGGGCCAGAGCCCTGGTATTTGTGGGCCGGATGTACCTTACGCTCTGAATCTGAGCGGACACGCCTCTTACCGGTCTGAGAGCTGTGCAACTCGTCTAAAAAGTCCGACGAGAGGCAAACAGCAGTACACAACAATGGCGGCCGAAATTTCTCAAGGGGAAATTGCTTCCCGTCGATCCTATTTAGATGCAACACCCACTGCATGTGGATCCAGCCCCCTTTTCTTCATTGGCTGTTGATTTGAATCACAACGCAGTGGCTGCGCCCCTGCTGTCCAAGCTCCGACGCTAACCCTCCCAGACTATAGAAAGACTAATCTAAACATATTGTGAACAGGCCTGGAGAGACAATATTGGCTAAGCACACTGCAACAGGTGGTCTCTTTACTGTAGGTTTGAGTTGATATTAATGTGCCTTTGCTCTGCAGGCTACTGTCGTCCTTGCCCCTCAGAATGACCGACCCGGCTGTAAATAGGGTGGTGAGTGACATCATTCGCTCTCCTGAGGACAAGCGTGTGTACAGAGGCCTGGAGTTCACCAATGGATTAAAGGCTGTGCTGATCAGTGACCCAACCACAGATAAATCATCAGCAGCACTGGATGTACAGATAGGTAATGCCATCTCACCTCTTTCACTTGGATGTGTGCATATTAAAATCCTTAATCCATTAAGACCACAATGGAAACAAGTTCCCAGGACCTTTTTGTGATCCTTTTAGCCTTAATGTCTGACTGTACCTAGTGCTGTTTACATTTCGGACTAATAAAGTATTCAATCAATCAATCAATCAAAGACCTGAGGCCGATTCTACAAATGCCTTCTAAACCAGTAGTTCTTTCAAGATTTTTCAAAAACAAATCAAATATAGAATATAAAAATTAGAATAAAATTTCAAGGTGCTTTGGTCTAATGAAGTTTTATTTTAGTAAGACCAGTTAGTGCATAAAACTTTGCATCTAATGTAAAAGGCTTATAATCCATAAAATATGATCAATGATTGACTGGATTTCTGTGGCTCTATCACAGGTTCATTGTCGGACCCAGCGAACATCTCAGGCCTGGCCCACTTTTGTGAGCACATGCTGTTCCTTGGCACCGAGAAGTACCCCAAGGAAAATGAATACAGCCAGTTCCTTAGCGAGCATGCAGGCAGTTCCAATGCCTTCACCAGCGGAGAACACACCAACTACTACTTTGATGTGTCCCATGAGCACCTGCAGGGAGCCCTGGATAGGTAACGTCCTAATTCGTTTATTGGATGGATTGACATTGCCTTTCACAGAAAGGAATTAGCCAGATCATATTATGACTTCTCGGTATGTCCTTTTTTTAGCAGGTTTGGTCATGTTCAGACAGCGTGTGTCAGGTTTTGTTTGTCATTTTGGGTGTGCCCATCTTGTGTAATATGTATGTAGTATGCATCACTTCGTGACACACCTTTTACATGGTTCTTCTGAGTGTACAAATGGCTGGGGCACGCGCTACAATAATAGCAGAGACCATAGTGCGAATCTTCCTCTGGTCTTCTTGCTCTTATGGCCCAACATATTACCCTGCTCTGACAAAGCAGAGAACTCCTTAGTTTTTCTACTTAAGGTTATATTTTCTGCAGTTACTTATGTTGCAATTATATATTTGAGATTTAATTTGTATTGATGTAAAACAAGAAATTTCGAAGGAAAAGTGTAATCGAAGTTGCTTCATGCAACGGGACACTGGTAAATGAAAGCACATTTCAGACTTGCATACATAATCCCATATCACAAAAAATGCATAGGTCAAAGGGTAGTTCATCAGTTACACTAGGTCCAGACATAATACAAGTGCCGTGTGAATAGGGTTTAAGCTACAGTAGTTGGTGGCACCCAATTGCAATAACATTCTTCTCTAACCTCTCGCCTGTTAATTTCTTTATTCTGTGTGAAATTTCATAGACATAATGCATGCACAGTCAAAGCTTAAAACTTTCGACCTCTGGAAATCACCATGAAACGAATAGAGCCTATTTTTGAATTGTAATCCTGAAAAGTAACATTTGTATTTAATTTCAAATGCATTTAGTTATACTTATGTTAACTTTATGAACTAAATACTAATACATTGGACATAAAAAAGACAATAGAATAGACAATATTTGAATACTAGTCATTAAGCTACTAATATAGACTGAAGTAATTAAATATATAATAATAATAATATATCAGTATTCCGATATTAACCTGTGGACCGCATTAAGTGAAGGAGGGGGCCGCATGTGGCCCCCGGGCCGCCAGTTGCCCATGTATGGTTTAAGTGGTTAAGGCTATAATATACATTTTTATGGTGATACTGATATGGTTATTCTGTAGTGATGTTGTTTTTCCTTTTCAATATACCTTTGGTCTAGTTAAGAAACAAGATCAATGTCATATGTTCATCTGAGTTGTTTACTTATCAATATGCAAATGCATGTTTGTCCAACAGCTGCATCTGGCTCCAATTACTACTGCTAGCCTTGTTGGGCTGGCGAGAGTACACAATAAAGTCTTCGGTTTTCATTGATCGATTTGTTACTCTTGTACAATTGTAACAAATGGACCTGTACAGCATTTTACAGAGTAATCAGCATTGTAATTCGCAACATTCCCTGAAACCATAGGCATAGGGTGAGACCGGAGTCTACAGTGTCACAAGCTTTCTTCTCATGTGTCAACTCCGCTGCTTGAGAGAACATGGCATTAGGGTGGAAGAATTTCAACTGTTGATGGGATAGGCTTACCTACTTATTAATGAATGATTGTCCAGCCAGCACCTGTTTGTGTCATAGGTTAATTGTTCCCCTGTGCCATCGAATTGTGAGGACCATCTGGACTGTAGGGGAGGAAAGGACAGTGCAGAAGACTGTTAAAATATTGATGACTTAGTTTTCTCCCTTTTGAAAAACGCGAATGAACACAATTATGTTGTGAGGGGAACGTCTCTGTCATAGCCGTTTCCAAAGCTACTTGTAAGCATAGTCATGTTATAATTATGTGAATGACATAGCTCTTTGATTAATGAATGTTCAGAGTGCTAATTATACATTTTCATTTTTCTATCAAGCCTTTTATTTATACTTAACAAGCATAAGCAAACATGAACATGCGGTTGGCTTAAACGACTAGCTGAAAGGATAGAGGGCTATGTTTGGTCAGATCAGATGTCAGATTGATGTAACTACAACTTTGTCTGTCTAGCCAATTTATTTGCATGGCAGTTGATCACACTAAAACATGCAAATGGTTTTGCATCTCTTTGTGCCAGGTCTATTAGCTCTTTGTGCAAACTAATAACCAGCCCAAATACTTTATTTCTAAAGAAAACGTCTTGGAGTTGAGGAAAACCCTGAAATGAATCCAGTCTGTAGCAGTTTTTATGTTCTGTGCCTCTGTAGGTTTGCCCAGTTCTTCTTGTGCCCGCTGTTTGATGAGAGCTGTAAGGACCGTGAGGTGAATGCTGTGGACTCGGAGCATGAGAAGAACCTTATGAATGATGCCTGGAGGCTGTTCCAGTTGGAGAAGGCCACTGGCAATCCCGACCACCCCTTCAGTAAATTTGGAACAGGTATTGAACACATTTACCCTGGCGACCTCATTTTGGGAATGTTATAGGTGAAGATTTTCAAAACTGTCAGAAATAATAAAACTAGCATATCTAGTACAAGTTCAAAATGCTTGTAGATCAGCTATTTTCTCTGGGCTTGCAACGAAGTACAAATCAGACTTGTGGCTCATTTGTGAACAGATTAAGTATTACAAGGATAAACTTTTTTCATTCAATGAAGCATCAGTAACGTGTCTGTCACCCAGGTGTTGCTAATTACGACCAGACTGCTTCCATTAATTAGAAGTACATTGTACAGTATGGTGTACAATTGGATATTTATTAGCTATGAAGGAATTCTGTTCTCGTTTGTAGTCTCATAGAGAATTACTGTGCTCCTGCATTACACATCTGCCAATCAAAATGGCATATTTTCCCTAGTTGGTTGACATTCCAATAACATCTTTCAACACTGATCATTAATGACGATTTCATTGGCAACACAAAATGTTACATGGGAAACCAGTCCATTATGTGTAGGGAGCTTACCTTCCACTAGTGTGTGTGATGATTGCTGTGGATTTAGAAAGGCTCTAAGCCCATAATAGCCAGCTGGTGGCAGTGTTGAGTTATACAGGCTTTAATCCATCTAAGAATAGAACTGGATCAGGCCTGAAGCAGATGCTATGTCAAAGGGACATGATACAAGTACGATACGCAACACAAAATTCTCATAGAAATGCTTGTTCTAATTGTCTCTAGGTGGCGTAGATGTACTTTTATGGTAGTGGCCTTTTGAAGGTGTCATTAACAATTGGCTAGATATCTTTTCTGCCATGAAGGAAGGACTAGATGACGTAGGTAGGCTGTTGTAAGTGGAATAGAGCTTGTAAACAGGGCAGACATGCAGCAAGTGCATGCTAGTGAGTTTGCTTTACTGTGGAGATCCAACTCTGATCAGAGAGGTGACCCCCCCATGCTTGACAATTATAAATTAGGGGTGTTAATTGCAAAACAATTGCATTGCAATTTATTTTTGGGGGGATATGTATTGTAAAAAACAAATAAAACGGGACTTAAGTAAGTTCCCAGATATACTGTATTATGTTGATTAACATCAGTAGCTCCATTTGGAAAGAATGCATTTTAGAGGAAATAAGGCAGTTTAATACTCTGGTCGACTCAACATGACATGTGTGCAAGTTCTATGTTCTATTTAAATGATTAAATACACAATTTAATTTAGCTATATAAATTATGCTATTCAGCAGAATTATGATACTGTTCTTCCAGATTTGTTCTGAAAAAGACAGACGTAGCTCATTTTCCATCTAGTAAGAATTGTTTAATGCAACTTGACTGACTGGACCAGTTTGCTGTAACATTTTTCACATACAGTACTGTACACAACTGACTATTACACATCATGTATAACTCCCGTTTGTGCTGCTATGTCATTCTAAAGGTCAGCCTGATCTTAATCCATAGCCACAGATGTTTACTGTCAGAGAGGCTGTTGTTGACTCCCTATAGCACTTGTTCTTTAACCACTTAAACCCCCGAATCTGTATTCTGGGGAAAACCAGAATACCAGATCTGCTATTTTCTGCGAATATGTTTAGTGTAGAGTGAAAATGGAAGATGCACTACTTGGTTGAGCGGAGTCCCATAGGGCTCTACACTATGGGGTTTAAGTGGTTGACTGTCATTGTGATTGTTAATCTGCATCATTGCTAATTTGTTTTTCCAGTCTCTACAGTCATGGAGTCATGCGATTTAGAAAATTGTGAAAAAGACCTGTCAAAGATGTCAATACACATTAACATATCAAAAGTACAGTAAAAAAAAAGTATCTCTTGAAAGTAACATATCAACAAATGTTTTAATTAATCCTTTTGGCTCCAATTATCTGACATTAATGTCAGGCTTGGATATCTAGTTATGTTGAGGGAGACATAACACAATTTACACATTTCATGATTATCTGCAGGGCCCTCCCTGGTGATCAATTCAACCAAAAGGATGCCTGAAATTGCCTAGTGGAAACCCTGACCAGCACATGGTTTTCTCCTTAATTATGAAGACAAAATATATGTTTTTGTAATTCTATAGTCTTGACTGTTTTTTTTTTTTTAGGTAACAAATTGACCCTTGAAACAAGACCTGTTAAAGAAGGAATTGACATCCGCCAGGAGCTCCTGAAATTTCACTCCACATTCTACTCTTCCAACCTAATGGGACTCTGTGTGATAGGAAGAGGTGAGATCACATCCACTATTACATAGTGAGTTTACAATAAGTAAACCTCATTAACACTAGCGTCCCTATACTGGGGCAAACATTCAGCAAAAATAGCAGATCTACAAGCTCACAACGCGTCACAATGTGTGAGCTTGTAGATGTGCATGTATTTCTAGCAAAGAGATTTGATGTAGAGGGAAAAAAGGAGCAGACCTGGTATTGACCCCGGAACACCGGTCAACGAAGAATATGCTTTAAGTGGTTTTAATGTCCAATGAAATGCCCTCATCTGTCTTCATCTGCCCTCATGTTCAGAGTCACTTGACGAGTTGACCTCCATGGTGGTCAGTCTGTTTGGAGAGGTGGAGAACAAGAATGTGCCTATCCCAGAATTTCCTGAGCATCCCTTCCAGGAGGAACATCTCAGGGTGAGTGAGTTGCAGACATATCGTCCCATATGTCTCACATTTTACTAGGGATGCACAAAACGGAGGAAAATTAAGTGTGTTCTACTGCTCTGGCCACTCTGGCCACTCAAAGTGGGTGGGAGTGTGTGTGAGCGAGAGAGTGAGAGCTATTTCTGTATTGCCTGCAGAATCCTCTTCTAGTTGAAATTTAATAAAAAACAGCCAGCTATGTGAACAATAAATCAATGGTCATTTACTGTACTAACAATAAGGCCAATTACTATTATTAGCCTAGTTACTAGTACTAGCCTAAATTGTGAAACGGAACCATTGATTCAGTTTTTAACTAGATTTTTTCCCCCCTCCACTACAGCAATTCTACAAAGTGGTGCCTATCAAAGACATCAGGAACCTGTATGTGACTTTCCCCATCCCAGACCTGCAGAAGTACTACAAATCTAACCCAGGACACTATCTAGGACATCTGATCGGTCACGAGGGTCCAGGAAGTCTGTTGTCTGAGCTCAAATCCAAAGGTTGGGCATGATGCTGCATGATGCTAACAAAAGACATGTAGTAATATTTGTTTGGCAAATAATTAAGTTAGATATGTGGTTTTTCAATATGAATACCTTATAGTATCGGTACTTGTTAAAAAGGAGCCTAATGAGTTTGCTCAGTTGACGGTTCTCGTTTTGAATGCAATCTCTTATCACATAATTTTCAACACTATTGGTGTATCTATGAACTGACGTTAAAGAACTTGCACTGTGCAGTTATATTATGTCCTTCGAAAAATAATCCTTATATTACTTAATGTGTGTTGGGCAAGTACAGTAGGTTCTCGGAGCCAAGGAGACTGTTTAGCTTCAAGCAGTGTTCCAGGATTCGTGCTTATGCAGTGCTTGTCAAGAAAAATATTCTTCCTAAAATTGTGTAGAGCTGCAACTACCAATTATTTTCCTAATCAATACATCTTTCTATTACTTTTTTAATTAACCGATTAATCCATACTCAGACTATTAAATCTGTCAAATAAGGCGGAAAAGTACAAAATTATGGTAAATGCTCATTGCAAATTAATCTTTTAATTTGCTTCTAATTTCACGCTTAATAGTGTCTTAATAGTCTTTTTCATGCAACTCAGGCTGGGTGAACACACTGGTTGGAGGACAAAAAGAAGGAGCGAGAGGATTCATGTTCTTCATCATCAATGTGGATTTGACTGAGGAGGGGCTCTGTAAGTACTGTCAAATAGTAAAAACTGTTAATTTAACACATGGTACACTCTTTGGAGTTAAATTGTGTGCGTTGGGTTGTCATTTGTACTTGTCCTTTGCAGTGCATGTAGAGGACATCATCTTCCACATGTTCCAGTACATCCAGAAACTGCGCACAGAGGGACCTCAGGAGTGGGTCTTTCAGGAGTGCAAGGTGATCCATGCAGACATTGAAGCTTAGATTTTTTTTAAATTGCTTTATTTGGATAGGTTGGTGTATTGAGACAGGAAACCAAGGGCAGAAAGACATGCGAGACAAGATGGGGGTCGGGTTCAAATCCATATCCTCGTGCTCACAAGGGGCATATGGTCTGTGTGCTAACTGGTCCGAAGCTGTGACTTAAATGAGATAAACAAGGACAAATTCAGCTCTTATTTCTGGCTATGAGAGACAGTATTATGGCAGAAATCACTGGCCACAGTGGCTGATGGATTCTAAAATGTTCTTTTCAGTTTCACACTCTCTCTGCCAGAGATGATTTATTTTAATAGAAAATGACCTCTGAATTAGCATGTCTGGATCCCTGCCAGGCTCCTTGCGAACTCTACCACAACTGCCACAGTCCATCAGCATTCATTTGGTATTAATTTGTTTTAGCATCTCCTGTACTTTTGGATGAGCTGTTTTAAGCATGAAAGCAGGATGTAGAAAAGCTTGAAGTAACTGGAAGTCCCTTTTTAGTTTTTTGTTGGGCATTTAGTTTAGGCAAAATTCTGCCGTTTCTTTTTCACTAGAGTTCAACGTGTGCTCTCTCTCTTCCTGCAGGATTTAAACAACGTGGCCTTCAGGTTCAAGGACAAAGAGCGACCCCGCGGCTACACTTCCAAAGTGGCTGGCTTAACGCACGTAGGTCCTCTCTTTCATCTGCAGAGTTTGTCTCCAGGGCAACACACTGCAGCTCATTATGCCTGCGAGTGATGTCATCAGGCTGGTGCTTCTGCCTACATCCATGACTTATAGAGAAGATGGAGTCCTTGTACTGTCACAGTATTACTACACTGTGACTGTGTGATTACTATGTATGACATGGCTGTCATAGACGGGAATACCTCCTGCTCTGCTAATAATAGGACGTATATTTCTGTGCGCACACAGCTGAAATGTTCAAATGTGTTTCCGTAGCAAATTTTGGCATACTGTTTCGCACACTAAAATAATGTGAAGTAGTAATTGATGGGAGATCTGCACACTAATAAACTAAAGAGAGGTGTACAGCATACCTTTTTGGTATTCTGCTCATGTTTTGATGGTATGCATGCAGGTTAACTACCACTTACCTTGCCAGTGTTGAAACATATTTACCTAAACTAAAGTGACTGCGCTTGTAATGTTGCTTTACATGAGAAGTAGAGAGTGACAACAACCTGACAGGTGAACTTCCCGATTAAACAGAAGAGATTTCCCAAAGTTAAGTTGTCAGTACTCCCAACCACTTTAAAGGTCATTTGATTTCTGTTTCAGTACTACCCGCTGGAGGAGATCCTGGCAGCGGAGTACCTTCTGGAGGACTTCAGACCAGATCTGATACAGATGGTGCTGGATAAACTGAGACCAGAGCATGTCAGGTCAGTTCTAGTACATCACCCCCCTCTAGCAGAGACGCATGGGCAATGTTTGCAGTCTCTTTCGAGCACTGTTGGCATCACAGTTAATTTTTCTTTTTTTAATTCATCTCAAGGCAGGCATGGCTAACCTCAAGAAAGGTTAAGAACAACATAGAGTTGCTGGTGATTATTGTTTTCGCGATTGTGAAAATATTGTAATTAGTATCTCTGTTATATGTACTAGACCATACCCGGTCGGCGCAGCGCATCCGTGGGGGGATATGCGCACATGATCTGGCAACCCGGGAGGCGACATTGTTTGACACATAAACGCTAATAAGAAGCTGAGATTTGATGAAATTGAAAAACGGGCTTCACAGTTAAGTTCAGATGGTAATGGTCAATGGCTGTGTGCAAAATCAGAGCAATTGGTCCAGCCACTGAGGAGAACCGGGTAGCTTCACTCACGCACCACTACAGAGGTTACTAGAATTATAGTAGGATAGTAGGATGCGAGTCACTGTGTAATTATGATACAGTGCATTGAGATATTGTGGACAATGTCATGAAACTTTATATATTACATCTCTAACTCAGTATTTCGTAATTATGATGCAATTTGGTGTTCAAAGTTCAGGGTTCCAAAATGGTCAATTATTGAACACATTGTCGTACATTACTTGATCTAGTCTCATCTATAGGAGGAGACTGGTTGTATATGAAAGCTTGTCTCAAGCCATTGCACTTCCCTGCATTGGATTTCCTATACGGCATAAGACTATTATGTAAAATGTCATCGAAGTTTGCCCTTGTTTGGTTTGCCTTGGTTTGGATCTTAGAGTATTTACTTTCTTGGGTTCTGTCTTAATTCCAGGGTTTATATTCTACCCCATCTCTGCATTCAGTACTTTGCAACATAAAGGCCACATTTCAGCAAGGAGAAAGGTACAGTACCTCTCACAAAAGCTGAGTTGTATTGAACTTGGTCCAGTCATATACAGTGTAATTGGCCAGAATATCAAAGAATCACTTACTAAGTAGCCCTGAAGTGAACTGTCAGCCATTTTGCTCGCACAATTCCCGTTTTACGGTCTTGAGATAACAAAATAACTTCCTTCTTCTTACAAAGTGTTGCCCTGCTTTGATCTTTAGATCAGATTTAGCTTTTAAAATATCTGCCTTGAAAGTAAATGTGAGGCAACGCAACAGATTAAATTTTCTCTCCAACTTCAAAAGCATGTTGGTTACTTTGTGTGATAGATACCAGGTGGATACCTTATCCAGTTTTGCTCTCAGTGGACGGAAATCGCAGGCATCCTAATAGGATTTCACCTTGACTGTTAGTGATGTTGTCTTAAACTGATGTGTTATGTTTGTCGATGCACAGAAAAACATTGAAGTATTATGCCAAATGAGACTGTCATCTGATAGCATAGGTTTATATGCACTTAGGTCTGTTTGCTTTTCCCAGTTGACTCAACTTTCTGGATACGGTTGTGGCGGAACGGCCCATAATGGGTAGAGGGTCTGTCTGGGAATCAGAAAGTCTCCGGTTCGCCCCCCAGCCCCCAGTCTGTGTGTTGAAATGTACCTGAGCAAGACACTTAGCCCCTAACTGCTTCCCGCTGTATTAATAGTGCTCACTGCTATAGTTAGGATGGGTTAAATGCAGAGGCCACATTTCACTTATGTGCAAATTTACTGTGACCCCCTTTTCCTCATTGAAGTGACTGAAAATAATAATCACACTTGTGGCTGCTAATAAAAATCATCGATCAGATTTTACATTGACCCTACTAATAGTCATTGGCTGGATGTTTGCAAGAGAGCTCTCTATTCTCTGCGCTACTTTGCGATTGATCAATACCGATTTCACAGTTTAACATGCTTTGCCAGTGCTGGCTGTCAATTGAGATGGGACCAGCAATGCCACATCTTCTAAACATAGATGGTCAATAATAGGTTGGCGAAACACAGATACATTAGCTACTACCACAGTCACCCTATTAATAGGAAACTTAAGAGAAACGATTTGAAGTGCTTGGATCTAATGTCAAGGTTTGTTATGTTTGGAACACTGGAGCCCAGTATAATATAGTGCGTACATTTGAGAAGCTTTTACTGGTAGGGGTTTAAAAACATTAAACAAAAAATAAATACATTAACAAGCTTTTAGTGGTAGGGGTTAAATACAAATTAAATACATATACTGTAACATGACCTCGTTACGTTCTCTCCTCTTCCCCCTTCAGAGTCGCGGTGGTGTCCAAGTCGTTTGAAGGGCAGACAGACAGAACAGAAGAGTGGTATGGCACACAGTACAAACAGGAGGCCATCTCTGAAGACGTGCTCCAGGTGAGTCACTGCACTCATAGGGATGCTCCCATGGGAGGATGCTGGCGCTGTGTGCAAGCAATCTGTAATATGATTAAACACTTGAAACGTGGTGTCCTTATTCTAGGCATGTCATTAAAGGTGAACATGCTGCTAAAATAGCAGATCTACAAGTTCGTCTATTTTTGGCAAAGACATTTGGTTCAGAGGGGTAAAGGATGGCGCCCTTGGGGACCTCGGTCTTTCAGCTTTTCCATTTCTTTCTCAGTTCTTTGCACTTGTTCACATAAGTTTTGTTTCTTGTTCAGACTTGAATAAATATTGCTTTGCTTCTTGGATTTAGCAAAACACTTTGTGTGTGTGTGTGTGTGTGTGTGTGTTCACAGAAATGGGGAAATGCCGACATCAACGGCAAGTTCAAGTTACCTATGAAGAACGAGTTCATCCCTAGTAAATTTGAGATCTACCCTCTGGAGAAAGACTCTCCAGCCTTCCCCACTTTAATCAAGGCAAGTGATTCTGCTCGTTACTTCACGCCAGCAGACAGTCATGAAGCTTGTCTGCTTATTATCAATTCAATTCAATTTTATTAAAGTGTCAAATCACAACAAGTTGTCTCAAGACACTTTACATGTAGAGAAGAGACCCGACAATCCCACCCTGAACAAGCAATTTTTGCGACAGTGGCAACGAAAAACTCCCTCTTAACTGGAAGAAACGTCAGGCAGACCCTAGGCTCTAGGGTGGCGGCCTTCTGCCTCGACCGTGTGTGTGTGTGTGAGAGAGAGAGAGAGAGAGAGAGAGAGAGAGAGAGAGAGAGAGAGAGAGAGAGAGAGAGAGAGAGAGAGAGAGAGAGAGAGAGAGAGAGAGAGAGAGAGAGAGAGAGAGAGAGAGAGAGAGAGAGAGAGAGAGAGAGAGAGAGAGAGAGAGAGAGAGAGAGAGAGAGAGAGAGAGAGAGAGAGAGAGAGAGAGAGCACATATAATAGTGTAAGATATATATGATATAGTACAGCAGTAATGTGTATGCAGTATATAATATAAGAATGTTAAGATAATATATAGTGCAGTGTAGTCGAAATCCACGGTCGTGCTCCATGGAGAGGCCCGGTCCGCAGTCACAGTCTTGAGCCGCAGCTGGGGGTCCGTAGTGACAGTCCATGGACCTGCGACGTGGGAAATAAAAGAAACTCCGGGGAGCGGGTCCCCGGTTGTAGAATTAGTGGCAGGCCTTACTAAAGCGTGAATCCGTACAGGGTTAATTACGATTGTACCATTGGGACACAAACCCACACAACCAAAGGGAGAATGAGAAGAGAGAGGACGAGAAGAGGGGGGGGGGGGGGGGGGGAAGGATAACTATAGGGTGACTGAGTCTATACACTTCGGCTATAGGCTTTATCATAGAGAAAGGTTTTTAGTCTAGTCTTAAATATACAGAGTGTGTCTGCTTTGCGGACTGAGACTGGGAGAAGGTTCCACAGCTGAGGTGCCTGAAACTTAAATGCTCTGCCTCCTGTTCTAACTTTTTTGGGGTTTCCTGGAGCCGTAAGCATTTTTTCATACTGTGGGCGCAGTGGTGTTCTGGTTGGTTTATAGGGCTCGATGAGTTCTTTGAGATATAATGGTGCCTGTCCATTGAGAGCCTTGTATGTGAGGAGGAGAACTTTAAACTCGATTCTGTATTTAACCGGGAGCCAGTGCAAAGAGGCCAATGAAGGAGTGATATGATCTCTTCTTCTGTTTATGGTCGGAGAGTCTCTGTTCTTCCTCTTTCATATGATGATAAGGCAGTGTCAGGATTGAGACATGAATTTAGCATTGGCTCTGCCATCACTGAGATCAGAGGAGGTAAGTTATTAACTGCGGCTTACATGTTCTGCTCTCTCAAGGACTGACTATGGAGAAAAGCCTTGGTACTTTTTTCTTTAGTGTTATACACCCTGCTTAGTACAAAGGCAGTTAGTTACATGTTCTGTTTAACATAATTAAATCAAATTTATTAGAGCAAGCACACAAGGCTTTTGGGCAGATTGTTGTGATGTACTTCTTTGCTGACTTTGCTGAATCTACATAATAGACTTTTGAACGCAAATAAGAAGTGTATGTGTGTTTTGAGAAGTTAATTTTCTCCCTTTCAGGATACCGCTATGAGCAAGGTGTGGTTCAAGCAGGATGACAAGTTCTTCTTGCCCAAGGCTTGTTTGAACTTCGAGTTCTTCAGGTGCGTAACTAACTATGTCTCTTGTTGGGCATGCTAATGCAACAGGTATGATGTGATGTGATGCATTGCTCTTTGGCCATTAATAATTCAATTGGCTTCTTACTGCTTTATGCTACAAATCTTTCCCACTCTTTTATTGGAATCTAAATCAAAACCCCACTGCTTGCTGTATGCAATAAATATATAGGTTTTTGTTGCATATATATAGGCTGTAGACGGCTTAAGTTCACAGTGCATGTTGACAAAGGATGCAAACACATGTCTTTGCACATTTTGAGGGGACAGTGGGGAATAACAATCACTAATATATACTATATGAAGTTTCATTCCAAAATGAAATATCCACCACAAATAACTCATTATAAAACACTTTTTTGAATATATATGTATACTGCATTTATTAATATAGAGCACATTACAGGGAACTGTTGCCATCAAGGGTCCATTTAGAATATCGTCTGACTGATTTTTAAATGGAACCTTTATGTACAACCTTTGGAATGGAACCCTTCCTATATATTTGACATTCACTAAACAGCTAAACGTCTAAAGGAGATTAAGCCCTTTTGATGAATTCCCATGTCTTGGTTTGGGGTACCTGTTTCTACCTGTGTGGTGTTTGCTCTGTGTGATTCACCACTGCCATTTCCTCTACAGCCCGTTTGCGTATGTGGACCCCTTGCATTGTAACATGGCATATTTATACCTGGAGCTCCTCAAGGACTCCCTCAACGAGTATGCATATGCAGCCGAGCTAGCTGGCTTGAACTATGACCTCCAAAATACCATCTATGGGATGTATGTAAGTATTCAGACACCCCTCTCGATCGCCCTCAGCCTTACATCACCTTCCCTCGGTCATCCCAGCGTGGGCCGCCGCATCCCAAGCCAGACCTGGGCTGAGTAGGATTTGCAAATACTCAAGTCATAGATTGTTTTTGCCTTATTTCTGTGCCAGAGGGGTAGGGTTTGCCAAGCCAAAAACTATACAGCAACAAATACAGATTTTAGAAGTCAGTTTACTGTTCAGTGATCAACTACTTCACGTGACGCCATTCTGCTGACGTGGCAACCCTAACCATCCAGTACTCTGGGCAGAATAAAACAAACTAAGAATAATCTGCAAGTGCTATTCGACCCAGGTCTGGTCTCAATCCAGCCTCTGTTCTGTGTCGGTATCCTTTGCCTCTTCATCTTTCTTTCATCTTCCCTCCTCCCTCAGCCGCCTCCTTGCAAACCCAGCCGACCACTCAGTGGGGTTGGTGGTAAAGAACGAGGGTCCCACCTGTCCTTTTTAGTCTAGATAGGCATCAAAGCAGACTTAGTTGAATTTCTAAACTGAAGGTGGATGCAGAGGAAGCGGACACATCACTGCAAGTCCAAAGACCAGCAGTGCTTTGACCAGCAGTAATATTAAAACCCTTCTCTGTCAGTGTCCTGGACAGAGAGCTGGTCCCCAGGCTGCATATACATACTCATAATCATTCTTCTTATCTTTTCTTTCTTTGTCTGACACTTCTTTTATTTTGGGTTTGATTTGCATCTCTCCTTCCCCAACAAATGTTTCTTATATATATTTTTCCCATATTGTTTTGTTTCTCCTCCTCCATTAGTCGCTACCTATACGCAGATCCCCTGCACTGCAACATGACCTACCTGTTTCTCAGGTTGTTGAAGGATGATTTAAAAGAGTATACATATGCAGCCCGCCTGGCTGGGCTGGTCTATGGGGTAGCCTCAGGGATGAATGCCATCCTCGTAAGTAACGTCGTCTCCCTTCCACGGCCTGCAAGGCCACTGGTGGACCCAGGAAGGGGAACCCTGTTTGAGGCTTTAAGAGTGTGCAGGGCGAGCTTGGGTTTTGCTTCTTTTCTGCTCCTTTCTACTGCTACGCTCTACCACTGGGCTACTTGCTGACATGTTTTTTTGTATGCGTTTTGTGTGATGTACGTATGTTTGTCTTGCCGTGATTTGTTCCACTCAGAAGGAGGGGTAGGTCACCTAAGTGTCAACTTGTCTTTGTATCCTCTGTCTATACCAGCTGCTTGTCATGTCTAATGCATTCAGATAGTGTGTCCAGAGGTCGGAAGAGGAGTTGAAGTGGTTAGGGCACATTCCTGGTAGGGGGCCCCTGGTTCGATTCCGGGTGGCCCTGACAGTCTGCTTCATGTCAAATTAATCTGATTGTATTAATTGTAAAATAAAATGGATATGATGTCGTTAACACAATAAAGCAAGGCAACTATTCTTTATTTAGATTTATGCGTTATATGCTTTATTTCAGAATTCAGATAGACAGGAAACCAAGGGCAGAGAGAGGAAGACATGAGAGGCAAGATGGGAGTCTGATTCAGACTCTGGTTCAAGTAGCATATACATTGTCTGTGCACTAACAGGCTGAGCAACTAGATACCCCAAGACAACTAGTTCTACTGTAAACATAATGGGCATTTAAAACATAGAAATCCCAAAATAGTAGAATTCAAAAGCAATGTGCCTCTTCTAACTGACACGTCTCTGTCTAACTGTGGTTTGCTGTGGTAATGCGGTGTTCCCTCTTACCTGCCTTCTAACTTAACACAAATTCTTTCTGCACCCATTCTCACAAGACCCTGTATTCTGTAGCCTCCTGTATGCTTTGTGTCATTACTAAGGACAATTTTATGGCTGTAGTCATCTATTTTCCCAGACATTGGCAGGTTTGCACACACTTGGAACCATGTGCTTGTTTGAAGGGCTGGTGTTGGGGTTGACTTGAGTCAGCAGCACTGGCGGTGGCTGGCTGGATGCCCGTCAAGGTTAATGATGTTAGCAACAGATCACCGCTAATGTGTGACACCTCAGAGTCTGAGAGAAAGGGGGGGGGGGGGGGGGGTTGCGTCTTTCTGACAGCGTAGCCAGCGGATTTGCTGAATCATGAACAGCTATACGATTTGGTTGATGTTGCAAAGATGAGTCATATAACCTTGACCGTGCATTTCTATTTTTAAAGAAGTAACTTACATAAAAATACGCTGCAGACACGACATCATAGACCCACACCCGGTGGAATCCAGGGGTTAGACTTGTGTTTGTATTACAGCAGGTGCTAATTTGAGTGTTCTTTTCCATGTTTGTATTACAGCAGGTGCTAATTTGAGGGTTCTTTTCCAGGTTAATAATCTACCAATGCAGACTGTCACATGATTTGGTTTGTTGGCCTTAAAGGGACTACACCATGAATTTTAACTTTTCCTTGTTTTTTGTGTGTTTTTGGCCTCCCCTACCCATCCCAAAAATACCCCAGTTTGAGCACTCAGGCTTTCACAGCATATCTGGGGTTTTATGTAAATTGGTCTTAAAACAGGCCAAACTGATTTGGCCCCGAAGTGACGTCACTATCGGTACAATCCCTCCCGTTTTTCAGTTCCAATTTAGAGGAAAAGATTTTTTTTTTTTTTTTACTTTTTCCACTCAGAACCAGGAGATAACACGCATACAAACTGGCTCAATAACGCCACGTGCAAATCAGGACAATGTGGTATTGCAGGTGAAAGTGCTTTATAAGCCAGAGAGAAGTTAGTTGGAATGAGTATATCTGAGGCTTGATTTAGGCTCAAACCTTTTGAAAAACTTTTGAGGGACATAAACACTATGATATTAAATATATTTTTTTAATTCATGGTGTAGATCCTTTAACAACAGGCTGAAATTAGAATGAAACCCTGCTCTTAATACACAGTTAGAAGCATGGGTGTTTACAATGGCATAGAATTCTGTGACCTCTGTAACAGGAATTAGCATTTAGACTGGCTGTCTGCCAGAGCAGTCAGTCATAGGTGTATCTTAGTAAGCACATAGTGGTTTGATCTCCCTCTGTTCACTAATTTGAAACGCTTCATTGTATACCTTTTGCCTTTTTGTTATGTGGCGTTTAAGCTATTTTAGGCTAATTGACATTTTGATTTGAACTTTATCTCTTGTGGTGGTAGATGTGTTACTACGGCCTCTGTTCACTGCATGATGAATACAAAAGGAAACTGTATCTTGTATACTGTTAATATTATCCTGTATTAATGCAGGAAAGTAATGTAGAAGACCTCCAGAAAGTCTAAAAAATACAAACACTGTTTTGGTAGGTTTGTCAAAAAATAATAAAATAAAAGAATAAAATCTGCTCTTTTTTTTTGGAGGGGTGTGAGTTAAGTCCTAATTAACACATTTTCAGTAATTGCAGACCCATTGTTATTTCACATTTCAATGTGTTCTTTTGAGGAGTACATCCTAAGCTATAGAATGATGTTCACGTCCATATTATGAACCACCGTCAGCAAAACCTGCATTGAATTGGAATCCAATGAATAGACGTTTTCATGTAATGACACTCACTTGCCTTATCATCTTCTGTGTGCCACAGCTGTCCGTGAAGGGCTACAACGATAAGCAAGACATCCTTCTGAAGAAGATAATTGAGAAGATGGCCACTTTTGAGATAGACGAGAAACGATTTGACATCATCAAGGAAGCGGTAATGGCTTACACCGTTTATGGCATCTCACTGTGTGACAAGTCCATCG
This sequence comes from Gymnoscopelus microlampas, assembly GCF_963454915.1. Lineage (NCBI taxonomy): Eukaryota > Metazoa > Chordata > Actinopteri > Myctophiformes > Myctophidae > Gymnoscopelus > Gymnoscopelus microlampas. The sequence goes on from NC_139950.1 coordinate 20,260,201, forward strand.
ATGACATAATTTGATATGACAGGCACTAGCCTGCCATTTAAACCTCCAGATAGAACGTTTTACTTTATTTCTCGTTCCATTGCAGAACTTCAAAGAGACAGCAGTGTCTCTTTCTGTTAACATTGAGACGGTAGTTCTTCTGATATACTGAAATATTTTTTGGGGGCTTAGGATTTCTTGCTAATGGTGATCTGGTGGCGAACTGAAAGCGGAGAGGCAGGCAGCATAGGAGAACACAGAAGGAGGGCCTGGGTCATAGCATCGGCCTACAGAGGCTGTGGGTACAGAGATGGGGTGTATGATTATTACCTGATTATGAGTAACAGTGAACTGACTTTGACTTCTCTTCACCAGTACATGCGCTCTCTGAATAACTTCAGGGCAGAGCAGCCTCATCAGCATGCCATGTACTACCTCCGCCTGCTAATGACTGAGGTTGCCTGGACCAAAGACGAGCTCAGAGACGCTCTGGATGGTGAGACAAACACACCTCTCTCCATCTTGCTCTCTCTACCCTTCCCTTTTCTGTCTGACTTCTGCCTTCCCTTGTGCTTATTAAACTGGGTGTACACTACAGGATTCAAATCTCAAACATTTTTATTAAAATGAGGGAGACCGCAGACAAGACAAATAATGACCGATTTTAATTGTGTTTTAATACATTAGGGCCCTGCATGAAAGTCATAAAATGTAACCATCTTTTGTATTCAAACTCCACAGTGCTTGGCTTAGCACTTGGGTTACCTTACTATCTAAGCTTTTAAATTGGGTATATTATCTCGATAACAAAGATAAATGAAGAATGGCCGAGTTGTAGTTGGTATATGCCTGTATATGTGACTGCATTTGTAAGTGTGTGTATTAGGGATGTGATGGTGACTTTATAAGTCGACAAATCAGAGCCACGTCGATTAAATGTTTTCTTTCTTGCAATTAACTACCGCCATCATGTTCAGAATCTACGTCAAAACCATAATGTTTAAATAGGCTTTATTTAAAGTAAACGTGTTTACTTGACATTTCCTGGCGATGTCTCTTCCTAGTTAAAACTCTTTGTTGTTTGTGAGGGGGGACAGCGCGGCTCACTTTAATCATATGCTGAAATCCTGCATCCTCCACGACTGCATACCTCTGTACATAAACCTCCCAATACTTAGTCATGGAGTTTGTTCTGTCTGAAATCTTTTTGTGTTGCATATTTTGGAAACCAGTATAGTTTTTGAAAAATTGAATACAAAAAATGTTTTAGTATGGAGTTGAAAATCGCTTATTATCTTATTATCACATCCCTAATGTGTTTAACCAGGCTGGCACAGCATTGATGGCAGTGCACACAAAACACACACGCACGCAAAAATGTGTGCCTTTTCTCCTGATTTGCAGGCCGGGGAATGGCCCTGTGATTGATTGCTGTTGTCTGTGATTTGTATTCCAGATGTCACCCTACCACGTCTCAAGGCCTTCATACCTCAGCTGTTGTCACGGTTACATATTGAAGCCCTTCTCCATGGCAACATCACCAAGGAGGTTTGTTTGATTTTATATATACTACTCGGTGGGGCATTTTGTCTATGTAATAGAAAGTTCATGGGAGAGATGGGTCTTTCCTGGGACGAAGCACAGGCCAAAGCACGAGACAGGGTTCACTGGCAGTGTATGGTTGCGGCCTTATGTCCCAACCGGGACGAAGAGGGTAAGTAAGTAATAGAAAGTTCAATCCACATAGAATAGTGTAGAAGGTTTGTCACAACACAAGTTATGTGATAGAAGTATTATGCCTTCCATATAGATACACGATAGTGTTTAATGTTTTTCTCCTTTTCGTTCTGTCCTCTCTAGTCTGCTCTTGGCATGATGCAAATGTTGGAGGACACTCTTATTGAGCATGCTCACACCAAACCCCTCCTCCCCAGCCAGCTGATTCGCTACAGGGAGGTGCAGGTTCCAGACGGTAGGTCAAGTGCCCTTACCCACACACTCTGTTTGAAGTACTCTGAACATTACACCAGTCATGCCCATCCCCATAGCACAGGAGCGGAAAGGTTCCTAGTCCAATAGAATAGAATCGTCCCCACTCCTTGGGGTGTTTTTTGTCACTGTATATGTGTGTGTATATATGCACATACGTGAAATTTGTCTTCTGCAGTTACCCATCCTATAACAACTAGGAGAAATGAGTAGCCATTCACTCGGGGAGCAATTAGCTGGCCTGGCCTGGAATCGAAATTGGGACAACCAGGGCCTCTGGCTTCCCAGGCGGGCTCACTAACCACTCAGCTATGGCCGCATCATCCATGTCTGTTTGTGTAATGACTGTGGGTATACATGGCAGTGGCACTCTGCTGAGTGAAACTCAGCAGTCACTGAGCAAGAGGCAGACACACTTTCCCCTTCTTCCTTTTACGCACTTATGAAACACACACATATGCTGCCCTCGTGATCACTTTAGGAAACTTGAGCATTGCAGTGAGGAAAAGCAGAGCCGTCAGAGGCCACCTGGAGACATCCTGTGTGCCGCTGAGGGATTTTCCGGGCCCGTTTCCAGCCTGACACATAGACGGAGAACAGGAGTGCAGGGAGAGGGAGTGAAAGATGTAAACATGATATTTGCTTGCCAAATGACTGACTGGCTGACCGACTCTGTTGGTTGACACATAGCATTTCATAGTTCCAGCAGCAGAAAGGCACCCGAGGTGTTGCGCATAAATCTGTGACTGTTTATACTTTCTTCATTCCTGAAAGAAATGCATTGCGCCAGTCAACACGGTGCAGCATGAAGATCGGTAGCTGTTTCAACTCGTGTGCATTCGCCATTGAGTGCATTATGGGTCTTTTATTTATTTATTCATGCAGAGGTGGCTTGTATTCACTAAGAATGCAGAGGAAACGAATGCTGGGCAATTATTTTACACTCTAACTATAATCTGCAAAGTTGAGCACTGAGGTTGCCCATATGCGTGTGCAGTCCTTTTAAGGTTTTCTTTTAGAGACACTGAATGCAAGAAAAGATGTTAAAAGTTCCTGATGGCAGAGTGCTAAGTCAGCATATACACCAACATTTACCCACCTAAAACGGTACCACCTATATCTTATCTATAATATATATATTGCAAGCACATCCATCGTCCATTTTGGAGACATTCGGCGAAACAGGATGATTACATTAAAGAAGGCTGTTAACACCATTCCAGAGTGTCATCAGTGAACTGTGCTCTCTTAATTTACTGTACTAAAATGTAAGTTTTCCTGTAGAGCTCTTCTACTCTACTGCACTAAAACATGTAGCCAACATGCTCAGCCAGCTCATCAGGTTTGCAGATTTCTTTACAGGGCATTTATTATACATAGAGTAGTTTTCTTTAAGGCTTAATACTCTTAGCAGTGATGGCTCTTTCAGGGTTGACACTGGCGGTGGAGATTCTGGACACTAAGGAATATATATATATTTTTTAAAACTACTATTTTCAAAAACACGTCAAACACGTCATTGGCACCCAGCGCCATAGCGGTAAAAACACGTGAAACACGTTAATGGCACTCAATGAGTTAATAATTGTGTGTAGAAAAATCATTCAAACTTTATCACTGCAATACACTGAAAAATTAATGTGTGTTTTAAAAGTTGTTAATGCGCCTTCATCTGCCAGGTGGCTGGTACGTGTACCAGCAAAGGAATGAGGTACACAACAACTGTGGCATTGAGATCTACTACCAGACGGACATGCAGACCACTCATGAGAACATGCTGCTGGAGTTGTTTTGCCAGATCATCTCTGAGCCATGCTTCAATACACTGCGCACCAAAGAACAGCTGGGTGAGCCCACAAATGAGCTAAAAGAAAAGTATATTAAGCTTGATGTGTATAGCGCAGTTTAAATGTGCTTTACTGACAACAGAATAAACAATGAACAATAAAAACTAATCAAATGGCTCTCACACTGTTTCTCCAGGCTACATAGTGTTCAGTGGGCCTCGCAGGGCCAATGGAGTCCAGGGCCTCCGCTTCATCATCCAGTCAGAGAAGGCTCCACACTACCTAGAGAGCCGCGTGGAGGCCTTCCTGCGCACCATGGAGAAGTCTGTAGAGGAGATGAACGATGAGGCTTTCCAGAAGCACATCCAGGCTCTGGCCATCCGACGTCTGGACAAGCCCAAGAAGCTGGCTGCAGAGTGCGCGAAATACTGGGGAGAGATTATCTCACAGCAGTATAATTTCGACAGAGGTAAGGCCTCTCAATCATTCTTAATTGTGCTTCACCTAGCAGATGCATCATTTTGGGAGCATTATTTCATAAGCTTTCTGCCTACTTGTCTCAAAATGTTATCCACATGTGTTCAGCAAAAGTGATCTGAGTTTAAATGTCTACTTAGGGAGAGGTGTTTCTTAGTTGCTGGAGGCGAAGAGAGTTGGGACACTGGCAGCTAACACAGCCAACCCCAAGGTCATAGGGAAACGGTGCAAGTCATTAGTCAAGACTCCCACACAATGCTCTATATGGCATGTCTGGAGAATGGAGTGCCTGGTGGAGAAGGTTGCTCTTAGGTAGAAGACACTTTTAGTTCAATGAGTTGAGATGGAGTACATTCCAGCTTTGTTCTACAGAAAAATGTTTCTAAAGTGAAAAAGCTGCTTCAAGGTAAAGTGTCTAATGTAAAGAAAAGAAAGTCAGGTTATTCTTTTCAAGGCTAAAAGGAAATGCATCTAATGAAATGGCAACAAATGCATACATAAAAGCCTTTTTACCTTCACTGAAGAGTGTCTTGGCTTTCTTTATAAGCGAGTACAAAGTTATGCACATTTTGTTTCTGTAAACTTCTAAAAACAAAATAAACCTCTTTTCAAATGCATCCCTTGAGTTTGTGCACAAATATACATTTAAAGTGATGAAGTGAATGCCAAGCTCGTTGTGGTTGTTTTTCAGATAACATCGAAGTTTCCTATCTGAAGACTCTGACAAAAGAAAACGTAATGCAGTTCTACAGAGTGAGTAGCACAACCTTCTTTGTTTGCTGTTATGGTGCAGTGTTGTAACAATGTATCTTTTTAATCTCCTTGGACACTGCACATGCTCCACGCCCGCACTCAAATTGACATTGATCATTCCGTACACACGTGTGTACATGTGAATGGGGTGGTCAAACCCGGTTCTCTAACCAGTATGCGTACATGTTGGTTCAGCCTGTCTGGCCCTGGGTCTGCCTCTAAATAATGGCTGCTCGTTTTCAAACGCTTTCCCCCAATCGTCTCCTTCTCCTCAGCATCCTACTTCTATTCATAGCTGTGGGGGTGACACTGACATGGGCACGCTCGTAGCATATCAGCTGCAATAATGACAGGTTGTATCACAGCCTGCCTGTTTCAAGGGGATAAAGGGCCAAGGAGACATGACCAGTGACAAGAATTAGCATATCTCCCCATAGCAGAAGAGCTTTTCAGAGGCCCCATGCAGAATAAGCCTAATGCAAGTCTAATGTTTGTTTCAGTATCGGCGACAATCACAGAAGCAGACTTTTCTTGCTTTTGGTCTGAGAATTTACTCTGAATACAGATGAGTGTCTTCAATGTGATCATACTATATATATAATCTTAGGTGACATGAGTCATGAAGACATGAGGAAGTGACATTGACTTATTTTTTTTACAAACCTGACTCATGTCTTGAGGTGTCCCTATAATCATTTTCGGTGCTTGACTGATTAATTTGCCATGAAGAGCCATATTACCATATAAAGACCTGGGAGATTCACATGGTGCATTCAACAGAAACAAAATGTAACATTTTAACACAGGTGTTCATGAAAATGTCATGGTTTTTCATTAGCAACAATCTGCCGCTTAACATATGTTTTCTAATTTCCTCTCTCTGTCCTTGCAGGAACTGCTGGCAATAGATGCACCCAAGAGACACAAAGTGTCTGTACATGTTCTCTCTAGGGAGATGGATTCTTGTGAGTATTGCACTATAAGGGCTAGGGTTGGTTGTGTGTGACTGAAAAGTGGCTTGTTGGTCAAGTTGTTGTTTTTTATGTGTCAAAATGAATTGAACCTTGTTTTCATTTTAAGTGCTTATCCAGAGCGGCTTATAATAAAGTGCAAATGTTGAATAAGCTTCACCATCCTAGATCAGTAGGGACATGAAAAGCAGCCATTAGCAAGGATTAGATGGGTCAGAAACGGACAGTGTACCAATTATGCCACAGAGCCCTGGAATAGGAAAAAAAGGTTATATGTATGAATCAATTCACGGGCATATTCGAGTGAATAGAGGAATATTTCATGTAAATTTTACTGCGCTTATTGAAAGGAGATGTTTTCAGTCTATGATGGTATAGAGTGGCATTACTAATAGAGATGGAGGGACGGAGCACTAACATGTCATTGTCCTCTCCGCTCCAGGTCCCATTGTGGGCGAGTTCCCTGCCCAGAATGATGTCAACCTGGCTCCAGCTCCATCCCTGCCGCAGGTAATAATGGTCCTATGTTGTCTCTTAACCACGGGTTATATTTGATATGTCCACCTATTGACTGACTGTCTCTCTCAACAGCCTACTCAAGTGCAGGACATGACTGAGTTCAAGAGGAGTCTGCCTCTGTTTCCCCTGGCCAAGCCACACATCAACTTCATGGCTGCCAAACTGTAAAAGGGAGTGGCTGGCCCCCGATGGCCCAGAGCAGCATGGGTGTACTGGGCAAGCCCACTGGGGAACACGGCTCAGCCCCCTCCCCCGCTTTCTTAACCCCACCCCTATACCCCCTCCACCAGTCACTTGGAGTCAGGAACACACTCGGTTGACAAAGCCCGCATGTGTGAGTGTGTGCGCCCTCTTGGGTAAGCGTGACCGCTTGTGTGTATGTGTGGCAGGGCGGAGCCACTAGAGTGAGTGTATGTGTCACCAACGTAGTTGTGTTTGTCAGCATAACTGTGATCATGATTAGAGGTCGCATGACATCGGACTCGCCTCATGTATAATCTCTCAAAGTCGAGGAAACACGCATTCACAATACTGCGTTAGGCTGTTTTAGAGGAACCTAGTACTGACTTTAAAGACCTGACCAGGGCCAGATCCCTGTCAGCCATGTTTGTATATCCTTCAGATACTTCATGATAGAAGTGGGTTTTTTGTTTTTTTGTTTTTCATTGATTTATCCACAGAGACATGCTGCTTTTTAAATGAAGTGGAAGTTGTAGAGGTTATACTACATGGTACCTCCATGAAAATGAATTCCTTGATCTGACGCATGCTGGACCGGCAGCAACAAGGCAATATGATCTGCCCCCGAAATGTCACACAGACACTTTTAGATTACACCTGTACAACAGAATATTTTATTCAAATTTATGTATTTCGGAAAAATATATTTGCCTTACAAATATGGTTTTAATCCTGACATTAGTTTTGAGTAATTTTGTTCTTTTTATTTGCTTGTAAAACTGGTAAAATGTTGGGACCCTTTGAGGAGATATTGTGTATTGATAATTGTGTGAAGAAAAATATGCCCTGAATCTTTCTTAATCATTTTTTTTCTTTCTTTTTCGAGTCGTATTATTAAACCATCGTCTCAGGGGTACCACAAAGTTTATTTGCTTTTAACTTCTATTGTTTGAAAAAAAATAAACCCTTTTAATGATCCACATCCTTTACACTAGTAGTTTGGTCATGAGTGAGCAGTAAATACAGTACCTTGTATTGATACTTTGATCTGATGTCACGATGTATCTCTAATCTTCAAAAGAAGTTGAAGCTGTTCTCATGGTATGATCTAGGCCAGGAGATTCTCTCATTCGTACGTCTGCATTTGAGACTTAGTAGCTTGTGCCTTTCTTTTGGGCTTTATTTAGTATCTGGCAGCCTAGTTGGGGCTACATCAAACAGTGAGACCTCTCAGAAAATGTATTGTCCTCTCTAGAGTTGTCTGCCATGTGAGCCAGCTTGCACTGTACTGCTCTGGGTCACTCTTGGAATAAGATGCTGGTAATTTTCATCTCCTAAAAATGCTGCACCCTGAGAGAGAGAGAAAAAGGCCTGAATGTGGCTGTTTTGACATTAAAAAAGGCAGCTAGCCTTCTCCCTCAAAGAATCTTGTGAACATTTCCTGGTGTCTTAAGCAATACATTATGATGCAGGCCTGGGAACAGTGTGAGTAAATAAAAAACAAAAAGTATGCTGTACAGCAGCTGTATCTAATGTTCTCAGGCTTCAGCCTTCCTCCATTCTAGACCATGGAGAGGAGTTGTTCCGAGTGGTTGGCAATGCTTGGCTACTAGTCATGTCAGGGCCATGTATGCAGCAAATTCCGGGTAAATTTTTACACTAGGAGTTAAGTTAACACTCAGGAGTTTACTGTGTACAATCATGGCCTGCTCTCTCAGGTGCCTACCAGCCTTTCCAAGTCAAAAACACATCTGCCAACCACTCAGCTAAAAAAGGCAAAATTCAGCTTTATGCGTTTCTTTGCTTCCCCATTTACCCCATATACTTTTTCTCAGGCCTGCTTCATTCATCTGTGATGCTGCATTGTTTTGAAGGATGGGTGAAATGAGGTAATTATAAAAAAATATATATAATCTTTTGACGATCTCTTGGATTATGTGTTAAATTATAAATGTGTTTGATGTAGTACAGAAAGCTTAAAAGTTTTCCAGCATTTTACTACAGCCTAACTACCAGAGCAAAACATTAGTAATGGGTTTTAAATTCAAGTCAGATCCCAAAAGGTTCCCTTCTTCTTTGTGTTAAAAAGCATTTAGCCGTTATTTTTTTTCTTTTCTTTTGGGTGGAAACTCAAAGACACCCAGCAGCAGTTTACTTTCTCCTAGAAATAAACTCAAACAGGCCATACTAGCATGTAGGGGTGACCAACTAGTTTTTCATGTCAAGTATGCAGAAGATGGTAGAAGGCAAGCATTACATATTAGGCTTGGGTTTACTCCCTGAAGTTGACAGCCTGTATGTGGGTTTAGATAAGTGGCGTTAGATTCACAGAAACATTTTGTGGTTTCAGAGAATGTCTTTGTAAACTGACAGAAGATTGTGATGGGTTGACTCGTGTCAGGTTGTTTCATACAACGTTCATGGCCCTGTGATGCAAGAGTGCTGATGTGTTGAGTTTGTTCTTTTTATCGTCTCCTGGGTGTTTCTAATTAATAAATGATTGAATGGAACCTGTGTCTATGCTACTACATGATGCAACTCCTGCCCTACTGAACTCTCATAACTTATAGATCAAGGTTTTGGGAAAATAATTGTGTTCACATAATTGGCCATGAAACTAAATGCAGAAGCAAATGTCTGTAGAATACATTTGCACCACTTAAATATATATTGGCATAAAGGAGATTATTATTTGTTTTTATATAATATACAGTTAATGCATCAGAGAAGCTGAGTAGAGACAGTTCGTTGATCATAGGGCACCTGTCAGGCAGGCACCGTTAAAGGTAGGGTAAGTGATTTTCTTAGTTAAAATAAGTGTTAAATAGCTCTATATTCTGATAGTACTCATTGCTATAATAGTGTTTGTTCAGTAACAGTCTCCAGCTCTGAATTAAACAGAAAATGCATTTTCAGGACGGGATACCAATTTTAACCAATCAGGATGGAGAACTCAGACAGGATACAGATTTGAAATTGGATCTTCATGAAGGACTCATTTGAATAGAACATGGGAAAATGTAAATTATTTGTCAAACATCACACCAGATTGGCAGTGCAAATTACAAGTACAATACTAGAAAAAGTGCTCCTCGCAACACAGATCTCCGCCAGGTCAGGAAGGTTATTGAGGGCCAGCAATGTTCGGAATTCGCCAAGCAGGATGGAATTTGAAAAATCGGACGCAACCTTGTTGATCACTTGACTATGGAAATAATGTGTACCGATTTGCATGATGTTTGGACCAAATTTGTAGTAGTAACATAAAATATCATCAGAGGGGTTATGGCTTAATTTGTTAATTAAAGGGACTTTGAGTGGGCTACTTAGAAAAGCCCTAAAATAATGTCAGGTATTATTATTATTATCAATTCAACAGTCACATAACTGCATCTGCATCAGGCTGTACCAGGTGATACGTGTGGCATTTACTGTCTCTGCCATCACTTTGTTCTGTCTTCATTGTCCCGTGTCAATTGGGTAGAATTAATGCCTTGAAAACACAACGTTCACTTACCACGTCTAAAATGGCGTTGAGCGCCACATCCAGCCACACCACGGTGGGTTTTGTGTGGTCTAGAACGGGCCGTGTTGCCATGTACATTCTGTTTCCTTCTTTCATTCAGGTGTATTAAAATGTCAACGTAACTGCACACCTGTTTAAAACCTGAAACACAAGAGTGAACACAACTATGAATGAAAAAAAAAGTCAAATATGTACCACACACAAAATATCCATTAGCAAAGCAAAGCAAAAATAAGCCCAAAGTACGTTTGTTCTAAGCTGGTCCACCTGGCTCTCATTGGCCACTCTCAGTCAAAAATTGCAACCAACCACTCCAACCATTGCTCGACTGTTTACAAGACATAAAAATCTGGATGGCCACAAATTTCCTTCACCTGAATGATAACAAAACCGAAGTTATCATCTTTGGCAATACCACTTCCTCCGCCTCCCTTTCCCTTGGTACCCTCTCCCCCAACATCCGCCCCTCTGTAAAAAACCTCGGTATCATTTTTGACAGTTCTTTTAAATTTGATAAACAAATTGGTTCCGTTATCAAATCCAGCTTTTTCCAACTTCGTTTAATTGCCAAGGTGAAAGCATTTCTCCCAGCCAAACACCTAGAGATGCTCATCCACGCCTTTATTTCATCTAGGCTGGATTATGCAATGCACTTTATTCTGGTATCGATCAATCGCTGCTCAGGCGCCTGCAGCTAGTTCAGAATGCTGCTGCGCGCCTCCTCACGGGCACCAAAAAACTTGATCATATATCCCCAGTCCTGGCCTCTCTCCACTGGCTCCCCGTCAAATTTAGAATTGATTTTAAAATCTTAATAACTGCTTTTAAATCCCTCAATGGGATGGCCCCCCTTTATTTAACGGAGTTTGTGGAACACCACAACCCACCTAGAGCCTTAAGGTCAACTCACCTCTCTTTAATGACTCCCACAGTAACTGCTAAACTTAGAACCAGGGGCGACCGCGCTTTCGCCGTGGCTGCCCCCAGGCTCTGGAATGATCTACCCCTTGTTATTAGATCCGCCCATTCCATTGGGGTTTTTAAGTCCTTACTCAAGACTTACTTTTTTGACCTGGCTTTTAACCAAAATTAAGCTTTAACTTGGATTTGTTGTAATTGCTCATGATGTAATTGTACTTTGAACTGTATTGTGTACTTGTTGTTCTTGTTTTGTTGACCTGTACAGCACTTTGGTCGGCGACAGTCGTTTTTAAATGTGCTATATAAATAAAGTTTGATTTGATTTGATTTGATTAGCTGTGGTCATTGAGAGGCCCCATTTTGTGGTTCCACATATAGAAAGCCCATTCATTCAGCCCATAGAGGTTTCCGAAAAATATGTATTTATATACATTATTTTAAGCCTGGAACCAAGCCATCCAGACTCCTGGTGAATCATGACCATAAAATATTTGATTCTGTGTAAACACATATTTGAAAACCGCAAAAAAAGGTAGTTATTAAATATAGTATAGAATATAATAAAAAATGTAAATCATTTTTTAAACATTCTAACAACACAAATCTAGTACGGGGCTCCCCGGCACAAAACATTTTCAGATGGGGGTTAGGGGACAAATACATATTAATTTTGGGGTCCATGACAAATATTTGAGAACCACTGGTTAAAATAATTTAAATTTAAAATTGTGAAGCAAGCCCAAATGAGCAACTAAGTCCAAGAAACCACAACCCACACAACCAAATTTTACAAGCAAACATAAGCCCAAAGTACGTTTGTTCTAAGCTGGTCCACCTGGCTCTCGTTGGCTCTCATTGACTCTCATGACGTAGATGTTGGTACCTTCTTTTTATATACCTTGTTGTAATGCAGGTTATCAGTTGCCAGATTTTGCAAAAGAAACAAGCGGCTGTGTCGATAAAAACAAGCCCAAAAGAAGCAACTAGGCTAATTCTTTTCCACTTTTACATCGGCTGTTTGAAAATAGCAGATCAACAAGCTCACAACGTGTCACATCATGACACGTTGTGAGCTTGTAGATCTGCTATTTTCAAAAAATATTTGAAAAAAAAGTAAAATATTCAGTTTAAAAAAAAAAAAACATTTTATCAACACAAATCTTGTATGGGGGTCCCTGGCACCACATATTTTCAGTGTGGGTCTGCGACAAATACATATTAATCTGGGGGTCCTTGACATGAAAGAAATGTGGGAACCACTGGTTTAAAAAACATTAGAAGAAAGCAAGCCCAATGAAGTGACTACAATTTAAAAATAAAAAAAATAAGATGCTTATTTATAAGCAGACATGGCAACACGGGTATTAGGAGCTCCTTAGATCTTGCCGTTCTTTGCGGGAGCGTGACGTTGCTGTTCTCAAATTGCCGCGCGAGCTCTCCTCCCCCCCATACACACACACACACACACACACACAGACACACACGACGACGGTTTGTTAACAAGCGCTGCTTGTTTGGAAGTAATAAAAGACTCTTATAGTGAAATAAACAACTCATAATATAACTTTACTCGACATAGACGTCGAGTGTCAGTGCTTACCACCAGGCTGGTGAAAAAAAAGCTGCTAAAACACACTATGTGCTGAGCAGACTGTGGAAAGAGAAGTGAATTATCTCTCCATCCATCAAACAGGTGAGTTTTACTGCAGGTGTGTGTTAGCTTAGTGTCAACCTTTCCCATGTCAAGGACCCCCAAATTGACACTTATTAGCCCGCGGACACTCATTTGAAAAGATATGCCAGGACCCCCATAAGAGAAGATTGTTTACAGCTCTAGCAGTGATTCTCAACCATTTTAATTTCAAGGACCCCCTAGTTTGTCATGCATTTAGGCTACGGACCCCCATTTAATGAAATTTCTATCTCTGGGACCGTAATTTATATTGTAAAGTCAATGTTAATTTGAGAGTGTACAAAATGGAACCAAATGGACCCGGTTCCATTTGTACACCCTCAGAGTTGCAGACCCATAAGAGTCCCATTTGGTAAACTATCCATCATGTAGCTGGGGACCCCCTAGAACAGTGTTTGTCAACCTTTTTGGTGCCAAGGTACACCTGGCTTAGCCAAAATATCCCAGGGTACACCTAGATATATGGTGCGTATATATATATATATATATATATATATATATATATATATGTATATATATATGTATATGTATATGTATATGTATATGTGTATATATATATATATATATATATATATATATATATATATATATATATATATATATATATATATATATATATATATATAATATTTACTCTCATGTACACAAGATGTAATAAAGAAACCTTGAACATTACAAAATGTCTTTGGCCTACAAATATATAAACTTGGGTCAGTGCAATGAATGGAGAAGATGAAAAAAAAGGAAAGAGACAGTGCCTTGAATGAATATTCAAGGCAAAAAAGTACCATATGTCATTGCTATGCGCTAACTGCTAGCATCAAACTCCGCTAGAATTGATAGTTTTAAACTCTCTAAAATGGATCTAAAATGTTGTGCTTACCTCGACAATAAGTGTTGTCCCTATCTACTTCAATGGACTACTTTATAAGAATCCAGCTGTTTGCTGGATTCTTTTTTTTTAACGAGGCACATCGAGCGTGCGCGCACAACGAGCGTGCACACACAAACACACACACGCACACACAAACACACACACACACACACACACACACACACACACACACACACACATACACACACACACACACAGTCACACACACAGGCTGCAGGCAACCCTGGCAGTCAGTGGCTGCACAGGACAACATATTTGCATTCCTATGGGTGATGGTCGCTGCACTGAAAGGACTCGGCCGTGGCTGGGTGTGAAACGGATGATGGCCGTATCGATTGACGGACACGCTATTGTTCTCGAGGGGCTGGTTTCACACGTTCTTCAAAGCTCACGGTACACCTCGCAAGTATCCGCGGTACACTTACTGTACCATCTACCGCGGTTGACAATCACTGCCCTAGAACTCCCTCAAGGACAGTGATGCTATGCTCATTTGAGAAGTGGTTGCTCTCTATTTTAATGACGTGACGCGCACGTCGCTTAACACCTACAGTACAGGTCACACAATGGACAATTGATATGCATATAGGCTAATTCCTATGTTAATGTACCTGGCGTGAGTCGGGAGCCTTTGTAAACTTTGATGAAGTGTGAATTTAAAGTAGTTTTAAATCTATGCGTGTGCCTGCGCGTCCCCCTGGCCAAATAAGTGGTTGCTCGGCGTGCAACCCCGTCCACTGAGCATTGCACCCCTGCTCAAGGACCCCTGGGGGTCAACGGACCCCACTATGAGAACCAATGGCTTAGCTCAGTGGTTCTGAAACTTTTTCATGTCTAGGACCCCAAAATTGACACATAATAGTGGAAAAAGTACTCAAAGTCTGGAATTCCAAATGTACTTAAGTAAAAGTACAAACGTATTTGGTATCAAAATGTACTTAAAGTACCACAAATAAAAGTACTAAAATGTTAGAAAATAGCAGATCTACAAGCTCACAACGCGTCGCGAGCTTGTAGATCTGCTATTTTCAAATAGCCTAGGTATAAAATGGGGCTAAAGTGGTTAATGCATGTTTTATAATGTAATGATGTATATCTACAAAGTTACAAGTAACTAAAGATTTCAAATAATTGTAGTACAATATTTGATGGTTTTAGTGGTTACACAGATGCGTTCCCGGTTTTAATGGGTTAAGTAAATGTGCAATAACACATAAAACCCCCTCTCTGCTCTCTCTAGATGGCGAGCAACAGGTCGTGGCACGCCCGCTACCCCGTGCTGACCTACGTGCAGATCATGGTGTTCTTCAACGTGTTCACACCCTCCTCAGTCTGTCCGCCGAAGTGCTGCCGCATCCGCACGCTGGTGATGCAACTACTGCTGGACAAGCAGCTGGAGGTACAGTAGCAGCACACACAGTAAAATCAGAAAGTTAAAATGGGGCACTGATGGCCAGGTGGCAAGTACATATCATTGTGGGGGTCCTTTGACATGAGAAAAGTTTGAGAACCACTGATATTATAGCAAGATACGTTTAAAAAAATAATGTTAGGATTTATAATACATTTGTAGGATCCCCCAGAAGCAAAAGATTTGAGTTAAAAATGTTCGGTTTAAAACATATATATATATTAAAAGTTTGGGTTTGGGGTCTAAAAGATTAGGCTCCAAGAAAAGCTTAGGTTCGGGGCCCCAACACATGCTACAAGGCCCCAACTACAAGCTCACAACGCTTCGCACTGCAAGGTGTTGTGAGCTTGTAGATCGGCTATTTAAAAAAATGTTGCCTTTCTTGTAATATTTGACAATTTAGCCAATGTTTGACCATTTTTTATAGTGTAGTTGGCTACTTCTGACGCAGTAATGGTTTATTAGTTTATTTTTATTTGTCATTTTAGAGGTATTAAAAAGGTCTTAAAAGTCCTTAAATTGTAACTTTAGAAAATGTTCAAATATCCTGTATTCACTTATACTGTATGTTGGTTTGTTTACTGTTGAGTGAGAAAATAATGTTACACAATAAGCTAATCATCTGGGGACCCCCAAAATAATTTGGACCCCCAGTTTGGGAACCATTGTTCTACTACTATGCTCAATCTAGGCATTATCATTGTATTGTGTAACTGCTGTTCTACTTTTATGGCAGTAGTATGGCATACTTTACAGTAATACAAACGTTTAAAGGTGGGGTAAGTGATTTTCTTTTGTTAAAATAAGTGTTAGATAGCTCTATATTCTGATAGTAATCATTGCTTTAGAGTGTTTGTTCAGTAACAGGAGTCTCCATGTCTCTCCAGCTCTACAGAAAATGAATTTTCAGGTCAAGATACCAATTTTATCCAATCAGGATAGAGAACTCAGACAGGATACAGATTAAACAAGTGAAATTGGAAGTGATGACACAAATAAATGAGCAGACACAATTGGAACTGGAACACTATACAAATTAAATAAATGGGCACTATCTCCTGATTGGCTGAAACTTTGTCACCTACAGTACCTGAAATAAAATGTATGTTCTGTTTATTAAAGAGCTGGAGAGACTGGGAGGCTCCTGTTACTGAACAAACACACTATCAGAATATAGTGCTTTAGCCTTTTAACAAAACACTTTTTCAACCCAAAAATATCACTTACCCTACCTTTAAGAAAATGTAAAAATGCAATGTTGAAAATATTTTGATGAATCTAAATGGCGTTTTTTTTGTCAATATCTCATCTGCTTTTAGAAGCAATTGAAAATACAAATGATGTTGCGTAGCCTATACTTTGTTGATGCCCCCTAGGGGCACTGTGCTTGAATATCTGTCAGCTCTCCAAGATGATCAAAAGCTTAAGACTTAATGCCACTTTTGTTAAAGGACACCTTTGTTTTTTTACAACCAAGGTTTATATTTTAGCTTGTAATTAAAGTAAATAAAAGGTGAGTGTTATTTTTTTTTCATTTACTGCTTTCTATAGTTTTAGCAATTTTCGTGATATTTTTTACAGTGGGCGGGGGCATTCTGTCCGGTGGCTAAATATGCCTTTTTTTACACAATAAAAAAGGTCCTGTGGTCTTTGATGGCCAGATGTGAGTTATTGGGGGCTAGAAGAGCTACTGTAAATAATAATAAAGAAAACACTGGGTTATTGTGTAGAAAAAGGCATATTTAGCCACTGGACAGAATGCCCCCGCCCACTGTAAAAAAAGATGGCGAAAATTGAAAAAAAAATAACACTCATCTTTTATTTACTTTAATTACAATCTAAAACATAAACCTTGGTTGTAAAAAAACAAAGTTGTCCTTTAACCACTTGAACCCCCAGCATCCCTATTCTGGGGGGAACGTTCAGCAAAAATAGCCGATCTACAAGCTCACAGCGCGTTGTGAGCTTGTAGATTTGCTATTTTTGGCGAATCGATTTGTGTAGAGTGAAAGAAGAGCATACCAAATGCGCTCTTTACAGGTCAGTTTTTATCAAGTATAGAGCGTTTAAGTGGTCCTGAATTTGCATCCTAACAAAAGCTTATTCATCCTAGTGTATGACGGAGGACAATTTCACGATAAATTAAAATCTCTGCGATACGATTATTGTGACAGTTGTGACAGGATACAGTATACGTATACAGTAAACATATTGCCTCAATTCACTGGCTCCCTGTACATTTCAGAATGATTTTTCAATGATATTTCAAGAAATAGCAGATCTACAAGCTCATGTGCCGAGCTTATAGATTTGCTCACTTTAATTAATGTTTGTTTGTCCTTCTTTCTTTCTTTCTTTCTTTCTTTCTTAGAGTGGAGACAGACTGTGCCGTTGAAAGGCTCAACCCGAGGATGCCCTTAGAGATGGAGATCTCTCTCTATCCATGGATTTGTTTGCATGGGGGATTCCTCCGCGCCAACGGCCCTGGTCTTCGGTGGTCTCCACCGTGGATTGATTGCCGATTGACGCAAAATTCCACGACAGTGTGTATGATGTGTCTTCATTGATGCAGAATTCCACGACAGTGTGTATGTGTCTTCGGTGGTCTCCGCCGTCGGCCTCCACCGAAGACCTCGGCCAGCCGGGGGTTTCCTCTGAAGACGACTCTAAGTAGGAACCTCTTTTCCTTTTCCTTTGCTGGATGCTGCAGCTGCTTCATGCTGCAGTTTGTTGGATGCTGCTTGTGGTGTTGGTGTTGGATGCTGATTGTGTCGTATGCGTGCTGATGTGGTTAAAGATGTTGCTCTGCTGCTTTTTTCCCAGGTATTTTTTTTCAGGTTGTGGAATCAAACGGCGACGTTGAATCTACGACTATGTTGGTAGTGTAGTGTTGTGGCTGTTAGTTAGTGTGTGTGAGAGAGATAATTTGCATTCAATATGTTTTTAGACATAGGCCTCTGTAAATCCGGGCATGAACCTGGTAATTTGGGGGGGGGGGGGGGTGGCAGGCGGGCGTTCACACTAATCACATGACGCTGCTACATTTTAATCAATGACGAGCCACATTTTTCATTTAAAAGTTTAATTTCTTGCCCGAAGAAGATCAAGAACATGTCGATGTGTTCCAACATACCTGAAATGAGTCAACGAAAAGCACATTTTGAATGATTTCTTCAGTCTTCAGTGAGAAGATGATTGATTTGACAACGCTGGACATCACTTATCACGATGTCTGGGAAATAGTTTTAGGCCAAAAACAAAACACAGAACAAACTAGAAAAAGTGCTTTCCGCCAGGTCAGGTAGGTTATTGTGGCCTCCTAGTGGCGCTAAATGTGAAAAGGGTGCCATTTCTTCTTAGGCCTTGCATGGCAATCGTACTCTGCATTAATGATTTGAGGCATTTTGTTCCAAAAATATGTTTTGCTAAATTAGACCTGCTGGTGGCACTATAACAGGTCAATGTTAAAAGGGTGGCATTTGTTCCTCAACATAGTGTGAATGTGCATGCAAAGTTTTGTTCATGATTTGCGGCATTTTGTTCAAAACAAGCCACTACTGCAAACTTTGGATGTGAATCTCAGCCAATCAGGATGTAATCAGAAAAATCAAACAGATCCGTCTTGATCACATGACTTTAGAGATCATGTGTACCGATTTGCGTGAAATTTGGATAAAATCGGAGTCATATAAAAAAAGGTTTTGCTGATAAGTCGGCCTCCTGGTGGCGCTATAAAAGGAAAAATGCAGGCCAATGACCTTTAGGGAGTGCGCATACAAAGTTTTACACAGATCGGTGCATTTATAGATAAAAACACAAATCGGCCTGTTTTAGCGCCACCATGAGGCTGATTTGAAAGTTCAAATGGCATTTCTTCCTCGGCCTAGTGGGAATGTGCGTGCAAAATCTCATGGAAACTGCATGCTGTGTTCATGATTTGAGGCATTTTGTTCAAAACAGGACACTCCTGCAAACGCTGGAAGACATTTTTAGCCAATCAGGATGGAATATGAAAAATCTGAAAGACACATTTCCGTTTAATGACAATAGATATACACAATAAGCGTTCTCAAAGTTAGTTTGTGCTCTTCAGTAATACCTGAGATGGCAAAATCCAAGTGCTTTGGTTGCAAAATTAAACAAGTCTCCGCCAGGTCAGGTAGATTATTGTGGCCTCCTGGTGGCGCTATAATAGGCCAATGTGAAAAGGGTGGCATTTCTTCTTAGGCCTTGCACGACAATCAGACACTGCATTCATGATTTGAGGCATTTTGTTCCAAAAATGTGGTTTGCTAAATTAGACCTGCTGGTGGCGCTATAACAGGCCAATGTGAAAAGGGTGGCATTTCTTCCTGGGCCAAGTGGGAATGTCTGTGGAAAATTTCATGGAAATCGCACACTGCGTTCATGATTTGAGGCATTTTGTTCAAAATGAACCAATCCTGCAAACTTTGGAAGCCAATTTTAGCCAATCAGGATGGAATATGGAAAATCAGACAGATCCGTGTTGATCACATGACTATAGAGATACTGTGTACCGATTTGCGTGTTTTTTGGACAAAATCTGTAGGAGTAATAGCAAAAAATGTGTTTTGCAAAAGTCTGCCTCATGGTGGCGCTATGACAGGCTGATCTGAAAAATGTGGGGCAGAGGTTCTGCTGTGGCATCCAGGGAGTGTGTGTGAGCAGTTTCACAGCGACCGGGCCAACGGTGGCGGAAATTAGCTGGTCACAGACAGAAGGACGGACACACGGACGGACGGACGGACGGACGGAGGGTAAAACATACTCTCTCGCCATGCCTTCGGCCTGGCGGAGACAATAACTCATGTATAACATACAGTATTGTACACATACTTTATGTTAACATGACAACATTTCATTTCTTATTAATTGGGTGATTATATAATTCTGTAACATTTAAAAGAATGGGGAAAAAGTAAATGTGTGCACATTCACAGCTACAATGGTATCAAATAGTTAACAAAAGTAGCAGAGTTGACCAGACATAGAAAAGGTATAATGATTTATTAGTAACATGAAGGGCTTGTGAATCTGCTATAAATGGGGCTGAAGTGGTTCATGTTTTATAATAATCAAAATCTACAAAGTAACAGGTAATTTAAAGTTTTCTAATAATTCTAGTGGAGTAAAAGTACATGTACTTAGTTACTTTCCACCACTGTCGATATTAGAGTTAGGGTAGTAGTTTATTTTTTATTGTCGTGCACTTTCAGGTGCTATTCAGCCACTGGATGTCGCACTATATTCAACAACACCGACCAAATCACAAAGACCAAACGAAGCACGCGTCCAATGAAGTCGTTGTCGTCGCTTGCAGTGGGCTGGAGTGGGAGGAGTCAGTCAAGTCAAGTGGTCCATCTTTCGTGGTTACACTTGGTAGAGCAGTAGTTCCCAAACTGTGGGGGTCCATTTTTATGGGTCGTAAGTAAATATCCCCTTTATTTTATTTTAATTTAAATCTTGTCATGGATTTAAAACAAATTCTTAATTTTTCAAAATGTCTTAAACAAATGCCAAAAATCTAAGAAATTCTATAAATTCGAAAACAAATGTTTAAGAAATAGTGAAAATAGCCGATCTACAAGCTGAAAAAGCAGAGCTATTTTCACTAGTTTGGGTCACGGCCCACATTTCTCTTTTGGATCTTGAGCTAAAAAGTTTGGGAACCACTGTGGTAAGAAGAGTAATTAATTCCTTTTGCAATATGTTGCATGATGGGAGGTATCGGTACAAAATACATTAGACAGGCTGCTAGTGCTACAGCTTGTCTCCTGCCACATTGGCATATTGCTGTTTTTCTATAGGCTAGCATGCATGGCCATATATTTGTACACAGCCAAATCATCTGTCAAAACGATCAAACACAACAAAGCTTGAGTGCTTATTTGCATTGCGGTCCCGTCCTTTGAGTGTATAATGTATGTAACTGCGTGCTGCGGCAGGAGGAGTCCCGTAGCGTCTAACGGTCAAATCCTGTCCAATTATGTCACCTGTTTGACACCACGGGTGTGAGAATGCGTTAATAGGTTCAGCTGCAGTTGATTTCGCATTCACTGAACAAACCTGTAGTCCAATGCTGTTTTTTTAGCACTAGACTAGACTTTCACTCAAATCTAGTCCTACATTACGTTGATCAGAGCAATGGTCATCGATCCATATGGCCATTTGAAGTGTTAGACACTGCTTTAATGCTAATGCAGTGCCACATGTGTGCAATTTCGTTTCATGCCAGACGCCCATAAAGTGTTTTTACCAAGTTTGGTATGGATTGGGGCCCCTATCTGGTGTTACTATTCTCATGAAATTTTGAAGCTGACAATTTCCTCAGCTGTTATTGGGGCTTAAAGTTTTAGTTTCTGTTCGATTGACACTGTTGGGTATCCCAAATTGGAGAGTAATGATTCAATCTGTCTGCTCTCCTGATTCGTATTCTGAGATTCTGATAACATTATCTAAAAATATTGTTAATGTCAGTAGTACTACTACTGCAGTGTGTAGTATTTCTTGTTGGTACTGCAGGGATAGTGTTTATGGGTATCTTAATATATTTTGTCTATGTTTAGATAAACAAAGTATATCAGAGACAGTGGGGGCAGTAGCATGCCACTTGGACACCAATCTGGGAACCCATCGCCAAATAAAAAGGAAAAACAGCGCCCTCTGCTGTTTTTTACTCTTTCACTTGGCTCTGGGCCGAGCTTAATGTAGCACCCGTGCGCAAGGAAACCGGGGTTTTGGTCTGCCCTCAGCGCTCCACTTCCGGTGGTGCGCTTATGTTTTCATTCCCACTAACAATATTTCTACACGGAACACTAACACCACTTCTCCCAGAGAACATGGATCGTTTTGGTTATAAGCCCACTTGTTTCTATGATGAAAGGGCAAGTTAAAATGTGAACATCTTTCCGTGGTTTTGTCTGCTCCAAGGACGCTATTGTTAAATGAGTTTCGGTTTG
The DNA here is from genome assembly GCF_963454915.1 of Gymnoscopelus microlampas. NCBI lineage: Eukaryota > Metazoa > Chordata > Actinopteri > Myctophiformes > Myctophidae > Gymnoscopelus > Gymnoscopelus microlampas. The sequence continues at coordinate 20,282,282 of NC_139950.1, forward strand.
TTTTCAGTGGGAAGGGAGCGCAGAGACAGTAAATCCCGCCCACTACATTTGATTGGGTAAAACGCGGCCCGCTTCCTGATCTGAAGGCACGCCCACTTGTAAGCTAATGTGCGCACGTTCTGAACGGGGCTCTCGACAGATTCAGTAGGGTAGCTCTGAATCTGTTCTTGAGAGATTACTTGGACACAGGCCGGGGTCTGATCAGCCTCGGTCAGGTCACCTGGAGGAGGGTTGTCTGTTGCATGACCTGAAAAACACCCAGTGACTCCAGGTAACAACACTGATGATGTGTCCAAGTTTGTGTATCAGTTGATGTTTTATTAACTATTATGGTATGGTATTGATTGAACCTGATGGATAGAGAGATGACTTGAACCATGTTATTGTCATCAACCCCTTGTCAAGGTCAAGTGAAACGCGCTTCATACTTACGTAATTGGGATTAGTAAAATCCCAATTTTCTGATTGTTTTCAATTCATTGTGCAGTCAAAATTTAGAATGTATCCAGGCATGTTGCACACAAATGATAAAGGATGAGGAAAGGTCATGCCATTTTCAACTATGTTCTAAATGTCCTTTAATCCTCAGGGTAAAAGTAAAATTGTGAAGGAATGGCTGTATAAAACTTGTCTGAAAAGAGCCTCTATTAAAAGTAGCTGAGCCCTGCAGGCATCATGCTGAGCAGCGCCCCAGAGACCTACTGAACCCTGGGTACTGTATCTTAGCCGGAGGACATTCAGCAAAGTCTGTAAGTCACTTAAGACATACACAGCCTAAAACTTTATACAACTACCACTTTTGAAGTTGTTTTTCCCCACCATTATTTATTTAACACTCCTCCCCTGTATTAACCCCCAAGTGAGTGATTTCTCAATGATGCTTGTGTTCCCCGGTCCACATCTCCGGGTCACAGAGGAGCTGGCCAGCGCGCTATTGAAATGCCTTGTCACTGGTGTGTTCATTACTGTCTGAAATAGTGGATTTAGTGACACCATGTCCACCACGGTGGAATGAAAAGAGAGACATTTTGGCAGCATGTGTTTACAACAGCATGACCTCATTGCTAATGGCTTTTTCAGTCCCATGGTAGTGCTACCCAGTACCATAGTGAAACGGTAAATATCTTCTTTAACTACTGGTCAAAGTGTGTGTTGATTTGATTTACATTATCACACATTACGGAGGATTACAGTAGATTTAGTTTTACAATAGATTTCTCAAACAAATGTTAATCATCAAATGCCAATTTTTTTATCACTATGTGTTAATTATTTAGACCATATATTTCAAATTTAAATGTGTTGCAGTGGTGCTTCCAGTTAGTGTACTAATAACCAATTAAGGGTTTGTATGTGGCTCATGATGACCTTAGTCAGATGTTGCCTCCTCCGTCTGCCCTCCCCTCTGATGCTAATCAGACAGTAATAACATTCTGTAGGGTGTGTGATCAGTGATGCCTGCGCCATTATTTTCAAATCTTGTAGTGTGTGCAAGTTTGAGATTAGAGAGAACTGTGAGAAGTTTTCCTTATGTGCGTGAAGTGACCCAATTTCAAAATGGGTTAGGATTCCTGCAGTGTGACGCTGGCTTAAGCTATGCATGTGCAAGTCTCAAGCAAGACTTGACATGCAAGTCTCAAGCAAGACTTGACATGCAAGTCTCAAACTAGGCTCAAACTAAGTCACTGTGTTTAGACTCAAGTCAAGTCACCATGAAAGAAGTGCTTAAAATAAGAGAGAAAGGAGTACTATGGCAAGCCATGTCATGTCATGAACTGCACCTGTTAGTTATTTACTTAGTATCTACAGCTATGGACAGGTATGGTTAGGATTTTATTAATACCAATACCGCTATTGATATTGTTTATCAGCACACCAATACTTATCAGCACTCTTTTGAGTGCAAAATACAATACAATACTAAATGTTAAGAAATGATTAGCACTGGTACCATTATATATCCGTTTGGGCAAAAAAAATAAACAAATAGTTTATTGTTTATTTTTATGAAATAGTGGTTTTCTCAGACAAAACATGCTCTTGCTGAGCTATGATTAGCATGAAAGCAGCACGTGGAGGATCTCAAAGTAACTGGAATTACCATTTTATTTTTCTGTTTTAAGGATTGGGCATTTAAGTTTAGTTGTATATACTGTTCTGCTGTTTTGTTTTTACTAGTGATCAATGTATACTCAGGATTTAAACAATGTGGCCTTCAGGTTCAAGGACAAAGAGCGACCCCGCGGCTACACTTCCAAAGTGGCTGGTTTAACGCACGTAGGTCCTCTCTTTCATCTGCAGAGTTTGTCTCCAGGGCAACACACTGCAGCTCATTATGTCTGCGAGTGATGTCATCAGGCTGGTGCTTCTGCCTACATCCATGACTTATAGAGAAGATGGAGTCCTTGCAGAAGCACAGCCCAAATAGACCGACTAGAAATATGTTCAAATGTGTTCCGGTAGCTAATTTTGTTCATCGTAGGATGAAACGACCGATGAAACTGTTTGCATCTGAAAGCCTGTCTCAAGCCATTGCCCTTCCCTGCATTGGATTCCCTAGATGACATATGACAATGACATAAGTAGACTGAGGTTTGTCTTACTTCCAGGGTTTATATTCTGTTCTACCGTTCAAGGTTGTGTTTTATTGTGTACAGGTACACAAGAGTAAAACGTATTTTTGTTTGGCTTCCGTTTCAGAGAGAGTGCAAAAAAACAACAACATCAGAGTATGTACTGTTACACGTGCACAAGCTTGGTATATTATATACACCAACAGCATTTTTCAGCAGATGCCACAGTACTTTATGTAAACAACTTCACAGTATCTTCTATATACAGCAGTTTAGGTAGGAACAGTTCAAGCATATCAAAGTGCAAGAAAAAGAGGAAGGAGGTGTGTGTGTGTGTGTGTGTGTGTGTGTGTGTGTGTGTGTGTGTGTGTGTGTGTGTGTGTGTGTGTGTGTGTGTGTGTGTGTGTGTGTGTGTGTGTGTGTGTGTGTGTGTGTTGGGGGGGGTGTTAGCGTTTCCTTTTGTCCTGATTTATTTTTTATTATTGTCAGATCGTTCATGTGCCTGATTATACGGGGAAAGAAGCTTTTTAGCAGTCTGTGCCAGTGGCTCTGAGACTGCGTACCCACTTTCCATGCGGCATTATCTGAAACAGTCTGTGGTTCTGATTCTGATTCTGTTGGGATGGCTTGGATCCTTGATGATGCCGCGAGCTTTGCTGACACAACGTTCGTCGTATAAGGCTTGGATGGGGGGGAGATCACATCCACTGATGCATTCGGCTGTAAGCACAAACCTTTGCATTGCCTTGCGGTTGAGGCTGGTTCAGTTGCCATACCAGGTAGTGTGAAGCAGCCAGTCAGGATGCTCTCGTGGTGCCTCTATAGAAAGCTCTTAGGACTTTGAGACCCATGGCAGCTTTCTTCAGTTGTCTGAGAAAGTAGAGGCGTTGTTGTGCCTTCTTCACCACCCACTCTGTCTGCACATCCCAGGTTAGGTCCTCAGTGATGTGCACCTCCAGGAATTTGAACCACCTGACGTCGTTCTGACAGGAAGTCGAGGATCCAGCTACAAAGGCTTGGGTTTAGGCCCAGACTCTAGTTTGAGGGGAATTATGGTATTGACCACTTGGTTGGAACTGAACATGGCCACAGGGATTATGGTATTGAACGCTGTGCTATAGTCTATGAACAGAATTCTCACATAGGATTTATCTCTCTCAAGGTGTGAGAGGGTGGTGTGAAGGGATTTAGCAATGGCTTCGTCCGTGGATCTGTTAACCATGTACTTTGCTTTTCTGCTGTCAGTACTTTGCATCATACAGGCCACAATTCAGCACAGTACCTCTCACAACAGCTGAGGTTTATTGAAATTGATCCGGTCATATACTATATTTGGCCCGAACATCAAAGAATCACTTGCTATGTAGCCCCGAAATGTCATCCACTTTGCTCTCACCATTCCTGTTTAAAGTGTCTTCCTAAGGAGATAACAAAAACACTTTTTTTCTGCCCTGCTGTGATGTTTAGATCAAATATTGCTTCTACATTTTCTGCAAAGTGAATGTGAGGCAACGCTACTACATAGTAGCCTGCAGATTACATTTCCTCTCCAGCTTCAAAAGCCTATTTGTTACTACTTTGTGATAGATACCCAGTGGACACCTTATCCAGTTTTGCTCTCAGTGGACGGCACTTGCAGGCATCCTGATATGATTTCACCTTGGCTATCAGTGGAGTGTGATGTATTCTTAAACTGATCTGTTATGTTTGTAGAACACTGAAACACTGAAAAACACTGATAAAGTATTATGCCAAGGTACTGACCTTGTCATTTGACAACAAAGGTTTATGCTCTTAGGTCTATTATTTGCTCGTTCCAGTTGACGCAACACATCGTTGAAATATAGAGCCAGACAGTTATGTGGAGGGAGTACGGTTACGTTATTGAATTTACTGAAAATAATAACCACATTTGGCTGCTAATAAACGCCATTGATCAGATTTTACATTGACCCCACTAACAGCCATTGACTGGATGTTTGCAAGAGAGCTCACTATTCTCAGCACTACGCCACTACTTTGCGATTGATCAATGCCAAGGTCCCAGTTTAACATGGTTTCCCAGTGCTGGCTATTGATTTACCATCAATGCCACGGATTCTAAACATAGATGTCAAACAGGAAAGCGCCGTCCTCTGAGCGTAGTTCCTGATCACTTGTTGTTGTTTGAGAAATGCTGCTCAATGTGCTCATGCTATGTAGGCCTATATATACGTGACACTTGCACATTTGATTGATCCTGTTACATCTGCACATGGTCACTTTGCACATTTGGGTGAACATTGCTGTTTTGATCAGAAATTGACTGCACACAGAAAGCTGTTAATTATGATAAGTTACTGTGCCTGTCTAAGTCAAGTTCCTAAGTATTAGTGTATTGTCCTATCACTGTATATTTGTATATTTTCTATTTTATTTTCTAGCATTAATATATTTTTCGTTAATGTTGTCCCAACAACATTTTGCTGCTTGTACCTGAAGTCAGTGACAAATAAAAAAATATAATTAGAATTATACTTAAATTACAATCACGAAAACCAAGCAAGGCTGAACTGAACTGATCTAGAACTGTTCTTTCTATTTCTGCTCCATTCAGCAGCGGGTACCGGGGATAGTGCTGGCAGACACGCACTCACACTCTATTTTGCCCCTCACTTAATTCCAAAGGCTGTTTCATTTTGGTTGTTTTGTTGTCTTCTTTCCTGACTCCTGCCTGTTTTGGGTAGCTAGGTAGAGAGCGCAAGAATAAATCAAAACTATTTCACTTATGGTGCAGCACCCGTTGACGCCACTAGTAGGGACTTGGGTGCCCTGAGCAATTGCCTAAGTTGCCCCTTCCTAAAGTTGTACACAGCTGACCAGATATTGACAAGAGTTTTCACATATCTTGTAGGTAGCAACAATAAACAAAAGTATATGTAAGTTCTACTAAGGTCAACCTAGCTTTCAGACACACTTTATGTAGCTGTCAAACAAAGGATTTATCCTCAGGCCTTTTATTCAGCTTTCTCAATTCTTTAGTTTAGTTTTTCTAGTTCAGACTTTAGTTTAGTTTTTCTAGTTCACGTGTGTGTGTGTGTGTGTGTGTGTGTGTGTGTGTGTGTGTGTGTGTGTGTGTGTGTGTGTGTGTGTGTGTGTGTGTGTGTGTGTGTGTGTGTGTGTGTGTGTGTGTGTGTGTGTGTGTGTGTGTGTGTGTGTGTGTGTGTGTGTGTGTGTGTGTGTGTGTGTGTGTGTGTGTGTGTGTCTGCGTGTGTGTGTGTGTGTGTGTGTGTTTCCCTGTGTTTTCATACATTTCTGCATGTGCTTTCTCAGAAATGGGCAAACACCAACCTCAATTGCAAGTTGAAGTTACCTATGAAGAATGAGTTCATCCCTAATAACTTTGAGATCTACCCTCTGGAGAAAGACTCTCCAGCCTTCCCCACTTTAATCAAGGCAAGTGTTTCTGCTCGTTACTTCATGCCAGCAGACAGTCCTGAAAGCTTGTCTGCATATTTTGGTCGGAGAGTCTCTGTTCTTCCTCTTTCATATGATAAGGCAGTGTCAGGATTGAGACCTGAATTTAGCACTGGCACTGCCATTGCTGAGATCAGATAAGTTATTAACTACGGCTTATATGTTCTGCTCTCTAGAGGAATGACTGTGGAGAAAAGCCCTGGTACTTAACTTTTTTCCTTTTTTCTTTAGTGTTATACACCCTGCTGACTACAAATACTAGCAGTAGTAGCAGTAATAACATAATTTGCTGATATTAAAGTAATTAAACCGAATGTATTAGAACCAGCCAGCACACATATATTGCTGTGTTGTACTTGCATTGCTGCTGACTCCTGTGCAAATCTTCTACAAAATAGACTTTTGAATGCAAATGAGTACAGAGAGAGAGAGAGAGAGGTTATTTAATTCCTCTTCAGGATACTGCCATGAGCAAGGTTTGTTTGAACATTGAGTTCTTCAGGTGCGTAACTAGGTCCTCAAGGACAAAAACAGCTGGCTGATTTTATTGATTCTCAAAACTCATCTAAGCTAATGCGTTTAGATAGTGTGTCCAGATAGTGTTCAGAGGTCAGAAGAGGAGGAATAGTGAAACTGGAATCTGAAACACTGAAAAACACTGATAAAGTATTATGCCAAGGTACTGACCTTGTCATTTGACAACAAAGGTTTATGCTCTTAGGTCTATTATTTGCTCGTTCCAGTTGACGCAACACATCGTTGAAATATAGAGCCAGACAGTTATGTGGAGGGAGTACGGTTACGTTATTGAATTTACTGAAAATAATAACCACATTTGGCTGCTAATAAACGCCATTGATCAGATTTTACATTGACCCCACTAACAGCCATTGACTGGATGTTTGCAAGAGAGCTCACTATTCTCAGCACTACGCCACTACTTTGCGATTGATCAATGCCAAGGTCCCAGTTTAACATGGTTTCCCAGTGCTGGCTATTGATTTACCATCAATGCCACGGATTCTAAACATAGATGTCAAACAGGAAAGCGCCGTCCTCTGAGCGTAGTTCCTGATCACTTGTTGTTGTTTGAGAAATGCTGCTCAATGTGCTCATGCTATGTAGGCCTATATATACGTGACACTTGCACATTTGATTGATCCTGTTACATCTGCACATGGTCACTTTGCACATTTGGGTGAACATTGCTGTTTTGATCAGAAATTGACTGCACACAGAAAGCTGTTAATTATGATAAGTTACTGTGCCTGTCTAAGTCAAGTTCCTAAGTATTAGTGTATTGTCCTATCACTGTATATTTGTATATTTTCTATTTTATTTTCTAGCATTAATATATTTTTCGTTAATGTTGTCCCAACAACATTTTGCTGCTTGTACCTGAAGTCAGTGACAAATAAAAAAATATAATTAGAATTATACTTAAATTACAATCACGAAAACCAAGCAAGGCTGAACTGAACTGATCTAGAACTGTTCTTTCTATTTCTGCTCCATTCAGCAGCGGGTACCGGGGATAGTGCTGGCAGACACGCACTCACACTCTATTTTGCCCCTCACTTAATTCCAAAGGCTGTTTCATTTTGGTTGTTTTGTTGTCTTCTTTCCTGACTCCTGCCTGTTTTGGGTAGCTAGGTAGAGAGCGCAAGAATAAATCAAAACTATTTCACTTATGGTGCAGCACCCGTTGACGCCACTAGTAGGGACTTGGGTGCCCTGAGCAATTGCCTAAGTTGCCCCTTCCTAAAGTTGTACACAGCTGACCAGATATTGACAAGAGTTTTCACATATCTTGTAGGTAGCAACAATAAACAAAAGTATATGTAAGTTCTACTAAGGTCAACCTAGCTTTCAGACACACTTTATGTAGCTGTCAAACAAAGGATTTATCCTCAGGCCTTTTATTCAGCTTTCTCAATTCTTTAGTTTAGTTTTTCTAGTTCAGACTTTAGTTTAGTTTTTCTAGTTCACGTGTGTGTGTGTGTGTGTGTGTGTGTGTGTGTGTGTGTGTGTGTGTGTGTGTGTGTGTGTGTGTGTGTGTGTGTGTGTGTGTGTGTGTGTGTGTGTGTGTGTGTGTGTGTGTGTGTGTGTGTGTGTGTGTGTGTGTGTGTGTGTGTGTCTGCGTGTGTGTGTGTGTGTGTGTGTGTGTGTGTGTTTCCCTGTGTTTTCATACATTTCTGCATGTGCTTTCTCAGAAATGGGCAAACACCAACCTCAATTGCAAGTTGAAGTTACCTATGAAGAATGAGTTCATCCCTAATAACTTTGAGATCTACCCTCTGGAGAAAGACTCTCCAGCCTTCCCCACTTTAATCAAGGCAAGTGTTTCTGCTCGTTACTTCATGCCAGCAGACAGTCCTGAAAGCTTGTCTGCATATTTTGGTCGGAGAGTCTCTGTTCTTCCTCTTTCATATGATAAGGCAGTGTCAGGATTGAGACCTGAATTTAGCACTGGCACTGCCATTGCTGAGATCAGATAAGTTATTAACTACGGCTTATATGTTCTGCTCTCTAGAGGAATGACTGTGGAGAAAAGCCCTGGTACTTAACTTTTTTCCTTTTTTCTTTAGTGTTATACACCCTGCTGACTACAAATACTAGCAGTAGTAGCAGTAATAACATAATTTGCTGATATTAAAGTAATTAAACCGAATGTATTAGAACCAGCCAGCACACATATATTGCTGTGTTGTACTTGCATTGCTGCTGACTCCTGTGCAAATCTTCTACAAAATAGACTTTTGAATGCAAATGAGTACAGAGAGAGAGAGAGAGAGGTTATTTAATTCCTCTTCAGGATACTGCCATGAGCAAGGTTTGTTTGAACATTGAGTTCTTCAGGTGCGTAACTAGGTCCTCAAGGACAAAAACAGCTGGCTGATTTTATTGATTCTCAAAACTCATCTAAGCTAATGCGTTTAGATAGTGTGTCCAGATAGTGTTCAGAGGTCAGAAGAGGAGGAATAGTGAAACTGGAATCATTTCACACATTTTAGTCATTTAATTCCTTTCGCTGCCATTCAATATCAGCCACGTGGTGGATGAAAAAGTCTCTCTTCCTATGGTACAAGAATGAAGCCAAATGGTGCAGTTACACTGACGTAGTTATAGTCACAGCTTTGCCGAGGCAAGGGTCCAGAAAGCAAGTTAAAAATGGAACTGTGTCCAGAAGGCCTGATGGCTATGAGTAATAATCTCCGGCACCGCTGGCCCGATCGACGTGAAACTGCGCACAGCGCACACACACTCCCTGAATTCCAGAACAGAACCTCTGCCTCACATTTTTCACATCTGCCTGTTAGCGCCACCAGGAGGCCGATTTTTGCCAAACACATTTTTTGATAATATTACTCCTACAGATTTTATCGGTACACAGTATCTCTATAGTCATGTGATCAAGACGGATCTATCCGATTCCTCATATTCCATCCTGATGGGCTAAGATTGGCTTCCAAAGTTTGCAGGAGTGGTCCGTTTTGAGCAAAATGCCTCAAATCATGAATGCGATTGCTGTGAAACTTTGCATACACATTCCCAGTGGGTCAAGGAAGAAATGCCATCCTATATTTTTCAAATTAGCCTCATGTGGCACTATTACAGGCCGATTTACGTTTTTACCATGAAAAACCAAGGAAAAACCTCTGCCCTGCATTTTTCACATCCGCCACCAGGACCTATTTTTGCAAAAAAAATATATATATTACTCCTACAGATTTTGTCCAAACATCACGCAAATCTTACTTACTTACTCCTCTTTGTCCCCTATGGGACATAAGGCTTCAATGAGCACTCTCCATTGCATTCGGTCCCTGGCAGCATGTTGCGCCCATGACAGGTTCATCTGTTCCAGCTCCTGTGTCACAGTTCTGCGCCAGGTGGTTTTGGACCTCCCAGGTTTTCTTTTGCCTGATGGTGTCCATCTCAAGGCCACCTTTGTGATGCAGTCCTGCTCCATCCTCAGCACATGTCCTAGCCATCTCAGGCGTCTGTGTGTAATCTCCTTGGTAATGCTCCGGCTTCCTGTTAGTTTGTACAGTTCATTGTTGGAGATTTTATTAGGCCAAAAGATCTGCCGTATTCGTCTGTTCCTCATGTCTGTTTTGACCACTCGCCAACTCTCGGAACCGTACAGCAGAACACACTTGACATTGCTGTTGTATAGGAGCATCTTCGTTTTAAGGCTGTATTGCTTAGATCTCCAGATGGAACGGAGTTGGGAGAAGGCACCCTGAGCTGATGTCTTTTGATGTCCCGCCGACCCTGTCCTTGCCGATGAGGCTGCTCAAATAAGTGAAATCTTCCACAAACTCGAGTGGTTCCTGTGGGGATGGAGTTGACACAGGATGGTGTTGATACTGAGTCTGACCTGTCTGGCAAAGTTGTTAAGCCTGTCAGTTTTAGCCTGGATGTTGTAGTGGTTGGATGATAGGAGAGCAAAATCGTCAGCGAAGTCAAGATCTTCCAGCTGGGAGAATAGAGTCCATTGGATGCCTCATTAATCCCTCAACTCCTACAGATTCCGCTCACCTCTATAATGACTGAATTACGAACATTGCTGGCCCATAATAATCTACCTGACCTGTGCTCCGAGGAGCACTTTTTCCAATTTAGATTTATTTTGGCATTGTATGCTTTATTTCAGATAGTTTAGAGAGACAGGAAACCAAAGGCAGAGAGAGGCCAGACATGCAAGACAATTTGGGAGTCAGATTGAAACTCAGGTTCGAGCCTGGTTGAGCCACCAGGCACCTCAAGACAACTAGTTCTACTGTAAATATAACTGTCATTACAGAAATCCACACAATAGTTGAGGAATTGTTTATTTTTCATTTCTGCAGGACTGCACCCATTCTCACAAGACCCAGTAGCCTGTATACTTTGTCTTATAGCTGTAGCCATCTATTCTCCCAGAAAATGTTAGGTCTGCACAGTGCACACACTTGGAACCATGGGCTTGTTTGAAGGGCTGGTGTTGGGGTTGACTTGAGTCAGCAGCATGCGTGTCACGTTAATGCTGTTAGAAAGAGATCACAGCTAATATGTGACACCACAGAGGCCGAGTGAAAGGGGGGTGGCGGGGTTGTATAATTCCCTGAGTGTAGCCACCGGATTTGCTGAATCATGACTGGCTACAAGGTTTGGATGACATTGCAAAGATGAACCTTCAAATAACCTTGACGGTGCATTTCTATTTTTAAAGCACTTATTTGCATCAAAACCACGTTGCAGACATGATGTCATAGACCTGCACCCGGTGGAATCCAGGGGTCAGATGTGTAAGATATGTTTGTATTGCAAGCAGGTGCTAATTTGAGGGTTCTTTTTAGGTTAATCTTCTAATGCAGACGTTTCAGCCTGTTGTTAGGCCAGCAAATTCCTGCTGGCCTTAACAACACAGTGAAGCATAGGAATTTACAATAGCATAGAACTCTGTGGCCTCTGCAACAGGAATTAGCATTTAGCCTGGCTGTCTGCCAGAGCATACAGTCAGTCATATAGCGTAGGCATCGGCCTCCCTGATTGGCCGACCCAACCAATTCGGCTTAACTGATTGGCCGAGCATTGCGTATTGGCCTCATTTGTGTATGCCCATGTACATCATTAACGAAAGCAGTCAGCAGTTTTTGATGACATCAGGGATAACCGTATATTCATATTTAGTCTTATGGTAGCGAGTAACGCTTTGGGTACTCTTGACAACAAGTACAACGGGTGTGGCATAAACGGGTTGCATGGTCCTCGAGTAGGCATTTGCATAACTATTGTATTTAGTATAATGCAGGAGATCTCCAGAAAGTCTGGGAATATTTGGGAGTTTTGTCAATTGAACAAACATTTGGGAAAGTACCAAATATATCATTCATAATTAATTTTTTAAAGTCCTACTTGACACACTTTCAGTAACTGCAGACTCATTTTAATTTCCCATTTCAATTTGTTCTGTGAGGAACACATCCTAAGCTATATCATCCATATTATCAACCACCATCAAGTTTATATTGAACTGTAATAAAAACAATGCTTTTTGATGTAATGACCCTCACTAGCAGCTGTCCGTGAAGGGTTTCTACAACAACAAGTAACACGTCCTTCTGAAGAAGTTAATTTTCGACTGCCACTGTTTATGGCATCTCACAGTGACACGTTCATCGATGACATAATTTGATGTGTCTGCCTTGTACAGTAAATGTTAAACCTCCAGACAGTTACCTTTATTATCTTCCTTCTGTTGCAGAACTTTAAAGAGACAGAAAACACATGGTTGGGTAGCAGAGATTAGGTTACTGCCTGGGTTATAGGCCTACAGAGGCTGATGTGGGTACATTGATGGGGTGTGTGCTTATTACCTGATTATGAGTAACAGTGAACTGACTTTGACTTCTCTTCCAGTACATGCGCTCTCTGAATAACTTCAGGGCAGAGCAGCCTCATCAGCATGCCATGTACTACCTCCGCCTGCTAATGACTGAGGTTGTCATCGTTATTATTTTGTTTTGACTTTTCGCTCTCAATTTCACTTTAGTTTAGATTGTTTTTTTAAGTGGTTTTACTAGTTTAGTTGTTTTTTAAAAGGTTTAGTTTAGTTTTTTATTAGTTTCAGTGCTAGTTTTCTATTCTCATGTGCACTATTAGTCTACAGATGCACATGTGTTTTAGTACTTCCTTTAGGACTTCTAAGCTACATGATACTGACATGCACTATGTGTGATTTAAATCTAAATGTGATTTAGAACCTCTTTAAATGACATGATATATTTAAAGATGCTTTTTTCAGGCATTTTGTGCTCATTTTATTTTCCATTGAACAGTAAGCATAAACAAGAGTTTCACCTCACGTTTACCTGTTGTGGCAATAAAGTTGACTGATTGATTGATTGATTGATTGATTGATTGATGGGGTATTTGTCAGAGGTGAAATTAAAAAAAAACTGAAAATAGCGCATCAAGCTCACAACGTGTCGCTATGCAATGTGTTGTGAGATTTTAAATCTGCTACTTTCAATATTTTTTAAGACTTGAAAAAATTTGAAAATATTTTGATAAATGGACAAAGACTAAAACTAAGGACCTTTTTGCTATGATTGTAGGTAGTATTGGTTAGTTTTGTAATCGCACAATACACTTTCAATTAGTTATCTTTTTTCTTTACGGCCCCATTTTTTGTTTTATTTCAGTTAACCATCGGTATAATGTTTTGTCAATTGTAGTTTTAGCTATTTTGTTAGTTTTAGTTAACTATAATAACCTTGCTGGATGGTGCGACAAACACACCCCTCAATTTGTCCACCCATCCAGCTTCTATCCTAACAATACCGTCCGTTTCTTAAACCCCCGACCCTAAGCATGATACCCTTCTCCGACTCTGTGCTACAGACCCGCACCTCCATTGGATGGGCAGCTGATGTGTTGTGTGTTTTGTATTTTGTTTTGTCAAAACAAGTTTCTCTCTGTAAAGAAAGAAACTTTCTTATGATAATTTGTCTTTTTAATTATTTAGGACCTACTCACTCTTAGTGGGGGCCTCTTGATTGTCAGTAGACTTAATCACCGGCATTAAATCCATATTTAATCAATCATTGATCTAGCATTGTTGGTTCAGGTTATTTGGGGTTTATTCTGAAACTGGGTCAGGACAATAGAAACTAATAAACAATTGAATTAATGGGAGTAGCACCATAATGTAAACTATTGTGGCCAGGGCAATGGGCTATGTCTACCCTAGTGTTTCTAGGGGTCCTTTTTAACCCACTCATTCCGGGAAAGCATCTCTGTCATTTTAGATTTATTTGGCTATTCAAAAATAGCAGATATACAAGCTCATAGCGCGGCATGTTCGCTTTTAAAAATGTTCACGATTTTTTTTAAATAGCCAAATAAATCTAAAATGACAGATGTGTTCCCGATCTTGAAGGGTTAAAACCCGGCTTTAAGTCTCCGGGGGTTTTAGCCTGTGCTGTATAGAAGGTTTTATGTTCTCTCTGCCCTCGCCATTCTTCTCTGGCTCAGTCTCGTTCTCATTTGAATGCCAAGCTTGTGTTCTGGCAGACACCTCCCGCTGCAGTCTCTCCTCCCTGTAGTGTCTGTATTCTGAAGCTTACCTTGTTATAATTTCAACTTGCAGTTTGCACAGACCTTTCCTGGGTTCACACATATAAGGCTCATTTGCAACTTACAGGGTCAGACCCTGGACCCCACTAGACTAGAGTCTCCAGTTAACCCCCACTGTTGCACTTATCAATGCTGTGTGTGTGTGTGTGTGTGTGTGTGTGTGTGTGTGTGTGTGTGTGTGTGTGTGTGTGTGTGTGTGTGTGTGTGTGTGTGTGTGTGTGTGTGTGTGTGTGTGTGTGTGTGTGTGTGTGTGTGTGTGTGTGTGTGTGTGTGTGTGTGCGCGTGCGCGCGCGTGGCTTACATTAAGATTGGCTAGGTTGTAGTTGGTGTGGGCCTGTATGTGTGACTGCATTTGTACATGTGTGTGTTTTAACCAGGCTCACACATACACACTTTCCCCCTTTTGATACATTCCTGTCCTGATTTGCAGGCAGGGAAATGGCTCTGTGATTGATTGCTGTTGTCTGTGATCTGTATTCCAGATGTCACCCTACCACGTCTCAAGGCCTTCATACCTCAGCTGTTGTCACGGTTACATATTGAAGGCTTTCTCCATGGCAACACTGTTAGCAGTGTACAATTTTGTTAACGGCTCAGACTCAACAGATTTGTATTTTCCCAATAGTGCTGCTTTCACACCACAGTTTGTCTATGTACTAGAACGTCTAACTTTCCTTCCCAGATTTCAAGTGTTGGTAAGCACTCTCTCTCCTTCTCCCTTTACATTTTTTTTATCTGTCATTCCAGGGGTGTCACTGAGGGCAAATGTGGAAAGTCTCTGATAAGATCTTGTGATCAAATCACACTCTTTCATATGAGGCCCCCACAGTCTGTGCATGTGTGACACCATCATCACAGTCTGGTGCAGAGAGATTATTGAATGAATCATTTGGCCAGCCCCATAGAATACTTTTTAGAAGGTTCGTCACAACACACGTTATGTGATAGATGATGGATAACTTGACGGTGTTTGATATGTTTTTCTCCTCTCCTCTCTTTTCATTCTGTCCTCTCTAGTCTGCTCTTGACATGATGCAAATGTTGGAGGACACTCTTATTGAGCATGCTCACAATAAACACCTCCCCCCTAGCCAGCTGATTGGCTACAGGGAGGTGCAGGTTCCAGACAGTAGGCAGTAGGTCAAGTGCCCTCATAGACCCCCCCCCCCCCACAAACACACACACTCCTTTTGAAGTACGCTGAACATACGCCAGTCATGCCCATCCCCATGGCACAGGTTCCTCCTCCTGTGCGCTGCAATGCGTCATTATTGGCTGTGTTGTTTGTGCATTGACTGCGGGGATTCATGGCACTCTGCGTAAATGTACGTCACTGGACAAGACGCTGACACACTTTCCCCTTCTCCGTTTCACACACATATATCAAACACACGCGCGCACACACACACGCATAGAGCAAAGCACCTGTGCTGCCCTCTTGATCACTTTAGGAAACTCGAGCGTTGTGGTGAGGAAAAGCAGAGCCATCACAGGCCATCTGGAGACATCCTGTGTGCCGCTGAGGGATTTTCCGGGCCCGTTTCCAGCCTGACACCGAGACGGAGAACAGGAGTGCAGGGAGACGGAGTGAAAGATGTAAACATGATATTTTCTTGCCAAATGACTGACTGGCTGACCGATTCTGTTGGTGACACGTAGCATTTCATAGTTCCCCCAGCAGAAACGCACCCGTCCCGAGCAGGTGTTGCACATTCATCTGTGACTGTTTATACTTTCTTGAGTGCATTATGAGTCTTTTATTTGTTTATTCATGCAGAGTCGGCTTGTATTGTTCACTACGAATGCAGATGATTGATGCTGAGCATAAAAATTAAACTAATTATCTGCAAAGTTAAGCGCTGAGGTTGCCCATAATGTGTGTGCAGTTTCTTTTTCTTTCTTTGCAGACATATTGAATGCAAGAAAAGATGTTGAAATTTTGAAAGTTCCTGATGGCAGAATCGGAATGCACAGTCAGCATATACACCAACATTTACCCACCTAAAATACTGCCCTCCCAATTCAAAGTCTGCTTTACTGACAGCGGGCCCAAATAAACCTGAGTTGCCAGCATTCAAAGGGAATTTGCTTCAAGCTGGCGTTGAGCCCATATTCCCGTGTACAAAAACAACAAAAAGAAGAAGAAGAAAGTTATATGCAAGCACATCCATCGTCCATTTTGGAGACATTCAGTGAAACAGGATGATGTTTGCATTAAAGCAGGCTGTCTCCACCATTCTGGAGTGTCATTACTGACCTCAGTTTGAACTCTCCTACTCTACTAAAACATGCATATACATGGAATATGTTTTCCTTTAAGGCTTAATACCTTATGAGAGTGTCATTACTGACCTCAGTTTGAACTCTCCTACTCTACTAAAAATGCAGATACATGGAATAGTTTTTCCTTTAAGGCTTAATACTTTATTTTTAACTCAATGCTTACTACTCAGGAAAGGCTCTTCAGGGTTGCCACTGGCGGTGGAGATTCTGGAATATTAGGACACTTTTAGTAATGTATTCGGCACATGGAACTTTGGGGAATTTAATTAATTCTCAGGTGGTACTTCTACTCCGCCTCAAAAAATGAGAGGCAGAGTAGGGCGGGTCTTGAGACAGACTTCATATCACCTTGCCTCAACTAGTGAATGAAGCTAGGTTGACATTTACTTATGCATTAAAGATAGTTTACTTTTGTGACAACTACATTATCCAGTATCCTTGTGTCAGTATCCTGGTGTCAGTATCAAATACATTTCTCAGACCAGTATTTTGTATTTCTATTGTGATACATTTTTTGACCCAGTCAAAATAAGTTTTAGTGTATTTTCGTCTATCTCTAATTGTGAGTACAATGGACCACAATGGAAACAAATGTATAGATTAAATGGAGACCTTGTTCTGGACATTGTAATTGTCCGAGAGTAACCTAACCATTGTCCAACATGATCAAAGCCAGTATCCTGATTAGAACACTACAATCTGTATGCTAATGCTAATGCCTACTCAGACATTGTGCTGTGTGGAATAGAGACAGTTATTGCACACACATCCGCACACAAACCCTCTTATACACAGCTAGCCTCCTGTAGAGACAAAAAAATGGCCTGTGGGATGGCTGATTTAAGCAGTCACAGCTGGTCTGATTCAAACTAAGCAGGGATAGAGACAGCCTCTGTCAGACAGATTTTGGTATCTGCCTTTTTATGTTTCCTTGTGGATACACAGTATATGGCACCATTACTCCAAAGGCATGGCGAGCTGAGTGTGTGTCACATGGAAATAAAGTATGCTTTTGTCCCAAAATCTTGGCTGTCATCTGTCCAACAATTGAGCCTGTTATTACATGACCTAATTGCCACACACATGTGACAGTCTGGAAGATGGAGGGAGGTAGGGCATGCCACCTGGTGGAGATTTGTGCTCTGCAGAGTGCAACTTTCTAGTTTCAGATGCTGCTGCAGCTCTTGTTTCCAGAAGTGGGAACGCACGCTGCAGCCCCCGGTTTGAACAGCAAACAGTAGCCTATTTGCTCAACATTTAGGCCTAGGCTATGACTAGCTTACCATAGTGTAGAAAACAGGCTAAATGTATGACTGTACTGAAATATCAAAGTGAAACAGACAAGCATAACATACATGTGTGAATTTGGAGATGTCTATATGGGTGCACCTCTGTTTATGTTTATTAAATGATCCCCATTAGAGACAGATGAATGAGCCTCTAGTCTTCCTGGGGTCCTGAACACACACTAATGAAAACACCCTGATGTATTGACAGAGCAAAGCAGGTGGGCAGTGGCCCTTTATAACACAACATTTGGAGCACGCACGGTTGGATTACCAATAACATACACCCTGCTGTGCCTCTTCTCCCACTCCCACGGTGCACGATAAGTCTTCAATTTACAATTTTGCCATTTTGCAGATGCTCTTATCCAGAGCCACTTACAAGTGCAGTATCTAAATAGCAGAATAAGCATGAACTCTAGTTAGCATACAACAAGGCTAATAAAAGTACAAAGTAGAGGGTCTATAATGGATTATATGCACATTTGTAATGCATTTTAATGCGCTTACAACAATAAGGCATAACACTCTTTTATCCCTGTCTTCTATGGTGCATCCCTGTCTTCTATGGCACTTCCTATGGTACTTCACTGTCATCTATGGTGCTTCCTATTGTGTTTTACTGTCATCTATGGTGCTTGAACAGTTTATAATGTTTATGCCATGGAAGATGGTAGTCTTCCATGGTGCTTCCTATGGTGCTTCCCTGTCTTCTATGGTGTTTCCTATGGTGCTTCCCTGTCATCTATGGTGCTTCTTATGGTGCTTATCTGTCATTGAGCTTCCTATGGTGATTCCCTGTCTTCTTCTGTGCTTCCTATGTTGCTTCCCTGTCTTCTATGGTGCTTCCCTGTCATCTGGTGCTTCCCTGCAGATCTATAGTGCTTCCCTGTCTCCTATGGCGCTTCCCTGTGATCTATGGTGCTTCCTATGGTGCTTCCCTGTCATCTATGGTGCTTCCTATGGTGCTTATCTGTCTTCTCAGGTGCTTCCTCGCAGCATTCACAGCATTCCTGTGTTCAAAATATCGCAATAACGCATGCAGGCCATGAAAGAAACACCACTGCACCACAGGAAATTGTTACTTCGACACACTTCAGGCAAAATGAGGTGTACAAATGTACGTATGTACAAAAATAGAACCCATGTGTTTGTCAAGGTTAATATTATTAACAAATTACTTCTCCTCCCCATAGTCTGGGAGAAATCCAAAATTGGTTGTTCAGAGCTGCACAAATTAGTGTTGATTCAAGGCCCAGAATAATCTGCAGAGCACTCTCCTGAGTGCCATTATGGATTGTAATGTGCCTTATTCACCGGTAATCTGCCTAAAGCACTGAGCATTTGCACATTTAAACATCTGCTGAGGGAGAGGTGTTGGTTGCTGATACCATAGTCTACTGCTCATTGCTAGAGGACAGAGAGTTGGGACACTGATGGCAGTGTTCACAGCCAACCTCAAGGTCACAGGGAAAACATACAGTGCAAGTCATTAGTCAAGACTCAGACACGGTCTGCTCTATGGGGCGTCTGGTGGAGAAGGTTGCTCTTAGGTAGAAGACACTTTTAGTTCAGTGAGTTGAGATGAAGTACATGATGTACATCCCTGCGTTGTTGTTCAGAAACTATTTTTAAAGTTTTGTGCAAGTAAAAGGTGCTTCAAGGGTAACATGTCTTTACAGAAAAGAAAGTCAGGGATATTCTTTTTTCATGGTCAAGAGGGAAGACATAAATGAAATGAAAACCAAATACATACACAAAGGCTTTTTAACTTTTGCACAGATGAGTGTCTTGGCTTTCTTTATTACAGAGTAGTCTACAAAGTTAAGAGATGCACATATATTTTCTATATTCAAAATAAACCTATTTTCAAATGCTTCTCCCTTGGGTTTTTGGGCAAAAATATAATTTAAAAGTGATAAAGTTTCATATAACATCGAAGTGTCTTATCTGTAGCACAACCTACTTCACCGTTATGGTGCAGCGTTCTAACATAGCCTCTTTTTTTTGTCTACTTTGACACTGCACACTCAAATTGACATTGACATTCTGTACACATATGTGTACATGTAAATAAGGTGGTCAAATCCGGTTCTCAGCACCCAGCATGCATACATGTTGGTTCAGCCTGTTTGGCCCTGGGTCTGCCTTTAGATAATGTCAGCTAATTTTCAAACGCAGTCCCCCAATCGTGTCTCCTTCTCCTCAGCATCCTACTTCTATTCATAGCCGTGGAGGTGACACTGACATGGGCACGCTCGCAGCATATCAACTGCAATAATGACAGGTTGTATCACAGCCTGCCTGTTTCAAGGGGATTAAGGGCCAAGGAGACATGACCAGTGACATGAATTGGCATATTATCTCCCTGCAGCAGAAGAGCTTTTCATGGGTCCCATACAAAATGAGCCTAATGCAAATGTAATGTTACATAATATGTTGCAGCATCTGTGTCAATCACAGAAGCAGTCTTTTCTTGCTTTGTCGGCTGAGAATTCACTCTGAATGCAGATGAGCGTCTTCAACGTGGTCCTACTAATAAAAAAATATGAGCTGGGATGAATGGCTCCTACTGTACAGTCATTACTAGGAAATGAGGAAATGTCATGGAATTGACATTGTTCTTTTTTCTTACAGCCCTGACAGTGTTGAGGGAAATTACAACCACAATGTCCTGAAGAGGTGTTCTTATTATCCTTTAGGTCACCAAATAAGAAAGACCTAAAATCTAACATTTTGGAGGAACCCTGCCTCTTAGCATACACGTGTACTCTAACTGCAAACGTGTTTATTTTAAAAGTCGATTGATGAATGGCTGGAGGGTAATGCTTTACACATTTTACCGAGAGGATCCCTTAATTCCCCCATCTGACGATAACAGGAGATTTTTTCCCAGGGGGGGGGGGGGGCTCTTGCCCACGCTGGGGGGAATTTCCAGTATTCTGGTGGATTTTGGGAGTTTGACACTTTTGTCAGGCTTTACTTACATAGGATCCATTAAAAAAGTTAAAAGTAGCAATTAAAGAGCCATATTTAATAATAACATTTTGCTGGGGACCCCCTGGAACTCCCCCAAGGACCCCTGGGGGTCCCCGGACCCCACTTTGAGAACCAATGCTTAACGCTTTTTGAAAGTCCTGAAAAAAAAAACAGAAGTATACTTTCAAGTATACTACAAGTACACTCATATACTCCTAGTGTACCAGTTACATACTTCTAGCCCACTTTTTAGTTAATTGAAGTACACTTTTAAGTATATCCTCAGTAAACTACTACTATGACAATAACGGATTTGTATTTTGATGACATTAAACATCCCTCTGTTTGCTCTCAATGAAAGAGTACATCTGGGTGCAGAGAAAAATGTTCCAACAGATTTTTAACAATAACTGTTGTGTTCCTTGTTTCTTAGTTATACTTGGTGTTTTACAATACAGTTGTGTTCCTTTACACTTTACATATTTTAGAAATATATCTTCTTAGTTCTAGTTTTAATTTACACTTGTGTACCTTTTGTTTTGTAGTGATGTCGGAGTGTTCCTGTTTGCTGCTACCTGTCTTGTCTCACCATGTAATTTGCAAATGTTGTTCACCTGTGTCTTGTTTAGCCCTAGCCAATCGTGTGTTGATTGTCCATAGATAAGCACCTGTGTCTCCAATGTGTTTCTTTTTGCCCTTCACTGCCAGTCTGTTTGTTGTATGTAGTTGTCTGTGAGTATCTTAAGTGTTTGATCTAGTCTCCTTGATTCGGTGTATGTAGGCTTTCTTCTTGTGCTTTTACAAGTGAAACTTGCAAGTGCCCTCCTAGTCCTTCTCGTGCTCCTTGTGTTCCCTGTTTTTTGTCATAATAAAAACAAGAAAACTCCGTGTATCTGAACTAGTCTGCCTTGGTCTTTCTGTCCTGCACTCCCTCCTGACTCGCATAGTGACAGCAGTCTTCATTACTTTTGGAGTCTCTCATTCTCCCCTCTCTCGCCACATTTTGGCTTGTTTGTCTTTTGGTTTGCATCCATCATCCAACTCCTTACTTCTAAGACATTTTCATTTCAATGACCCCCATATCTCTGAGCGTGTACAAATGGACCATTAGGGGTCCATTTGGTTCCATTTTGTACACTCTCGGGAGTTACAGAAATGTAAGGGGACAATCAGAACCCCCTCAAGAAACCATGAGGGTCCCCTGGAACCCACTTTGAAAACCATTGCTTTACACACATCCACTACAGATTCCGCAGACTAACTCACTCATAAACAATTAGTTAATTAGCCTTTGTCTTTATATTCATAATCAATTCTGTGTTTAAGTGTATTGCTCTTATGTTGTTTGAACTCTGAGCCAGGTTCACACTCTTGATCAAAACTGCTAGTTTTGGTCTTCTGAAATTGATAAATGACTAAGATATGACAATAACGAATATGTGTTTTGATAACATTAAACATCCCTCTGTTTGCTCTCCAACCATCTGTTGCATGTTTTTTTTTCCCAACAGATGGTTTTTAACAATAACGTAAAACTCAAAAAGGTTGTGTCATAATGAACCCTGATCATCAGTGAATCTAGTAGATTCAGTCATTCTGTCAGGGGGAGAGGTGTTTGCTGTAGACTTTCAACTTTTGACCTGCCACCTCTCCCTTAAACTTCAAATATTACCTCGAGTTTCTAATTAGTGTGAAAAGCCTGGTGGCGCAAGAGAAAAGGAGAGGCCTCGCATGTGGAAGGTTGGGGGTTTGAATCTTGGTCCTGGTAAATCTCTATCTTTGCTCTTTTTAAGGTGAGGAGCGTGGAATCAGCCCGCCTCCCTCCTCGTGCCCTCTTTTAGCTCCGGTAGGAGGGGGAGGAGCATGGGTAAAGCCCACCTCCAGTGGGAGGAGCTTAATACATTTACATAATAAGCAAAGCAATTTGTGTTGTATGTCATTGACATTATTAGTATTACAGCTGACTTATTTGTTATTTTTTTGACCACTGTTTTATGTTTATTGAGGCACTTTGACGTTTTGTATTGATTGTTGTTTTGGTTGTTTGAGATATTTTGTATTAGTTGTTGGAGTGGTCTTTTGTATTAGGTGAGCTTTGAACCCTGAACCTTTGGTTTATAAACCGCTGATTCATCTATTGAGCCACACTGGCATAGAAGATACAATTGGGAATGTAATACTTAACTCACCTTTTACAATTTAGATGGAAAGTGAAAAATGCTCTTTTGGAGCTTTGAACCCAGAACCCTCGGATTTGAAACCCCTGATTTATCATTTGAGCCATGCTAGCATGGAAGAAGTAATCGGGAATGTAATAGTTAACTCACCTTTCACAATTTAGATGGAAAGTGAAAAATGCTCTTTGGGAACTTTGAACCCAGAACCCTCGGATTTGAAACCCCTGAGTTATCATTTGAGCCATGCTAGCGTGGAAGAAGCAATTGGGAATGTAATGGTTAACTCACCTTTCACAATTTAGATGGAAAGTGAAAAATGCTCTTTGGGAGCTTTGAACCCAGAACCCTTGAACTTGAAACCCCTGATTCATCATTTGAGCCACACTAACATAGGAGATGCAATCGGGAATGTAATAGTTAACTCACCTTTCACAATTAATTTAGATGGAAAGTGAAAATTGCTCTTTGGGAGCTTTGAACCCAGAACCCTCTGATTTGAAACCCCTGAGTTATCATTAGAGCCACGCTAGCATGGACGAAGCAATCGGGAATGTAATAGTTAACTCACCTTTCACAATTTATATAAAAACTCACGTAAGAATGCAATACTTAACCAACCTCTTCGATTTTAGATTGAGAGTGAAACATTATATTAAGGAGTTTCAAACTCTAAACCTTCAGCTTATAAATCCCTGGTATATCTCCTGAGCCACACTGATATGGAAGATGCAACTCTATTTAATGACTATAAGATATGACAATAACGGATTTGTATTTTGATGACATTAAACATCCCTCTGTTTGCTCTCAATGAAAGAGTAAATCTGGGTGCAGAGAAAAATATTCCAACAGATGTTTTTTAACAATAACTGTTGTGTTCCTTGTTTCTTAGTTATACTTGGTGTTTTACAATACAGTTGTGTTTCTTTACATATTTGTACTTAGTACTTAGTACATTTCACCATTGTGTCACTACCGAAACGAAAGTTGGTCACTACCGAAACGAAAGTTAAATCCGAAAAAATCACTAAGTGTGGAGGCCAAAATCGTCCCCCCAAAAACCTGTTAGGAGTACGTTTCAGGCAATTTAGAGTTGATTGGTAGTACTTTGTAGTGACTTTTTTTTGGTCCCTAACATTCATCGAGCTCTGGACTTAGTACATTTCACCATTGTGTCACTACCGAAACGAAAGTTGGTCACTACCGAAACGAAAGTTAAATCCGAAAAAAGTGTGGAGGCCAAAATCGTCCCCCCAAAAACCTGTTAGGAGTACGTTTCAGGCAATTTAGAGTTGATTGGTAGTACTTTGTAGTGACTTTTTTTTTGGTCCCTAACATTCATCGAGCTCTGGACTTAGTACATTTCACCATTGTGTCACTACCGAAACGAAAGTTGGCCACTACCGAAACGAAAGTTAAATCCGAAAAAATCACTAAGTGTGGAGGCCAAAATCGTCCCCCCAAAAACCTGTTAGGAGTACGTTTCAGGCAATTTAGAGTTGATTGGTAGTACTTTGTAGTGACTTTTTTTTTGGTCCCTAACATTCATCGAGCTCTGGACTTAGTACATTTCACCATTGTGTCACTACCGAAACGAAAGTTGGTCACTACCGAAACGAAAGTTAAATCCGAAAAAATCACTAAGTGTGGAGGCCAAAATCGTCCCCCAAAAACCTGTTAGGAGTATGTTTCAGGCAATTTAGAGTTGATTGGTAGTACTTTGTAGTGACTTTTTTTTTGGTCCCTAACATTCATCGAGCTCTGGACTTAGTACATTTCACCATTGTGTCACTACCGAAACGAAAGTTGGTCACTACCGAAACGAAAGTTAAATCCGAAAAAAGTGTGGAGGCCAAAATCGTCCCCCCAAAAACCTGTTAGGAGTACGTTTCAGGCAATTTAGAGTTGATTGGTAGTACTTTGTAGTGACTTTTTTTTTGGTCCCTAACATTCATCGAGCTCTGGACTTAGTACATTTCACCATTGTGTCACTACCGAAACGAAAGTTGGCCACTACCGAAACGAAAGTTAAATCCGAAAAAATCACTAAGTGTGGAGGCCAAAATCGTCCCCCCAAAAACCTGTTAGGAGTACGTTTCAGGCAATTTAGAGTTGATTGGTAGTACTTTGTAGTGACTTTTTTTTTGGTCCCTAACATTCATCGAGCTCTGGACTTAGTACATTTCACCATTGTGTCACTACCGAAACGAAAGTTGGTCACTACCGAAACGAAAGTTAAATCCGAAAAAATCACTAAGTGTGGAGGCCAAAATCGTCCCCCCAAAAACCTGTTAGGAGTATGTTTCAGGCAATTTAGAGTTGATTGGTAGTACTTTGTAGTGACTTTTTTTTTGGTCCCTAACATTCATCGAGCTCTGGACTTAGTACATTTCACCATTGTGTCACTACCGAAACGAAAGTTGGTCACTACCGAAACGAAAGTTAAATCCGAAAAAAGTGTGGAGGCCAAAATCGTCCCCCCAAAAACCTGTTAGGAGTACGTTTCAGGCAATTTAGAGTTGATTGGTAGTACTTTGTAGTGACTTTTTTTTTGGTCCCTAACATTCATCGAGCTCTGGACTTAGTACATTTCACCATTGTGTCACTACCGAAACGAAAGTTGGCCACTACCGAAACGAAAGTTAAATCCGAAAAAATCACTAAGTGTGGAGGCCAAAATCGTCCCCCCAAAAACCTGTTAGGAGTACGTTTCAGGCAATTTAGAGTTGATTGGTAGTACTTTGTAGTGACTTTTTTTTTGGTCCCTAACATTCATCGAGCTCTGGACTTAGTACATTTCACCATTGTGTCACTACCGAAACGAAAGTTGGTCACTACCGAAACGAAAGTTAAATCCGAAAAAATCACTAAGTGTGGAGGCCAAAATCGTCCCCCCAAAAACCTGTTAGGAGTATGTTTCAGGCAATTTAGAGTTGATTGGTAGTACTTTGTAGTGACTTTTTTTTTGGTCCCTAACATTCATCGAGCTCTGGACTTAGTACATTTCACCATTGTGTCACTACCGAAACGAAAGTTGGTCACTACCGAAACGAAAGTTAAATCCGAAAAAAGTGTGGAGGCCAAAATCGTCCCCCCAAAAACCTGTTAGGAGTACGTTTCAGGCAATTTAGAGTTGATTGGTAGTACTTTGTAGTGACTTTTTTTTTGGTCCCTAACATTCATCGAGCTCTGGACTTAGTACATTTCACCATTGTGTCACTACCGAAACGAAAGTTGGTCACTACCGAAACGAAAGTTAAATCCGAAAAAAGTGTGGAGGCCAAAATCGTCCCCCCAAAAACCTGTTAGGAGTACGTTTCAGGCAATTTAGAGTTGATTGGTAGTACTTTGTAGTGACTTTTTTTTTGGTCCCTAACATTCATCGAGCTCTGGACTTAGTACATTTCACCATTGTGTCACTACCGAAACGAAAGTTGGCCACTACCGAAACGAAAGTTAAATCCGAAAAAATCACTAAGTGTGGAGGCCAAAATCGTCCCCCCAAAAACCTGTTAGGAGTACGTTTCAGGCAATTTAGAGTTGATTGGTAGTACTTTGTAGTGACTTTTTTTTTGGTCCCTAACATTCATCGAGCTCTGGACTTAGTACATTTCACCATTGTGTCACTACCGAAACGAAAGTTGGTCACTACCGAAACGAAAGTTAAATCCGAAAAAATCACTAAGTGTGGAGGCCAAAATCGTCCCCCCAAAAACCTGTTAGGAGTATGTTTCAGGCAATTTAGAGTTGATTGGTAGTACTTTGTAGTGACTTTTTTTTTGGTCCCTAACATTCATCGAGCTCTGGACTTAGTACATTTCACCATTGTGTCACTACCGAAACGAAAGTTGGTCACTACCGAAACGAAAGTTAAATCCGAAAAAAGTGTGGAGGCCAAAATCGTCCCCCCAAAAACCTGTTAGGAGTACGTTTCAGGCAATTTAGAGTTGATTGGTAGTACTTTGTAGTGACTTTTTTTTTGGTCCCTAACATTCATCGAGCTCTGGACTTAGTACATTTCACCATTGTGTCACTACCGAAACGAAAGTTGGCCACTACCGAAACGAAAGTTAAATCCGAAAAAATCACTAAGTGTGGAGGCCAAAATCGTCCCCCCAAAAACCTGTTAGGAGTACGTTTCAGGCAATTTAGAGTTGATTGGTAGTACTTTGTAGTGACTTTTTTTTTGGTCCCTAACATTCATCGAGCTCTGGACTTAGTACATTTCACCATTGTGTCACTACCGAAACGAAAGTTGGTCACTACCGAAACGAAAGTTAAATCCGAAAAAATCACTAAGTGTGGAGGCCAAAATCGTCCCCCCAAAAACCTGTTAGGAGTATGTTTCAGGCAATTTAGAGTTGATTGGTAGTACTTTGTAGTGACTTTTTTTTTGGTCCCTAACATTCATCGAGCTCTGGACTTAGTACATTTCACCATTGTGTCACTACCGAAACGAAAGTTGGTCACTACCGAAACGAAAGTTAAATCCGAAAAAAGTGTGGAGGCCAAAATCGTCCCCCCAAAAACCTGTTAGGAGTACGTTTCAGGCAATTTAGAGTTGATTGGTAGTACTTTGTAGTGACTTTTTTTTTGGTCCCTAACATTCATCGAGCTCTGGACTTAGTACATTTCACCATTGTGTCACTACCGAAACGAAAGTTGGCCACTACCGAAACGAAAGTTAAATCCGAAAAAATCACTAAGTGTGGAGGCCAAAATCGTCCCCCCAAAAACCTGTTAGGAGTACGTTTCAGGCAATTTAGAGTTGATTGGTAGTACTTTGTAGTGACTTTTTTTTTGGTCCCTAACATTCATCGAGCTCTGGACTTAGTACATTTCACCATTGTGTCACTACCGAAACGAAAGTTGGTCACTACCGAAACGAAAGTTAAATCCGAAAAAATCACTAAGTGTGGAGGCCAAAATCGTCCCCCCAAAAACCTGTTAGGAGTATGTTTCAGGCAATTTAGAGTTGATTGGTAGTACTTTGTAGTGACTTTTTTTTTGGTCCCTAACATTCATCGAGCTCTGGACTTAGTACATTTCACCATTGTGTCACTACCGAAACGAAAGTTGGTCACTACCGAAACGAAAGTTAAATCCGAAAAAATCACTAAGTGTGGAGGCCAAAATCGTCCCCCCAAAAACCTGTTAGGAGTACGTTTCAGGCAATTTAGAGTTGATTGGTAGTACTTTGTAGTGACTTTTTTTGCAACAGATGTTTTTTAACAATAACTGTTGTGTTCCTTGTTTCTTAGTTATACTTGGTGTTTTACAATACAGTTGTTTCTTTACATATTTTAGAAATATATCTTCTTAGTTCTAGTTGTAATTTACACTTGTGTACCTTTTGTTTTGTAGTGATGTCTGAGTGTTTCCTGTTTGCTGCTACCTGTCTTGTCTCACCATGTCATTTGCAAATGTTGTTCACCTGTGTCTTGTTTAGCCCTAGCCAATCGTGTGTTGATTGTCCATAGATAAGCACCTGTGTCTTAACCTCGGTCCCAGCCTCACTTATCTGCGAAAAGAAGAGCCTGGTCACGACCTAAAGCAGCGAGTGTCTAGGAAGTCCTGAGTGGCAGGATTTCCGTTTCCCCCGGAAACAATATTTTTTGACCAATCACAACACTCGTTTCATTCACCGAGATTGTTAACAGATTTCTAAAGCATCAACGTCATTTCCTTGGGAGGTACTTCCGCCAAATGCAACCATTTCCGGTTGTCAACTTCCTAGACAACCAACATCCCAGGTCTTGCCCAGGGTGCCTGTGTCTCCAATGTGTTTCTGTTTGCCCTTCACTGCCAGTCTGTTTGTTGTATGTAGTTGACTGTCAGTATCTTAGTGTTTGATCTAGTCTCCTTGATTCGGTGTATGTAGGCTTTCTTCTTGTGCTTTTACAAGTGAAACTTGCAAGTGCCCTCCTAGTCCTTCTCGTGCTCCTTGTGTGCCCTGGTTTTTGTCATAATAAAAACAAGAAAACTCTGTGTATCTGAACTAGTCTGCCTTGGTCTTTCTGTCCTGCACTCCCTCCTGACTCGCATAGTGACAGCAGTCTTCATTACTTTTGGAGTCTCTCATTCTCCCCTCTCACATTTTGGCTTGTTTGTCTTTCACTCACTCATAAACAATTAGTTAATTAGCCTTTGTCTTTATATTCATAATCAATTCTGTGTTTAAGTGTATTGCTCTTATTTTGTTTGAACTCTGAGCCAGGTTCACACTCCTGATTAAAACTGCTAGGTTTGGTCTTCTGAAATTGATAAATGACTTTAAGATATGACAATAACGAATATGTGTTTTGATAACATTAAACATCCCTCTGTTTGCTCTCCAACCATCTGTTGATTTTTTTTTCCAACAGATGTTTTTTAACAATAACCTAAAACTCAAAAACGTTGTGTCATAATGAACCCTGACCATCAGTGAATCTAGTAGATTCAGTCATTCTGTCAGGGGGAGAGGTGTAGACTTTCAACTTTTGACCTGCCACCTCTCCCTTAAACTTCAAATATTACCTCGAGTTTCTAATTACTGTGAAAAGCCTGGTGGCGCAAGAGAAAAGGAGAGGCCTCGCAGGTGGAAGGTTGGGGGTTTGAATCTTGGCCCTGGTAAATCTCTATCTCTGCTCTTTGGTGAGGTGAGGAGCGTGGAATCAGCCCGCCTCCCTCCTCACGCCCTCTTTTAGCTCCGGTAGGAGGGGGAGGAGCATGGGTAAAGCCCGCCTCCAGTGGGAGGAGCTTATACATTTACATACTAAGTAAAGGAAATTTTGTTGTATGTCATTGACATTATTAGTATTATAGCTGACTTATTTGTTATTTTTTTGACCACTGTTTTATGTTTTTTTATTGAGGCACTTTGAAGTTTTGTATTGATTGTTGTTTTAGTTGTTTGAGATATTTTGTATTAGTTGTTGGAGTGGTCTTTTGTATTAGATGAGCTTTGAACCCTGAACCTTTGGTTTATAAACCCCTGATTCATCTATTGAGCCATGCTGGCACAGAAGTTGCATTTGGGAATGTATTACTTAGCTCACCTTTTACAATTTAGATGGAAAGTGAAAAATGCTCTCTGGGAGCTTTGAACCCAGAACCTTCGGATTATAAACCCCTGATTTATCATTTGAGCCATGTTAGCATGGAAGAAGAAATTGGGAATGTAATAGTTAACTCACCTTTCACAATTTAGATGGAAAGTGAAAAATGCTCTCTGGGAGCTTTGAACCCAGAACCTTTGGATTATAAACCCCTAATTCATCTATTGAGCCATGGTGACATAGGAGATGCAATTGGGAATGTAATAGTTAACTCACCTTTCACAATTTAGATGGAGAGTGAAAAAGTTCTTTAGGAGTTTTGAACCCTTAACAAACGGTTTATAAATCACTGATTTATCTCACATGCTAGCTGACATGGAAGATGCATCTGGGAATGTAATAATAAACTAAGAATGTGACACTTAATCCACCTTTTAGAGTTTAGATAGAGAGTGAAAAAGTTCTTTATGAGTTTTGAACCTTTAACCAACGGTTTATTAATCACTGATTTATCTCACATGCTAGCTGGCATCGAAGATGCAATAGATAATGTATTACTTCGCCCACCTTTGAGAATTTAGACGGAGAGTAAATTTTATTATTCTGGAGTTTTGGCCCTTAAACTTTCTGTTTATAAACCACTGATTTAACGTTTGAGCCACACTGGCATTGAAGATGCAACCGAGACTGTAATATTTAACCCACCTTTTAAAATGTAGATAGAGTGATGATAACGTTCTTCATGAGGTTTGATCGAATTTGATTGAATTATATTAAGGAGTTTCAAACCCTAAACCTTCAGCTTGTAAATCCCTGGTATATCTCCTGAGCCACACCAATATGGAAGATGCAACTCTATTTAATGACTATACAGTATACTATTTATATATTTGTAAGTACACTCATCTATATACCCCTGGTGTACTAGTTATATACTTCTAGCCCACTTTTTAGTTCATTGAAGTACACTTTTAAGTATATCCTACTTGTGTCATGTACTAGGGAACACATGGCAAAACAAGGGAGTCCACAAACAAGTCAAACATTTAAACTATATTTATTGTTCTAAATTAAATAAAGAATTGCAATAATTAAAACATACTGGTATCAGGTGTGAGCAAGTCAGTAATCAGTTATGTCTGCAGTGTATGGATGTATGAAATGTGCTGTGTTAGTGTTGTATAAAAAGTTGTATAAAGGCAACTTAAACAACAGGATTTGGCCCCACAGGCCAGGTGGCAACCCTAAGCAGATATTGCTTTCAGGGAAGAGAGAGAGAGAGTGAGTGACGGTACGTTTTAACAGCGGGCGACTCTCGGGCGATCGCCGGGCGACGTCATTATATGTCTATGAGAGCCGGCAACTACTGGCGATTGGGCGAAGTGGGTGGGGGGGGCGATGAAAGATGGATTTTCTTTATCTTTTGGACGATGTCGCCCGCCGATCGCCCGTGAGTCGCCCGCTGTTAAAACCTACTGTGAGAGGCTGGTATAGGAGAGGTCCCTATATGCTCTCCCAAGCCACACCCCACCCAGCTGTACCCAGTTGGTCTGACGGCCTGCCCCACTCTGCCCTAATCACTCAGGCTGCCGGCTAGCCAACAGTGGAGGCAGAGGGGCAGGGCTGTCACACTTCTAATTACACTCATCTATATCACTCGGTTCATTGAAGTACACTTTTAAGTATATCCTCAGTAAACTACTAGTTTACTTGTAGTTATACTTAAGTATACTAGTCTCAGGAAGTATACGTATAAGCCTTGGACTTTTCTTTATACTTTTCAGTATAAGCCAAGTATACTCAATTATACTAGTCTCAGGAAGTATAAGCCTTAGAATTATAGTACTTGATAGTCTAATTAGTATACTTAGACTTTTCTTCATACTTTTCAGTATAAGCCAAGTATACTTAAGTATACTAGTTTTAAGTCTATATCTGTTGAGTATATAAAAAGTCAACTTAAAGTATACTGTCTCATTTTTAGTATAAAAGAAGTATACTTATAGTACACTTTAATAAACTGCTTTTTGCTAAAAGTATAGCAATCATATCTTAGATTTATTGAATGTAGAGGGGGTGGGGGGGATTCTATCATTTTGTAATTCATTGTCAGTAATCCATTCTATCAGCGTTTTGCGACGACGTCGTAATCGACGTTGTAAAAAGACATGTCTTTTCAACAGATATCTCTTTACCCACTGGGCACACACAATACAACGCCCATACGCCGTGCATACGCCGTCCATACGACGTCCGAGTCAGACCTCAGTCAGCCTCAGTCAGCAGCTGTTTTGCAAAAAATACGTTGAAACGACGTCGACACACGTCTGACTCGGACGTCTTATGGACAGCGTATGCACAGCGTATGAGCGTTGTCTTGTGTGCCCAGTGGGTTGAAATGACACGTCTTTGTGCAACTTGAATTATGGATTTTTGATTGCATTTTAAGTTTTAGATGGCTTTTCCCAACCCCGTAGCCTAAGTGAACGGTGAACACCAGTGATATTGTCTGATATAGCCTAAGTCTGGCTCCCACAGGTCTTTTATTATATTATTCCTCATTTTGCTGGTTTCCCCTGAAACCCCTTTACTGTTACAGAGTAGAACTGTGTTAGAATCTCTGCTAATGATGTGGCCATAGCTGAATGGTTAGAGAGCCTGACTGGCAAGCAAGCCATAAATACCAGGTTCGATCCCAGGCCTCAGCAATATGTCAAAGTGTCCCTGAACAGGACACTTGAAAAAATAGTACCCCCAAAAATTACTTATTTTCTGTCAATTACACACTCCATGAAGCCTTGAATTCATGGAGATTTTTTTGTTTTTTACACTTTCCTGAGCAGACTCAGACATATTGGTTGGATCGGCGGTGCCACGTAGGTGTGAGGGTAGCGTAGCGGCCAGAACCTTAGTCTAGTAGAACATAATCACGATTCAAAGAACCACTTTTAGCACTATTTAGCACCATTTTTGTTTAGTGTGACATATGATCTACAGCCTGTAGATCATGTGTTTACCTGTAGACTACAGGTAAACACATTTGAACATGAAGTTGATAATCAAAGTGACAGCTTCTGTAACCGTAGTTTGTTCTCACTTGCATCTTCTGTGCTTTTATAAATAAAAATGCTTAAATACATAACAGATTACTTTGCTTAATATGTACATTTCCTAAGCTCCTACCGAAGCTTAAAGAGAGTGAGGAGGGAGGTTAGCTGTCTCCATGCGCTCTATGCCTACATAGACCGAAAATAACGTTTTACCAGGACCAAAGTTCCAACCCACAACCCTCAATTTGTGCAGCCTCAGCTTTTCTCTTGCTTCACCAGGCTTTTCACACTTATTAGATGTTTGAGGTCATATTTGAGGTTGAAGGAAAAGGTGACAGGTCAAAAGATGAAAATCCACAGCAAACATCTCTCCCCTTGACAGAATGACAGAATCTACAGATACAGTACACCACGGTTCATTATGACACAACTGAGATTTAGTTTCATGTTTAGAATTATTTTTACCCTGCACCCAGATTTGCACGAAAGCAAACAGAGAGATGTTTCATTTTAGCCCAAGTATGTCATTAAAATTTATAATTTTTCATGCACATTGGAGGTTTATTTAGCTAGAATCGACTGTACAGTGCCGTTTATAGTGAAATATCTTGACCCGTAGGCTCAGTTTTTTATATATATAAAAAAAATCACACCCAGTGTGAAGTGGGCGGTGTGTGGTCATCACAACATGACTCACTTTAAAAAAAGGATGAATTACTTTTTTTAAAGTACTGCTAAAATACTGCTATTCATAGGGCTGCACATGTGTCATGTGTTTCGCTAGCCAATCACAGTCCTGAATTTGCAAAGTCAGCCAATCACATTACAGTTAGTGGTGATGACACTAGCTGTAATGTGATTGGCTGATATGAAAAAAGTATCGATTTGCATTAACAATGGAAGGGTTAGGGGGTACACAATTTTTTTGGTCGGTGTCCAAAACTCACTTATAGGGGGCGGCTACACCGCCCCAAAAATCTGTGTATGACTTTTGTGCTGTGATTTATAGTTTATGTCAAAAAGTCAATCAATCTTCATTCCTACTCTCACCTATCTATGGTCATGATCGCAGACACAATCAGCCGAAATGAGTTGTCTCAGACAGGTGGCAGGCCTCTCCCTTAGAGATAGGGTGAGAAGTTCAGTGGAACTCTTGTCTATTTACTTCATCATGCAACCCACCCCACTCACATCAAGATTTTGGAAAAATACATTTATTCACAGAATTGGCCATGAAACTATAAATTCAAAAGCAAATGTCTGTACAACACATTTACACAACTTCAACATACAACTTTTGGCATACAGGAGATGGATTATTTTTTCTTTTTACAGTGAACGCATCAGAAGCCGAGTAGAGACATTTTCAGATCGTAGGACACCCGTCAGGCAGGCACAGTTAAGAGATGTACACATTAATATTCAAGTGGTCAGTTTTATGGCATGCCTTTTCACAAGTCATATACTGTTGACTGGTACTATTTTTCTTATAAGGTTTCTAGAGAGGCGTAACTAATGGCTAATTATACTTGAACTATGAATTAGGTGTAAGCTAGATGCTGATAGCTGACATAACCAAATGGATCTTTACTTTTCATCAGACATTCAGATGGTCCCATGGCCTGAAAGTATTCAACTGGAAAGAGAGCAACTGAATGCATGGTTTGGTTCTCCGGTGTTTGCCACACATTAGTAAATACTGGTGGTTAATTAACAGGGGAAAGTTAATTAACCATAAAAACAAAGCAGTTAATTTATATTGAATTAAGAACATAACACCTTTTATTTTTAGAAGTGGCTAAATGGTGGGGTATTTTGCATACCAGATGAACAGATCACCAAAGTCATGCACTCCAGTCTCACCTAGACCATAGAGTACTCTCCATGAAGGACTCATGTGAATAGAACATAAAAAAAAGTCAACTTTTCTTCAAAAATCAAACCGGAGGAGAACTACTTAAGAGAAAACCCCTCTCTAGGCCACTCATCAATATCACTCTGAAGATGGCCTTCCACTTTCAACCAGTTTACAGTCCTGTTAAAAGGTTCTGTTAGGCTTTAGTGAAGTGTGTGGCTCATGTGAAACCCAAGAAAACATACAAAAAGCATTCATTGGAAAGATCCCATCATCATACAGCTTATAAATAACTCAAGCATCATGCTGCCCGCCCAACTTTTCAACTGTCAACATCTGATGGTGGAAATCTGCAACAAAGACCTGGTCTGGGGGGCGTCACAAAAGAAACGGGTGTGGTGATCCATAAGCAACATAAAGTTTCAAACTAATCACAAGAGGAACATTTGGACCAAGGAAGAGATAAAGCTACAGACATGAAGTGAATACTTACAAGGCAATTGTGTTTTTAAAAAATAACAAAAAAACAGACCCTCATGTAACTTGAGGTCTCAAACACAGCTAATTGGCCTACTTGTAGCTTCTCATCCTTATTCTGAAGTCGTCTTGTTAAATAAATTATTTATTTTGTGCTATATAGGTTTTAGTGATTGGATATATAGTACACACAGACAAGTTGCGGGAGACAGGATGATTGGCACTCATGCCTCATGGGAGCCAATAAGATAAATCATAAAATGACATTTCTTGTTGCTGAAAGTTTTGTGGTTGGAGTTATTTACTCTACTTAAATCATCCATAAATTATTATATATCAGCGCTAATACATTCCATACAAAGAATGTTCCTCACTGAATAGAAACCCCACCACTCTCTCACATTGGCAAAGGGGACATTTCAAATCAGCAAAATAAACATAAAACAATCATTTATTATAAAACTTTATAATTACACTTGCCCCCATATTTATATACATATATATATATATATATATATATATATATATATATATATTCCTCTTTATCCTCTTAAAATACATTAAGTATACAACAAGTAATGGTTATGTGATTGTTCAAACACATCCATCCTGGCTACTGCAACATGTCACAAGCCTGGGGAGAGGGGGGATAAAGAAACTCCTGTGTTTTATCAGTGTGTGTGTGTCTATATGATTTAACCACGAATGCTTTGTGTCATAAGTTTAAATGTCCAAGGTCTTATCCGTCTCACCCTTACGAAAGCATTAAGAGATTAAAAACAATGTGTGGTGGTGATAATCCTAGTGTCAATGCCAGCAGTAGTACAATGGCTGTGGGGAGGGGGGGGGGGCACCAGTTTCACCAGAGTTCCTGCTTGGAGTCAGTGTGTCCAATGGGGTTATCCTCTGCCCCCCCACCAGGAATAAATGAGAGTGAGAGACGTCCCTGTCCCATCCGGTGCCTTCTTCTTTCATGCCTCCTCCGGCTCAGAGAAGTTGAGGATCCTGCGGTGGGCTTGCCTCTGGTACTGCTGCTGTTTGAAGTACACCTTAAATGCACCCTTTATGGCCACAAAGGCGATGCCTCCCTGTAGGTAAAGCACACAAGGGGAGGGGAGGAGCTTAAAGGAAGCAAGAGACCACTGCTTGACGTTACAGAGTTAAGGCCTTTGCAGACAGGGTGCGATTTTTCGCACGGAAAAAAACGGACAATATCATTTTTTAAATGAACACATGGTTCTCAATGACCTCATGCACACCGGCTTCGAATTTACCATGCGGCGATGCGATGCGTTTTTTTTTTCAATCGAACCCAGTTCGATTCGTGCGTCTTTTCGCATGCGGTAAAGACTGATTGACTAATCGCACCCTGTCTGCAAAGGCCTTTTTTATGTTTCTCCCGACTGAGAGTTGTAAATGCAATGTTGTCCAAACTACAATAAAGATGGTGGCACATCTAGTGACCAATCCAATTAACTTTTTCTGCTTTCTGCTATTTTTTCCAGTAAAGGAGTAGTTTATCCAAAAAAAATCTTATTTTCCATCAATTTCACATCCCATGAAGCCTTGAATTCATGGAGATTTCTGTTTTTGTCGCATTCCTAAACCAATTATTTTATGACCGGTGGACTCTCCGGTAGGAGACTCAATTGACCTGCAAATTAATTGTCAATCAGCCGTGTCCTAACAGACGTCAGGATTACAATTTCTCAACTGGAGAGAAGGGAGACCACCTCCAACCACTACAGATGTGCAGATGTGTAAGAACATACTCTACCATACAGACTGGTTAAAATCATGTTTTATTCTTTAAAACAATTTATGTATTGTAGCTTTAAGTGCACTTTCAATAGTAATACCATGGATTATAATATAGACACTGGTTTGCAACACAGCTACATGCGGTCAAATGGAACCTGAATGAATGCCCACGTACTGTACTGTATGTCTCTCTCTCTGAGCAGGCAGTGGAGAAGAACATCATGTTCAGAGCAGCTCGTATGACACACACAACGCCTGCCACTCTGGTTACCTTGCTGTCCACATTCACTCAGTGAAGCACTGAGAAGGGCTGTGTGTTTGTCTTGTGTGTGACTGACATAAGCGGTTGCATAGTTAATACATGGCTCATACTGCCACTTATTCATTCACTAGCATGAATGCACAGCATGTGGTTGGGCCCACTGGTAGAAGTAATGTTTGTAAAGCGATATATGTATGGCATTACTGTCTAGTATCGTATATGTTACGCTTTTCCCCCTTGCACTGCGTGATCCTGGGGTCCGTGCACCCTGTCAATATTTTACCACGCTGGGCGGGGACCCTCGCCGGATGAGCGTCTAAACGGAAGTACTGGAATTTGGGCGGAAGTACCGCCCAAGGAAGTTATTTTGAGGCTTTACAGATCTGTCTACATTCCCTGCACATGAAACCCGTGTTGTGACTAGTTAAAAAAAGACTGTTCCCGGGGGAAGTACATGCGACGGAAGTCCCACCCTCTGCATTAGGTTGTACCCAGGCTTTTCTCCTCGGAGATGAGAAAAGGCTATTTTACAATGCAAATTTGTCGATAAGATCCTTTACATTAATTTAGGTAGGTAGATAATCAAACTTATCGATTGAATCAATTATAATATATATAAATCGATAATCAAAATGCTGAAAATAGCTGATCCACAAGTGCACAACACGTCACAATGCAACACGTTGTGAGATTGTAGTAAGCTTCTAAGAATAAAATAGAGCCTGAGTGGTTATTGGTTTATCAATCTATTATAAAAAATTGATTCAAATAGTTTTTGTGTTCATTCGTTAAATCAATGTTCTTTTTTAATTATAAAAAAAAAATTGCTAGATTAATCAAAACAGTAATCGATAGAACAATCACTTAGAAGGTAATCGATAGTTGCAACTGCAACCCTACATTAGCTAAATGAAGTGACTGCGGGTCTGTCTGTACCCACCAGGATGGTCCTCTGCAGGTTGGAGTTGACACTGCTGAACATGAGCTTGCCCACGATGGTGGCAATGGTGGGAAACACAAGCGCGCCGCACAGGATTCTTGTAGCCGACACGTGGTCTGCCAGAGGGCTGGCCTCTGCTGGGATGCGAGGAACTGGACAGCCAAGCCCTGCGCAGCCAGAGGAAGTGGGGTTGGTTGGATGACATAAAACCCAATTCATATTTGGGGTCATTTGCCAAAAAGAACCGATCAATGTGTTGTTAGTTTGTAGATCTGTTATTTTTGGTATGTGACACTGTCATGCAATGAAGTATGAATTGAGCTTAAGCGTAGCCTAGATATTAGCAACAGATTGCATTTCTTTATTACATTCTCACAAGAGATTAATGAGTGGAGAAATCTGCCTGCAGTGATCTGCCTCAGGAGGCCGACAGTACCAGCAGAGCAGGGGGCCTGGCATTTGCCTCTTCACGTGTATGTGTGTGCGTGTGCCAGTGTGTATACATGCACATGCGGTTTGTGTTCAAACATTTTCATTTTCATTTCACCAGTGCTTATATGGTTATAAAACATGATACAAAATGAATTCATTGTCAGCAAGTTACCATCACTCCGTTTTCCTTTAAATGTGATATTTCTCAGTCTGATGTTTGATGTTCCATACCCATTATAAATTTAGTTTTAATTGAACTTGCTTTTGGAAGAAGCATTCTTCAATATTTTATAAGAAAACTGTAGAAACGTGTTTGTTTATTCCTCTTAAGTATAAAGTTACAAGTTTACCATCTTATTTCTAGCAGGGCCGAGTCTCTCATAACTATTGTTTAAATGCTGTGAAACTGTAGAGACCATTAAACATTTACAGCATTCAGCTGACATGCTTATTTAGACCAACTCTGAATCTAAAAGCAGAATAAGCTTAGATTTTTCAACTACCATCAACTGATCAACGACATAGAATGCCTAGTTTTGATGACATAGTATAACATCAAACAACTCCAAGTTCCTATAGTGCACGTTTTTAAAATCCAAGCCATTGTTGCCTTTATCCCTGATGCTTAATGTATTGTATACTCTGTACAATGGTGTCGCTTGCAAAAAACAGCTGAGTAGCCAAATAACCAAAAATATACATGTGACGTGTTGTGAGCTTGTACATGAGCTATTTTCAGCGAGCGGCACCTTTGTATGATGAAGCATAAAGACCTGGGAAGATGCTATTGAGGATCTGCAGCTTGTTGGAGTACTTCCTCCATAGCCGAAGCACATAGTCTTCCCAGCGAATCATCTTCCCTAGAATCAGCATGACGGGGATGGTGGGCAGGCCGATAAGCAGGAACAAGGGGTCTGCACGCTCCATTACATCCAAGCCCTCCTTGTGGCCCACCACCTAGAAAGGTAAGGAAAGGGACAGAATAAACTAAAATAAATATGACACAGCACATAAATCATTACTATGGGGCGGCCGTAGCTTAGCGGGTAGAGAGGACGCCTGGTAATCAGAAGGTCACTGCTTGCCCTTCCGGCCTGCCAAGTAATACATGTCGAAGTGTCGCTGAGCAAGACACTTGACCCCTAATTGCTTACCGCCTGCCTCCCACCAACACCCATCATGATGATCTGAGCAGCCATCAGGAACTTTTTCCACCCCCACAGGAAAAATAAGGTCTATAAAAATGTCTCTAAGGAGATTAATGATGAAAGAAATGAAAATGAGAGATGAAGGAAGTCAACTGTAATAATTCACTTTCCCCCTGCTCAAATCAGGCAAAATGTATAAACACACGACAAATAAGCCAATACAAAAAAGGTAAAAAAGCGGGTTAAAAAACAAATTCTCCAACACTGAAACGCTATTATCACCTGCATGACGGTGACAGCTCCATAAGTGACAGCAGTCCAGTAGATGGACCCCACCATGATGCCGGCGGCAGCGAACGGGCCCGCTTTGGAGACGAGTCGGTCAGCCAGGTCCAGAACATAAACCACAGGACCTGAGAGAGAGATAGAACGGAGAACAAGCTCAGTTGGATGTGTTAACACCTACCACATTACTGCAGTGCTAGTTAATGACCACAATTGTCAAATACATTTAAAATCAATAGCGTCCTGTAACTCAAATACAATTAGTATTTCAATCACGACTCCATACACTGTCAATTGGGGCATTCCACTTAAAATGGCCATTTCTACATTCCTGTGGTTTTATTATGATATACTATTGAACCCAAGTGTTCGAGGGCCTGCAAGGTTGGACATCTGCCATTGAACGGCATGTGTCCAGCAGGGGTCATGAGATGGCTGCTCTGCTGCTAATATAAATCAGTACTGGGTGGGGTGGCGGTGCACACACAGTGTGCAAACACACCTAGTCTACCCCTTGTCCCATAAGCATGATGGAAAATCAACAGCAGCAACTGGCCTACTGTATCAGTTGCTT
This sequence comes from Gymnoscopelus microlampas, assembly GCF_963454915.1. Taxonomy (NCBI): domain Eukaryota; kingdom Metazoa; phylum Chordata; class Actinopteri; order Myctophiformes; family Myctophidae; genus Gymnoscopelus; species Gymnoscopelus microlampas. The sequence continues at coordinate 20,322,987 of NC_139950.1, forward strand.
ATGCAGGAAACAAGACTATTCTTTTCTCAAAATATACGAGGCTGTTGAAACAGTGATAGTGGTTGGTCAATGTGGGGATTTGTGGCCTTCAGTCAGAAAGGTCAGCTTCCTTCCCTAACATGCACTTGCATTGAAGTCATTGTGCTACAGTGAGACAAAGGTGACTTTGGGGACAAGGAAACTCACACAAAGCAAACAGCTTTCTCCAGTCACTCCCCTCAGCTGCAATAAGGAAGGTGACCTCAACAATGCGGAAACACTGAAACATGAACTTGCTTCCTTTCCGGCATACCATGCCACTCCGAGCACGCCAGGTATGGGGTTGTGCTGGAAACCTTTTGGCTTGGAATGTGGGGCAGGTCGAGTGACAGGAGAAAGAACTGTGATGCCCAGTTGGCATCAAGACGTTGAGATAAAAAATAAAAAAATAAATAAAAAACAGTTGTTGCTTGATGATAAGAAAACTGTATTCATGGCTTCATTCACATTCTACTGTTGATGTCACGTATCGCGATGTATTACTGATTTATAGATTTGTTCTTTTTGGCAATCATGATCAGGTGATGTTTAGCCTAAACTACCACTCTACTGGTAGTCGACAGTTGAGATATAACGCTAATCAACCTGCCAAAGTTGGGCAAATACACAGAGTTTGACCATGTCCCAAAGTGTACTGAGCGTCCAAAGTGTTGAAATTCTATTCTACATGAAGGTAACATAGTTTTACATTTGCATTTTGAGTGTTGTACAGCCTACTATGTAATGTCTGCTCATATACCAAAGACATTTCCTGTGACTATGTGTGTCCCTCCACACAACCACTGGTGTGTGTGTGTTAGTTTATGTGTGATATTGAAGCAGAAAGACAGCAAAGTTACTTGTCCATCATGAAAAATGAAGTCGCATTGACGTGTTTATTGAGCTTATGTATCAGCCTTTTATACATGCCGATTTTGTGTTTTATAGCATTTCATGTAAACATTCATCAAGATCAGTTTACTAGTTGCTTGTTAGTATTTTATTTGTATGTATTCTTTTTATTGTTTCATTTAAAGGTTCATTACAAAAATCATGAATTGTTGATTATGAATGTAATAAAACTACAAGAGTTTTCTGTTATGCATTTTTCCCTCCTTAGTTCTTCTAAGGTATTTTTAAAAACACATATTTTTAAAAGAATCCCATTTTTGCATTACTGCGTGGACGGAGATACTAATATGAACACATTTTTTATTTTTAAATTATAAGCATGCCGTGGGAGTACATAATTTATTTTAATATTCCCCGCTGCCATTGCATGTTGACTCCTACATGGCCTATATTGTTGAATTTTCCTTCTGTATGAATAAAACAAAATCAGCGTTTGTGGCGAGGAAACATTTTGCGAAATTAGTGACCATAATAATTAATAATCGAATGTGCACACTCAAGAGCTCCATTAAATTTCATACACGGACCAGTCTCTATTCCTTTTCATTATCCTCTTTTATTCCAGCACACCAACAGGTGATGTGCATTCTATCAGCTTTTGTTCGTCTCTGGTGGTTCTGAAGTAGCCTAGAAGACCAAAATGTCTGTTTCTCTGTAAATTATCTATATTTCACCTGACCTGACTGAGAAATGGGCCATGTATTTTCTCAATATTTATTCATTTCACATTTGCATTTTGTAGACAAAAAGAAAATTCCTGACGGAATGCATTGAATTCAATGAGAGCCGGATGGACAAGCGGAAAATAAAAGAAGACATAATAGCCTACACATTGTTCTCTGATCTCTCTGTCTTTTCACATTGTATAATTGTATCGAGGTATCTAAAGACAGACCAGGCTGTGTATAGGGACATACACACACATAGACTCGTATTTAAAAAATACTAGTCTATGTGTGGACATAGCCTTACTGTACTCAAAAGATAGAAAAAAACAACAACCACCATGGCTTCAAACCACCATCACAACTCTACCAGGAACCTTTAAAAAAAGGGAAAAAGCTGATTCTATTTGCTTCCTCCCCTCTAGCATTCCAGGGCTTCTCCAGAGAAATCATCCGTTATTTGTGGGATAGGCAACCAGATTTCCCTAACTCAGACAGGCCCTATCCAGGACCTATTAATAACTGGCCCAGGAGTCAGGGGGAGGGAACGCCACCAGAGGGACTAGCATGAAGAGGTGGCAGTAGGACAACCTATGGCCAACATAACAAATGTGAAATGTCCTACTCTTGGCCACTGAATCTGAAACACAGTAGATTGTACATCACTTTAGGGCTTAATCAAATACGGTTTTGTTTTTCATACATAGACTGGCCTCCAAGTATACTATAATAATGGGTACTGCACTAAGGTACAACGAGTACTCTGACAACAGGAACAACGTGTGCATGTGGAGGGGCATGCGTTCCCAACGGCACCGCTCCCAATGGGCTGGTCCGACCGAATTCCCACTGGGCACATCACATGCCAAAAACAGCCCCTCGACAAGTAAATAAGAGGGATATTGTAGTAGGGTTGCTGTGCATAAACCCCTCATTACAAAGATGAATGCACATTTGAGAGTTCAGTGATGCAAAAAAACAAAAAACCCATAGGAACAGAGATGTGGAAAAAGGTTATATGGTCAGATGATGAGTCATCCTTCACCATATTCTCATTTCTCAACAAGGGGCAGAGTGGATGTGTGGTGTATACCAAGAGAACAGTACAGGTCTGAAATAGAGTTGTAGTTGCTCAATATTTCACTGCATATTTACAACAGCAAGTTTAAAGCAATATATATATTTTTCTTAAATCTTTGGGAGCTTCCATGCACTTAGTATAGGGGAGTCTGTCATGACAGCACAACGCTAGTGATGATTCTCTGACAATCAGTAGTCTGCAGTGTTTTCACATCACCTTTTGGCATCACCTCAGCTCGCTAGGAACCTTGACGGAGGTCAAAATGTATACACAACTTTTGGCAGATGGAAAACGAAAAAAGACGATTACAGTCAATGTATTACATTTTAGTAATTACTGAATTACATTCAGTAATCCCCCATCTACAGGGCATGGGGGATTACTGATCAGTATGGAAATGATGTGAATATTGTGCTATGACCTTTACAGTCACGAGATCTCAACCCAATTGAACACCAATGGGAGATTTTGGACTGATGTGTTGGGCAGCACTCTCTACCCTCACCAGCACAGTCCTCCAACAGCGTCACACATACACGTTGTTTTTTCCTTTTACTTATCACCCATCTGTATTTGCCAATGTAAATACTTTTGACCCACATTTGGTTAAAAACCTAGACTGGAGTAGCCTTAACTAGATATTATGCCAGCACTTTTTCATAATTATACAAATTTCTAGTATAATTATGAAAGATAGGGGTTCAAAGTCAAATTATTTTTGCAACCTCATGTTCATCATAGATGGTCTGATTGGTCTCTCGATAATACAATAGTGTGTAGAGAACAAATTGGAATTATCAAGTTGTATCGTTTACAACAGTGATGGTTAAGGATACAAGTAATCTTTCTCTACTAAAGTTGCCTTCATGGCATTTCCCACATTGGCTCACTTGATGTCATGGCATTTCCGACAGCAAAGTCCCGTAACTGTTTATTTAAGATCTGTAGATTGAGATTCTATACATGAATACCACCTAACCATTTTGTGGTTTGTCAGGGGTTTAAGTAGAAAATAAAAAGTTCATAGCTATAGCTACTCCAGTTCCCACATTTGCCACTTGAAAAGAGTAGATAATAGAGAATAGTAGTAGAGAATAATATACCCACATTTTATTTCAAGTATTCTTGGACCCACTGGGTATTCTGGGGTTAAAGGCAGGCACATATGTTTAGACGGTACAGTTTGTAAATAGTTTGTAAATGAGCACGGTTTAATTTGGGTTAGGGTTAATGTTAGTGGCACGCTTTCTATTTCATCAAGTTGAATCCTTAAGTGACCACTAAATAAAAGCCGGGAATTTAGAAGCCATTTTTGTGGGGATCTTTAGAGGCAGTATCCAAAGAAGAGATTCAGTCCACCTGTTGAAGAAGGCAGAGACAAAAAAGGGAGCACTTTTGAACTACTCACGGGAAAATATCAGACATTCATTTCCTAAGTAAAGTTAGTCATGAACATAGTGGCCCCTCCTGTGCACTGCCAGAATTTCAGTTACTTTCCAGGGTTGTACTTAAGTGCACAGGTGTTTGCCAACCAGAATGATCTTGTGCGCTTAAGCACATTAATCTGCCATATCCTGATGACAGCGTTGGAATCGATTGATTGAATACGTTATTAGACAGAAATGTAAACAGCACGGTGGTACAGTAAGACATTTAAGCTAAAACGATAACACAAAAAAAGTCCTGGGGACTTGTTTCCATTGTGGTCCTATGTATTCAAATAATCAACAGAGCATCAAATGTTACACATTAACACATGTCATCAACACATATACAAGCCATATACAAAGGAGAAAAAGGGAAAAGGAAAATGCTGATAGTGTAAGACACCTCTTTTCGAAGGGAAATAAAACTGTCTCCCCTTGTGACCGTCTGATAGATGTGTTTTTCTGGACAATTTTTGAAAGAAACCAGCGATACACATCCTTTAATGGATGGTGTCAGGGCATTCCACATTGTGGTGGCAGAGTAGTATAATGAGAAGTTTCCCATGTTTGTTCTAAATTTGGGGAGAACCAGATCGTGGTCGCTCCCTCTGGTGTCGTGGCTGTGGGTGTCACTCACTCACTCCCTTCCACTTTCTCCCTGCCTAAGCATTACACCACTGCAGATGGAGGGAACTAGGTCGCCCTTAATGGCCACTGGCAGGGCATAGAGCTGAGCAATTCATTTCAGCCACTGGCAGCAGATTCCATAATTAAGATAATTAAAAAGGAGGGAGGGAAGGTGTGTGGGGGCAGAGACCAGGGGGAAAAGTGCAATTGCATCCCAAATCCTCCATAGTGCGCATGCAGGTTGGTACTCCGTTCCAGTTGGCTTATTAACTCTCTCAAGCCAGAGCAGAGGGGAAGAGTAGCGGCAAGGACACACCAACCTCAAATTTATACTGCTGGCCAAATTAGCGCGATACGCTGGCTCTAGCTCCATCGCAGCTGCTGATGGCAAGAGAACCAACGCAGCATATACTGTACTAGCCACCCTGCTCTCTGCATAGATTAGCGGTGTAGCTAGCCTCCCTCTCTTTCTCCTGCGTTACCAATCAATCAACACAAACTGAAACACAGGTTAATAGAAATGCCCCCACCCATCCACTAGTTGACGCATTCATCAGGCTCATAAAAATCAGCAAGCCTCAACAGCAGCACAGAGGACAACTGTGTCAGAGGCCCGTCCACGGTCTTGCCTCTGTATTACCCAGATTGAAAGCCGTCGTCCCGGTGTGCCGCCAAGCAGCAACATTGACATGAGTGTGAAGACTAATTAAAAAAGGCTCACAAAATACCACACAATGTCAAACTATTGAGGTTCCGTTGACCCGGAATAGAATTTGAAGAATTTTCCAAAACCATATATGTTGTGAAAAGGAAGCATTTGGCTCACTGTGTAGTGTGTACTATGTAAATCATAAACATAATATTATACCCTTGCATCTGCAGGACCATAATACAGATTGCAGAGCAACAATACAATAAAGGTAAAAGACTGCAGCAATGATGCAGCAAAATAGACAGTGCTACTCCCTCTGCCCTCTTCAAAAGTGCACTAAAGCAGAACAAATGCTCATGTCTAGCCTGCATCTTCAGAGTGCTTGCTACACCTAAAAATGATACAAATCCCAAAAGAGATGTGCTGTGATATGGTCTTCCATCTTTATTAGTTAAAGCCACTACATACCAACTCTTACATACTACACCTAAAACATCATGTTAGCAGCTTAAGGTATATGCTTCCTTTGCTTAATGTTTATGTTAAGCATATTGCATTTCCTTGTTGTTGAAATGTGCTATCAGACATCCGTTAGTGCACTGACCAAGGTTAAACTCCATTTGCAAATACTACTTATGTAACAAATAGTCTGCGACGTGCCTTACAGTTGTCAAAAAATATAATGCACTCCACAGAGGTAATTTAAATTAGCCTCCACATTGTGCATTATTTGGGGATAAATGCATGACTCATCATGAATTATCCCTTACTTGTACTATTTTAGACATTACCTGTACCATTTTATTAAATATTTAATTTCAATTCCCAAGTCAATTTGCACAACTTTCCTGATCCCACCCATAGGCTTAATCACGCAATCCTTCTTACAGTATCTAGTTACCAAAGCTGTACTCAGTTGAAAAGAGAATGGCAGAAACATTATGGTCTCTATAATCTTGAAGCCTCATCATCAGACTGAGTTGCAAATGCAAATGCAAATGAAGCACAGTAGACGTTGCGTCAATGTAACAGGGAGACACCTAAGGGTGCATGGGTGGGTGGACAAGGTGGTGGGGGGGGGGGGGGGGGGGGGTTCGATCACTAGCCAGACGGACAGACACAACCCATCCAGGTGCCAGCGTCACTGCTCTGTGATTGGTCTGCTGCAGTCTGAGGCGACATGACCACTCAGGGCTATTTTTAGTCAACATCAACAGAGCACCTGCAGCAGAAATGAGACACACACATCTGCTTCAGTCATCTCCTGTGCTTCGTCACTCTTTGATAAGCTGCTCCCCTCGGATGCACAGTGCACCCACAGCCTAATTTCCCCCAACACTTCCAGCTCAACCTCTGTCTAGTTTAAAGTCATACTGTGTAACTTTTTCCATTTAAATATTATATTTTGTTTATATCAAAGCTCTATTTGATATAATCTTGCACTTGTATATTTTCCACAAAAAACAAACATAAATGTGTATTTGACAACTTCTCTAAACACTATTTCCCGAGTGTTTGCCTCCAACAGGCCGACACTCGCACCAAAATTAAGCAGGCATTGGAAATGTAGCGGAAATAGGGCCGTGTTTGCCATTGATCTGGCGATACGATACGTATCAGTGATCAGAATACAGGGGTCACGACACATTGCAAAATATTGCAATATTGTATGCAAGGCGATATATTGCAATTTCTTTTCGGGATGCCTTTTCTACAGTACTGACCAGCGTTACCATTGAGCTATGAGCTAGAGCCCTATGCATACGTATTTTCGAAGCGTTAGTGTTTTTGTTTCAAACTGAATTCTAGGAATCGCTGTTCTCACAGACAACGGCACTATCGGAGTTGTTGCCAAAAAGACTACTAAAATGGATATTACACAGTGGGAATTTACATAGTAGTAGCAAATGGGATTTGGGTGGAGAGTTAACGCAGGTAAACTCAATAGGTCAACAATACTGATTAAAAAGTTTTCAACGTCCTTTTCAAAGTATGAACAGGATGTGGAACAGATGGCCCAAAGGTAGCATCATTCATTGTGTATCGTGGGGTGGTGTATCTATCTGACAGTCTTTCTACAGAGCTCAGCCCTATTGTTCCTCATTCGAGCTCATTCGTGCCCTTTGGCTCTACCTCCCACTCTTCCCATTTCTAGTCATCTGTTGCCAAATTTCTCTTAGCGGACACAGCCAGAGAAATCCCAATTTCTGAGGGATAAGCGGATGCCCCCTTTCCCCAAATCTAATAACCCATCACACTTCCAGCCCTCTCTCTAGACCTCTGAATGATTACTAGAAGATTGTTCTGAACCTTGCCAGACCTCATATCACTGAGAAAAGCTTCACTTGAAGCTTAAGCATCTTGACGTGGAGCCTATTCCCACACAATTTTCTCAATCTTTCTGTTGTATAAAAGTGAAGGGCCATGAAAGACATTTCCCCTGCAGCTAAATCACAAATGTAACACAAGCCCTTATAGAAGTGCCTCGGTAAATGATGAGTGATGGTGGCGTAAGCCCACTACACCACTTTCTGAGGATGCCATCAGTCAGCCAAACGGCCACAGCTGAGAGGAGGTTCCCTTTCTAAACAAACCATTGACTCATCCATCACACAATCCTCCCTATAGCTGTCGGCCAAACCGGCAGAGCATTAAAAGACACAAGGAAGCAACACAAAAAAACAGAGTAGGCTGCACTGTGGAAGAAGAGAGAGCTGATGAGCTTGAAAATAAACAGTTTAACCTTCTGGGCCACAATTCTTGGTTCTCGACTCGTGATGCAAAGAACGCAGCCAAGAATAGCTCACCTCCTAGAAATGATGGAGAAAAAAAGGAAATTAAGAGAAATGATGTGGCGGACGGTGGAAAAGCACTGAAGCATTGGGCCTCATTCACAAAGCTCTTCGTAATGTTCCTAACTTCCTACTATAATTTAGTGTAGATTTCTTTAAGTAAAGACCGACGTGCAATTCATGAAGGCTATGTAAAGCCTTTATTTGTGCAGATCACAGGTATCAGATGATGAATCCCACCAATTCGTAATTAAAAAGCTCATTCACGTGCATCCCATTTGCATTGTTCCACACTACATTTGACATCATAAAAGGCAACCGGAAATATCCAACGTGAAACGAACTTCACTGCGCTGAGAACGCCATGGTACAGGTTCAACAGCTTCGCTTCTCAAAATGAACAGATCTGCAAGCTTTGACAACTTGTAGATCAGTGTATTTGGCAAGCGAGTCCCTCGTGCGATGGATCCACTGAACGTGAATGAAATATTGCTCTCATGTCTAGCTAAATCATTTTTAAGAATTTATGTTTAACGTCACAGGACCAAATAATAGGCTAATAAAACATGGAAGGATATTATATAAGCCATCTACTGAAGAATTACTCACGTTTGCAGGATGTAAATGATGATGCTAGAATCTAGGGCATACTGGAACGCGATCAATTATGGATCAGTTTTAGTGCATAATATTTCCATAACGGAACATTTTTTAAGCAATACTTGATTTCCATTTATTATTTTCCTTTAAATTTGTATTGCCATAGGCTAAAATAATGAAACGGGAATATCTGGTTAAAATTGCACAATTACTTCACATTTGGCTGTAACCAAGGAGCTAATGCTTCACAGACAAGTAATCCTAAAAATAACCAACTACTCAGCCAAGCACAAAACAGATTCTCCAGAGAAGACACACATATAGGCAAGGTTATTTACCAAGTAAGGAGCGCCAAGCAGTAGCCATGCTAGGTTACTGCAGTTAAGACTAATTGCCCACCTTTTGAATAATGGGTAACAATATCAGCCCCAAAATGTATCCAACCAGCAAGGAAAGAGGAAGGTAATTCAAATTCACCAATCAAAGACTCAATGGAGGTGCAGAGTTACCACTGATGACATTCAGAGAACCTGTCTCCAAGACTAAACAAGGATTTACGCAAGTTAAAGACCTAATGAAATGAAATATATGTTTTTCAGACTTTTAGAGCATATCTTAATGAGAACATGCTTAATATTGCAATAGCCATGTACTCCCAACGGCCATGTTCAACCAACTGGCACTGCACTAGTGACATTAATTCAGGGCATGTTTCATTTAGGTGCGTACCACCAGCATGGACAACTGAAAACACAGGTAAATGAAACAGACCCTGAATTAACGTCATTACATTCAGCTGTGTTTACCCCCTCTATGAGATGTCAAACTCAAAACACCCGCTGTGAATAGAGTCCATTCTGTCCATTACCTCCAAAGTCTCTCAACGTTTTCATGGTTTCTTTTATTACTACACGGCTAGGCTGGTGGAATTAATCTCTGTTCAGACGGAAAGGCTGTAAACATACACCACGTGCACACAAAACCAGTGCAAACATAGAGGACCATAGGGACAATGCCACATAACATACAATTGGACATACTTTTGTGTATATATCAACTGTAAACAAAAAAGGGTTAATTTATCCATTTTTAACTGTACAACTGGAACCAAATGGACCCGTAAGTGTCCATTTGCTTCCATTTGTACACGCTCAGAGTTAAATTAACCCCAAGGATTTTACTGTGTATGGCTTTGTGGAAGCAGCTCTGGTTAAGCCGTTCTGTCCTGCCTCCTAGAGACCTGTACCTTCTGTCAGAGGGGCTACGCTGAAAAAGATGGTGAGCTGGATGGAGAAGGTCATCTATGATCTGGATTGCTTGTGACACCATATTATTGACCTTAATTTTGTAGGGAGCAAATCACTGATGCCAGCAGCATCACTCACTCACTGGCACCTTCAAGGCATAACTGAATCTGCTGCTTATAGCAAGTGAGGTGACTGACAGCACTGCCCGGGTCACTATAAATACACGCCAAACCTGTTTACTTGCCGAGCCAGAACTCCTGCGAACCCCGACATTGTCAAAGAGCCAGCTCCCACTCTCAAATTGCACATTCTCCTCTCTCTCTCTGACGTAACAGATTGGGAGGGAGCAAAAATGGTGTCTTTGACCAATCTAGGGCTGCACAATTATGTCAAAATGTATAATCCTGATTATATTGCTTAATATTGTAATGACTATTATTAATCACAATTATTGGGGATGACAGTTTTTGGTGGGAAAATACGTTTCTAACATTTTCTGCTCATTGTGCTGGTTGTGTGTGTTTTATTATAATGACCTCTGTGATTTTTTTCTGTGAGCCTGAGGGATGGGGAGACAGGTTGTACAATGTAATCTGGTTATTAACTGTTGTGTACTGGAGAGGAGACACGGGCAAGGTGCAGCAACTGCCAAATAAGGTGTTTGAGTTAAGTTTCATGAATTGTTAAACATAAAATCACATTCACAATTTTTCAATTATTTTTAATTAGGGCTGCAAATAGAGTATCTATAGCTATTATTCAACTGATTACTAAAATAATGGAGAACCATGATCTTTTGTTTAAATCTTTTTTTTAATATATTAACAAAACATGAAGATTTCAAATATTTTTTTTATAATCGACTAAGTTGATTGATTTAATTAAAGGTAGGGTAAGTGATTTGCTTTGGTTAAAATAAGAGTTAAATAGCTCTATATTCTGATAGTACTCATTGCTATAGAGTGTTTGTTCAGTAACAGGAGTCTCCTTGTCTCTCCACCTCTTTATTAAACAGATAATGCATTTTCGTTTCAGTTTCATTTCCAATTTTATCTAATCAGGACAGAGGACTCAATCAGGATACAGATTAAACAAGTGAAATTGGAAGTGGTGATACTAAGAAATGTGTCATCAGCAGACAAAATTGGAACTGGAACACTATACAAATTAAGCTTAAAATGGGTACTTTCTCCCCCTTATATGTTTGTAATTGTATGTTTTGTATGTTCGGTTTGTTTGTTATTAATGTGTTAGTCTTTTCTTTTCTGTGAATGTTTGTTTTCATGTTCTGAAAAATCTAATTTAAAAAAAATGGAAAAAAAAAATGGGTACTTTCTCCTGATTGGCTGAGATTTTGACACCTACCGGAAAATGTATTTTCTGTTTATTAAAGAGCTGGAGAGACAGGGAGACATCTGTTACTGAAAAAACACTCTATAGCAATGATTACTATCAGAATATAGTGTTTTAACCTTTTAACAAAATACTTTTTGTTTTAACCAAAAAATATTTATTTTCAGTATTTTCTTTAATCTATTTTTATTAAAATATTGGTTTTAAATAATTGATTAAATCGATTAGTTCGATTAACTGTTGCACCTCTACTCTGGATTAGTTGTACATCCCTAGTCCAACCCAGTTGCATAAGGAATGGATCTTATGTCATTGTCATGCGGAAGTGAAATTCAGAGTAACTGGACTATTATGGGTCACAGGGCTTACTATCTGTAATCACTGACAGGAATTGCTAAAGACACTAGCTCTCGTTTCTGTGGATTCTGCTTCTATGCAGTATGATGACATATTTTAGCAACTGCTATAGGGATGTCAAATGAATAACTGTCGACTTTAAGGGAAAACTGTGCAAAATATATATTCAATCGATTAGTAAGTATGGATACGCGCTCAACCAACAATCTGAAGATCAAAAAGGTGTGATCACACTTTGATGGTACGTACAACAAATAGTAATTATAATATTAAAATACATTATTATAATTGTATTTATTTTTCACCACAAAAAAATAATAAGTAACAGCGTCTATAGGAAGGGAGAAGAGGAATGTGACACAGTGTGAAACGGTGTCCTTGCCAATATGAGCGTTGCTGCGGATGTTGTGTTTACCGGATGACTCAGCGCTGGTGCCTGGGAACAATTGGAGCCTCGAGTCCCAATGACGTGTCGGGATAATGAGAGCAGGAACTTCTCTAAACTGCTGTTTTGTCAATCAGCCTTGAGCCCGGCGGTGGAATAATAAGCAGGGGGCCTTTCTGCTCTTCGTCAGGCTGAAAAGGAGTATTTACCCAGATCACCACAGAACCTATGCTGGCTCTGGAAATAAATAAACATGCACTCAGGCAAAACAAACTGAATGGTTCTTGGAGCTTGTGGTACAGTTACAGGGACTGCCTATTGACAGTGCCCTCAACGGACTGCCTCCACACTCCCACTTAACAGGGAAAATTGGTTCATAATGCTGCTACTGTGACAGCAACAGATGGAGAATTGAGGGCTGTCATGACATTTTGAAAGGGCTGTCTAGACCAGCCGTCCACCATAGAGTTGCTCTGATTTCCCATACCGGCGAGGGAGAACCAGTGTACTTGCCATCACTCTAACACAGCTATCACCTTACTGGCTTTAATAGACATCAGTTCTTGTGCTTATTTTAAAGCAAAATCGATGAAAAATCGATGAACAATTGTGTTTTCTTTACTCAGTGGATCTGAGTAAAGAATAATCAAATTTGAGCACATCTGACATCAAGTATGCCAATTAAAACCAAACAAGTGTAACATAATAGCCAAGACAAATGGGATGTTTGTTTCTGTGGAAAAGGTGTCACAAATTGACAAAAGACACGCACATCCTGTCCTGCTGGGATGGGTGCTGGATCAAAAACTCAACATGAAATAATAAAATCTGCACACCAGAATGCCACCAGTTTTTTTTTTCAATGGCGGTTACGTTTTAGGCTCTTCCTCAGCCCCCCCCCCCCCCCCCTCATTTCAGCTGGTCTTTAAGTCTGCTTCCTGTGCACCGGCCCCAGTCCATGTTGTGAGGTGTAACCTACCCAGTTTGGGGAAGACGATGAGGTACTCTGCATTGCACTGTGGGCAGGCCACTCGTGCCGTACTGTTGCCACGCTGCTTCTCGTCCACCCAGCGCTGTAGGCACGTCTGGTGGACCCACTTGGTGGAGCCACGACAGCGGCAGGGACGTACCCACTCTGCCGTGCGGTCATCCTCGTCTGTGGCAAAGCACACCCAGCAGCTCCTGAACTCACCAAACACAGTAAAATTCGCAGTGTTAATACTTTAACTCTTAAGAGTGTACAAAGTGAGTACAAAAGCATTTGTGACACACTAACAAATGGATACAAACACAAACACTAAGGACTGGTTTCAGTTTTGGCTTCTTAGTGAAAATGAATCCACGTTATTACTATATCTTTGATTTGTTAGGGTCTATCAAAAGCCTCATTCACACATGCACTGTAACATGAAACTTTCCCAGACTTTAAAACGGTGGGGCTGTATGTATGAATGTCCGACTAAGTAGCCGACAGCTCCCTTGAGTTAAGTCTGTGTAATATCCGATTGAGCCCGAAACAGCTCAATGTGTGAATGGACGTGGTCATAGTCCGATGAATTTACATTGAGCGAATGGCCGTGTTGATGACGCTATTGTCGAGGAGCCTCCCCTACTCTCGAGGTGAGTGATATTGATAAGTGATTGATGTCCAGTGTTTGGAGAGAGAGAGAGAAGAGAACTGAAATCCAGTTCTTTCATTCAACTTTTTATTTGTGTCGAGTTGAAAAGTCACAGATAAAATAAATGGCTCATAAGTGAAACAAACAAACGCCTCTTTCCTACTGTAGTAAATAGTAATTAGACAACGAGCAACACCTGACACTTCCCTGCGCACTCTCTTTTCACAGACCAATGCTATTTTCCAGCTCTGAGGACAGCTTGTTTAGATGAAAAGTAGGTTGTAGCTAATTGTCTACATTAGGCATACTGATACTATGGTAGGAAAGATGTGTCCTTTGTGTTTTGCATGGGTGCATCAATGGGAGACCGCTTGCTGAGCAATTCAATTCATCTGTCATGTTCTGTGGAAGAAAATAAATAAAAAAAGATTGCGTTTGTGCCGTGCTACATTTGTGAAAGGATAACATCGATAACACCGACCGTCATGTGTGAAAACCATTAAAATCTCAGTTCTTTATATTAATTTGGAGAAGGAGAACATTAGCATTCCACAGTGAACGAACAAACACCTGCATACTTGAAAATGAAGCGTTATCAGGAAAGGAAAACACCAAAAAAAAAGGGACTGGTGAGATTAGAGAGAGCGCCTCTGCATTTCTAAATGTGAAGTGATAAATACCCTTAGCTCTGATGCTGGTGCTGGCAGACAGGAGAGAAAGCCTTTCCTTGGACCAGAGACAGACAGACTAGGTAGGGGTTTACCAAGAACACAGCCTTCCACACAACATGACCGTAGTTTCAGTTTCAAATAGGGTTTAGGAGGAAATGAAGCATACATACTTAAATCTCCCTTAAATCTTAAAGAAATTTGTCTATAGCAATTGGGGGAGAAGAGAAGAGAAGAGAAGAGAAGAGAAGAGAAGAGAAGAGAAGAGAAGAGATCTTACTAGTCCCCCTAGGGGTAAACAGCAGGCGGTCATCAAAACAAAGTCAGCTTTCCGAAAACACAAGTTAAAGGTCTAGGCTTCACCTGACTTAGATGGAGAGTACTTTCTTAGAGGAAAGCATTGGAGAGGCCAATTTGTAGTATTTGATGGAATGATAATAGTGGTGGTAATGATCAAAGTCTTTTGAATAACTGTTCACTGAATGGCCTAGATGGAACCCATGCAGCAGAACTGGAGGCCAATGACTCTGCATAAAAATGATTTAACAATCTGTCTAGATCAATATGAAAACTCTATAGGCAAACAAGCGGTAATGCTGAATGCTTTGTCGAGCACATCTGAGAGCGCCGCAGGAACTGCTCGACACAAACAGACAAGCTCAAACAAACAGTCCAGTGGCCATCTGGATAGCAAGCAAAGAATGTCTAAGAGCTTTTACTGCAGGTCACATGCAGTCAAATAATGGTAGATATATCAGCCAGACTGAGACATTGATCTGGCTCTATATTCATCAGCCTAGTGACTGATCAAACAAAGCGTAGGTAGGTTAACCTGTCAGTATTGACTCATTGTTCAACTCTTTTTTGGCTAGTCTCTCACTATTAGATACTGCTTAGGACTTGAGAGCTACGTTTGCCTGACATTGCCTTAAGTTATTATAAATGACATTGCAGTTTCTCCAACTGAAAATTCAACAGTTCACCTCTGTGCCTTGAGGGAGTAATAGTGTAATAGTGTCAGACCACTGCTAGACTGTGCAGTGGATGCAGAGAGTCTACCTCATCAGACCGATGGGACAGAGTCTCTGAACTGATGTGTTATCCTGGAACAGAGCCAAGACATATTTTAATATCTCCCTCCCTGCTGAATGAAAGCTTGCTTGCTCACTCATACACAAATAAAAATAGAATGTATGCCATAGAGATGCTACATTTTTTATGTCCAAAAAGTCTGTCTTGCCAATAGCACTTTTTGGCCATACTTGACAGCATACAAACTGTAAAATGTATTGAATGAAAAATGTAAAATGTTATCGCATGTTCAATTGTTCATAATAGAACATGAACTATTGAAGACCCATTTTACACATCCTATGGTGTGGTTTAAAGGGATATTTCACTTTCAAACATGTTTGGGGTCATTTTAACGTCTGCGTCAGGCTTTTGTGAGGACCCCAGACAGTTTTTAAGTTGCTTGATTCAGTATTTATATAGTATTTATGATATTTATTTTATCAGACACGCCCCCTTCCTATACAAACACATTATAACTTCAAACTCCATTTGAATTAGATTCATCGAAAACAGCCGTTCTTGGTTCTGGTAACTCATACTGCCCTCCTAATACGTGAGGGGCCGTGTTTTTTCAATATTTATTTTGGGAAATTGAATAAAGAAATACAATAAAAGAAAATAAATAAAAAAGAAATAAGATAATCGAAAAAGCACGCCCCCCTCGTGTATTAGGAGGGCAGTATGAGTCACCAGTACCAAGGACGGGTGTTTTCGATGAATTTATCATGGTTAAAATATAGTTTGAAGTTACAATGGGTTTTTATAGGAAGGGGGCGTGTCTGATAAAATGAATATCAAATCTAAATACTGAATTAAGCAACTTAAAAGCCTGTGTAGACGTTAAAATGACCCCAAACATGTTTGAAAGTGAAATATCCTTTTAATCCTCTGGAAAAAAATCATCTCTGTTCAATAAATGTAAAAAAAAGTTTCTATCGTTTCCCTAATTTAGCATTCCAGGAACTATTATTTATGCCAATGTGCCACACCTGTAGAATCTAGCCCTCATTAAAGGAGTAGTTCACCCAAACAATTACTTATTTTCTAGCAATTACAAACCCCAGGAAGCCTTGAATTCATGGAAATCTTTTTGTTTTTGTCGCATTCCTAAGCCAATAATTTGATGAGCGGGTCATCGGTCAGTAGGACACTATTTCCTACCGGTTAGCTGTTAAGTAATATTGTATTTGATATTGGATTGACTTTATACCACTTAAACGGTGCAGCTCAGTCATAAAAGACCAATTTAAAATCGGTGGCAGGTTGATCAGAGCACCTCTATCCCTACCCGAAAGTTAAGCGCATCCCCTTCACAAACACACAGCGACAAATGAAAACCAATTCCTCCGTGTCCATCCCAACATCTCGGGAGGATATTAGATATCCCTAGTACCCTGACCTACCTGCAGTATGTCTCCGACTGTGACATTATATTACTGTTCCATAATTAATAGCCAGCGCGGGATTGGCTGGACAGATCACCACCCATGTCTCACTGTACGTGGCAGAGCTCAATACTCTAGAACCAGCGATATTTCTAATGAAAGCTGCTACACGCCGATAACTAAAAAATATATTCATAGGTTAAGTCCTGAATAATTGATAAAAGGCAGAAGCTGAGGGGCTATATTGATGACTTAGACTCTCGCTCAATGTCTTGGGACTTTCGTTGCTTAAAGGGACACCTTGACATTTTAGTAGGTTATTTTCATTTTGCTTCTAAGATTGTCGCTAGCTGTGCCCTATTGGTTTAAATTAGACTAATGTTTAATTTATACTCAGATCTACACGCTCACAACACGCTGTGACAACACATTGTGAGCTTGTAGATCAGTCATTTTAGGCGAACGACAGTCGTGTGAATGTGACAAGGTCTGTTAAGTGAAAATCCTGATCTAAAATCTAAAATGTCAAGATATCCCGCTTTAAGCTCCATTCTCATTCAAAATGATATGCCTTACCACTGGCCTGTTGCTAGGTGATCTGTTAGTTCAGGGACTACAGCTTTCAGATCACTTTGAGCCTGGCTATCCACGTGTGACATTTACATTCTTTATTTCCATAATTACACTGAACCTTGAACAGTTGGCATTTCAATAGCTGAATGAAGCAATGATTAATCTACACACCTCCCATAAACCCCTTGGCATGAATTCAATAAAGCCAGGCATGATAGTGGCAGAGGTTGGGGGGGTTCTCCCACGCTGCAATTATGTGTATTTTGGATATTCGTTACAATTTGATTATTTGATGTTCATGTTAATAAACCTGAAAAAATAATACTGTCAAGATTATAGGCAATATCATCTATGAAACCGCGCATACACACTCACAGTCACACACTGACCTCACTTTTGTACCGGTCTGCCTCATTAAGAAAGATCGCTTCCATCACAGCTTTTGTGCGGACATTAACCCACATTTAACCTTGTGTCAGTGAGTCTATCCAGGATTCACCAATCAAAAGTATGCTACAGGTTAGTTTAAGACTCGGTCCAGACTCCAGTCAAGGCTCTGATGTATCAATAGAGCTGTACGCCCCATGTCTAAGAATGAGAAATGTTTTGGAATGTGTTTGTTGTACAAAAAAAAAAAGCTTATCCGCAGCCAACTGTTCAATTTCCTGCCTTTAAACAAACAATAGCTATGCTCTGAATGGAGGAACCCTGCAGGCCTTTTTCTTCTAGTTTACATTGGTTTATAGCCATATCAACTTTCCAAATCCACTTTCACTCATTTTCTTGATGTCCTGGTTCCTCCCACTATCATCAACCACAGCAGAATGTGTGAGCAGGATTGAGAAGAGCAAGACAAGTCCCTCATAATATAACATGCATAATTCATCCTGCACGCTTCCACATCTAAATAATGGATGTCAAATCTCTGGCCTTCTGTCAGTTGTCCACAGCCCTAGGTGTGCTCCATCACTGGCACTACTGCAGGGGAGTCGACAGGACCCTCCAGGAAGGGGTGCAGACATTTGGCTTGGATTGTTTGCTCAGGTTGCCCTGCCCAGCCTGCGGTGGCTGATTTTCCAATCCTCCTCTGGCACTGAATAAAACATGACGATGCAGGAGAGGAGCCTAGGGGTCGAAGTGCTCAGGTGACACGGCCAGTGTAGGGCCTCAGGGCAGACCTACGTGGTGAACTCGAGTCTTTATATGGAAACTTAAACCCCCCTTTTCTCCCATCTACTGCCCTCGCACCAACCGCATCCTCCCGGCTCCCGCTACTACCTGCTGTTTTGCCCTCTTCTCTCCTTATCTCATCTTGTGTGAACCCTGCTCTGTTTGCGATGATGCTTGACACAATATACATGTACTTCCATCACTACGGATAATGGTTAGGCTACATCAGGTACTATGTGGAAGGTTAAGTTGAACAACCTCTCAGGCTCAGAAACTTTAAAGCAAAATGATTGTTTGCAATTATTTCTTCTGTTACAGTGTACCCGAGCACATCTAATACCAAGCAAGTCTGTAATATACACAGCCTTGTCGAGCGGCTGATGGTATTGACCGAGCTGAGACAAGAGGTACCAGAGAGACAGACGCAGAGGAGTGAAATGGAAGGCCGAGGTGCTGATTGGAACTAAGAGTGGACAGAGTCTCAGCGGGAGCACGGCAGTGGAGAACAAAAACAAGGGGGTGCTCCGGTAGATTCACTGGCTCCTGTTGCAGTAACCCAGCCCTGTTGCTTGACAGGGCCCAATACAACGGAATCGAAACGCTATCCTCCATGCGAAACCTTAATCTCTTCTCCAGCTCTACCACGTCGCCTTGGCCATGCTAAACAGAACACTCAAACTGATAAGGCTGGAGCCGCATGCTACAAAACGGTGTCCACGATTCACAGAATCCGTGATGGTGTCACCCAAAATAAGATCTAGGCCTGGCCTACACATTCAAAACAAGAACAAATATTTATCAAAGTGCCGGTAATTGGAAAAACTGTGGGGAATAGAATTCATGTTTCCAACGTTTTGATAGATTTCACCCACCGTTACAAACTCAGTTATCGGGCGCAATCAACAAACTGGTCTACTATGCACATGATCTACAAATAAGTTATGGTGTCTTCTTACGGTCGGGCTCTAATATCCATACCCTGTTTGACGGTCATTTTCACTTGATTATGTGTACCTAATTTGGCAAGAAGAAAACATGTTTCTGCAACAAAGTGACATCTGTGGGTGTGTATCGCTTTTGGCTTAGATAGATCGGACGCTGCAGTCATGATTTTTGGCATTCTTTGTAAAATAGGCCTTCCCACAACCTTTGGGAGGCGGAAACGAAATGCAATATGAAAAGTCTGCTAATCTAAAATGCTAGAAGATGCTACAACTGACCCCTTACTGCTGCTATAACATCCAGGTTTCTACTGAAATTACTTAAAAGAACATGAGGTTTACAGCCGGAGACTGGAGCTAGTATATACAGCCTTGTTTCCACTAAGAGCTCTAATTCATCCAATGCTAAAGCGACTTCACTTTGAAACTCCAAGGGCAGCGAAATATGTCATACATTAGTTTTTATTAACTTTTCTGCCCTGAAAGGCTTAAAGGTATTTTTGGGACATTTTCTCAGCCTTTATTTAAAAAGGTGTACAATGTGTGGTCCGTCTGCCCGGGAACCGAACTGGGGACTCGCTTTCAGGCATTAGAGCCCATGTGGTATGTGCCCTAACCATTTAGCTATTGGGTCACCCCAAGCCCTGCACCAAAGCAGTGAGGAAACATAAGAGCATCCAAATCACAAGAGGCCCATAACATTTGGGCAAGCCGTAGCTTAGCGTGCAGAGAGGCCTACTGGTAATAAGAAGGTCACCGGTTCGCCTCTCGGCCTCGGCCTATGTGTCAAAGTGTCCCTGAGAAAACACATACCCCCTAACTGCCCCCCCCCCCCAAGAGTACTCATCATAGTAGCCATCAGCTGGGTGAATCCCCATGGGATTATAAGGTATCTAAAATCCCCCCACAATGTGGGCCACCAAGTCCGATTCAATTTACGTTTGACCTCAGAGGAAAAGTGCACAAATTACATCATGATGAGATACATGGGGGCTCAAACAGAATGGCCAGTAACTGTGTGATTGGCATTGTGTGTAAAGATGAGTGTGACAGCATAGCTACTTTCTAATCGTCTCACAAGTCAGGCTCCCGTTCTTTAAGAAGGGCCTAAGCCACTCCACAATGGCTCCTTTCACTCAGCAGCGGTCACGTGACTGTGGGAAAACTGGAGGTTCCTAAGCACAAAAGCACAAGCACCGGATCCTGGCCCACAAATGTCTTAAAAGGAAGGTTTTCCATGTCTGGCTCACGCTGCTCAACCCCAGCCTGGTCCAGCCTGACTCAACTCAGTAATCAGAACCACCCAAACCAAGCGGTCTCACCCACTACGGTGGTATCCATCGACCTAAACTCCATGACAACGAAGCCAAACAAAACATTTGCATGAAAGCTTTATTAGCGAAACTATGTCAATTCTTAGTCAGAGCATTCCCCTCCCCTGTGCTTATTATTGGCTAATGCCCTCAGAATAATCAAAACATACCGAGGCTTCTTCAAAAAATCTTGTGTACTTAAACAGCATATTAGGCTCTGTGGCCCTCAAGTATTATTAACACCTGTATGGAAAAAGTGAAAAGCAGGCAGGGACTTGTCAGTTTCCTCTCTGATTGGCCAGGCTTACGGTGGCGGCTGGCTCTCACAGCGTAGGCTATATTTGACTGTTTGGCAGGTGGTGGGTGAGATCCCATTCATCCAAAACAACCCTTCCATTTCCACTGTCACAAGTCACAGGAGTTGCCTGAAATCAGCACACTATGAATAGTAAAATGGAGACAAATACATGTACATATACCTATGTTATGTATGCTTTCATAATTAAGAGTTCCACGTACATCAGCATTACACGTAAGTTTAATTACATTTCAGAATTATTCGTATAAAAAAATCCAGCTAAGAAACTATATGTATGGTGGTCATATAATTATCATCAACAGGTCACTTTGAGACTTAGGATTCTTCAGAAGCCTTATTTTGAATTAGGCAACGAATCATATTAGCATCGGTAATATCTCCATGGATATCCATCCATGTCTAAATATATCCTAGGTTAAAGATAATCTGGCAATCAAACACAGATGGGAGGAGAGTAAAACAAGGAGCTGGTGCAAGAGCCAATGAAACAGTCTGTCAGGATTAAAATGTGTCTCCCTCCTCCATTTCTTAAACACTGCATTGCAGGGGGGAGTTAGCTAGCTGCTCATGGCAGGCCCAGATAAGAGCTTGTGGAGCCTTATGTTTGTCATTGATAGTCTGGTTATGCAGCCCTCTAGAACCGGGGGGAACATGACACACATCTTGCTGCTATCTGCTCTTCAAACACTGTCAGGGTTATTGCCACTGCTCTGAGACCTGCCACATGACACTGGTGCACAGCTATAGCACGTTTCATAAAGCATGCAGCCATGCACACCCCTTCTTTCCTTGTTGGTACTCTGCCACTGTGTTGAGAAATCCACTCAAAGTCCAAAGTTCGATATTGACAGAAAGCACAGAGTCAAGTGCTAAGGGTAGGCCCTATTTCTGTTTGCTTGGTATGCATTATCAAATGCCAAAATCTATTTTGGGGGAAATGGCACACTTGTGCAGTTGCACCTAATGCAGCTATTGCATCTGTTATACCCAACCTAAAGCTGCAGAATTATTGTTAACACAGGTTTTCCCTGTATATTACAGTAGCACTCTTGTGCTGGGCAAAATAATACCTTATGAAATAAATGTAAAAATCTCAAGTTCAACATACAAAACGCTTTACAGTGTGGCTCTGTAGGTCAGGTAGGAGTGTGTTTGTCTGTCCAGGACTTACTTAGCAAACAACTGGACCACCAATCACACATGTTTTATATGTTCTGAAGTATTTTACTTTATTTCATATAAAAGGTAGTCAATGGAATATCTGAATATCTGAATAATAATATGTACTCGTACCCGTTGTCAGTTTCACGCGCATTGCGTTTTGCTTCACGGCCGCTGCTTTCGTTCGCTCCCTTCACCATGACCACAGCTCTCGTACTTCCTGTTTCATTGCACACAATGCCACTTAAATTGGCGACAGGAAGCGAAGCTCAGCCATGGCTATGCTGCACACACCTTACCCGAAGCTTCACCAATCTATGAAGCCGACGGGGCCAGGTTGGCCAATCAGGGAATCCGATGCATACACACACCCCAAACACGGCAATTCTGTGCGTTCTCTGCAGTATCGGTGCGTCCTCCACACACCCACGGTCAGACAGATATTTGTGTTTTTTCGGTTCTCGGGAACTGTTCGTCCGATCGAATTGCCACTCGGCACTGTACAGAGCACCCCCCTGGTCATGTGGGACACACACACCAAGTTTGAGGCCATTTGGTTGGGCGGCACCCGTGCTGCGGGACACACAGACACATGTTTTGAGAATTAATAGATATAAAAGATAAATAGATTATGAAGATCACTTGTGTCATTTTCACAGCAGGCTTTCTACAGGTACTGTGCTTTCCACAGGTGCTGCACTGCCATATAAAAAGGTTGCTACTTTCTATATCAAAGTTTAAGTTTTAAACTAGCAGCTGTGCATGTGAAAGCAATGAAGATTGGGCAACTACCTGGCATATGCCATACATATTTAATGCGTAAAATATATTAATCGTACAAACAAGCCATGGGAGGTGAGATTCTAGTGTCCACATTTCTCCTGCCTGTGTCTGTGTGCTTTGATACTGGGTGCAGCTGGCCACTGATCACTGCAGTACCCTGGGTCTCGCTGGCCGTGGACTAGAAACACATCACTCAACAACACCACTTCAACTTGCAACCAGTGTTGGGCCCGTTAAAGAAAAGTAATACATTACACATTACTCCTTTACTTATTACTCCCTGCTAACAGTAACTAGTTACGCTGCTCGTTCCTTTTTCGTTACAACCCCCTTTTTTCTGCACACAGTCAAATCTTGTTGGAAGTTGGAAAAGGTCCATTTGGTTACATTTGTACATGCATCAGAGATAATTAACACTAGGGATGTTAGTGTATTCAACAATATGACGAGCTATCTAGACAAGGAATAGGCAACACTTTGATTAAGGTGAGCTGTACAAAGAATTTAGATGGACTGTCTACTACATTTGGACTGCTAAATAAAAGCATCAAGTGGTTTTCAGTGAGTGTGACTGATTTACAAAAAACTGCCGATCTACAAGCTCACGTGTCGCAGCACAATCATGTGTTGTGAGCTTGTAGTTGTATATCAGCTATGTTCGGTGCACGACAAGGCATGCAACCAAGTATAAATCAGGCATATGAAAGATGCAGTGGCATGAAAATGGAACAAATCAGGCGGAGGGAGAACACACATGTTGTTGTGGCTTGTGGGTACAGAGATTGAACAGTCTTGTAATATTTATTCATTGTATAGACATTGTAACTCCTTATTCCTTGGGGAGGGGAGAGTTAGACAAGTCCAACTCACTCCACTGTTGTCTTAAGGCCTTCAGCCCATCATTGCATCGCAGCATAACTCAAGACAATATCTAAATCATGACAACCCGCAAATCACACTACATGCACTAGGTCTCGACCTGCAATTCCATCAAGGCTCGTGGAAATTGTAACTGATATTATTAACCCTAACCCAGTAATTTGTTAAATTACTCTTCACTGGAAACAGTATTATTACAGTAGCGCGTTACTTTTACTTATGCCCAACACTGCTTTCAACAGAAACAGACTTATGTATGCACATAAGAGAATATCAAAGTTATTAACTACCAGTTGTAGATTGATAGACAAATAAACATACACAATCATGGGCCGTTTCAGGCAGGTGGTCTGAACGACACACCAGCTGCTCTCTGCCCAGACAGCAGCGGAGTAAGGGCGGAGAAATGCGGATGGACGCGTTGCACGTCATTCACAGCTTGTTTGTAAACAATGTATACATTTTGATTTTTGCTGATAAATGGTCATATATTGAGTCAATCAATATTGATTCATTTCCCATCACTCAGTTTAAATCTTTGAGTTCAAAATGCACTACTTTCCATACAGTCCGTTTTTTCATCAGGACAGCAGGTACACATGTTGACAGCTGTTTGACAGCTGTTGACATTGTTTACGCCCAATTTATTGCTTTAGTGCTTAGCATTGTGGAATAGTGTCAACACAGCTGAATTCAGGTAAACCTGCTGCTTTTGCACATCTTTTTTTTGTAAGATATATTTTTGGGCCTTTTTTTATAGTTTGTAGTATAGATGGACAGGAAACAGGGCAGAGAGATGGGGAGAGACATACAGCAAAGACTGTCGGGAACGGGACTCGAACCCGCAGTGTGCTGACAGGCTACTTATAAGCCTAGGTGCCCGGACCGCAAGGCCAGCCTGCTTTTGCACATCTGATAGGTTTGGGGTATCATGTCGCTGGCTTCCATTGATAATGACTTGTAGGCTGTTACTTTGTCGCGCTAGTAGTCTTGTACCAAAGAACTTACATTTTTGTAATCTGTGCTCTCGTCAAATGTCAGATCATTTTAATAGGTGAAACCGGATATAGGTCCAGTTGGCACCTAAACCTTCTGGGCACCTCGCAAATCCAGCTACCTCAGAACAGTAGGCACCTGGTATTTCTGGGCTCCAAAAACGACTGGGCGCCGGGAACACTGGGCACCAAAACACCGTGGGCACCTGGTATTTCTGAGCACCAAAGTCGACTGGGCACCGGCAATACTTTGTGCTTGAAGTCTTAAACGCAGGCATGCAAACAGACCAGGGGTAAAAAAGGTGACAGCTCATGTTATTACGCATTCTTAAAATAGACACTACGAGTGAGGTGACACCAAATAATGCCATTATTATAAGGCTCAATGAACTCTCTTTGATGTAGCAAAGTGAGCACTGTGTCACACAAGGACAAGCTGATCTACAAGCTCACAACTCGGCGCAGCGCAACACGTTGTAAGCTTGTAAATTGGCAGTTTTTCTTAAGCCATGCCGTACAATCAAGAACAAATCATGTGGCCAAGTGGTTTAGTCCGTTGCGTTCCGTCAAGTGGTTTAGTCTGAAAGAATATGTCTCACTCTGTGTATCCTAGTCATTGGAACTGTTTGTTGTTTGTTTGCGTCATGAGAACATTCACACAATGAGACTGCAGATACATTTGTTTCTATTAATTCATTGAACGTTCCAATAATTCTCTCAACCACTTTAACGAATCTGACTTGCAACTGTACTGCGTCTGCGTTGTTTCCTTCAACACCAAATCTCTTCGCCAGAAATAGCAGACAGATCTACAAGCTTGCAACACGTTGTGAGCTTGTAGATCGGCTACAAGTAGTTGTCAAGTTTATTTGACAGAATAGGGCATTGTAAGAAAGAACAGGTTACAGCACAAGGGATTTTATACATTAATTGTATGATAGGGATAGGAAAAAATAACACAATATTGCCAAATGTATCTGAAATGTACACTACTTTAAGGATAGAAAAAATAAATTCCAAAATAAATCCACCTCAGGTACCCAGTGTTCTTCCCAAAAGGTGCCCTGTGTTCCGGATTATTTGGCCCAGAGGTGCCCAGTGTACAAAGAACAAAAAGGTGCCCAGAAATACCAGGAGCCCACTTTCCCGTTACCGGTGGAACCATATAAATCTACCTTGATAAAAATCTGTAATAGAGTTCATATAGGCAAAATTCTGCCCACAAGGGTCTCAGAATTATCATTTTATTGCCAGCAGGTATATTGTGGTGGGCGTTTCATTTAGGCATTTGTGGGTGCCTGGATGAAGTTAACTGTACAGGAGCTGTCCATGCTGTGGAGAAAGTTGAGAATGCTGTAAGAATGTCTGCTGTGAAATCACAGTAACACCCAAAATGAAACACAACCACAAACTCCAGCTGTTTGTTTACCCGTCAAAATGTAAAGGGTCACTCTGCTCTATGATCGTACCATACGTTATACAAGATGTGTTCAAAGTCCACTCACTCAGAATGTACCCTTTCTTTAAACTAGTTATGCATAAACAATGAACGTGCCAATTTAGACATAACAGTCAGTAGGCACAAGTTACAGGACTATGAATATCAACAGGATGAGTAACGTTAGGTGACTATTAATATAGTCATATCTGTGTTAAAATAAATTAAGGAATACTACTGTTCCATAATTTGTGTTACATAAACATTTCCAACTTTCTGTTGTGTCGGATACATATTTGATTGCAATTAACAAATAACAGAATTCCAAGCATCAAATCCCTCTTGCTGACTTAAAATGAAAAGTGTAAAGCACTACATTACAATGTTGCTTATTTTGACCACTACTATGTTATTGTCCCCCACGCAGCTGTCAGCTGTCAAGGGTGATTTGTCTAATACAGGGGTCTTCAACGTTTTACAGGCCAAGGACCCCTTAGCTGAGAGAGAGAGATGGAGCAGGGAGTGGGACCCCCACTACATATTGACAGCACTGTCCTCAGTGTTGTGTCAATTAATGTTTTTTGTTTATTTCTGACATTTAACCACTTAAACCCTCAATACTTAGTAAACTTGACCTTCGCCTCTGTCCTTGGTTTGCTCTTTTTTCCCTCCACACCAGCTGGCTGGTGAGCTTGTAGATCTGCAATTTTCGGCCAATGTTCCCCTCAGAATAAGGATACTAGGGTTCAAGTGGTTAATGTGAAGAAATAAATAAATCCTATCACATAAACTTTGGTGGCCCCTCTGTAGTAACTCTGAGGACCCTCTAGGGGCCCCGGACCCCCTGTTGAAGACCCTTGGTCTAATACCAAACATCAGACTGTACGCTAACGTTATAGCTTACAGTAGCATTAAGCTCTGTGGGTAGCTAACGTTAGCTGGTTGGCCTCCAGTCCAACTTCAACTCACCTGTCCAAATTCTGCTGCATGGCCACTGCATCCTCCTGTTCCGCCATAACCGCAGAAACCCCAGTCACCGCTTGAATGGAGCAATTTAAATTGACCAGCTAAAGGCTCAAAGAATAAAATGTGATATTGTCACTTGCTCTAAACTTGGCAGCTAGCTAGCAGAGTTGCTAATGCTAACTTGGGGACTGAGGCCTTTGTGTTGACACGGAGCGTCAGCTGCAAGCTAGCTAGCAGCCACGTAACGACATCTATAAAGAATGTTTCTACGCCGTCATGATAACGTAAAAGAGCAATTATCGATGACTTGTGTATTATGTCAAGTAAGGACCTCGTTTACATCCATTAACACTGTCATTAACACAATCGCATCGGTTTGACCGCTTGTTTGACTCCATTGACTGATACGTAACGTTACGTGACGCAAAGTTGAGGGGCTACGTACTGACATCATCACAACAAGAACGTTGTCAGAGGGCGAAGGAGCACGCGTTCGCCCACAGCAACATGGGATATGTAGTTCTATAACTCTATGATGTAGTTGCACTGTTATGTTTCCCTCCCTCATGTGGCCGAAAATATCAAATTAATGTTCCGAAGCGCTCTGACGGGTCTGCCTAGAGGTACTAGGTCTTCTTAAACCATCATGAAGATACACATATGGCTACAGAACACTTCTTATTGCGGTAAGATGTTTTTATTACACTGTCTTTCTTTTTACCAGTCGTCTGTCATCATGAGGATATTCTGGTTGGATGCAAAACTGTACCCTTATTGAGTGCAAAGTAAACCCACCTTAATTTCTGTAAAATGTATGCAAGTTAGAGAGTAGACATGTTATATTTTATTGACAGTGTCAATTAGCTTCTCTCTCTCTCTCTCTCTCTCACAAAAAGTGCTCCTCGGAGCACAGGTCTCCGCCAGGTCAGGTAGGGTATTGTGGCGCTATAATAGGCCAATGTGAAAAGGGTGGCATTTCTTCATCGGCCTTTCACTGCAATCAGTTCATGATTTGAGCCATTTTCTGGCATACAATAAAAATGTGTTTAGCAAAAATCATCGGCCTGCTGGTGGCACTATAAAGGCCAATGTGAAAAGGGTGGTATTTCTTCCTCGGTCTAGTAGGAATGTACGTGCAAAGTTTCACGGCAATCGCACGCTGCATTCATGATTTAGGGATTTTGTTCAAAACGAGCCACGCATGCAAACTTTAGATGCATGGCAATCTAGCCAATCAGGATGTAAAATGTTTTTTCCTTGGCCTCTAGGGTGTGGGCATACAAAGTAAAAACGCAGTCAGTAAAAACAGATTGGCCTTCATTATTTGAGGCATTTTGTTCAAAACGGAGCACTCTTCCAACTTTGGAAGCCAATCTTAGCCAATCAGGATGGAATATGAAAAATCTGAAATACCTGTTTTGTTTAATGATTATAGAGATAGGCCTACTGTGTACCGATATTATATATATCATATATTTTTATATCAAAAAATGTGTTTTGCAAAATTTGACCTCCTATAACCGTCCGATCTGAAAATTTTGGGGCAGAGGTTCTTCTCTGGCATCCAGGGAGTGTGCGTGCACAGTTTTGCTGCGATTGGCCCAACAGTGCCGGAGATTAGCTGCTCACAGACACATACACGGACAAACTCACGGACGGACAGATAGGGTGCAAACAGTCTCTGCCAAATTCTCACTATTTAACACCAGGACTGACACATTAGGCTATCACGTTTTACAGAATAACATTCCCCAATGATATTAGTATGGTATGGTTGACAACAGTTATAGGGCCTACAACATTATCCAGTTTTCAAGAATAGCCTGTGACGACTACGCACAGGGAGAAACTACAACTCCCACCTGCCTCCACTGCATCATCCATGCGCCGCAGTCAATCAGCTGTTGAGGCAACTGCTGACTACCTCGGCACAAGGGTAGTTTGTCATATCTCACAACCCAGACGAGGCAAACAGAAATAGCTTTATTTACAGAGTCCAAAAAGGTGAACGATAAAGGTAATTTCCATGGCAGAAAAGCGACACCGAGTGTGTGTGTGTGCATGCTGTTTTCTTGTTTGTATGGAGGACATATGGATTAAAGGGATTTCAAGACAAGGCAGCTTTATGAACGTATTCTCTTGATCACCACGAAGAATAGGCGTTTAGATGGTCAAAATGTGGCAATATCTTTGGAAAAAAGGACGAGTAAATACCTGACTAGAGTTATTAGACATCTTGATGACCTTGGAAAAAAAGGCTGCGCTTCGAAGAGAAAACAATTGCCATTATCTTGGAAGTCCACTCGTATATAACCTATCCGTTAGCTGTCATTTAGAACTACAATTTGCCATACGAATGGGTGTTTATAATATGGATTATTTGTAAATTACATATGTTGTTGCATGCATGGTGGTAGCCTATAAGGTTTAGGCTGCATTTTAACCGCAGCCAGGTTCCGATAATACTAACTTTATACGTGTAGCCTGACAGCCTGTTCAATGCGACGGTAGCCATCATTGTTATTATAAGGTTTACTACTGAATATTGTCTATATATCTATAGCCCACGCAATGAGAAGTGTAGCTTACTGCTTTAGACGACAACGCATGTGTTCATGGGCTCACGAGCAAGCATAGCATAATGTGGTATATTTAATGTGGGTTATTATCTACGACTTGAAATTGATGGAGAATATAGCCTGACTGCATATGGTTCATCCAGTTAAAGTGAAATGACATAAAACGGATGCTATCGATTGATTCGAGATGCGAATTGTAAACTATAATATAATATTTGCATGGTATAGGTAGATAAGATAAGGCAGGCCAATAGAAATGTGTCTATCATGTAAAGTAAATGACCACACATGCAGGGTGGAGCTTTCCGTTATAGCCTACTGGTGGTGGTCTTGGATATCGAATTTCTCACATTAAGCACCGTAGGCTACAGTAGCTACACTGCCGTTATGCAGCTTCTATTAGATCAATACCTCTGCAAGTGTGGACTGTGAACGTCTAGTGTGCCAATGAACAAGCCCCTACAATTAGAGCTCTTCTCGATATAATAAAGTAGCACCGGCTCACCGACAAGTGCGTCACATGGGCTATGTGAGTGGTTCTCAACCTTTTTAGGCCGTGAGCCCCCCTCCCCCCTGGGGACCCCCAATTTTGTTTGACTCCGTTCTACAGATAAATAGTGGAAAATAGCCAGGCGTTATGAGCTTGTAGATCGGCTATTTTCACAATGTTTGCCTCTTTCTTATATTATTTGACAATTTGGCCAATGTTTTATAGTATAGTTTGTTGATTACTTTTGCAGTAATGGTCTTTTTTTATTATTATTTTTGTAGGTATTACAAATGTCTTAAAAGTCACTTCACTGTTATCTGGGGACCACCCGAAAATCATGTGGGGTCCCGACCCACAGGTTGAGAACCACTGACTTAGCCTACTACTGCATGTCGTCGCGAAGGCAGTGCGGGCGAATGATACGCCGTAGTGGCTGTCAGTTTGTTGAGGAGGATCTGACACCTTGTGCCTTGTTGTTGCGAGGCGGTGGGTCAAGGAGGTATAGAACGCATTTAACCTTGTCGAAGGACAGCTGTGTGTCCTATTTATTGACGTATGCAAATTAATTGAGGGGAGGATCTTGGGCAAAACAGACAGAATCAGTTTCACATTGCTTGTTCTGTCCGGAGTTCCTGTGTGAGGGGAAAACGAGACGTGGCGAATTCTGGTGAATATCGGTACCGTATGTTTGCTCCGCGTTCATCCTCCTGTGTAGCACAGAGCAGAATGAGTTAAATAGAACAGCTTGTGGAAATTAATGAAGCACTTTAGTAGGCTGATTTTACCCCAGGCTAAATGGGTGATGATGAATTTGCCTGGCAATTACCTGCTGGTTCCTTCATAATATGAAGGATAACCTGTATTGGGCTATATATATAATATATATCCATGAAGTTGTCTTCTTAACAACCCGGCGATATCCTACAGTATAACTTACTCAACCCTCTCTGTTTTCTCCATTTCCAGCTCAGCAAACCATGCAGGATGATTTACTGATGGACAAAAACAAAGCCCAGCCTCATCATCAGCAAGATCCAACAAACGTAGACCCTCCCTCCTCTACCCCGACCCCCTCATCGGAACCCCCTTCATCGGAGGAGAGTCCGTCGACCAACCAAGCAGCTTCATCAGCGCTGAACCACAAAGAGAAAGTGCCGATGGAGTCACCGATCCTGCCATCGGGTTTGAGTTTTCATCAGCCGCAGGAAACCGGTGGCACCCTTTCCCCGTCGTTTGGAAGCACCTGGTCCACTGGAGGAAGCACCACAAACGCCGTGGACGATAGTTTTTATCAAGGAATACCGGCGGCGTCGGTGAACGGGACGATGCTTTTCCAGAACTTCCCTCACCACCACCACGTGAACCCCGTGTTTGGAGGTAACTTCTCGCCTCAGATCGGCTTGGCTCAGTCTCAGCACCAGCAGCAGCAGCAGCAAGCCCAGCAGCAGCAGCAGCAGCAGCAGCCCCAGCAGAGGAGATCCCCCGTCAGCCCCAACCAAGGCCCCTTCCCACAGAGGAACGCTTATCAGACCATCATGAACAGCAAGGGTTCGTCGTCTTCTGCCTCGTCGTCCGCTTGGAATAATCACCAGAACGCCGCGTGGAGCACAGCCTCCAACCCCTGGAGCGGTCTGCAGGCAGGCAGGGACCCTCGGAGAGCCGTGGGCGTCGGGGTCGGTGGTGTCGGCGTCGGGGTGCCTTCTCCTATGAACCCCATCTCCCCTATGAAAAAGCCCTATTCTGGCAACGTTATAGCGCCCCCCAAATTCCCGAGAGCCGGTCCCCTCACCCCCAAGTCCTGGATGGAGGACAGCGGCTTTAGGACGGACAACAGCAACAATATACTGCCTTTTCAGGTATTTCTGAATGCTCTTAAAGCTTTACGGCCTAGTTATATGCCGACATATAGGCTACAGCTAAAGTGTTGTCTTGATGCTGATCTATTTTTATTTTTAACAGGCTATATGGTATAATACACTAAACTGAGAAAATGTTATTTAACATTGCCTAACCACCATACTGATTTTTAAAACCTTAATGGTTGCTCAAAATCGTACTAATGAGTAGCATAGGACATGACCTTCAGAGCCATTTTCAAATAGGTGGATGTTTTCTTAAAAATTATTATTACGACCATGGCAAAAAAAATAAAGCTGCACTCGATTAGAGTAACTGGACTTGTGAGCGACACACATTTCCAAACGTGATTAATCTATGCCAACAGCTGTCAACACTTTTGATGTGCAGTCAAATCGATTGACCAGGAAGTAATCAATATAAATGTATTATACACTGTAAAACGAGTGGCATGTTCAAAACACACAGGCCAAGCCTTGTGTTCATACGAACAGTTTATTATTATTGCATGAAACGGTTAAATTTGCTTCTCTTATTGATGCCAGCTCACACTCTGGGGGTTTAAAGGGTAACAGGAAGATTCGCCCTAAAACACGCTTGCCCCCATTCTTTTTTTCGCGGACCAGCGGTTCTTGTATTCTTCTTGTATTTGTTTTACTGAGGATAAGGTTAGAAATAAGTTTAGGGTTAGGCATAGTTTTACTGAAGTTAAGTTTATGAATAAGGTTAGGTTTTTGCATAGTTTACTAATAAGGTTACGTCACGTGTAGGAATACCAGGTTAGGGTTGCAGTCTTTGGAGCCGCCGGATTTGCCCCGGGGCGACTGTGTTTTGGGGCGAGCGTTTTGGTATTCGTTTAAAGGACACGATGCTCTACGTTGATTGGCTTGTTCTGTAGAAGTGGGCGGCTATTAAACATGATATTCATTGTACCGCTGTGCTTCTTCTCGCTGTCATGATACTCACAACGATTAATGACCAGCAAAATCTCACCAGACGTAATGTTTCG
Source organism: Gymnoscopelus microlampas (assembly GCF_963454915.1). Lineage (NCBI taxonomy): Eukaryota > Metazoa > Chordata > Actinopteri > Myctophiformes > Myctophidae > Gymnoscopelus > Gymnoscopelus microlampas. The sequence continues at coordinate 20,356,322 of NC_139950.1, forward strand.
ATTGCGATCTGTAAGTAACATTGCCATGCCCCACAATCAACTCATGAAACGCGGTGTAGATAAGGTGCTGCCATTATTATAATCTGATTATTAATGGCAGAATATTATTCAACGCCTCTTCAAAGTAGAATGTTTCAATTGGCCTTGACTTCATATTTCACAATTGCCTGGATTTAGGCTATGTGAAACTATACAGTGGGTTCTGCTCTACAGGAGGATGATCAGTCATGTGTATCCCCCATATGTTTAGTCATGGACTGTGTTCCTGAAAACAAACAAACTTAAAAAATAAGCTAGTTTGAATGTACCCTCTTAGGTCACCAGCTTAATAAAGAGCAGTATTGTTCAACCTTTTAAAAGGAAGCCCTGGACTACAGCGTGTGAGCCAAAACATTAAACTTGCAGAGAGGACAGCATGTGCCAGAGAAACGCTGCCCTAGTGCAGGGTGAAATTCCAGCCAGCTTGAAGCATATATCCCCCTTTTTTCTTTCCTTTTTTGTGGAGATAATGATTGTGTGTGTCAGTCTGTCTCTCCTTTTACTACTCTGTTTCCTCTGGTGAGCCTCAATCTATTTTCTCTTGACTTGGCCGACTCACAGAGCTAGTTATCACCAGGACACAAGGTCAGAGGACCACATGTCAGGCTGTATAGAGTGGCCTATTTGCTGAAGTGAAACTCAGGCAAAATAGCTGAGCTGAGCAGGCCAGGGAAATGAAGTAAACCACCCTGACAACTAGACAACTGGTGCCAGGTGTATCTGCCATGGATTCTGTAGATCCCCACCCAAGATTCTTTCAAAGTCGGACAGATGAACACTGCAGATCTTTAACTACCATGTGCTCTTGCATGTGCTTGTACTCGCCTGTTGTTGGCTGCTGCTTAAAGTGCCAGGAATGTGTGGAATTCAACTTAGCATGTTCATGTGAGGCTTAAAAAACAAAGTCACATGAACATCTCGGGAGACACCCTCATTTGACATGACGTTAGAGGCAGTTGTTGTGCACACTCCGGTGATCCCTATCGCTTCATATCATATCGGATGTTGGAAGTTTAGCTAGCTGAGTGACAGGCAGGTTCTGCAGTCAAATGTTAGTCTGATGGTTATGCAAAATGGCAGGGGTATTGTCAAGGTTGAAGGCGTAAAAAGGATAATTTGCATTTTCAATGTGTCAGGAGGACTCAGGAGTAACATGAATATTATGGTTGCTTGTCTAATTTAAGCAATTTTTTGCTTAACCTTTTGCATTGGGCTGCTCTACACTAATACACAGCCTGGCTGTGACATCGATATACACAGTGCAGTATGTGACCAATTATACTGTCGTTCTAATTGATTGAACAAAATATGCACTTTGCCAGGATGTTATTTTCTTCTTTTTTATTCACTGCTGCTTACACTTCAAACCAATGCTCAATTTTCACAGGCAATATATTAATCAATCTAGGGTCTGCACTAACCCAAATGTGACGTGCCCCTTGGCTTACCCCTCTTGACTATTGATTCTCTTATAAATTATTAAACAAATCAAACACATTTGTCTTGTTAAGCCTGCTATCAATCATTTTTAAACCCATAAATGCATTCTCATTTTATGGGTCATAACGAAAGATGAATTAAAGCATAGGCAGCCTTCGAGACCGGCTGATCTCAACCTGCAGTCCACATGCTGTGCCTCTTGCATATGTGGTGTATTAACAACAGTAAAATCTCTAACAAGAAGGGGGCTACATGGTTTATGGTCGGTACATAATGTGGTCCTCCTCAGGTGATTTCACCATGAGTGAGCCATCATCTCCCACCCCCGGACTGCGTTTATGCGTGTGTGTCTGACAGGAGGGGGGGAATGAAAAGCTCAGCGTTTTAAGTGTTTGCCATTTGTACCAAGTGGGCAGATTTTTATCTATGCCGCACTGCCGGGTCCAGAGTGGGGGAATAACACTTTTGAATGCTCAGCCGAATGCACAACAATAGCCCTGGTGTGCAAACAATGTGGCCCCGACGAGGGCAGTGGACACAGGACACAGCTGCCAAGGCTAGCACCTAGCTCTGGCTCTCATTGTCAGGCATGCCAGCTATACTTTCTCGCAGTCTTTACCTTTGGCACAAATGCCATTCTTATTCATTCATTTGCCTACGCTAGAGTTACAAATATTTAATCAACAGCGGGTGGTGTAACCCCAAACCGTGAATATATACCGCCGACATTGCATTGACTTTCTGTATCGACCCCTGGGTTCAAATGGACCTGTCTTGGCATCACAGAACCAGGAAATTGGTTGAGAGTGGTTCTGTAAATTACAGATTCAGACGCATACCAAATGGCACTCAACGGTACTAGGAACTTGTCACATGGAATCCCTTAGCACTCCTTCACAACCCAAGGAAAAAAAGAAGGAAAAAAAAACAATTTCTGAGGATGATCTCGAAACGGTTGCATTGAAGAATTGGGCTCCAGGCAGCCAGTTGAGGCTTTGTCAAACAGTAAAATGGAATAAATTTAAGATTTTATATATATATATATATATGTGTGTGTGTGTGTGTGTGTGTGCATATATATATGTATGTATATGTATATATATATGCATATTCCCGGGCTGTGAAGTGGTAAGGGGTCCATGTGACAAGTTCCAAATAACGCTGACCACCACAATATTGACCGTTGTTCTGCACATGCCTGATTTTGATGGTAGGAATCTACCAAAAAAAGAATCCAGCCACTGTCCAGTTCATTGTATGCAAGTGTCATTTTGTCCAAAAAACAAGCGATGTCCCAGATGCTCACCCACTTTTTACTGAAATCATTGTCGTCCCCAAGGCCGACACAGAGCATCTAATTTAGCAAAGCTTGACTAATGTCTGCTTTCAAACTCCTAATTTGTATTGGCCTAGATTGGTTGAGGTTAGAGTGGCAGTTTGTTCCTGTCTGCTTAGCTGATGTAACAATAGCAGGGTGCTGTTGGTACATGCAGTGTGCTGGCTACTGCTACACTGATCTGCCCTTGAGCAAGGTAACCAACCAGAATTTCAACAACAAGGCGAAATGTACTGTGTATGCCTTGTTCCCATGGCTGAAATTGATCTTTTTCTTTGGGTGTAATGGGGTTTGTATGAAGGTCATCCGTTGGTGATACCACTGACAAACAGGTTATTAAACTCGCAGCAGGGGAGGGCGTTCTCTGTTGCTGCACTAGCGACTCCTACAGATTGGTCGGGTGCCTGTTCAGCAGCAGGGAGCAAAAATAGGAGAGGTAGCGTGTTCCTCTGCACGCATTTCATCCTCCTGGTGAAACCCGGTTGAAAAGAAGTGGCTGGTGATGTCACATGTATCGGAGGAGATACGTGGTTGTACACCCTCCCCAATTCCAACAAGTAGGGGTTGGCAACGACAGGGACTATAGTCCTACACATGAGGGGAATTGGCAATGACTTAAAGGGGATAATTAAAAAACGGGGAAAAAAACAAATACAAACAGTTGATTAACAAAAAATCGAATCTGTGTGGGTGTGTGTTTTTTCATGCACATGTTATTGTGCAAATGCACAATGTCATCTTCACAGTGCAAATATTTGAGTTGGACTTCAGTCAGCAGCTTCATGCTATGTACGGTAATCTGACTGATCAAAGATGCAGGGATGATTCTTGGGATAGTTTGACGTTCGTTACAGAAAATGGATTTGGTTACACTATAACTCCTGTGCCAGCTGCCAACAAGGGAGCTACGAAGCTATCTTTCTCGTTCTTTTCTTTGAGAAAAACCTTTCAAGTACTGTGGTTTGTGCCCATTATATAAATGCCATAATACGTGAGATGGGTGTTCTGTGCTGTGATTATGGGTGTGACAGATATGTATCTAAGCCACCCACTCACCAAAGAACCCATAATCACAGTAAAGAACACACTCTCAGGTATTTTTTCGCCATCAACCACCAGAATGACTCTGAACCTCAATCCGCTTTCTGTTTCTTCTTGTGTTGCAGGACCGGAATCGGCCCTTTGATGCATTTAGCTTGCACTCTTTGGAGAATTCCTTAATGGATATGATAAGGACTGACCATGACAAAGGTAAACCACACCCTGCTGGTGGCCCACCAATGACAATCGCTGATATTATATGGAGGAATCATTTTGCAGGTTAGGAATATTTATATGTCCACACTTATTTGGGTTGTTATGGCTTCATGGGCGCATCATCTCTTGGTACCTTTTTTTTCTTTTGCTCTATTTGCCCCCTCTACCAATACAGTATGGATCATAATTTTATGCAACTTAAAATCAGTAATTAACCTTGGCCTTACCTGCAAAATCTTTTATACTGTTTTGTTGTGTGTGTGTGTGTGCACTAGTGTGATCTTAATTGCCAACTTGCATGTCTTTACCTCTGTAATTTCTCTCTTACCTTCTGCTAAATTGAAGTGAAGTGATGTGACAATGACATGTCTGTTTATATTAACTGGACCAGTATGTTGTTATGAACATGAATGCTGAGTGATCGTCTGCAGTAATGCATTTCAATATATTGGCTTAAAACGAATGCAATGAAAACATACGTGTGTGTGTGTGTGTGTGTGTGTGTGTGTGTGTGTGTGTGTGTGTGTGTGTGTGTGTGTGTGTGTGTGTGTGTGTGTGTGTGTGTGTGTGTGTGTGTGTGTGTGTGTGTGTGTGTGTGTGTGTGTGTGTGCGTGCACGCACGAAAGCTCAAAACAAATGTCTGACTTATGTCTCCATCCTGATGCCCATGAAACATTTGATCAAATGCAGTGGCAAGCACAAATGTAGCACCTTTTGAATCCTTATTTGTAAGCCCTACTCGAGGACAATGGAGGGTTTCAGCAATGATGAGTAATGGAATCTTTCTTCACACCACTTTTGAGGGCAGGCCATCCAGTGTATGTCGGACCCCTTAAGCTAATATTTTGCCCGTATAGGTCACGTGCCTGTTGTAAAAACGTTGGATCCAGTTGGCTAAACGCACCCCTGTCAGGTCGGGTGTTGTTTTTACAGTCACTCAACAATGGAAAGACTGGGTTAGGGAGAAGCAGTGGAGGGGGTATAGAATGAACAGAGCCCTGTTGCTTTCTCATGCGTAGGGTCTGTTTTTCCAGTCGTGTGTACAGAGAGCATTGTTTTAAACAGAAAAAAGGTCATTCTGGTCAGGCCCGGAGAGGGGCCTGAGTCTCCTGTGAAACCTTTGCCATTGGGTTGTAGAGTGGTGGATAAGAGGAAGAAAAAGTATAGATAATAAAAGGATGGTGAAAAGGTGGGTGGGGCTGGCTTGGTTTTACATTCCAGCCTCTGTCATGTACTCATCATCATGTAAACAGCATAAGGCCGCTGGAAGTCTTCTACTGGAATTTACGATTGATCGATTGATCCTGCCACAGCCCAGGTTCCACCCTGCTCTCCACGCTAGTAGTCAGTCCTAGTCAATCAGCTTAGAAAGGACTGGAATGAAGGCCAGGCCCAAGGTGTGGACTTTGGACCTGGCCTTCATTCCTGTCCTTGGTTTTTGCCCATAACTTTTTGGCATAAGAAAATGACCTCTTGTCATTTTCAGGTGGTCTCTCATAGTAACCAACAGGACTAGCAGGCAAAGCAAAGCATGTTCCTCAAACAAATAAGCCCTGCCCACCAATGTTCCATCACAGGCATTTCTTGCATACTTCTCATTGTGACCAGAATAGTTGTTCTTCCTCGAGTGTTTTACGAGTTCTTCTGTGTTTGTGCTTTTTTCTCTCTCTGTTTTTCTTTTTTTGCAGCGTTGTGTGACCAGACTTGAGAATTGGTGGGGTCCCTCAGTCTTGTTTCAGGCAGGGAGATGGACGGGGATCTTTACATTCAACTTGTTTTCCTCAGTTTGTGTGGGGAGGAGTTGGTTGAAAGTGTGTTGAGGGTGTGTGGGTATGCGTTTTGTGACCAGACTTGAGAATTGGTGGGGTCCCTCGGTCTTGGTTCAGACAGGGAGATGGGCAGGGATCTTTAGATTCAACTTGTTTTCCTCAGTTTGTTTAGGGAGGAGTTGGTTGAAAGTGTGGGTATGTGGTGGGGTGGGGGTGTGACACTTAATTTTCGCAATCCTCTCCTAAATACTCATTAAACCAGTCGGAATGGTATGCACAGGGAACCGCTGCGTTGTTTTGGAGGGGTGAATGCTAGAAGGGGCAGGGGGGGGGATGTCCTAAACAAACAGGCTCTTTCTGCTGTGCCACACACTGGGAGTGCATGGAGTCTCTCAACTGGGTCAGCTGAGCTCACGTGTGTAGAGTTAGCACCCACCCATTCCCACCTCGTGCGCACACATGTACACACGCATAAAGACCATGGATCTTCCCCTAGGACACACACACACACACACACACACACACACACACACACACACACTTGGACGGGACATATACAAATAGTTTATGACATGCAAATCAACTGTGACATTCCGTACAAAGAGCTTTCATCTAACACTCTTGTCAGGCTGTCACAGGTTCCGTGCCAAGTGTTTTCTCAGCTTTTAGCAGCCAAACAGTCACTTCTCTATTTCATCAGCACACAACCACTTCCTTACACGCAATCTCTTAAAGGTGTCATTAAATCATCAGGACCCTCAAAGTGTGAAGATGAGGTCCCCGTTTGGACTAAATGGATGAACTCACCCCAACCCTTCGCTTCGTCTGTAGTCTTATTTTCACAGTTACACATGTGAAGCGTCATCTGGTCCGTCACATGATCTCCCCCATGCGACCATTACTTCCTTTATGTTATCTCTCTATCTGTAAGACAGGTTTTTAACATGGTTGAAATTGATTCACTTGATCTTAAATCACCTGAATGGCTAATGCCTTGTTTGGTACAAGCAGTCTTTTATTGTACTAACTGTACAATATTTTGTGTGTGGTAGGGGTACTCTCAACTATATTTAGGTTGGTTTATTTCATGATGGTCTTCTCAATTCTCATACATATGGTAGGTATTTATTAGGTGATTTATTTTAAGTCGGTAGTCGAAGGACAGCAAATGGTGATGGTGTTTGCCTTTGTGTGCTTGTTGACAGGAACATCGGTCAGTGGATTAGAGTTGACAAGCACGCTTTTTTATCAGGTGGAAAACATGAAATGCAAGCACTGCACATGTCAGAGGCAGATTAGGCAAGGGTGGTTAAACCTTAGAAGTCTAGGTTGTGCTATTTTCTTTAGAATCTCTCAAAGCCTTGTAGAACTACATTGGTCGGGTCTAGAATTAGTCACACTTTTTTTTGCTGCAAAGCTAGAAATAGATAATCTTTTTAAATCATAAGTATAACCCCAAGTTAAGTTTGGGGATATGCATTAATTAACATCTACAGCAAGATTCTTGTTTTGCAAAGTTATCTGGCCAGATAGGAACAACCCTACATGTTTGAAGGAGGAGAGACAAAGGTCAGTGTAGACTCTTTGCTTGTGCCAGGGTCAGAAAGTGGCCACAGTGGCTTGACTTGAGGTGAAAGGTCAATCCCCAAAAACAGCTGGTTGTGCTTGAGGGTGCCTGACCCACTGGACTTGACCTCTTTAACCTTTAGACACGTGTCGTTAACGACTCCTGAGGTGATCATCCACAGCCAAAGATGCCCCTGTACTTTAAACAGTTAGTAATGACTTGGAAAAGATAAGGTGATGTGTTTGTTGGCAGTGTGAAAGGTTAAATCACACCCTGCAACCAATGGACTGCTTGTGAAATGAGTGTTTGTTATGGTGGTAAAACTATGACTCCTGCCAGCATGACTTGGCTGATCCATGTCCAGCTCAAAAGAACAAGTCGGGACTTGTTTTGTCACTGAAAGATCACAGTTTGTCAGCATCTCCTAAGCTAAGACATGTTATTCATAACATAACCAGCCCTGTTGGGGTTCAGGCTATATTGAAATTTGTAAATAAAAACCTGCATAGCGGTTTGAAATGTATGACGATCGCAGCTTCTTTTAGCTATATTTATTACCGCCCAGAGATCACTCTGGATGGTCAATATAAAACTTTGGCCTCATTTCTCTTACAGTATAAAATGTGTCATCCTACTAATCTTGGGTGTGTTCTGGCTCTGCATGGCCATTCAATTGTATGAGTTTTTCTTTCTTTGTATATATCATTTTACATTATTTTGACATGTCTGCCAGATATGAACTTTGGCTCATCCTGTCATAAATAATCTCATCCTGGGCCGGGCTCTTAGGCAAAGCTTATGAAGAATTCAAGAAGTAGGCCACACTGAAAGATAGGGACACAAGGCTATTCCCTTGACCAGGTTCTGTAATAAACGGCTATGCCCTGCTCAGCCCCTCTAGTCAGTAATGCACTGGGCTTGTGAAAAACACGTTGCTCCTCTTAGGGTGTATCTTATTGCTACAGTGGTGTCAGTGGTGTGTTCTAGGTTTTTTCGGATGGTATACAATACTGCACGACATGCGCGATACGCTATCGCGTTTTCAATTAATTAAATGGTTATTAGACTGTTTACGTTTTTCCCCAAAAAAATCTGCACTGTATACAGCGTAACAGTGCCCAGCTTAGAGTGTGATGTTCTGGGGTTGGAAGGGTTTGTCTGCAGGGATAACATTTCCACACCTCTCTGCTGGCACGCCTGCCCTCCTCTGATAATCAAGGCTGCTTTTTTCCCACAGTACAGTTTTGGGGCAGCTTTAATATGTGCTGTAATGTGGAACAGAGGGAGCAAAACGTGGCCTGGGCAGAGTCATGGAGAGCTCCAGGTGTGAAGCAGTCATCGGTGATCAGGAGATCTAGTAAAAGTTTAACCACTTAAGAACAGGGCTTCTTGGTCCAATGCTAATGCAATGCTTCAACTATGATGAAATTACCACTCCTTTTCATCATGTAGCTTAGATTGCTTTATGGTGTATTTAAGCACTAATGCGTATATGAGAGGCCATGGTATATTGCCACAGTTGTTGTTGGTACAACTTGAATTGGCACAACTTAAAGGGGAATTTTGGACCACGGTTTTCTTACCTTTTCTATGATATGATATATTAGGATGAATGGTACAGTAGAAAAAAGCGGGTCCGCCACAGCTTAAAACGTACGCCAATAGGCCTTGCGTTAGATCGCATATTTTAATAACTGTTTTTTGGTGAGATCTGACGTTCATAATGACAGAACAAAAAAATAAGGAAGTCTCGCTAGACGAGATTGAAATCTCGAGATTTCAATTTCGTCTAGCGACACTTTTTTCCGTTTTTTTTCCCGGTTGTATAGTGTTCTGTCACTATGAACGTCAGATCTCACCAAAAAACAAACAAAAAAAGGCTATACTATTAAAATACACCATCTGACGCAAGGCCTATTGGTGCACGTTTTAAGCTGTGGCGGACCCACGGTATAATATGATATATCACCAGTGATTAGCAACAACATTCACCCACAACCATTTTAACCAAAATGTAATGTTGATAATCAAAATTGTTTATTATATATGTGGGTTATTATATATGAATGAGAACGTGTGCATTGATCCAATGGGGTAGTCCAGTTTGACCATGTTATAGTATTCTTTTAACCATACATTATGTTGTTCGCAGAATTTTGGTCATAAAGAAAATAATTTGGAATTCTTTGAAGTGAAAACATTTGCTGGAGTAGAGCTACTCAGTTTGGCAAGAAAGTCAAGATAGGATTTAATATCACTTTGCTTAGTTATCCCCCCCCAATAAATAATATAATTCTATATCATTTAAACCCCTTTTATACTGGTTTCTTGGGCTCTCTCCAATATTAGCCCCTCAACTAGACCTTTCCACCCTCCTACAAGGGCATCCTGGCTCTCCAGTTTTAAGTGAGCATGGCTTTAGTTTACAGTATATCTTGGGAAAAAGAAAGCTTCTTCATCCCGTCTCCACCATGCACAATAAAACCAGATTTTATTGTGTAGTGGTCACATTGAGGCCGTTTGCCAGTCTGCAAGTGATCAGCCGCGTGAAAGGAAGGCGATGTTGGCTTGGCGCTGAGGGAAAGTGAATGGCATGTCTTCTCTGGAGGCCAAGCTCACTTGCGCAGTGATCACAGGGAAGGTTGAGAATAGCCTCGGCCTCCAGTTGAGGAAATGTCACTAGAGCAAACGGCAGAAGCACGCCACCCTGGCCCCACAGGCCACACTGCTGAACCCTGGAGGGAAGCAGATGGCACAAGCCCAGAGCTATTTGAAGAGCTATTTTAAGGCTTTCGGGATGGCAACTGTCTCCCTCCGTCACTAAAAGGGCTGATTTAGATGCAAAGACAATCACAGGACCACAGCTATTTACAAGATAGTGGTGTTTCTTCCGTTAATGCCCCCCCAACACCCCTTCTCAGATCTTGACCCCTATTCATTCATTGTATGGGTGCTTTTTTAGCCCTGCTGGAGACGGAGCTTTAAGGATAAGTTTGTCTGTCCATCCGTCCAACACTTTACTCCAAAACAGATAACTGTCTGGATTACCATGATATCTTCTGTTTACATTCATGACCCCTGATTTTGGTAACCCCATGGCCTTTCCTGGCTCTAGCGCCACGCTAAGGCCAACATTTCCATACAAGCTTCAAAATATAATGGGCGCATTGCCATGAAACTGGCTAAGAGCATTCATGTTGCCTGGAAAATTAACCTTTCTGCATATGTCACTTGTTAAGTCGATATGCAATAAACCAGTTTGGTGCGTTTTGGTGTAAACATTAGCATGGCCTTCAGGGGTTGCTAGTGGGTAGCCCCTAGATTCTTATCAGATTATTCTAGAACACAAATCTTGTGAATAGGGTATAAGGTCTGAGCCTTATACCCTATACTCATAGTTGTCTGTAATGTTAGAAACAAAGCTCACATTCTGGTTGCACATTAGTTATATGGCCATCTGGATCAAGAATTCACTAAATGCATACAATAAATATAAAGATGGTACAATATTTATGTTAGACACATTGTCCAATAATACACAGCATGTGAGGCAAAATTCCGTAGTGTGATATTCAACTACTGTAGTTGAGTCCTAGTGGAGAAACCTGGCTTGGATGTTAGATGAAAATGGGAGGTGGGTGAGAAAAAGAGTTGGCAGCCTACAGGACATGGAACTGGTTGTTTCTACTGAGTCAAGCTATTCTGGCCTGACTGACCCAATAAAATACTCGCTCAACTCATAACGGCCATCTGGGGAACAGCAAAGGGCGAGACAGGGTGACACTGAAACATTGTCACGTGTGCACCTCTGTATGTGTGTGTGTACAGCCTTGCTTGCGTTGCGTCTACCCCTAAGCCTCACTGTTCCCTGGATTATTGTTGGCTGAGAGGAATGAGGAAATCAACATCTGTTGAGCTGTAGAGAGCCCCCCTCCTTTCTAACCGCTAGTTCCACTGTTGTTTGTACGAGAGGAGGAGGGCCCAACCGTGTCAGCAATACTGTATGTCTTCTGTAGCCGAGTTTTGAAACTTTTGACATGTCATGTTCTTAGTTTGCACCACAGCAGCTTGACACACACACACACACACACACACACACACACACACACACACACACACACACACACACACACACACACACACACACACACACACAAAACAGCCGCTCTGTCTCTCACAGTTGATGCTATATATAGGCATACAACACACCAGTGTGGTAAGACATGGTGTCTATCCGAGACACCTGCCCCTGTGACTGTTGAGTAATTACACTTGAGGATGAGTTGGCTGATCAAAGCTGTGTCTGGGTGAACCCAACTTTTGTTAGCTTCCAAGGACTGTTGGGTAATGCATCTGAAATGTATTCCATTGATATGCATTAGTGGTTGGTTGCTCAATTCAACCCAAATGTCTCAAATATACCTGATTTACTCAGGAAGAGCTGCTTAGTTGCCATGTGTTTGTTTAAAAGCCACTTCAGACATTTCTCAAAGCAGGGCCCTCTATAATGTTTAGTTGTCAAGGGTGGCAGATGGCAATATTTTGCCCTCAACTAGGTATGATTTTTACATCCTGGATTCCTGGCTTGTTCTGCTTGTTTGTATGGGTAGTATGGTGGAGACTGGGGCACCAGGAATTACTTATTTGGTGAAGAAGAGGATAGGCCAGCACCTCCAGGAAGTAAAACAACAGACATGGCTTTGTGATGTGCACACATTGTTGCCCTAGACAGAATGCACACTGTGAAAATCCTCACTGCTTTTGTTTATGTGTCGGTGTGTTGAGACACGAAGACTGAATGAATGAACGAATGACAAAAAGCCATTCTTTCATTCATCTTAAACATTTCCTGTTAGCTACCATTTTGTCTACAATGCCTAAAATGAAATGAGTTCTCTGTCAACAGGGTGTTTTATGAGTCATATCTTCCCCCCTTTTCCCCCCTTTGCGAATCAACTTAATCTTTCTCTGTTACAGGGCGTATGGGCCTGAACTTTCACCATCCTGGAGCAGATCACATAATGCCATTGAATAGTAAGTTCAGTTTCATTGTAATATCACAATCCTTGAGTATGTTTTGATTGCTTCGGTTTTACAGGTCAAGGTTTCATCTTTCCAACACCCATGCCTCTGGAGACATTCTTTGATAAAGGCTCCCATGCTAACCCATAGTGGGCACCGATGCCGACCCTTTGCAAAGCTTCAGATTCCCTGCCAAGTTTGGCCCCACTGACACCATAAATAACCCCCCAATGCAGAGTAGACCTCTTAGCAAAGGGAGAACACAGCTGACCCTTGAATGGCACTTCTAAAAATATCCCGACCTGTAAGACAAGATTTCTCCACTGTTCCTCTAGCCAGTAGATGACAAGCAGCCACACACAGAGAGAGAGATAGATGAGAGATGAGAGATCCCATGTGCTCACAGGGTTAAGCTCAGTAAACGTCTGGTGAGGCTAGTTAGCCATAACTACCATAAATAAATATCTATGCTTTGGCAAAAATGGTGCATTTTCAACTGAAAAAAGTGTTGACTTAAGTTGCAATAATTAGGCTTAATCATCACAGAAGCAGTGATGAAAACTGGCAACATACACTTGAGGTTGTATCTATATCAGTACTAAATCGCAATGAAGGATTGAGGCTATCTGGAACAGATGGTTGATAATCATCACACATCTGCTATGAAGTTTGCGCTCCTCTTTCAGTTATCTTAACTCGCCATGTTTGATCTTCCAATGTCGAGGGGGAAAGGGGAAATGAGGGAATGTAATGTAGATCCCCTCCTTGTGTATCGGTTGGCTGCTGTTGCACTCTCTCAGTTTGTTCTTTTCACCGTTTGCCACCCCCCCAGAGAGTGTGTCTCAGATTGACGCTAAACTATCTCGTCATGGGATTACGCTCAAGCAGGCAGAGATCTACCCCCATCTCTGCAGTCTGTCACAGTTGGCGCTCTCAGCTGTAGCTCAGGGTGTGTTGGCACAGCAAAGCTTTGATTTCATCTTTAAGTGCTTTCCTTAATATTTCACCTTCATCTCGCCTCATTGACTTTGAAGCTCTCAAACTCTGTAGTCAGTGAGAGGTCTGTGTTCTCTGGAGAGTTGAGGGTGTAGCAGTAGCTATGTGTTTATGTGGGTGAAGGTGTCCTCTAGGCAGAGTTTGGATTTCTAGGGCAGTAGTAGCCTCCTCTCCTCCTGGTGGTGTGACAGTGCTTTGAAGCTGTGCAGAGCAATACACAAACGTATAATTCCCAGAGTTATCACTCTGCTTCTTTCAAAGTGTCCGTCTGTCGCTCTCTCTCTCTGACACAGTAAAGTTCAAAGCCTCCCCCACCGCAGCTCTCGTCTCATTCTGTCCCCCCTCGGCTATGTTCTCTTTTCACCAGGGCATCTGACACTTTCCCAACACACTTGCTTCTCTGTCGTGCCCCGGTTGCTAGGCACCTTTGTCTCAGCCGGGGCGGAGAGACGGCGCGAGGGTAAAGGTGCAGAGCATCAGACTGCCCTGGTTTGGACTGGGGAGCCATATCATCTTAATGAAAACCTAGTGAGAGAGAAAGAGAGGAGAGGCTCACAGACAATATCTCCTTCCAGAAAAAGCCAGGGGGTGAGACGCACAATGGTGCTATCACAATGGAGGGCCCATATTGGTTTTGGGAGCAGACAGTCTGTTCTGTGACTCATGACTGCGAGGAGCGAGTGGGTCCTCTTTGCTCTGTAACGGCATAAAGAACCCCCACAGTTTGTTGGGATTGTGGCCTGTTATGGAACATTTTGCCTCCTCTTTGTTTTGTATTTGAGGCACAGCAAGACTCCAATTTATCCTTTTCTTTTCTTTGTAAACAGAGACATTAGGCAAACGCTCAATCCCTTTACAATATGCTACCATCTTTCTTGCAAAGGGTAAAAAGGAGTACTTCACCCATTTTATTATAAGATGCCATCATTTCTGTCTACTCACTCAGAGGTGGGCTACTGGTAGTTCAGAAACAATAAATCACATTTGTTTATTTTACAATAGCTCTACAAACATGTTATCAGATAATCTTATCTGTATGATGCCTTAGTGTACCTTTGCCCCAGATTATGTAAATTGATCCACAAATCTACGATAACATGGCCTCTCTACTCTTTTCTTCTCCTTCTGGTTAAATAAAGGTTAAAAAAAAAGAAAATAATCTAGTAGCCTATATGCGTTATCCCCTCCACTTCCATCCCAGGGGCTGGAAGTGAAGGGGCTAACTAACGCATATAGAGGTTTTTTATCTTATTTTTATACAGTACTGTACCTGACTTGACTCTCATCTTGTGGGAAGTTTCCACTTATTCTTGGCCTGGTATGGCCTCCCTGCCGTGAGATTAGCTATAATGTTTTACCAAGTCCATGCTAATGACTAACCAGCTCTCGCTTAGTCCCCAACTCCCAGGTCGGAGTATCTTTAGCATGCCATTCATGAATATTCACAATGAGATTAGCATGAACATGAGTCATTCTGGGCTCATTAGCCAAGATTATGATCTCTGTTATGAGCGCAGAATCATGCTGATGAATATCTCAAGTTTGGGCCAGTCTAAGGCGCCTCATCTCGGCCTCTTTCCCTAATACAGCATTGCCTGGGACAGGTGCGGCAGGTTTACCATGGGCCGATGCCAGGCTGTAATAATCTTTCTCCTCCCTTTGACGACACTTAGGCGTGGCCCATCTGTGGTTTTGCTGTTGGCCTGGAGATGTTTCTGTTTTAATTTCCACAAAAAACATGTCTCTGTATCTCTCTCCCTCTTGTGCCTTCCCCTACCTCTCTTTCTCTCTCCTCCCTTCTCTCTCTTTCTTTCTATCTCTCTCTCTCTTCCTGTCCATCTCCGTCTCTGTCTGTATCCCCCTCTGCTCATCTGTCCCCCACTGTACTGACAAGCAGCCAGGAGCTATGGGCGCAGAAGAGGTAACGTGTGGCGTTTTGTCTGGGGGTTATGCTTGCCATATAAATCATGGTTGGGGCATGAGCACAATTAGCTACAGTAGCTCTCTCTGCGTCTCCTCAATGCCGAGGGGAGAGGCTCTAGTTTGATGTCACTATTTGCTTTCTCATCTGTGCTGTGATCGAGTGAAATCATATTAATTTCCGTTCTCTTACTTCACCCAACCCTCCCCCCCCCCCCCACACACACACACACACACACACACATACTGCACTGAATCAAAAAATGGAGCGGGCAATAAAATAATCTGCATAATCTGACCTTTCTTTTGCTTGATGGTGAGAGAAATAAATCTAGCTGTAAATTTGATCTTCTCTCTATTCTGAGGCATTCTGCTTCCTGCATTGTTTTTTACTATCCATTGAAATTTCTGTTACAAGTGCTTGTTAATTCATTTGAATGAATTGGTGAGTACATTCATGCTCACTGGCCTGCTTGTCTATAGTGCTGATTCTAAATCCTATTGAAAAGGACCGGATTAGGACAAAAAAACACGCAATGCAACAATGCGCTGGCGTAGTATTTATGTGCTTTTACCACCATTACCTCCTTGATGCTGCCAAACACAAAATCCAAACCTTTTAAAAAGCTGTGTTGCCAAATAGAGCACATGGGCTTGGAGCTGTTCCCAAACAATAATTTGAACATTCCATTGAGGAAGTATGGTGACTCAGAAGTGATTCATGTCCTGAATGGCAAATAAGGGAGCTGCACACATAGCTCATCTCTGATTTCTTCTTTTTTTTAAGTGTCTTAACTAATTCTGTCTTTCTTCAAGCAAGGAGGAAAGGTGTTGTGTGATGTTTTTTAACGATTCATTGTTGGTCTTGGGTTAATATGCTTAGTTTTAATATGGTGAGGCTGGCTGAATGCAGCGTATAATGGCAGCTTCATGAACTATGCTAAAGGTAAAAAGGGAGGTAATTTTCATGTTATGGCTCTACATCATAATTACACCACTGGCCCACCGATTTACACTTCTGGCCCACAGCACTGCAATTAAAATCCTGATTTATACTTGGTTGTAAGACAGCAGCAAAATAGCCAATCTACAAGCTCTCAGTGCATGACTTCAATCGATTTTTGGTGCAACACCATTGTACGACGGCTTATAAATTCAGCAAAACACTACCCTCACCCTGAAAAAGCAGTGATACATGGTAGCCTGTGGCAGCCTCCCAATAGGAGGCTATGCTCCTACTGCATGGTATAATAGCATGTGGAAGCTTCCACGGGTGTGGTGTGTCACTCTACATTAGGTTGAGAACGCTGCCGTCTTGCCTACTGCTATTTGACGACCATTATTCCATTCCTGCCTGTGGCCTACAGGTCCGGAGGTCATCATCATAGAGTTTAGCAGTTGGAGTTGCCACATTGTTTGCAATACTGCATTATCATGATGATATCTTCACTGTATGCTTGCTGCAGTTCTTTCTTTCTTTCCTTTTTGTCCCGGGGGTACAAAGAATTGCAATTTGATATTCTCTCTTATATATATAGTTTAGAGTTTTTCTCCTTTTATTTATAGTAACACGCCTCAAAAATATACCCTTACAGCGAATGAATCTTTAATTACTTGATATCCCTTTTCCAAGATAAAAAACATAATGTTCCATCGGTCGATATTAGAACATTATATGATCTCCAGTCTTCAAAGACATGATAATGTTTTTCCTAGGGATGTCCGATATTATCGGCCTCCCGATATTATCGGCCGATATTAGCATAAAAGTTGATATCGGGAAAATATCGGTATCGTTTTTTTTTTTTTTGCTTTATAAATAAGTTACAGGAGTTCTTACTGTATATGGTGTGTGTGATATGAAATTTGAACTTACCCTAATCACAATAATCCCCGCATATGTTATCGGTATCGGTAATTAAGAGTTGGACAATATCGGTATATCGGTTATCGGTAAAAAAGCCAATATCGGACAACCCTAGTTTTTCCATATTACATTGCTACAATATCAAAAACATATCCAAGTATGACGTAAGAGCAAAGTGTCCGCCGGGTGAATATGGTCAATCCCTTGTGGTAACAGGATGATGGGCTGTTGCACTAACACCGTTAAAGGTGGTGTAGGATTGGACATGCTAAAACTTTGAGGTAGGGCATACTGTGCAATTATCTCCCACTGTTGGAAGAATGAGTCGTTCATTATGGTGTTGGTGACCTCTATATCCAATGGGATTGTGTAATGTAAAGCCTGATTTATACGTCTTTGTATGATGGTGTCACAAGCCAAGAATAGCCGGTACAAGCTCACAACGCATTGCGATGCCACACGTTGTGAGCTTGTAGATCTGCCATTTTTGTAGAGGGACAGTTCTACAATAGAGTGTAAATTACCTGTGACTGTGATGAAAACGGCTTTGAGTATTAACTTGTACTTTTCATACCCTCCTCCTCTTTTGCTCTTTTCCCTTTGTACATTTTTACTTCTCTCTCTCCCACCCCCCAAACAATCCCTTCCTACCCTCCTGGTCGTCCTCGCCCTCTGTTTTCTCTCCTCCCAGGTCGCTCTTCTCTGTTCCCTTTTGAAGATGGTTTCCTTGACGATGGCCACGGTGACCCTTCCTTGACCCCAGGCCTGAACTCGCCAACCCGCTGTCAGAACGGAGAAAGG
This sequence comes from Gymnoscopelus microlampas, assembly GCF_963454915.1. NCBI lineage: Eukaryota > Metazoa > Chordata > Actinopteri > Myctophiformes > Myctophidae > Gymnoscopelus > Gymnoscopelus microlampas. The sequence continues at coordinate 20,374,336 of NC_139950.1, forward strand.
ATGGAGCGCTACTCCAGGAAGGTCTTTGTTGGAGGCCTGCCCCCTGACATAGATGAAGGTACTGATGGAGGATTAAAAGAAAAATAACTACTAATCTCCTCTATACCAGCCAGTGTTAATTTAGTCGACTAAAACTATGACAAAAATTGTTCGTCGACTACTTTTTTTCACTGACGGAAACTGTTCGTCGACTACAAAAAATGTTTGTCAAGCTATGATGACTACAAGCTCACAACGCACTGCGACACATTGTGAGCTTGTAGATCGACTATATCGGCATGCAGTTAAGTATAAATCAGCCATTACAGCAGCATAATGGCCCGCCAAAATAAATGTTAGTTGACTAAATCAACTGCAGATTTAGTTGACTAAAATCCTCTGATATTTAGTCAACTAAAACTAGACTAAAATATGACAAAAACGTAATTCAATATAATTCAAGACTACTACATCAAAATTTGTTGTCAAAATCAACACTGAACAGCCTACTTCACATTCATGCTCAGGAACTGTCTAATACAGTCTTTTACTGAGCAGTTGAAAGTTACCACGGTCGTGAGCAGGAACTTTATCCCTGCACCACCCGTGCGCTCCCCTTAATTTAGTTTTTTTAGGTCAATTGGGGTATTTTACTTACTGCCTGATTCATGGTTTAAACTCATAGAAGATGTGAGTGAAGCATACCTAAGAAGATGACATCAATATGAAACGCTTACTTGTTTGCAGACTTACCTAACCCATCAGAAAAAAATACACACGCCTCACATGATGTACTCACACACACACAGAAAAACATACTGAATCGATGCGTGAAACATGCCCGTTGCCAACTGAAATATTCATGAGTTTCCACAGCGCAGTGACCCTAGTGAATATCGGATACGTCTGGCCACGCACCAGCAGCTACCGCTGCAATGGGAACACAGCAACAAATAGAAACCCTGTCCATCTTGGTTCTGACAGCATGCAGTTTGGCTTGGACTGACGGCTGTTATCACTTACTTCAGTTGAATCACTGCCACGATTAATCCCTGCACGACTGTAACCATGTTTTCATTTTGTTCTTTCCGTTTATAGATGAAATTACTAACAGTTTCCGTCGCTACGGTCACCTGGTGGTAGATTGGCCACACAAAGCAGAGAGCAAGTCCTACTTCCCTCCCAAAGGTAATGAAAAGCTCGGTTCTGTATTTTTGGAGCACATGGTATAATCTGTATAACCTGATCCAGCAGTAAAAAATAACAAAGCCTATAGCAATAGATATCCCTTCTGGTGCTTTTTTTTTTAATGAGTTTTGCAAAAGGTCATATTACCCTGAATCCGTGACTCATGCAGGGAAATCATAAAGGTGGGCTTATTTGCAAACCCCTGCAGGTTGGTCACAGAGAGACTTGCAACAGACACGTGCATGCAAACACACACACACACACACACACACACACACACACACACACACACACACACACACACACACACACACACACACACACACACACACACACACACACACACACACACACACACACTGTATATATACTCTACCACAGCCCACCAAAACCTTTTGACTTTGACCTGTGGAGCAGTGTTTGTTTGAATGAATACCTGAGGTGGAGTGTGAAAGCACATTTCCAGGCCTGACTCCCCCTGGCCTGTGGAGTTCCAATGTGTCATATTAGGGAAGCTATTAAAGACACGCCTGGAAATAACTGACATTCCATAAGCAGATGGTAATACATTGCACAAAAAAACTCTGCCAGTTTCTCCCCCTGCTCTCATTTTTCTATACCCCTGTTTTTTTTCCTTTTTTTTTTCTTTTTTTAGCCCAGGAGGGAGAGGATTATTTTGAATAGGCCTGGCTCCACTAATATCCAAAGCTGGGAGAGGGAAAAATGTAGCATCCTTTTAGGGAAATGAATGAGCATGAGGAGACTAGAGGATGGATGCAATGTAGTGAGGAGGAACCGACTGGTGTGGAGATCGCGTGGAAAACATTTCTTGGCTTAACATCTCACACATGTGATAAAAAAGCCTACCTCACTTCTGTTGGAAAAAGGGGATAGTACAGTGAGAACTCATCCTATTAGCTAGCGCAGTGTTTCCCAAACATTTTTATGGGTCGCAAATAAATACACCTTTTTTATTTCCTACATTTTGTTTTTAATTATTATTATTTCAAAATCAAAAAAAAAAAATCCCCACAAAATTTTAAAATCGTATAAATTAAAAACAAAATTCAAACATATTGCAAAAGAATTTCATTAAAAAAAAAAGAAATAAAAACTGTTTCAGAAGTAGTGAGAATAGCCGACATAGATCAGCTATTTTCACTAGTTTGGGTCTCGGGGAGACATCAAATTTCTCTTTTGGGTCTCAGGCTTAAAGGTTTGGGAACCACTGAGCTAGCTAGGGAGCTTGGACAGGCGCCCAGCGGCAGACTTCTTAGCTCTAGCATCGAGAGCTCTTGGGAGAGAGGGCACACATCTGCAAGATCCTGTGTGTATTTTATCATCACATCACGTGGACTGTGAGTGAGTGGGTGATTTACAGATGTGGGAATCACATCAAGAGGTCATCAACCTCTCCTCATAAAACGCTCTTCCAAGCTTGACCGAATGGAAGATAGTCGTCACTTTCCATCCTGCTCCATATTAAACTGCCAGTTATGTGTCTCTGTACAAGTATGAAAGTGTTTTGTTTTGGGTTCTTTTTTTCGGTTACGGCATGAGTCACGTTGTGGCTCCATCTAGCTCCAGGGGCAGGGCAAAGCCCATTCACTATTAGAATGCAGTATTCACTTCACAGGATGGGTTTACTCTTGTTTTGTAGTTTTAATCACGCACTAATATCTTATGTGCTTTAAATCGTAATTTTCCCTTATGTACACTGTCGTTGGCCGTATGCCTGCAGGTTTTAGTTGACATGACAAAGGTGGGTATATCCAGTGGTGGAGAAAGTACTCAAATATTTTATTTAGGAATTAAACATTTTCTTGAGTAAAAGTACAAAAGTATTGGTATCAAAATGCACTTAAAGTACTAAAAGTAGAAAGTACTCATTATGCAGATGGTCCCATTTCACAAGTTTCCAAATGTATGAAATGTATAAAAGTCACAACGCGTCGCTTTACGGCGTGTTGTGAGCTTGTAGATGTTCAAATTGCCAAAGTGTATATATAGGTCTGAAGTGGTTTTGTAATAATAATCAAAATCTACAAAGTAACTAGTAACTAAAGTTTTCAAATAATTGTAGTGGAGTAAAAGTGCATTATTTGCCTCTGAGATGTAGTGGTGTAAAAGTACTCAAGTAAAGTTCAAATACCTCAAAATTGTACTTAAGTACAGTACTTGAGTACATGTACTTTGTTACTTACCACCACTGGGTATATCTGAACAAAAAACAGATGTATTATATTTGGCCAGAAGAGATGCTTACAAACATACAGTGGTGTTTATTTTGATGTGATAACGTAAGTGCGGTTTCGCTGCCTAGTTCCCATATCTGTTTTAGGCTTTTCATCCTCGCAACCTTCTATCCTCTCTCTCTGCCTCAGTGATGTCACCAGCAGATGAGCGCTGGTTGTCATGGAGCTGCCGGCCGCACACACTGGCTCGAATCACCTAGTGCTGGCGTCACCCTCGGCGATGAGCTGAAAATGTTAGGCAGCTATTTCTGTCGGTCTGTGCGGATGTTGATGGGGGGTTTATTGTGTTGAGGGGCGGGCGGGCACCAGAGGGATTCAAGCAGGCTGCAGGCTGTTTTAGGCTAATGGGTCAGTGTGTGCTCTCGCCTGAATTACTGTGGAAGCAAGAGATTCGTTCATACGCCGTCATACAACCGTGCCGCACGACAAACTATAAATCAGGCTTAAGCTGTGATCGAGAGGAGGTGAGGCGGTGAAACCGTCTGGTTTACGAGGACCAGACAAGCCCCCATAGCGATGGCAGTATCTACATTAATTTCTACTACAACACCTGCCCACGCTGTGGTTTATCCTTCTGCCCTTGTGTGAGGATTATATCCAATGAGTGAGTTCTCCAATTTGAGATGATTAGTGAAGCTTCATTTCACCCTCCTCGTTCTAGCTCCAGCTTTGCTCCAGAAATACTCGGATGCCTCAGGGCTCCATATTTGTTTTTAGATGTTCGTGACTCCCTAAATTCTGACCCCAAGCCCCCTCCTCACTTCTTCATGTAAGCCGCTGTCGGCGGCTATCCTTTTATTTACATTTAGTGGCAGAGTTACAACCCACTGCAAGTTTTCCTTCTCTGCTCTCTTCTTTCACTTTCTCCCTGATCTTCTGCTCTGTAACTATATCCAGGGTTTTTTGACAAGGCTTGCATGTGTGAGTGCATGCATGCGCACACAAGGCCTATGTGCATGCACAGCATATAAGGCCTTTCCACGCCACATTTTACTGATGGGGAGTGGCTGATTTATTTCTTAGAAGTCAGAGCCACCGGGCTGTGTTCAAGGGTCTGTGCCCTCACCTTTGAGTGTAAATCTGTAGACACGTTAGTTCCTAAGTTTGAGCAGATTAGCCTGGATTTAGTTGTCACTATTAAATCCAGAGAGGTATGCACTGCAACTGTGCACTGACACAGTTTATGGAGTCATCAAGGACTGGCTTTCATCTCACATTTCTTGTTTTTGATGAGGTTATAATAAGTCACAGGGGAGACATTTTATAGTTTAACAATACATAATAATGTATGTTGCAAAATTTGACTGGATTTTCACATGTTAGGGGGTGACTGGGCCCATCACACCTCCTAGATTTATGCCACTGATTAGCAGCCAATATTGAGCTCCAATCTGTTACTTTTCCTGAACAATGTACACAGGATACTTACTTCCTTATGAAATGAGTTGCTCTGCTTTAACCTCTTGTCATCTTACATGTTGTTGTTTTTGCTATAATGTTAGGGAAAGCGTCTCACACAGATAACTTAGTTATTTATATAGGTCATACAGTAGATCACTGTCTTTTCAGTGATCCCAAATTGTACTTTTTATGTTTTTGGCCCCATTTTGAATCGTTAGTAATATGGTAAATGATGCCATTTGTTTTTGATGAGATTGTCTGCATGTGGCTCTTGAGTGAACCTGCTGTTTCCTTATCATGAGTGAAGCCACCGGGTCTCTGGTAGAAGACGACCCCCGTGAGGACACTCTGCATATCACTTCTCTATAAACAAGATTCTTTTAGGGTGGAAAACGTTGCCAGTTTATGTATTCCTTCCTCCCTGGACGGTGCTGGGAGCTCAGCAGCAAAGCCCCTATAAATCTCAGGCACGAGCCACTGCAGATCTGCGCTCTCCTCCCGTGGCGTAAAGCCTCTGCACTGCGCAAGGTTGGTGGAGAAAGAAGCAGAGGCTCAGAGACACAGACGAAATACTAGAGAATATCAGCATCACAGAGGTTCATCAAGTGGGTCTTACAGTCAGGTCTTACGAAACTACACAGTAAAATTGTCTGCTAATTTAACTCTGACAGTGTACAAATATAACCAATGTAAGGGTCCATGGAATAGTCATAGTCATGACAACATTCATGTAAATGTTTGATGCATTTTAGTGATACAAGCTTGCCACAACATTAGCCATTCAAGGATTGGCCGATTTGGGCCGATGTTTTGCAGGTCATGCAGCATAAAAGCAAATGGTCACGTAATGGATTTGTTTTGGCGGGGTGATTATGTAGAGCTAGGCAATATATCAATATCATATTTTGATATGAGACTTAAAATTGTCTGGGAGTTTGGCCATGTGATATGGCATAAGTGTTATCTTTTCCTGGTTTTAAAGGCTGCATTACAGTGAAGGGATTCTATTAGAACTGCTGTTATTTGCATTTACCCACTTATAGTAGTTATCATATAGGCTTTACTGATGATTACACAGAGATAAAAAATCTCTGTGTAAATATAAACAATATTGTTATATCTGATGTTGTCCATATCTTGCAGGTATTGTATGCTTTATTTCAGATAGATCAGTGTAGAGAGGCAGAAAACCAAGGCCAGCTGGTCTGATTAAAACCTGGGTCCTCGTGCTCACAAGGAGCATATGGTCTGTGCACAAACTGGCTGAGCCACCAGGTACCCATTATGGAATCACCTTGAATGTCAGATGGAACCAACAAATGCAGGTTGGTGCCTTGGCAGGCATTCTACACTGAAATAGTGTGTGGCACAGAAATAGCGATTCAGCTCTATGATTGATTCACTTTTTCCAATTCCCCAGACTTGGATTTTTTTTTAAAGTCCCTGATTCTGTGGTGATGTGTCATGTGTGGAAGTTGTCCTACTTAAATTGTTATGGTTCACAACCAATCTAACAGGTACGTGCAGGATAATGCACAGACTCCTTTATATTACAATTACAATTTAGGCATTTAGCAGACACTCTTAACTCATTGAGTGCCATTAACGTGTTTCACGTGTTTTAGCGCTATGGTGTTGAGTGCCTTTTTTTTTTGTTGAACCCAATATATCATCATCTGAAGATTTGCAGCTCCATCCACTCCTTGTTTAACTTATAACTTAAAAAGGCTGTATCTCGCTTCCTAAGCAATTTTTTTTACTTTGAAAAAATAAAAAGAATAAAAATTGTAATGGCCAGAAATAGTTACCGTAATAATAATTTGGGCACTCAATGAGTTAATGACCCACAGCGACTTAATGTATAAAATGCAAGGTCAACGCTGTGAACCCTAGTCAACCAACAACAGGGTTCAGGAATTGGAGTGCTATGTAAACTTAGTATATGCTACAAAATAACTAGGATAGGAGGTAGTCATCAAACATAGGATCTATCTAAATAATATGCTTAGTGTCTGTATAGAAGCAAACTATTTTTCATACATTTTTTTTCTCTGTGTAGTTTTTGGATGCAACATACTGTATAGAGATATACATATATCCTACCTCAGTAATTAAAGGAAGGTGCAATTCTAAATTGTGTATTATATGTTAGCCTGTGGTTATTCACTACACCCAATGTCTGTGTATACTGATACTGTTTATGCACACGTATTAGGGTAGTACTTTACTTGCATTAGAACTTATTTTAAATGACCCTTGTATTATATCTTGTACTATATATGTTGGACATTACTTGTAGCACAGTCTGATGGTGTCATGGGACAAGCAGACGTCCTCTGTTTGCTGATCTTCATAGTATGTGGGAAGGTGTGGATCATATCCTGCAGGTAGGGGGTGATGGCCATGGCCTCCTTGTAGGTTTACACCAGTGTTGGAAGCGCAGAAGTTGAGAGACGTAGACGTTGTTGTGGTGCTGCAGCATCCTGGATTAGTTGTAGAGGTTTGAGAGAGTATGCAAGCAGAACTGAAATGAGAATAGTTGCAGCAGTTGAGCCTGGGCATAACTGACATTTGCCTTAGATAATTAATTGGGTAGACTTGTTGGTGAGGAATGGTCTGATCCTCCAGATGTTTTAAAGTGCAAACCTGCAGGAGCTGCAATGTTGTCCAGGAAGTATCACTCCCAGGTTCTTGGCAGTTTATGTTGCCTTGCAGAAGTTTTTTGAATTGGCAAGATGTGAGTAGTGTATGAGCAATGCCATCATCATTTCAAGTTGCTTTATGTCAACTTCAATTTAACAATTTAACACTCTGGATTTTGCTGTCTAGTAGAAGTTAGTAGAGGACTAACTATACATACACTTGTAGCATTTGAAAATGGTCACAGTCACAAAACACATCTTCCTGTTTCCATTCCCCCTCTATTCCTAATCTCTTGCCTGTCTCTTCCATTCCCTCTGATGCATTGTGAGACAGTCTCCTTCTGTACCTTTCCTAACTTCTTGACGTTCCTCTCTTCTTCTACTTCTCTTTTCTTCCTCTTTCTCTCCCTCCCTCTCCCTTGGCTGCGCTGGGTCATAGAACACGTTGTTCCCTTTCTCAGACTGTGTGGCTGGCTCGGGCTCTTTTTTTTTAAGTCTCTGCAATTTTTACAGACGTACAGGGACGCTAACTTCTCCCCAATGACAAACCGTCTTTTATGTAATCTAGTAACCAGAGGGAAATGGGGGGGGGGGGGGGGGACTATACCGTAAGATAGTTAGGCATATCGATCAGTATAATGAGGATGTACACCAGCCTCATTTCCTGAGGCAGGTTTGTGAAAGAGTTGGCTCTGTGTTAGCCAATAGCAGAAGGGCAGAAATGATTTTGTCATTTAAAGTGGTTCTTTGAAATTAGTTCTGCCTTCTGGGCTGAAATTATTTTGTACTATACTGTGAAGTAATTACATAAGAGTATTCAGAAAATCCAGAATTTCCAAAAATAATTTCTAAATTATGTTTGGTCCCTTCTGAGCCTTTTTTCGCCATGTTATGTTCCAACCCAACAGTTGAAGTACTTGAGAGGTTTCATGAGGCAGCTGGGTGGTTGCGGCCTGTAATCTTTAAAGTGTGGTAATGTGGTCTACTTGGTAAGTGTTTCATTAACACTCACTGTGTCTGGTTAGTTTGTTGTTTTTTGTGGTGGCGGTGAAGATGTCTTGAATTCCAAACATGTCTCTCTTATTATATCTTTTAGTATTTCCTCATGTTATCTTTTCCTGTCAGGGCCTCATTTAAAAAACGCTTTCACGTGCTATCTCCTTGTATTGTGTGGTGAAATACTTAAAAATACTATACATTTCTGGGCGGCGGGAACAACATGATAATCACATTGATCCCCGGCCGGTAATTCAGGTGTCATAGCAGCAACAGCACTGAGAATTAAACAGAGGTACAGGTCTGTTCACACCAAGCACTATAATTATAAGTATATAGTTTTACAAATTGTTCTAACTCAGGTGGATGGCCACTACTATAACAAAGATGATGGTGAACGATATAATAAATGTGTAGTTATCGTTATCGTGCTTGGTGTGTACAGCCCTTAATAGTCAAGAACCAAACCAAGATAGATGAGAATAGAAAAGTTAAATGAAATAAAAATGTTAGATGTGGTTGAACTAGTAGAACCTAAATTCATACATTATTTTAAAAAAGAGAGAAAAAAATAAACCTGTCTTTGTAATCATACCTTTTGTAAGCCGCTCCACTCCATGGTCTTATGTAATGTAACAGGTGCACACTCCAAAACATGCAGATAAAAACAGTAGTCGGCACTCACAACCCTACGCTTCCCGATAATTTATTAAAGTGCACAGCCGTAGTCGGGGATGAGCACATTTACACACTGACGAAGGCTTTAGGCTGCAGCATGTCTCGGACTACTGCTGTGCACTTTAATAAATCATCAAAATGGCTAAGCTTGTGAGTGCAGACTTTTGTCTGCATCAGTCTTATTGCCCCTGCACAATCTTCCGCAAAATCCTGAGTGTTAATTGAACTCTAACAGGCTTAAATAAATTCTCTGGACTTTACTGTGTATCGTGATAGTTTTATGTTCATGTCAGCAATAATAGTGTCTCCTTTTTTCTTTTGTGCTTCAAATGCGGAATCTCGATTTCGGAGCAAAACATTCCATATGTAATTGACCTTTGATAGAAACTTCCTCACATAAACAAGCAGATGCTGGAGAGTTATAGTACGGGTGTGGAAGTGTTACTGAGGTAGCGAAGGCCTCTCACATCACTGTGACGTGTGACACATAACACGCAGAGAGGCACAGAGAGGCACACAAACACAAGTTTGTATTACTACACTTGTGACATTTTAGGATGGCAATTTTATAAATGGCATTTTTAACCCTAAACCTAAGGTGAAGCGCACCACAAATAGCTGAACTACAAGCTCAGAACGCGTCGACACCAGTACACAACTTCGTATAATAAATCAGGCATATTGTGACTCCAACGTCAACCTCTAAACCTAACCTCTGAATGCCTGATCCTTTTCCTACACTCAACCTGAATCTTCTCCTATTTGTAAACTCTAAAACGTTCTCAAATTCTACTACTTGTGCCACAAGTAGTAGTTCTAGTAGTAGTAGTAGTTCTACCACAAGTAGTAGAATATAGTAAAACAAGTACACACACACACACACACACACACACACACACACACACACACACACACACACACACACACACACACACACACACACACACACACACACACACACACTCAGAGCAGAATCTGTTTCATGCATGCACCTGCTTTTTTATTATTTATCCTTTGATGCTCTATCTTTTTTATTTTTTTCCTTCTCTGTCCTGCTTTCATTTTTGGTCAACGCTTCAAGCATCCTAGACTCTTCTCTCTACTGGCTCCCAAGCTGTTGAATGACCCCCCCCCCCCCCCCCCTGTCAAGACTGCAGACTCTCTCCCCATTTTTTGCCGCAGTCTGAAAACTCACCTCTTCAGACTCTTACTCACCCCTTCCTTGTACTTCCTTTTTGGGGCTTTTCTGCCTTTTATTTATAGTGTATAGTGGAGATGGACAGGAAACAGGGAGAGAGGGATGGGGAGAGACATGCAGTAAAGATCGTCGGGAACGGGACTCGATGCGCTGTCAATGCGCATACATTAGAGCCTAAGTGCCTAGGTCTGCAGTCCGGGCCCTATTTTGTGGCCTATTTTTGATAGATGCTAGTTATATCTTGCAGACGTATGTTGTATGTTGATTACTAGACATATAATGTTTGCTTGTCCACAGATGCTAGATATCATGTTGTTAAGATATACATTATAGGTTATTACATACAGTAGGTTTAATGTTTACCTAGTATCCTAGTTACTTTGTTGCTCACAGTTGATTTATTGGCATTCTGATCATTTACCCCATCGTTTACTCTGATCTTGAACTTTGTAAGTCGCTCTGGATAAGAGCGTCTGCTAAATGCTGAAATTGTAAATTGTCTGGACACATTCATAGTTCATTCTCAGACATATCCACATACCACAGTTGGCTGGGTCTGCCGAGTCAGGCTTTTCCCCTTGTCTGTAGTAGTTCTACTCCAGAATGCTGAGAGATCAACAAGACAGTTGCACATTCCTCTTTGCTTTTTTCACTTTGTTGCATGTGTGTGTGTGTGAGTGAGTACGCAAGTGACAGAGAGTAGAGGGATTCTAAAATCTCGCGGGAAGCTTTGAACAAAGTGAGCAGAAGTTGGAGAGACGGGCCTCTTTTCCCAAGTGTGCGAGGGCGAATTGAGGCGCACATGTGCACACATGTATGCATTCCACAGCTCATATTCCTTTAGCACTCGTGAGCCCACAAGTTGTTGCCAGAGTTCTGCTAGCCTCATCAGTCATCACAGCAATATGAAAAATCTACCGTCACTTCAGATGTGTGTGTGTGCACCGTGATATGATATAGCATTTTTGCTACAGTATATGGGTCTGTTGCCCTGCAACTGTGAAAATCCTTATTTTCATTCTCTCTGGTCTTGTTTCATGCATCCGTTCTCCAAGGTTGACTGACTGGCTCATTTTGGCTAGCCAAATGTATCACTTCCTTATTGTTATCCAAAACCCCCTGTAGAGAAATGTGATGAATGCAGTCTTTCAAATTAGTTTTCATTTTTCAAAAATGAAAAATATTTATGGGATCCCCACCGGGAACAGGTCTCTCTTTTTTGATGATAAATATTTTAATGGTGCCCAGGGACTCTCGTATAATTCTCTCTCTCCCCTTCCCTGCCAGAGACATTATATTAATATCCACCTGACCCAACTTTTGCAAAGATGTGGGGGTGTTATGCTGTTCAATTTTGCATGGTTCTGTTTTTTTTATGTTAGTCAGTTTGCTGTGTCAGCGCAGGCTGCAAGGTACAGCACTGGGTGTACCATGTGTCACATGGAAGCTTGCGGGGCAAGTCAAGCAAGAAAAGAAAAAGCAGGACCCTGAAGTCTTGTTCTCATGAGAAGACACACACATGCACACATGCGCATGCACACATGCGCGGCGTTCTTTTAATCTATGAATCATTTCCAGAAGGAAATAAATGCCAAACGTGGGTCATAAGATTATGACTTCCATAATGTAGACATTGCATTTATTTGTGACTTCTTGTCTAGAGGACAGAAATAAAAGCATCACGGTCACAAGCTTGTGACTCTTACAGTCATTACTATGAATATAGTGGTTGTTTTTCACTAAATGTATTTCTTTCTCTTTGTCTGTCTGTCAGGCTATGCCTTCCTGCTGTTTCAAGAGGAAACCTCAGTCCAGGCTCTGATCGACGCCTGCATTGAGGAGGACGGCAAACTCTACCTGTGTGTTTCCAGCCCCACCATCAAGGACAAACCTGTGAGTGGCAGATTTCTAGTCAAATGAAGTGAGGATTATGCTTTTTATGTATTTGTTTCATGCAACTCAGTCCACATAAACTGACTGCTTTTCTTAGATACTACTCGGGAACGATGCAAATTGGGAATGCATGCCCGACCCTGCTATCAAATACCCATTTACCCGTTGTCAGAGTACCCGTTGTGCCCGTCTCTCTGTGTCCCCTTTTGTGCCCAGACATGGAGTTCTCTGTATCCGTTTGTCTGCCTGTGTCTCTTTGATGCCCATATATGGAGATCCCTGATGTCATCAGTATACCAATATATGGGCATAAGGGTTGGATCGCGGTTCTGGGCATATCCGTCCGATCGGCAATTCTGGGCAAACCGGCTATCCGAACGACTTGACACCGGGCAACACACTCCCTCAAGTCCTCGCCGATGTGCGCGCCGAGTTTGAAGTTGATCGGCCCCATATTGCGCATGACCATATATGGGCAACGTGGTCGGATCTGTGGTATGGTGGTCGGATCTGTGGTATGGTAGTCAATTGGCAGTTCTGGACAACCGCCTATCCCGCTTCTCGGATTCTCGGCTCCCTCGGTCATCGGTGAAGCACGTGCTGAGTTTGAAGTCGGTTGGTTGGCCGGTTCTCGAGATACGTGAACTACAGACGGACGGACATACGTACAGAGATTTTGTGCATTTATTGTATGAAAAATAAGCTACAGATACAAACACTACACAAAACACTGGCAAAATGGAGGAAGTTTTCAAGGGCCCTTGACTGGCAGGAGTCACAGTTGCATTAGAACAGATTGACCTTATAATGTTCCCAGTGCTATAAGACCTACAATGTTGTGCAGAATGTCAATCCTGAGTGTCGATTTAACTCAGAGTGTCAAAATGGACCTGTGTCGAATACACAACGAACAAACAAAACAGAATCGCTGAAAGAATCTGTAGATTTTGTAACTTTTTAATCACAGGATCTGGTAAACTGAGGAGTGTTTTTGGCCTCTTTTCCTGTTCAGGTCCAGATTCGCCCCTGGAACCTCAGTGATAGTGACTTTGTGATGGATGGATCACAGCCTCTGGACCCCCGCAAAACCATCTTCGTGGGTGGGGTACCACGGCCTCTGCGTGCAGGTAAGGAGACTGATACCAGCAGATTGTTTTTTACCACAACCCTCTATACTTTAGTCAAACGCACCTGAGTTGCGCTGTACTTGGTGCATTCTTTTTTCGATCTACACAAAATCGCGAAAATACAAAATCTACAAGCTCACAACGCGTTGTAAGCTTGTAGATTTGCTACTTTTAGTGAATGTTCCTCCCCAGAATAGGGATGCTGGGGTTCAAGAGGTTAACTCCTTGAACCCCGGCTCAAACCCTCTAACATGGCTTCATAAGATCGACTGGCCCAGCGTGTGGAAGGCCCAGAGGCTGTAATGAAAGTTCTTCCCATGAGAATGTAATCCTTCCCTCCTGGGTTTCCAGGAAGTTGGCCAAAACCGGTGGTCATGTTAAAGTATTCATGGTATGGTAGATGGCTCAATCTTTCTGTTCTAGAGATAAACATCACTCGCTTGTCTGCAATGTGACTCCTGCTAATTATATCAGCATTTGGAGACGGCTGTTCTAATGAATAGTGCAGTACTGCAGACTGATGGAGTCGTGTGATGCATAGTGCCATGCTGCAGACACCCCCCCCCCCCACCACACACACACACACACACCTTCTCGGTGTGACCTGCAAAAGCCCTAATTCAAACCTTTATATCCTCCAGTTTTATCCTACTAGAAGTTGGTGCCACTTATAGTATAAACAAAACAAGAACAGGAGGTAGTGTGAGAGGATCACAAATCTCAGAGTGGTGACTGGTTTATATCTTGCAATATATGGCACTGTTAACGTTGCTCTACTTTCCCCTCCTCCTTCCGTCTCGTCCCCCTAGTGGAGCTGGCTATGATAATGGACCGGCTGTACGGAGGCGTTTGCTACGCCGGAATCGACACCGACCCAGAACTCAAGTACCCGAAGGGGGCGGGCCGCGTGGCCTTCTCCAATCAGCAGAGCTACATCGCCGCCATCAGCGCCCGATTCGTTCAGCTGCAGCACAATGACATCGACAAGAGGGTGAGCGAGTTCATGCGTTTTCCTTAACGGCATTCCCGCCCTCCGGGGAATCACTTAAGGGAGAGGGAGGGTTTGGCATGGGGGGGGAGGGTTCCTAAAAACGGCGAAACAACGTACTCGACCAAGGTTGAGGTTTTCCCAGTCATTCCTACAGCATGCTGTAGACCGAAGCTCTCACTCGAGCCTCCTCCCGCGTGTATCAGAGCTTTCATTACAGCTCAGTTTCCAGCCTGCTTACTGGGCTCAGCCCACAATAACGGTAGGCCAGGCCTGGCTGTGTGTAATCACCATGGGCTTTGGGCTGCTGGAGTCCCGACAGATGTTTCAAGTTGCAGACACACTGGGCTGGTTTAATTATAGTAGTTCCCTATATAAATGTATATTCACTTGGGTTGTGCTGGCTTGTCTGGGCCTGACGGCCAGTAGTAGTGCGGCGAATTGTGACCAAGCGAGACTGGTTGTCAGCCAGCAGGCCTAGTGTCTGCAGGGTGCGGGCTGCGTGCCTCCCCCACACCTCCATACCCCCATCGCCAACTTCCTCTGGGCTGTCACCATCTATCCTCAGTGGCTGGTTATGGTGTCTTTATTTTGACTGGACTGACTAATCAAACTATTTATATCATGCTGTAAAGGAAGTGCCTTACAGAGCAACAAAGTGGGAATGTGGGATGTCCACCATTTAGTAATGTAAATTGTCGGTTCATACAACAATAATACGTAAAACTGAGTCGACTTTCTACGATTTGGACATATTGAAAAATTACCTTTACATTTTGACTTTTTACGCAGAACAATTGATGCATCATTTTAGGCATATTTGTATTGTATCGTCCAGCATTATCAAAACAAAAAAGAAACCCTATTGGATTTGGTGTGTCTGTTATGTGTCTTGCATATCCCTTTACCACCTACGCCTGTTGAATCAATCTCTGCATTGCAGAATCTCATTAACTCTCAGACTCCAAGCAGCGAGATTGGAAGAGATTGCATGGAGTGAGGCAGATAAAGGAGGAGACTGCACTCAGTTAAATCATCACTCCGAACTTTGCTGTGTACCCCTCCTACAGGGTTCGGTTTGGTCTGAGGTCATGATGGAGAACGATGGCATCTAATGTCGCCACTTATGTTTCCAATGGTCTCTCTTCACACATTCAAGAGTTCAAGATCATTCTATTAACTCTCATTTGTCCTTAATGATTGCACTCGCTCAATTATTGGCTGGCCTCATATATTCATTTGATAACCGCAATTAATAGCCTGGCTTTCATTCCTCTCCGACTGTGTCTTAGAACAGTGGATATCACGCCAGTGGTTCTCAAAGTGGGGTCTGGGGACCCCCGGGGTCCTAAAGGAGGTTCCGGAAGGTCTTCAGCACAATTAGTTAATAATATATAGCTTCAAAATCTTATATTTTTAGCGGCGCTACCTTTAGGTATAGAGCTCTATACCTTTAGGTATAGAGCGGATATTAGCCCTCTATACCTGGCTTTTGCGTCAACGTTCTGATTGGTCAGACACGTCAACAAAGTGATTGGTCAAGCTTCACGTGACACGTGGCTATAAACACATTATAAACACTTATTGATGACAAAATGTATCAAAGGCGCCGCTACCTTCACACAGGTGTGATTTTTATATATAGTTCGGTTATTAAAAAATAGCCGACGTACAAGCCCCCCCCTTTTTTTACTTCTATTTTTAAGCGACTTTGAGTACACAGAAAAGCGCTATATAAATTGTATGTATTATTATTATTGTAGATCTGCTATTCTTGAATAATTTAGAGAAGAAATTAACAACCCAATTCTGCTGTTATGGGGGTCCATGGCACAAAATCTTTTTAAGATTTGGATCCGCGACCAAATAGGGGGATCCGTGACATGAATCTTTTTTGAGAACCACTGTTAACACGATAGTTGTTGTAGAATTGAGCTGAGGACAGTATCCAATGTGGAGAAGTTTGAAATCCTTTTAAACGCTGCTGCAATGAGGTCAGCATGAATCACGCCTTCTCACACACCGAGGCTTCTCCATTCTCCACGGTAACGCCACTCTACCTCGTTCAATTCGGTTCAGAAGCAGTTTTTTATGTCTGTTGCGGATTATGGTGATGTGTGAGTATGTATGTATGAGTTTATTTTTAACCCATTAAGACGGGAAAGCATCTGTCACTTTAGATTTTAACCATTATCTTATACTTTGGCTATTCAAAAATAGCAGATCTACAAGCTTATAGCGTGGCACAGAGTGCCGTGCTATGAGCTTGTATATTTGCTATTTTTTGAGAAAATCATGAACATTTTTGCTAATCTTTCAATATATGTTTTTTCAAGCAAACATTTGTAACTCAAATCTTTGCTTCTGGGGATTCTACAAATGTCTTCTAAATCCTAACAGTTTATGTTGCTATATATCAGTAGTTCTCAAACCTTGTCAAGGACCCCCAAAATGATATGTATTTGGCCGCAGTCCCCCATTTCAAAATACTTTGTTCCAGGGAACCCCTAAGAAGCAAAGATTTGAGTAAAAAACGTTCGCTTTTAAAAATACATATATTCAAAGATTTGCACAATTTTTCACAATAAAACAAAAATAGCAGATCTACAAGAGTGCCGCGCTATGAGCTTGTAGATCTGCTATTTTTTAATAGCCAAAGAAATCTAAAATGACACAGATGTGGCCCCGGATTGAATGGGTTATGGTCACTGATGGGAAATTACCACCATACATTACATTGCTGTTACATTGGACCAACAGCTCCTACCAGACCCACTCAAACGACTGGCTCACACTTAAGGCTCCACATGTTTAGTCTGAACTGGGAAGTTCTGCTTTCTGTTTTGATGCGCCAGTTTCATGGAATAAACTACAATTTACGCTAAAACATAATGCCCCAATATCCCATGGACAATTTAATAACGATCTCAAATCTTCTATCTATGTAACTGTTTGGGTTTCATTTAGGTGTGTGTGTGTGTGTGTGTGTGTGTGTGTGTGTGTGTGTGTGTGTGTGTGTGTGTGTGTGTGTGTGTGTGTGTGTGTGTGTGTGTGTGTGTGTGTGTGTGTGTGTGTGTGTGTGTGTGTGTGTGTGTGTGTGTGTGTGTGTGTGTGTGTGTGTGTGTGTGTGTGTGTGTGTGTGTGCGTGCGTGCGTGATCTCGACAGCATTGGGCAAACCTCAATGCTCTTTTCGAGAATAAATAAAGGTTTCAATCATCAATCAATTCACCGTCAGACAAGAATATACCACATTCTACAATAAATTTGCAGGGATAGCCTTGTGATTCCTTTTTTCATTTTGTCAAATTGGAGCGAGTTTGCATTTCATAGTGAAGGTAATGGCGCAAAAGAGGGCATGGGGACAAATAAGGTGTCCATTTGTAACGCATCTAATCCAGTACTTGTCTTCCATTCTTTGGTTTCTGTCTACAGGTGGAGGTGAAACCGTACGTCTTGGACGACCAGATGTGCGATGAGTGCCAGGGTGCCCGTTGCGGGGGGAAGTTTGCGCCCTTCTTCTGTGCCAACGTCACCTGCCTGCAGTACTACTGCGAGTACTGCTGGGCCAGCATCCACTCCCGGGCCGGCCGGGAGTTCCACAAGCCACTGGTGAAGGAGGGGGGCGACCGCCCTCGACACGTGTCCTTCCGCTGGAGCTGAGAGGGGTCGTGCGTCAGCCCTGTCCTGGTGGACCCGCCCCCATCCGGCCCCTCAATCCCAACACCCCAGGACAGCGCTGCACCCCCACCCCCACATACTCCACCCTGCTCCCCATTACCACCTTGTGACAAAGCAAAAAGGATGACATCGAATACATGGGACTTTCTTACTCGCGCTGAACTCATTGTACAGTGTTCCCCTCTCTGAAAATACAAAGGGGGGAATTTAAGTGAATTGCGAAAGTCTATCAGCTTAGAATTTGCACTTTGGCACAAAATCTCACTAAACGCACACAGGATGGTATGTATATGTTCAACACCTGGTTATGTTCAGCTCCCCGTTCTGTTGCCTGGGTGGCTCACTACGTCCTGTTGGACTCCACCTTGATGAGACAGAGGTGGGACCATACCCATATTTAAATTTGTTGTTTATCTATGTCTATAAATAGATAATTTAAATTTTGTGTAAAAGGAGCATGCACTTATTTTCAAAAAAAGAAAAGAAAAAAAATGTAGGTCTATTGCCCCTAGTAAAAAATAATTACCAAAGGCAAATGAAAATTAATGCATACAGAAAAGTAAAATAGATGGCATAAGATGTAGCAAGATCTAACAACTATCCAGTAGTGTGGGCCAGTAACGCCCAGAGTAAAAATAACACGGCTATACTCACTCTCAATTTTGACTCTGAAGATATTAATACCTCATAAGCGCAATCAGATTATTTTGCTTTTGATTTGTAGGGCTTTATGTTTTATAATAACATTATTTTTTAGTGTTATGTCAATGTAATGCTGCAATAGCTTTGCTGCTAAATTCATGGTATGAACAGATACCATAAGTACTTTATTCAGGCTTAGGGTGTAAAAAAACAAACACACACACACACACACACACACACACACACACACACACACACACACACACACACACACACACACACACACACACACACACACACACACAACAATGAAGCTAGAGAAGCACCCAGTGTTTAGGATGACAAACTATCATAGGGGGAGGTGGGCCCCCCTAAGATGATGATGGCTATCATGGTGGAGGGTGGGAGTGGGCTGGGTCGCCCTAACTGCATGTTTATTTCAATCAGGTTGCTGCATGCAATAGAATTATTTCAGTATCATGTCTACTATTCAATTCTGCCCATGTTTGCACAACACTCTATAGATGTACGTACAAACTAGCACGGAAACTGGACAGAAATAGGAAAAGACTGGGTCAAAAAAAAAAAAAAAAAGGCTACAGTTGCAGCAGCTCCTGAGAGATGCTGGACCCACTGGTACCACTGGGCTGGGTGCCAGAGCAGATAGTTTCTGCATAAGAAAAAAATATTTAAAAAGATGGTCAACACATCCTGAAGATTGGGGGGGAAAAAAACGTAATAATCATAAATCCAATTAAATGTAGGATTTACCATTTAAAACTGTCTATGATAGGTGAAGTACGTTTTTGCAGTGATTGTTGATATAATTGTGCAATTTTTTATACCGTATGTAGTTAGGTCTGAGTATGCCTAGAACTGTGATTCGCTTTAACTGTCGTTGATGTCCGACATAGAAGTCCTGTGAAACTTCATAACTAGTGTATGCACACGTATATGTTCTCTTGTACACACACTTGCACCAGTACAAACATAGCCTCTTACACACATAGACACACGTAACGTTACACAGATAGTGTATGTTTCTCTCACTCTCTCTCTCACACACACACACACACACACACACACACACACACACACACACACACACACACACACAGGCCTACGTGCACAAAGTCTGATCCAACACATACATAAGACAGAATAATGTGAGCTTAATTAAGAATCAACCACAGTTCACAACGCAAGTTCATGTTCCCCAAAATAACCAAAGAGCTCACGTATTCAACTTCAGCAAACCACCCACACACACACACACACACACACACACACACACATACACACACACACACACACACACACACACAGCTACCCACAGAAGAGACTGCGCTAATAATTAAGCCTCACATGAGGGGCTAAGGTGCAAGGTAGATACATTTTGTGGAGTAATTTTGATAAAGAAAGAAGGCAGTGACCAGATGGGAAACCAGAACATTGAAGCTACTGGAGACTTGAGGTTGACAAACTGAGCTCCTTCTTAGCCTGCACACGTTGTCACTACATGGCTAGGAGGTTGGAATAACATTACCAGAACATGACGTGCTAGCTGGGTTACCATATTTATCCAGATTTTTTTTTTCCTGCAAAGCTTGAAGTAGATTATTGACCTGCTAAAATGGTGGACATATTTTTTTATCAAAAGGCTATGGTATAGGGTGCAGTTCAATGGACTGGGGGAGGGTCGGGCTATGCGGGTGGGATGGGAGGCATTTGGTAGTTATGGATGCAATACCTAGAAACTTAAGTATTGGCTGCTGAAGTTGGGGTGGCTTGGGTTTGATCGGTGGAACTGGGGGAAGGGGGGCTAAGTTACACTGGTTTTAACAGTTTTATGGACAATCCGACTGGATCTTACATCATTGCAAGTTTGTGTGTCGTTTTCCCCCTTGTCTGTGAGCTGTGATTGTCCCGTGATGGCACCCCCGCAGTCCCTCTCTCGTTTTAGTCGCAAACTGTTTGCTTTAGGATAGACGTTTTGTTTGTTTCTTGTAAAAGATAACTAATTGAAACTAAGCAGAAGATACTTTTTTACTAAGACAAAAAAAAAGAGGCTAACCATGAGTAATAATGAGTAACCCTATGAAAGTGAATTCTGGGTGTTTTTGTGACATTTCTTTCCCCACCCAGATGGGTTTTCTATGTTTGTTTCTTCTCTATGATAGACATTTGTTATGCACTACTCTTTGTATCTGAACAGTTTTCGACAGTCAGCAATTCTTTTTGTTATTAAGAAAAGAAAAACGAAAAAGCGTGCTTTCTGACTGATATGATCTTTTGCAATACCTCAATTTTGAAATATATTAGGAGAGAAATTGATATTTTCTAAGTAAGTTTATTCAGATGAAAAAAATATATATATTAATTTAATTCTTCGAGAGAAATGATTTAACAGATGGTTGATTTTTATTTTTTATCATGCTTATTTTGCTTTTATTTTAAAATTTATTTTTGGAAAAAAGAACAACTGAAGGAGCTAGAGCTTTATAACTTTAATATAATGATGTAGTTAGAAAGTACAGTCTACTTTATTACAGAGAAGGTTAGAGTGATCGTCCAACCAGTCGAAATACCGTGAAGGCACGGTGTCACCAAAACCAACAAATAAAGCCTGATTCATACTTCACCACACAACTGTCACGCATCGAAAATAGCTGACCTACAAGCTTGCAAGGTGTCTTGGATGCGACACGTTGTGAGCTTGTAGATCTGCCATTTTAGGTGCGTGACACCTTTGTGTGAAGCATAAATTGGCATAAGCGGTAGTGATCTGAAAAACAATATCATCCGTGTTCTCCAAAAGAGATCTTTAGAAATATCAGGTGCTTAGAAAGAAAACTGAAGATACTTCCCTCGTTTTTTGTATATTTATAATCAATCATTTACTATGCTGACCAGAATTGTGAAAGAGATCTTCTGTTCATTATTTTTTTAAGAAAACTTTTTTATGTTTCCTAAAAGTATGTGTGCTCCTTTTGTTTTGTAAAAGCAACATACCCTGATTTGTTAGCCTGACATCGTTGGAGGAGGAAAAGAAAAAAATAGAGACTTATGAGAGTCGGTGAACTGTTGGAGGTAGAGGGAAAAGAATGTTATTTTTAAACACAAAAATACACAAGTGTTTCACCTGTAACTTGATCAAAAGCCCCCAAGGTGCATCAATTAAATGGTGGCCTTCTCTTCACGCAAGACTTGAATTAGTCCCATTTTTTTAAGGCTAAGAACCTTGATTCTTTGTTGTAATGTGCAATACTGTTTGTACTGTTTGTAAAAAAGAAGAAAACAAGAAAAAGAGGCATAAATCTTTATTGCAGAATTATTTTCATTGCAAGCATTGTGATTCACTAAAATCATTTTCTACTGTGTATTTACCTACTCTACCTGCTAGTACCTTCCAGTAGTAATGTAGCCTTTGTACTGAGAAATTTTCATTATTTTTAGAAGGTTTTGCTAAAAAAGAAAATAATTTAAACATATTTACATTTTTTCATTTTTATTTCGTATTTTCTTTACAGACTTATTTCTCAACCATTAATAGTTATTTCTGGGGGAGACTTTCATATCTGGTCAATGTCATTAATATTATTTTGTATTTTTACTTGGAATAAATTAATTTTATGATGCTAATTCTTTAAAAAGTTTATTATTTCGTTTGTTCACTTTGTTTCGTTTTTTGAAGCTGAAAAAAAAACAACCTTTGTAATATTGTTACTAAAGTGTCTAGATTCTTGAAACGCTAAGCTTTATGTGTTAACTCGCTGATGTTGCTGACATTAGTGTGAAAATTATCTACAGACAAAAAAAATCTACACAAAACACAATGGCGGTTCGTAATGTTGAGTGATTGGCAATGTAAACACATGAATGGGCAATACAATAAAATGGCAGAATGGAGCATATATGCAGTATGTTGTGATATAATTGTGGAAGCTGAACATTACATTTTACATGCTTCTGCTACTACAAATGCTATGACTTCTATTACCACAAATGCCACAATAATTCATCCCCATTTTGTGCAGTAGATAACAATTATAAACTTTTAACAATGTGGCCAAGAGAAATGTTGCAACTTCCTTGGATGTGAAATATTAAAAAGCAACTTCTGAATAAGAGTCCTCAACCATTAACATGTCCTCAAATCAAGTCTGCTTGGTTCCTGCACTTATAACATAGGGACCATGTGCACCAGTGTGATTGTATTTAAGTATGAATGTAAGCAGCTGAATCTAGAAGGAGGATGACATGTTTGGTGTGACTGGTCTAGATTACCCAGAAGTAGTACTGGTCTAAACGTTTTTGCTTTCTCGTTTCCCAAATGTCCAATTTGCCTAATTTGTTTTCTGTACTTTTTTTGTGTGAAGATGTTTATTCAATTATTCCTTGTTTGTTTTTTTTGCCATTATGGGGTTGACCCTCTAGCCCTCACTCAAACTAAAAGCTCCATAGTGAACCATCACTTCCTCTACAGTCACCAATGCAGAACATCATTTCTATCTTGCCTTTTTCAATTACTTTATACAGGTTGATGCTAATATCAAACCTGATTTAAACTAGCCCAAGACTTTTCTCTTTCCTGTGTCAGTATTATACTGTACGGTACACCACAAAGTATTTATTTGCTTTTTTATTACATTTTTTAAAATTCTCTTACAATAACTGTAACAACAAAACTATGTGTGCAGATGAAAGGGACAATATTCCCTGGTTGTAGAAAAAAATAGGCGAAGATGATTTGGGTGATGACGGCCATTTTATTTATTCCACTCTCTTATAGATATACCTATGTAATTTCATGTAACTCTAGAATTGGATAGTATACTGTACATTCACTACTGCTTCATGGAAGTTCTTTGGGTAGGTAAACACTGTAGGTCTTGTCATCTCGTTGTGATCTCAAAATAGGTGAAAAAAAAAGATTGACAATGTGCTTGATATTTTGTTTTTCCACAGACAACCCACTACTTTTGAAATGTACTTTTTTAATAAGGCATCTGTGATTATTATTTTTTTTACGTTTTTATTCCTGACTTGAATAATGGTTCTATCTTGATGAGGCTTTTGAGATTGTTGACTTGGACCTATGCTTGTCTGAACTTTTGCAGTATAACTGTGATTTGAAAACATGGAGCTCAACGCTGCTAATGCTTACTACTGCTTCAAAGTTTGTAGATCCCACCTTACTTTTTCCCTCCCTTTTTTCTGTACTAATAAGCTAAATCTTATTAAACGTAGTTGTATGACGCTGTGAAACCTTGTGGTGTTTTGCATGGCCTCTTCCATCTTTCTATCACCCCTCTATGTGCTCTCTGACTGCTTAGCAGATGCATAAGGTCACAGTTAAGACAGATTTTTACTTCGCTGTATAACGGTGTTGCACATCAAAATAGCAGACATAAAAGCTCAATGTGTCGTGGATGAATCTCAATTCTGGTGGCTGTGAGACTGCAGGTCTGCTATTTTAGGTGCACAAACCTGTCGTACGACTGACTTTACCATCGTACCATGGAGTCTTTAAACTTCTAGTTCTATAATTAAATGGCTCGGGTGGCACAGTGGTATAGAGCACCTCACCACTGTGGAGTCTGGGGGTTCGAATCCACTATGGTGGAAGCAATCATTATTTAAGGGCGGCACTGAGGTGCCGTCCTTAAATAATGATGACCCTGACCATGATGAATAATGATAATGACCATGATATATATACTGACAATGATATGACCATGATACTGACATTATACTGACATGATACTGACCATGATAATGACCATGATACTGAACATGATACTGACACTACACTGACATGATACTGACACGATACTGACATGATACTGACCATGATACTATTAGCATGATATTTGTCATTACACTCCCTGTCAGCAGCACAGTGTAGGGCGGGTAGAGTAGGACGGAGACTCTACGTCAGGGGTAGGCAACCTTAGGCACGGGTGCCAACATTGGCCTAGGGGAGGGTGATCACTGGCATAAGTGTGAGAGGGAGGTTTTTTCTTTTAAAATTAAATATTAATCACAAGTTTAGTCAGTTAAATTAAGTCCCCTCACATCTATATCAAATGACATCCCGCACATAATTCTACAATCATTCAAACGCTGGAGGAATTAATTGGCATAGCAACTAAATTGGGGAGTAAAAGGGCTAAAAAGCAACAACAACAAAAATATATAAGCATGCAAGTTGTAAACTTGCTTACGGCAAAGACACTAATCCACTAACGCTTCATGCTGAAATGTGACATAACATTATACAGACTGAATCTTTCAAAAGAGCTGACCTACTATCTTACATTATGCCCTTGACAACTCATTCTGCTGTTCAGTGATGCAGTGATGCCCTGCAGGCCAGTCTGTAGCTCCTTTTCACCTTCATACAATTTAAATCCTACACCAAAAATACACAGTATACTGTACATTCCATCAAGATTTTAGCAAAAAACGCAGGACGTGCAGAATTTATCCATACACATTAAATCAAATCATATTGTTTTGACAGACTTTCGATGCATCTGACAAATACATCAAAAAATGCAGATAAATCTCATCAGTTTTCATTGCTTCCATCATGAGGATGTCCAAATATTTAGCTACATTTTGTATTAACAGATTTAATGACCTTCAGGATAATTCCTTAAATGTACGCAGTTGATTTGTCTTTGGCATTTAGAGTAGTACACTAGTATGGAGTGACATTATGTAATGAGCCCAAGCAAGCATCACAGTCAGCGTCGTGATATGAGCTTGGCTATACCAGTTGTCTTCACTCCTGGGGCCTATTTCACGAAAGCAGAATTAGGAGTTAAGCAGAAGCCTGGATTTAACACCGATCCTGTCTTAATTTAGGCAAGATTAGCGATGAATCGGTTTCATGAAAGCTGAATTATCTTGCCAGATTAGTTTAGCCAGAGCACCCTGGATAAGTTTATCCATGACTCGATTTCACGAAAGAAAATGTACGCAATCCTATCTTAGTTACCATGGAAATTT
Organism: Gymnoscopelus microlampas; assembly: GCF_963454915.1. Classification (NCBI taxonomy): domain Eukaryota; kingdom Metazoa; phylum Chordata; class Actinopteri; order Myctophiformes; family Myctophidae; genus Gymnoscopelus; species Gymnoscopelus microlampas. The sequence goes on from NC_139950.1 coordinate 20,400,019, forward strand.
AGCTGTGAAGTTAGCCTGGTACGGACCAGGCTAACTAGCCTGGTAAACCCTCCCTCCGGAAATCTCATTTCCATTTGATTTCAGATGGAAATGAGATTTCCGGAGGGAGGGTTTACCAGGCTACAGGCTAACAGCCAAGCTTACTTAATCCAGTGCCTTGTTCTTCAAGTTTTTCCACAGTTAATTCAACACATGTGTATGGACTCATTTTAATGACCCTGCATTCAAATAAAATGAAATAAATACAATAAGATATAATCAATTTAATCATATTACTGAAATAGAGTGTGACCATGAATCACAATTGTTTCACAACGACTCATGTGATATGTCTTTGTCACTCTGTTAACACTATAGTTCATATTGTTGTTAGATGTTTTATAATATATTACCGATTTTTTGTATATTATAAAAAATGTCTGACATATATCCATCGCAGCTCATTTCTCTCAGGAGAACCTGTTCCCCTGTCGTCAGCCTCCAGCGCAGAGGTAAGCCCAGGCAAGGATAACTTTTATTACTGTGTGTAAAAGTGACAGATCATGCTCATTGTCTGATGTGACTTTACTGTTGAAATGTAAGTCAGTGTGAATGCTAATGTGCACTTCATTATCATCATCAATGTATGATTATTTGGCTAATTGTTTGTTTTTAATGTCACCATTTCTTCAATGAAGCACTGCCAACTACATCACATGGCCTGTTCCTTGGAGGAGTTGATGCAAAAAGGAGCTTGTTAGTAAATATAGTATAGTATAAGACAGGGGTCTTCAACTTCAAGTTACTCCTCAGAGTTACTACAGGGGGTCCGCCAAATCTTTGTGTGATATGATTTTTTTTTTACCTTAACCACTTGAACCCTAGCATCCCTTTTCTGAGGTGAACTTTAGCCAAAAATAGCAGATCTACAAACTCACATTGTGAACTTGTAGATCGGCTATTTTTGGCAAAGAGATAGGTGTAGAGGGAAAGAAGAGCAGACCAAGTAAACAATAAAGTTTAATCTGAAACACAATTTTATACAATATGTAGAGGGGGTCCTTGCTTCATCTCTGTCTCAGCTAAGGGGGCCTGAAAAGGTTGAAGACCCCTGGTATAAGAAATCAACTGTGTCATAAAAAATGAAGTCATACAATACTTTAGTTTAAACAAAATGCCATACCTGTTGTTAAAAAAAGAAAGCTATTCAATGCCACAATACTTTGTTCTTGTCAGCCTAAATTGTTTACAGCACAGCTATCTATTTTTATATATAATTCTTGTGACAATCCTGGGGGTTGTCAGGGTAACTGGTGTGGTTGTCATGGTTACTAAACATGTGTCATGTGTTTCAGAATGATTGGAGGGGGCGGAGTGTGTCATCAGTGGAGATCTGGCCCACCTGGATTGTCCTCTATAAAATAGGTGGCTGGTCTTCACTCTTGTCCTCACTCTCACCAGGAAGCTCACTGGAAGCACTCCAGCCTTTTGGATTTTGGTTGTTAAAGGACAAGACCACTTTGGTAGAGGTTTGGGTTGTGTAGTTAGTTACCTTGCCATGATGTAACTCCAAAGGTGAACAAGAAATCTAAGTTGCGCCATTGAATAGAAATTGATCATTCAAAATATGCCTACATTGTATGGTAAAACAGCTCTCAAAGTCACGCTTTTAGCACATAAACGAACACAAAGCGATTCAGTCAAAATAGAACATCACCAAACCCAGTACTGTTTGAAAAAAAAAAAAAAAAAGTCAACTTCCTGCTGATTTTACTATTTGAAGATCCGAATCCTGGTCTGCGGATCCAGTCCGGGTTTTCTTTTTAATAAAAATGGCAAAATCAACGGGATGTTAGCCTTATTTCAAAAACAAACTGTACTGGGTTTGGTGATATTTTATATTGTCTAAAGCAACTTTATTTGCGTTCGTTTGTGCTAAAAGTGACTTTGAGAGCTGTTTCAGCATACAATGTAATTCAATGAGCATATTTTGAATGATCAATGGAGCAATTATTTTAGATTTCTTGCCCACCTTTGGAGATGCATCATGGCAACTACAAAACCCAAACGTCTACCAAATGGTCTTTCCCTTTAAGCACTGTTAACCACCCCAGTATCCGTATTGTGGGGATAGCTTTAGCAGAAAATAGCCGATCGACAAGCTCACTACGACACGTGAGCTTGTCGATCGGTTATTTTCAGCCAAAGCTTTCCCCACAATAACACAAAACAGAAAATACACTAGTATTGAGCCCTGAGGGACACCGGTTACCCATATGGGGTTAAGTTAGTTTTAATAAAATCATTTAAACGTTCTTTGTTTGTGTGTTTCCTCCTTTTGTTACAAACTCAGCCGTTTGCAACACTCTTGGTTGGTTGTTGCAATAAATACATTACATTTAAGTGGTTGGATTCAATTTACGTAATTCGTTATCCCTGAGTCACTAGAATACCTCAAAACGAAGTATGGAGCTCGGCCTATAATTGATCATTGATTTGATTGATATGCTGCATGCCATGAGTGCAAAGTGGTATTTTCTTAAACTTAATTCAGCTAATCAAAGAGGATCTGTGTTCATAATACAGGAACTATAGTTGAACACTTTACAGACATATTTTTTAATGTCCAGTCCAAAGTGAGAACAATGTAGCCTACTTGATTTAACACCAAAACTGCTATAGTTTTGATCATCTGAAACTGAGGAATTTATAAATGACAAAAAGGGTATGAATTTCTATGACATTACGAAGCATCTCTCTGTTTGCTTTCAATGAAGGTGTAAATCTGGATTCAGACTCAGAGTAAACGTTTTCTAACAGATGATTTTAAACAACCTAAATCTCAGTTGTGTCATAATGAACCCTTTCCCTGATCATCAGAGGGTGTATCTAGTAGATTCAGTCATTCTGTCAGGGGTAGAGGTGTTTGCTGTAGATTTTCGTCTTTTGACCTGTCACCTCTTGCTTTAACTTTAAATATAACCTCAAAATCCTAATTAATGTGAAAGGCATGGTGGTGCAAGAGAAAAGCATAGGCTTCACAAGCGGAAGGTTGTGGGTTTGAATCTTGGTCAGGGAAGATCTCAATTTTCTGTCTTTTTAAGGCGAGAAGCATGGATGAAGCTCGCCTCCCTCCTCACGCCCTCTTTTAGCTCCGGTAGGAGAGGGAGGAGCATGGAGGGAGCCCACCTCCAGGGGGAGGAGCTTAAGAATCCGGTAGGAGAGGGAGGAGCATGGAGGGAGCCCACCCCCAGGGGGAGGAGCTTAAGAAATGTACATATTATGCAAAGCTTTTTTTGTTTTTGTTTTGTGATTTTATGAACGCTGTTTTTTCACATTAATTTGATTGAGGTATTTTTTGTATTGTTTAGTGTTTTTTTTTATTGTTTAGTGTTTTTTTTCCATCACCAGTTTGTATTGACCACAGTTGCATTTTAGTTGTTTTACCCTTTCAGTTTTTGTTTAGTTGTTGTTTGAGTTGTTTTGAGTGAGCTTTGAACCAGGAACCCTGGGTTTATGAACCACGTATTTATCTTTTAAGCCACGCTGGCATGGAGAGTACAATTGGGAATGTCATACTTAACCCACCATATTGAATTTAGATGTGGACAGGGAAAATGTTCTTCAGGAGGTTTGAACCCTAAACCTTCTACTTTCAGACCCTGGATTTATCTCTTGAGCCACACAGGTATGGACAATACAAATGAGAACGTAATACTTAAACCGCCTTTTAGAATTTAGATAGACAGTGAAAATGTGCTCCAGGAGTTTCGAACCTTAAACCTTCGGTTTATAAACCCCAGAGTTTTCTCTTGAGCCATGGTGGCATGAAAGATGCAACTGAGAACATAATACTAGAATTTAGACATACAATGAAAATGTTCTGTGGGAGCTTTGAATCCTACATTTTGCGTTTATAAACCCTGGAATTATCTCTTGAGCTACGCTGGCATGGAAAATGCATGGGATGACGTAATACTTAACCCACCTTTTAGAATATTGATGGACAGTGAAAATGTTCTTTAGGAGCTTTGAACCTTAAAATCTTTGATTCATAAACAGTGACACATCTCTTGAGCCACAGAGACATTCAGATGGGAGGGAAATACTTATCCTTTTAGAATTTAGACGCAAAGCATATCTCTATATTGTGGTATTGATATTTTCACTTAAACCCTCTATTCTTAGTAAAGTTGCAACTTTACTGACTGCATGTTTTAATTTCATTGTGGTTCAAGCATAGGATGTTGCTGTGCATTTGATCGCTTGGATCTGGGTGTGCATGCTTTGTTTATTATATATTTGTATTTCTTGATGGAATAATAACCTCCTATCCGTGGCAGCAGACCAAAATGATGGCGATTTATAAAATACTTTGAATTAGATAGGGGTTTCATTGTGTACATTGCACTGTAAATGATGTCCCACAGAAAGTAATGCTCACTCAAGCACTTTGATGTCATTATTGAATACACGTCATCCTGGCTTGGGTTATTTATCATGTACAATTATTTCATTCATTTAGACCTATTTGTGTTTGCTATTAGCCTACAGCCTATAGTATGTGTGCAGTGTGCTTGAGAGATACATAGGGTGTATATTTTGTAATAACCTAACACAATATTTCTACAGCTGTAGCCTATTGACTTGTTCCTACTAAAACGATCTGTAAGAATAATGGAGTCAAGCAAAATGAAATGATGAGAAATGTGCATCAACAGAAGTAGCTATTACATGCAAGCAATCAAACTCATCTGTGTCACATATTAAGTGATATTTGAAAGATGTGTTAGGACTCATAACAATGAATTGGCACATCTAATGACGAGTTACCAAGAATGATAACTAATGATGTGAGCAGGATGAATGATGACCTTCTGTAAACACATGGTGGAAGCCTATACAGATGCCCTGAAAATACAGAACGATTTTGATTGTCCATTTGCATTATTCATCAAATTACTCTAACAATTGTTATTCACCACTGTCATTGTCATTACCATTAGTTGTGGTATAGACTCTATAGCCGTAGAACCATTTACAGTTATCGTTCTTGGCAAGAACGATAACTGTAAATGGTTCTACGGTCTTGGTGTGGAGGGACAGCTCTCTACACTTATTTACATTTCACATCACATTTGTCATTGTGTAAAATGATCTAAAACACAGCATGAGCACTTGTTAGTGTCAGGTTACTTTTGGTCAAAGCGGGGATCAAATTGGCGACCTTGGGATCCATACTTCCCCTCTTAGAGACGCTAGTTTTAACATTTCAGTGCTTTTTGAAAATATTCGGACACATAATTGCTTGCAGCAGGATTTTACATGAAGCCGAGTTAGAATTGCAGCCATTCTCTTCCCTTTTCTCTCCTTTTCCATTCTTTCTTCCCCCTCCTTTACAGTCCAATGTTCCCCAGCTTAGGCGGCCAGGCCCACCCATCTGACCACTTAACACGGCAGCCGTGTTAAGTGACCTGACCCTGACCCAGAAATGGTTGAGAACCACTGCTTCAGGATTTCCCAAAACAATTACTGTACATGGACAAAAAAACAACACATACTTCAAACGTCTGTAGAATTTATTACAATTCCACCAGCTTAGACAAAAAGCAGCAATTACAGAAATATATACAAGTCAGAATTATTATTTTTAAAATACTTTTGTGACAAGTCTCAAGTGCCAGTTTCAACTTGGCCCCGAGATTCAGTCCCTGCAATGCTGCTTCAGTGCAGTGCTTTTCCAAGTTAGTTTTCACCATGTAAGGAGAAACGGTTCATAACAGCTTCTCCCATTTCTTCTACTATAAAAAAAGAAAAGAAAAGACAATTTCCTTGGCCAAACATGAGAATGTGCTTTACAGGCATGCATATAGACTGCTGCCATCTGCAGGATGGGAGTCTTATACCGTCACTACACATCCACTATGCAACTCATCCAAGCCACATAGCAGCACAAACTCACCAAAACACATTGCTTGCTACAAAAAGAGGAGCAGCGTGGCTTGACCGTGTGTGGGTTCTCTTGCAGGCTTTTCACATCCACCCCCACCATTTCCCTTAGTTATACTAAAACATGGTTCCTATCCACAAGTCCAACAAGTGGTTGGGTATTGGGAGTGCTTTTAAGACTTTGAAGAGATGGGGGTCGGGGGTAAAAATATCTGATAATACTGTACAATTGCACTATGGCATGAGAGAAGGGTGGCATGCGCTAAGGCTAGCACCTGCCTCAGTAACTAAACCATAACTCAACTATGATAATTCATTGTGTATACTGGAGAGGCTACATAATATCGTCCTATGCAGTAGTAGTCTGCCTGTTAAGGGAACCAAAGCAGATGTCTCACTAGGCAAAATGTAAACAAATTTTGGGAGACAATCATTGCAGCTGGATAAATCACTATTGGCAGCTTCGCAACTGTTCTTGAGGAAAATATATTCTGACCGACGTGCCAAACAGAGACATTGGCTCCTCCCTCCCCACTTGCCTGTATTTGAGAAATCAGGAAATGGAGGATGTATAATTTTTTTCAGAAAATATAATATTTCAATCTTTACGTACATTTGTTCCTAGTTTTCAGCCAGAGAGTGGTTTTCCGTGGCCGTGTGTTGTCGCTTTGGGCCCATGCTAGCTGGGATGACGGGGTGTGGTAGGGCAGTGGTTCTCTAAATGGGGTCCAGGGACCCTCAGTGTTCCTTGAGGGAGTTCCAAATAGACCCTTACAGGTCTGCAACTGAGAGTGTACAATTGGAACCAAATTGGTTCCATTTGTACACTCTCTGGGTTATGGGGGTACTTGAAATAAAATAAAAAAAGGTTTGAGAACCACTGTGGTATGGCGTGTCTGTGTGGTATGCGACAGCGGCGGTGTTCAGTGCCACTACAAGGAGTGCATGAAGGTGTCCAGGTCATACTCTGTGTCGTACTGCTGCTGGTCCCACAGCTCTCCGAGGTCGTCCAACACAGACTTCATGGAGGCCTTCCCTGAGGTCGACGGCGAGGGATCGCTCTTCGCACCCTTGTTGTCCTGAAAGAGCCATGTACACGTTGGTTAGGTAAAAGGCTGGGCGAACATATACGTCTGTTGTAGACAAGCATCAAGAACTATTTCTCAGAACAGTGGGACCATGTGGATTTCAATCTAAATCAGAATTTTACAGTCTAAATCAATATTTGTTATGAATAAAAGTACAAACTCAACCAGCCTAAACCAAGCACATAAATTATTTTTTATTTGATGATGATCCAGCCATCTCACTGTCAGCAGAGAATTCTCCTCCGTTGAAGACAAAGAAAAATAAAGAAAGATACTCTGATCAGCACCTCAAAAGTATTACATATTTTTAATTGGTAATTAAGTATGGAAACATCAGCACAGAACGGCATCAATTATATATCAAAGGAGCAAATTATTAGGCTACACAATGAATTAATTACTAGGCCACCTTAAGTGAATCCCACACAAATTGGCTTGGTCTATGTTATTATATTGAACATGTTATTGGTTCAGGTACGTTAACAGGAACTCTCCTGATGATTACTAAGGGTTTGGTCTCAGAACTGATAAATGTGGGGTAGTTGTGGAACCAAAATAGCACACAGAGGATTCTAATGTGGTCATGTAATAAAACATTTTAGACACTTTGTAGAAAGATAATCTGAACCAGTAGATGCTACATACTTTAAGCAAAAAATATTAGGGGTGATTTTGTTCAGCTTCTTCTAATAACTCTGACTTCAAGGACACATTTTCTCTGAACTGGGATCTCATGGTCAAAACCCTGAAGAGTGGCGAACATAAGAAGCCCTGGTCCTAACCTTATCCAGAGTGAAGAGGTTGAGAAGCTGATCTGTGCCCATGCTTTGCAGGCTGGAGTTTTCTTGGCTGATGATCGTGTTGGCAATGCTCATCTTGAACTTCTGTAGTCCCATGATCTTCTCCTCCAGTGTGCCTCGTGTGATCAGCCTATATACGTTCACCACCCGTTTCTGCAGGACAAAGAGACACGTGTGACGGATGGCACTAGCTGTAGTAGAACATTTTTCACTTCATTATTTAATACCCTATGATGTACCATTTTTAATATTGGAGCCACCACAAGGCCTTGCAAAGAAACGGGGTCTATGGAGATCACTGGTATACAGTCTACACCTACTCTGGGAACTGACTTCAATTTTATTTATGCTCCATTGCATTGATAACCATACAAAAGAGGATACTTATGGAAGGCCGATGCCCAGGACATGGTCCTGACTGGTTTCAATTAACAGAGATGGTAATGCAAAGACTCCAAAATGTGTCTTGACCCATTAAGACCGGGGACGCATCTGCGTCACATCTTAAGATTTCTTTGGGCTATTCAAAAATAGCAGATCTACAAGCTCATAGCGTGGCACCGAGTGCCGCGCTACGAGCTTGTAGATCTGCTATTTTTGAAAAATCTTGAAAAAATATTTTCCAGATTTTTTTCAAAAAACTGTTGAGATTTAGATTTTTTTAAAGAATCGCCTCAGGTCTTAAAGTGTTAAATTCAGCTTGTATAAGCATAAGGGAGGCGCTTGAGGACAGTGCTGGTAGGAATACATTCCGAGCCTGCCCGAGTAGGTCCACAAATTGGGCCCAGAACCCATGTAATTTATATCAACAGGTAACCCCTTTGCTTCAAGTCAGGAAACATGCCTTTATTTAGATAGAAATGTCTAATTAACATCAGACATGACAAGAGAGTCTAACTTGGGTCCTGACGACTCACAAAGAGGGCGTGGTTAGTGCAGTTAACTGGCTGAGCCACCAGGCACCCACAGATCAGTGTTTTTAACCAAGTCAAAGTATCTCCATTAATAGTGCACTTATCAAGTCTAGATACTGTCATTAATACTGTACTTGATCTCTTCATATTTTGGTTATTTAGACATCACACCAGATTTAGCAAGGATGCTAAATTAAGTGTAAAGTAAAAAAGGTACCTGTCCTATCCTATGTGCACGATCCATGGCCTGCAAGTCCCTCATGGGGTTCCAGTCATGTTCGACAAACACCACCGTATCTGCGCCCGTCAGATTGAGACCCAAACCGCCCACATGGGTGGTCAACAGCAGCACGTCGATGGAGGGGTCGTTATTAAACCTGAAACAAAGTGAGATTAACAAACATCTTGATCAGGTGAGGAATACTTCAGCAAATTAATTAAAAACACAAGACAGAGTCTTGACTCTTGTCCCTGTCCAATCTTTAGCTATCGATAGTGAATTATAATGCAATTAGTTTCAGAGCAAAGCCACACAACACCAAAATGCTGTGAAAAATCCACCGATAACGGTCTGCATCTCCTTTGACCAAGGGAAATGACCTTTATAAATACTTCACCTACGAGAAGAAAAGTGCTTCGCAAGAACAATGGTGTAACAAGAGATTCACTGAAGGAAAAAAAATGTATCAACTTCAACATAATATTTACTTCACCAGGTATTTTCTGCTCATGCCATGTTTGTTTGAAGCTAGAGGCGTTTCTGTTCTGCCACGGCGTTAAAGAATAAAAGGATTAATACAAGTGCTCTCAGACAAAATTCATAAAGCTAACACATACCGCTTACTTCCGTTTTTTGCACTTTCCATTTTTCCTTCAGTGTGCCTTAGGCTTCTGTAATTCTCTTTGATGGGGTAGGCTGCAATAATGTGGTAACAGGCAATAACTGGAAGCAATATATAATTATTTCTAGACACAAAGTTCACTTTCAACATGACACCACACCCCCACCGACCTGGACACTATGGAGTGGCGCTGGCCGGCCGGCACACTGCCGTCCAGCCTCAGGTACGTGACGCTGGGCAGCTTGGGCTTCAGTAGGTCATGCTCCACGATGTCCAACATGCTCTTCAGCTGACAGAAGATCAGCACGCGATGCTGGGCCACCACAGCCTCAGTACCTCCGTCCACCGCACCGCCGCCTCCCAGGCCGCAGTCCACCAGCAACTGGGGAACAGAAAGAACGCACTCTGTCAGGTCGGGGACTACATTCATTATTAAAAACATTGACAAAGCTTTCTGTCTATAAAGGGAGGGGAAACAAATGGTTCCTGGATACAATTATACAGCTTGTAGTTCCAGCCAAGCAGCGTGCCTGGCCGAGGATGCATTCCAGCCATACTGCTAATTCCCACAAATCACTCTGCACACCCTTTTTTTGTGTAAAACCTAAGTAAACTGAAATAGAGTAGAGGCATGGCAAGCCAGGAGTACATATGGAAAAGTGACATTTGAGTGCATAAAGTGTGGGTGCGTGCTGTGGTAGGGCTATGCGATATGACTTCAAATCAATATCACGATTATTTAAAACTTTTGCCTTGATAATGATCGATTCAAAACAGGAAAAAAAAAGGTAGAAATGGCAGATCTACAAGCTCACAATGTGACACGTGAGGGTATTTTCACAGGCCACCATTGTACAACGAAGTGTAATACAGCGATTAAGTGGCTAATCAGACCAACAGATAGTCAATTATAAAAAAGCTATTAGAATGTTTTTGTGTTGATTCGTTTTGATCATTAACACATTGATTGCCAAGATCCTCATTGACGCGTTCTTTCAAATGAATCACTTGATGGCCAAGATCGCATTGATGCGTTCTTTCCCCAAAAATTTTTTTTTTTTAAATTCCACAAGGGGCGACCTAACACGGAATGATCGATCTTCACTCAGAGAAGAAGTAGTCAGATGTGACGTCCTTCCAATAAAAACAGGAAGCCATCCGCCCCAACAATGGGATTTTCAGATAAACAGCTGTAACTCAGTTTCTTTTTTTTTTCATTTAAAACCACCCGTTTTCAGCGGATCAAAGCCCCAAAATGCGGCTTGCGGTTGGAACGTTATTGTCCCTGTGGATTCACAGATCCCTCCGCCTACCCACAGGAACTTTTTTTCGTGTCTTTTTTTTTACACAATGTATCTTCCACGGCGTTTCAACGATCGTTAATTTAAGGTAATTACGCTGGCATGGGGATAGAAAACTATGTTTAATATCATGGCAGTCAATGTGTTAAGACATTTGGAAAACAGTCGCACACAAAACAATCCTGTTTCTCAATTATTCGATTAACCTACATGAGCAACATTAAGTCGGTTAAGGGTTCTAAATGTCGGTTTGGGTTCTAAATGTCGGTTTGGATATTTTGGGCTAATTGTCCAGCCCTGTGCTGCATGTCCCATGGTGTCATACCTGTTTGAGTGCAGAGAGTTTGGGTGCATGCTGTAGGTCTCGTAGGCTGGTGTTCTGCACGGCCAGCTGCTCCGTTATGCGCTTGTACTCGGGGTGCTGCGGGGTCAGCACCAGGCCAGGGTGGTTACACAGCTTCCTCAGGTACTGTAGAGCCTACAAATACAATTCAAATATGCACCACACCATTTACCATAAAACAAACACATTTGTGCAGAGATGGGTTTCTAATAATTCATAAACATCAAGTCCTATGTATAGGCTATACCATATTGAAAACAAAAACCCACAAAGGTACTTCATTTCCTTTATTCAATTGATTGATGACATCTCAAATGTTACTATATTTGTAAATTAAGGGATTTAGTTAGCCAACTTCTATCCACATTAGGTTTTAGGCTTTCTTGTACACCATCATTTTGTTTGTACTTCTCAACCCATTGAAAGAAAGTATCCATGTCATTTTAGATTTTTGCGTTGGCTAAAATTGCAGATGTACAAGCTCACAGCGTAACTTTTGAAAATTACTGATATAGAAGGTATTAATCGGCCTCAGGTCTTAATGGTTTAAATACATCTCTCACTTTCAAATTAAATTCAGTATATGTCATATGTAATCCATGTGTACCTGGAACACGTGACCTGTTGCCTTTAGTTTGGGCTTCTCTTCTTCTTCTTGCGCGGCGGGGTTAGAGATCGTGTCCTCCACGCTGACCTTGGCTCGTGACTTGGCGAAGTCCTCATACAGTTGAACCTGTAGGCAGAGAGGTTTTATCACCCATTTCACATCTATGTGCATACGTTCATCAGCTAAATTCCTAAAAATAATCATTTGTGTGTGAATGCATGGGCGGAGGGCTGCTGGTGGCTGTGTGGTACCTAGGTCAGCAACAGTTAGCGTTTCTAATCCATTCAATCCATTTAGTTTGATTAATGCAATTGATTTTAATACAGAAAATAGATCTACAAGCTCATCGGCTATTTTTGCCATTTTTGTGTGACACCATTGTAAAACAATGTAAAACTATGTATAAAACTGATTAGACTAATAGATTTAGCGGATTATTTAAAAAAATCTATCAAAATGTTCCTGTTGATATATAAAAAAAAAAATACATAAACAAAAAAGGCGCTTCTTGATTATTCGATTGCATTATTTTCTTAGCCATTATTCTGTTTTACTTCTTGGATCAGAGTTACAGCAGTAGTGGTACCTGTAGGGGACTGAGGGTGCAGTAGTAGTCCTGAATAATTTTGGGAGGGAGGTCCTGCAGCACATCTTCCTTCATCCTCCTCAGGAGGAAGGGTAACACCTGTCGATGAAGGGCCTCCATGGCCAGGACACCTAGGAGACAGCACAGAGTGGAAATGTGAACATGAGCAGGACTGCAACTAATAGACGTGGAAACATCCAAATAGAATTTTTATAATTTCATTAATTAATTCTGACCAACAGATTAACCAAGGTTGACTGCTGACCACCAGAGAGACCACCCTACCTGCCTCCTGCTCCCGCGACGAGCTCTTGGCATCCCGGCTGGCCAGGATGGGTTTGCCGTAGCGAGCGGCGAACTGACGCTCTGTGCCCAGGAAGCCTGGCATGAGGAAATCGAATAGGGACCACAGCTCCAGAACGTTATTCTGAGGGACGAGGAGATGGATGTACGGAGGAAGGAAGAGGATGTTAGCCACATCACAACCCATGCAAGACCTCCCAGGACACTGGCACAAGCAAATCATTATCCAATCTCTAAGTACTGACTAAATAATGCGTACATTTTCTATTGTTTTAATAAACATAAAACCACTGATAGACACAGCATGTGAATCATTCTACTCGAAGAACAAAAAGACCAGTATTTCAAACAGATAAAGCTCAGGCGATTAAAACGTTATGAGTCTGGTGGCCTTTACCTGGATGGGAGTTCCTGACAAAATGACTCTGAAGTTGGCAGCCAACTGCTTGATGGCCTTGGAGAGTTTGGTCTTCCCGTTTTTAATAACGTGCCCTTCGTCGAGGATACAGTAATTGAATTTTATATTTCTGAAAATAAAGAAAGGAACACTGTGTCATTACTAGATTGTGGTAGACATTAAACTAGGGGCCGAAATCAGGCGTGCGCCGATAAACTCACCTAAAAAAGTCGATGTCATTTCGAACGACATCGTAAGAGGCTACTACAAGATTGTGCTTTTTCACCTGATGTTGCAACCTGGGAATGAAAAAATATACACAGTATTATATAGTGATGAAATAGCTATAAAATAAAAAGCATTTACTGAGATCTCATGTATTGTTCAAAGTAGTCTGTGGTTGAAGTTTTTTCCTTCTTCTGGCGTATTTGCATGAATCATGAAGGTCTTAATTGCAGGTCTAATATTTATTTTCCCAGAAAAATAACATCCCTGCATTTACTGGACGGACATGTCTTACCGCACACGTTCTGTAGGTGGCCCAGTGTAGTGCAGGGGGTTGAGGTACTCTTTGGTGCAGAACTTGCCCACCTCGTCCACCCAGTGACCCGTCAGTGTGGGGGGGCATACCACCAGGGACGGCAGGGGGTTACTGTCTGCTGCCTTGGTCCTGGCATATTCCTGTGTCCTGAAAAACACATACAAGCATCGAAATTGTGTTTTTTATGTTGCCATACACGTTTTCTGCTTGGCTGAGTAAAAATGTGATTAGAGTGCACATGTAAAAACTCCAAGCTCATCAGTTTCAATTTAAACAAAAAGGTATAAAATCGTAACCAATATTTGTTTAGCAGTGTAGCTGCTGCCCTCAAATTTACGTTCCAGAAACCCTATTGTAGCACAAGGCCAGCTAGCTAGACCTTGGCTCAAACCCCAATTTACGATGGGACATGTGAGGTACCAGCCACGTGCCATCAAGTCTCTCAATATCTCTTAACTGTAGCATCCCTATTCTGTGCATGTCATAATACTGTAGGCGGACATTCTGTGAAAATAGGTGAACACTCGCCAAAAATAGCCGCATCTACAAGCTCGTAACACAATGCATTGTGAGCTTGTAGAAAGATTTGGTGTAGAGGGAAGAATAAAGGCCCCTGGGGAACACCGGTCAATGAAGCATATAGGGTTTAAGTGGTTAGTCCAGTGGTTCTCAAAGTGGGGTCCAGGGACCCTCAAGGTTGCTTGAGGGGGTTCCAAATGGACCCTTACAGGTCTAACTCTGAGAGTATACACTCATTGAGTTATGGGGTTCAAAAGGTTCAGAACCCCTGGGTTATTCAATCTGCTGATGTTGTAGATCAGATTCCTTCAACAATCATGCGAGTGCTGTCGTGGTGCATTACCTGAGGTAGTGGTCCCCTGCCAGGATGCAGATGGACTGCAGGGTCTTGCCCAGACCCATATCGTCACACAGGATCCCATGCAGCTTGTACTTGTTCAGGAAGGACAGCCAGTTCACTCCATCCTGGACGTGGACAAGGAGAGAGGAAGGTGATTAATGATTCTGAAAAACTGATTACAGGGGTGCCTGGTAGCTTAGCCAAAGAGCATCATCGCTGCCGGATGGAAACCTCGTTTCCAAAACCTTTCAGGAAATTGAAAAAAATAACCTGTGAACCAACGGATACAGTGTAGTTATTATTTAGTCACAAGTTAATTGTTAGTACTTTTCATTGAATATTTATAAAACCCACAGACAGACTTGTCATACTTTAGATCAAATTTTCCCAATTCTTTAAAACAATAGAGAAAATAGCAGCATCACGTTGAGGTTGTAGATCTGCTATTTCGACAACCTTTGTGTGACATTGTCATAAGAAAATGCACAAAATGGGGTATTAATTTATGAACAAAAAGGGGAAAAAAACACGGTTACTGCCCGACAGCAATGATAGGTTCCTTGTGAGCACCTGGACAAGACGGGGATTTGCATCCAATCCCCGTCTTGTTATGTCTCTCCTCTCTCTGCCCTTGGTTTCCTGTCACTCTACAATGACCTACCTGTCAGGTATAAAAATGCTGAAAATAAATCTGGGATATAAATTGCTGCATTGATTTGTCTTTTTTCAGACAGCTGAAGCGTCATGACATCACAAGGTTCACATGCAGCATAATTAATCCATCAAGACCGGGAACGTGTCATTTTATGATTTCTTTGGCTATTCAAAAATAGCAGACATACAAGCTCATCGCGCGGCACTCGGTGCTGCGCTATGAGCTTGTAGATCTACCATTTTTGAATAATCATGGAAAATTGTGTTAAAGATGTTTGCTTGAAAATACATTTATATATATATATTCAAAGATTTTCTACAAGCTCATGAGCTTGTAGATCTGCTATTTTTCAAAAGCCAAAAGTATAAAAATAAAGGTTGTAAAATCTAACATGACACAGATGCGTTCCCGGATTGAATGGGTTAAGAGGAGAACAGTGACAGTGGCTCAGGAGGTAGAGCTGCTGTCTTGCAATCGGGGAGGTTCTCAGTTTGACCCCTGGCGGCTTACTGAAGTATCCTTGAGCAAGAACCCCTAACTGCCCCCTATGAGTAGGTTGGTGCCTTGCATTGTTTCCTCTGCCGTGGGTGTGTGAAATACATTGCATTTATATAGAGCCTTTCTCCAAAACACTTTACAGTCCATTTACCAGAACAAGCCATGGCAGTCAAAGAAGAATTGCAGGTTAAAAGGGCCATTCACACCAAGTACTGCAACTATAAAGAGGATATAGTTTTAAAAATCATTCTAAGTGAAGTGGACATTGTTCTAAGTCAAGTGGATGGCAGAGTCCACACCACAACTTTAAAAAAGACAACTGTGAACGATGTAGTCATAGCCATCGTTATAGTGCTTGGAGTGAACGGCCATTTAGTCTGGAACAATTTTCCAAGTACATTGCAAATGATGAATGTGCTTCAAAAATGATTAGCAAGAGCATTAGTCAATTCACATTAGACAGTCAGGTTGCTTAGCGCAGCGGTGTTCAAACATATTCATGTCAAGCACCCCCAAATTGATAGGCATTAAGCTATGGACACCCATTTGAAAAAACTTTGTGCATGCCATCCATAAGAGAAGATCTTTGTTGTTAGATTTAGTACATAATAACTAGTACTGCATAGTATACTGTAGTTGGGGAGATAACAGTGGAGAGAGTGAAACCTATGATGTGAATAGGGAAAGTACATTTTTCCTCATTTTGCTGGTGACCCACTGGAACTCCCTTAAGGGAACCAAGGGTCCCTGGACCCCTTTTTGAGAACCCTTGGGCCTTGGTGCACAGTCTGCACACATCTGTAACGCCGCTCCCATATTTCTGTGTCTTAAAGTAGAAACAACAGTAATAGCATTTCAGCTGGCTAACTCTGCAGAACTCCATTAAGCAGATGGATGGCTGGGTCAGCTTCGCTCCCAGCAATAAGCATTTCCAGAAGCAACTGACACACAGGCCCACCCATCCATTCCACTGCTTTAAATGTGTCCTGTCAAGAGAGCCCTCCCGTTGTCAGCATTCTCCATTCTCTTTCGACTTGGCTTTCCCTGCAGCAGTCAAAATTCGAAAATCTATTTCTGGAGCTGGCAGGAAAACAATGAGACTCAAGATGAAGTGTGTCTAAGGTGCACTGTGCTGAACTGAGAGTTGTTTAACTTGTTACAACACAGAGGGAGTCATCTTTCACCTGCTGCTGGAGGAAATCATCTTTCACCTGCTGCTGGAGGAAAATGTCACAAAGAGGCAGTGGGTTTTAAACACAAACACACACACCTGCTGGTACTTCCTGAGTTCGGCTTTAATGGGAACAGGGATCTTGTAGTTTTCCAACTTCCTGCCGTCAAGCAGTTGCTCCAGGAAGTGGCGTTCTCTGGCCTTCTGGCGAATCAGCTCGGCAGACATGGCTGGAGGGTCCGGTATGCCTGCCTGAAAAGGACAACAAAAAGAGCAAACACGGTTTTCTACAGGTTGGAGCCGAGCACAGACTTCTGGGATTTAAGACATGCATTTACTGTAACTGGGATAGGATTTAAGACCATTAGAAGCAGATCGGAACTGTAAAATTGCATATCCTCATGATTTCATGTCCACCAGGGAGAGTTAACTCAAGTTTTGCTTGCTTACTTTTAACAACTCACATGGAAACAAACAAAAATAAGCACAAATAAAACTACAAATCAGTTTGGCTATTATCACAAATAGTTGGTCAATTACTTACTACTATTCAATCACATCCAAAACATTTGCTCTTAACCACTGTACAGTACTTGCTTCTTATTTATGAGTCTACAGAGTCTCGTGCGTGTTCCTACCTCCAGGGGCAGCAGGCGGATGAGCGTGGCAAAGCATTGTGTGGCCATGAAGCGGATGCTGTCACTGGGGTCACTCATGCGACCCAGCACTGGGACCACCAGTAGCACAATGTAGGGCACGATGTCCACATCCAACTGCTCCATAACACCTGGAGGGACGGGAGTCAAGGGTAGCAACACACTACTGGTGAAATATTTATTTAACCTTCATTCATCGGAGGGGAAGGTTGACTGAACATGTTCTTTTAATAAAGCAATGTCAGGCTTCAACGGAGGAACAGTTGCATACATTCACACCAGGGAGCTGCCCCATGCACAGGCACCAGGCAGCTCCACCAAGCTCTGCTGGAGGATAAATAAACTGTAGCCATTCAGAAAGGAAAAGAGAATTTTTCATTCACTTTCAGAACTTATTCACCTACTTTCTCCATCTCCCGAGCCAGACCCGAGGCTCCAAGCAATGCCTCGCACCTCTAGTTTTGACAAATAATGAATACTGGTCCAGTGATGATTACCCAACAGAATCTTTTGTGGGAATATTTGAGTCCTTTTGAAATACATAATTTTAGCATCATAGACTCCCACCTGGGATGCACCAAAATGAAATTCCTTGGCCCAAATTATTACATTTTTCTTTGCAGTATCCCAGTAGTCTATTCATCTTCTGGAATGACTAGTTTTACAGCGGTAACGGCTTCAATTTGAGACGCAGGGCAAATCTATGTGTGTGGAGGGATGTGAGCAGCAGCACTGCTATGAAAGGTATCGACTGTTGAATAGTCTGCGGACCGAGTCCAATAAAAAGATTCCAGTGTTTTAAATTGTATTAATTTTTACTTTTGATCAAATAACTTGATGGCCGAATTTTCAGTCTCTGGTTAAAGGATACAGGCCATGGCCTCGATAGCACCTTCCTGCTTGGTGCAGTCTTCGATGGAGGCTAGCCAGGGCAGCACATGCTCCAGGAAGTGGTTCATAGTCTCCAGCGTGGCTATCTTACTGAGCACTCCCACACAGCGTGCTGCCATGTGGCGTACGGCCGTGTACGGGTGCTGAAGGCAGGTGAAAAGGTGGGGCAGGTGCTGCAGCAGCTAGAGTTCACACAGGGAGCAAGGGAAGACAATTACAATCAAAATGGGAATTCAAGATATAGATGTTCAAAGCCCCTGTGACATCGTGATTGAAGTTATAGGATCAAATATCATGTTTATCAAAAATGATAAGTCTTACCAAATGTTTGAGTTCTGATGCCATGGCACCAGCCGTGACCTCCAGGACTTGGAGAGAGTTGACCAGTTCCTGAGCGGCAGCATCTCCTCTCTCTAGTTGGGCCTTCACATCTACAGTAACATTGATTCAACGGGACAATCACAGTACAGACCACACCAGTCACATTAATGGGCAATTTATTTAAGTCTAAATACAAGTATATAGCAGTTAATCCCACCATTTCACCCCAATTAGATATTTAGGGTGAAATTTCCCCATAAGATTACTAGATTAGGCAGATGGACACACTAGAAACAAATTATTATGCTTAAAATAAAGATGAATGTGTTTTTGAGTTTGAGCACAAAGAACCTTGAAAATGTATTCATAATGAAAATAATACAGTTGCGAACAGGCACAACACTCTTAACAATTAAATGAATTTATAATATTAAATTAAAAAGGTGTCTAAGGGATCTTCACCACCATCATAAAGAAAGTCTCTTTGATTGCCTCAAGTCTCTGGTTTTTAATCATCATGTGCCTGTCCAGAATATTATTGATCAATAATTTGCTATCAACTCAGGTAATTTACCAATCCTTTGGTTTTCATTCACCACGGTTGTCAGCGGCCCCACCATGTTCTCCCACAGGTATGGCAGAGCCCTGGTGAGCTCTCGACCAAAGTGCCTGGCGATGGTTGTCAGTGAGAACTCTGCGCCTCGTCTCTGTACAAGACACGGCTTCTTACTCTGAAAGAACCAAATGTAAAAGGAAATGCATGTCAAATTAAGCAAAACATTGGTGAAATAATAATTTGTCACCCTCATTAATTTCCCCACCCACCTCATCGTTGTCTGTGTTGATGGTGCTGCCAGGGGGA
Source organism: Gymnoscopelus microlampas (assembly GCF_963454915.1). Taxonomy (NCBI): domain Eukaryota; kingdom Metazoa; phylum Chordata; class Actinopteri; order Myctophiformes; family Myctophidae; genus Gymnoscopelus; species Gymnoscopelus microlampas. The sequence continues at coordinate 20,419,582 of NC_139950.1, forward strand.
AGTTCTGTGGTGGAAGTCTTGGGGGCTTTGGGAACAGGGCCCCTCTTACTAGTGATGGCAAAGGCTGCCCTCTGGTGGCGGTACAAGGTGATGATGCCTCGGGTTTTGTTGACCATGTGATGCGTGCAGTCTTTCTCCAACCCACCAGCTGACAAGGGGGAAATGGGGGGAGAATTGTCAGTCACAGGCAATTTATGTAGTACAGTGGTAGAGCTTGATTGTTTTCTTGGCAATCTGTGTACTCTGCCATTTTATCATGTCGTTTGTTGACTTTGTTCATGCCACTTACTCTGATCTTGCACATTGTTAGTCACTCTGGATGAGAATGTCTGCTAAATGCCTAAATGGTACATTGTCCTATAATGTAGCCTGTGAGACATGTTGGCTGTATCCATATTTCATTTCATACAGTATATGGATATCACCATATTTAAGATGAAACACTAATCACTCTAGCTTGATACACTTAAAATATGAGGTTCCGCTTGCATGAAATGCTTAAAATATGAATGCAACCCCAGTATGTAACCCAACTGTGTACCTTTAACAGTTTCCTGCATGGGGGTGACAGGGCAAGCAGCGGACGGGGTGACGGTGGGGTCCACACATATTGAGGCACAGAGGTTTTTGACAATCTTGGAATTGGGGCAGGGAGTGCGGGTGCTGCACTGCTGCAGCAGCTTGGCGATGAAAGACGCCGCGTAGCCCTGGATCAAGGTGTTCTCTTCCCGCTTGACAGACTCCATCAGAGGCCTCACCAGTGGATTGAGCTTGTCGGGCAGCGCCTGCAGGTTGACCAAGGCACAGGCCGTGAACATGTGAACCCTCAGGTGGAGCAGTTGCCACTCTGCGTTGGTCTCCGCAACCGTTGCCTGGGCCTGCTGTCGCTTGCTGTCCAGCGGCTGCCACTGCCTTGACTTCACATTTAGATCCGCCGTCACTTCCGTGAAGATGGTGGTCACCTAGGGAATGAGAGGAAGGAGAGGGAAGTGGAGGGGAGGATATGTTGATTGTAACCACATGTAATATACATCAACTTCTATAGCAGAGAGGATCTGAGGGGTGGGGCGGGTGGTCGGTTCCATTACTAATGCTGCCAATTCAGAAAGTGAATGGAACAATCTCAGAAGGTTGAAAACAAGCCATTATGCCTGAAGAAGTTCATCTGTGACTGAAACGTTGCTTTTTTAAAACATTTTGCTCCTGTACCCCGGGTGTATAATTTTTAATGTTTATGTGCACTTGTTTGCCTAAGCACCTGCTTTTAAGTTTTACTCGTCTCTAGGTATGCAAAAGATTTTAAACAGTTGAAAACAAGCCAAGAAAAATCCATGATAAAACTGCTGCATCTGCAATCCCAGTTTCACACTCTTCAAGGGTCTCACTAAGACTTTGCAAAGCATGTCATGGTTGCGAGAACTTGCGACTTGTTCGTGCTGTGTTAGTTTATGGCTCAACGTGGTTGTGTTTGGTGACGTTGGTACGTACGTAGTGGCACGAGCTGCGATTGGTCTACTTTTGAGGGACAGACTGTACACATATACAGAAAAACCTTCAGACAAGCTGTTAAAATATACAGAACGTTTGTCAATAAATAGATTAAAATGTTTCTTCTGAGGAAAGCAAATAAATGAAGGCATAAAAGATTTTGGCCAACCAACAATGTTAGAAGCCAGTTTAATTTGCTAGCTGCATAAGGCTTTTTTTCTTTTTTCTTTTTTACAAAAACACTGAAAATACAGATAATTGTTTCGGCTGTGCTGCTCTGGCAGGTAACTGGTTTGTATTTGGCTGGTGGCTGGCATTAATTTCAGGTCCGGATGACAGTGTTCCCAAGACTTTACTCCCTCCATAAATCAGACAAATCTCAGTTAACATCTGATCAAATGGAGCGTAACCATCTCATCTGCAGTGTGAAGGGAATCTGTCGCAACATGGCACAATAACACACGCATGTCTGTGGCATTCAGGGACAAAAGACATGGCCTGCAGACAAACTCCCAAAGCATGACAAGCCGCTGAGCCTGCAACACAAAGACACTAGAGTAACCAGACTCTGTCCTCATAGTTCCCTGATGAGGTTATGAGATATTAAGTTTACCTGAAGCCCAAAACTAATTTGTGCCAAATGTAATTTGAGTAACAGCGTGTGTGCGTGTGCGCGCGTGTGTGTGTGTGTGTGTGTGTGTGTCCAAGCCTCACCAAATCATTGGCTTGGTCGATGGTGAAAACGCTACAGTTGAGGCGGTCTTTGAGGTCTATCTGAGCATCGGTCAGCAGGGCAATGAGCTGCTTACACTCGTTCTGCATGCGAGTGAAGGGAATGGCGATCTCATCATAGTACAGCTGCTCTGAGAGGATGGCCAACAGACGAGGCTGAACCATGGAGGATACCACCTGGCACTCCTGATAAGGTGAAATGAGTCTCTTTACACATCTCTACAAGGATCTCTGAAGACTGTTCAGTTGGTTAAATTAACAATGAGGATTTCACTGTGTACGATTACAGTAGTTGAGACAGTACTTAGTAAGTAGTCTCAACTACTGTAATCGTACACTGTAAAATCTATATTGAAAGAGTAAGTACTACTTACTCGTTCAATATAGATTTTTACTGTATGATTACAGTAGTTGAGACAGTACTCACTCTTCCAATATAGATTTTACTGTGTACGATTACAGTAATTGAGACAGTTCTTAGTCTTCCAATATAAAGTAAGTAGACATATACAGAGCAGCACACATCATGCAACGTGAAGATATATGAAGAAAAAGATGAGAGAGAGAGAGACAGAGACACACACATATATATATAAAAATATGTAAAATGTCCAAAAACCTGTGCAATTAAGTGGAAAGAGTAAAAATGGCCGACAGTGAAGTAATAATTCTTATCAGCCCAGGCCAGCCGGTGGTCAGTAACTGATTGAAACTGCAGCCCCAACCCGATACATTATGATCTTTAAGAACCCCCACACAGCCAATATCAAATGTTCCAGTGGCAAAGTAGAAAACGTTCAATTCTCTAACACAAGAACATGAAATAATGGCTCTGTACCTTCTGTAGCGCAGACCACTCACACAGCACCAGGGACACAGCGATGCGCTGCAAGGCAGATTTGGAGTTGAGATGGAAGAGCAGCAGCTGGCTCAGAGACTCGGCCGGCCGGATCTCCTGAGAGGCAGCATTGAGGTGAGGATCACAGATACACCTACACAGAGCCCCCAGCAATCTGGAATGGAGCAACGCAGGACTGTCAAGAGTATTACATGACCATTGCTCACTAATCACCACTGTCTGTTGCCAGTTACATTTCAATACAATGTCCCCTTTGCTTACAGGATGGGTTACTTTACATAAGGACCAGTAACAATGTTTTAGCCCACTGCCAGTAATGACAATACTTAGCAAACAAGGTATAAAGTCAACCATTTGACATGGAAATTTGTCAGCACTACCGAAATGGCCAAGTAACCTTATTTTGAACATGTTATACTTGTATAAGTGAATATCCAAATTACTCTGAGCAGTGAAACGAAAAATGTGTTTCCTTTCCCGCTACTAATCCATGGCGATAAAACAAACCCATCTCGTGTCCCCGACACAAATTCTTACGATGGGGAATCTCACATAGCATTAATGTACAGGCAGAATAAAAATCACACCCTGTGTGAAGGAAGCGGTGCCTTTGGGGCGGGCCTTAACTCATTTCAGTTCGTCCCTATTGGTGGTCTGAGTCCACTTACCAAATTTGTACTTGGTAGCATGCTGCAAACTGGAATGATGGCTGTTTAAAGCCCAGCCAATGGGCAGACAGAGGGGGCGGGGCTTAAGTAATGACAGTTAGTCCCTATTGCTGGCTTTAGTCCATGTACACAATTTGTACTCCATAGCATGCTGTGAACTTGAGTTATGGCTGTTTGAAGGCCAGCCAATGGGAAGACAGAGGGGGCGGGGCTTGAGCAATTCATGCTGGTCCCTATTGGTGGTCTAAGTCCACATACCAAATGTGGACTTGCTGGCATGCTGCAAACTGGAGTTATAGCTGTTTAAAATCCTGTGCTCATCCCTCTTTGATAACTTCATCAATGCATGCTCGTGCCTATTGGTGGTCTAAGTCCACATACCAAATGTGGACTTGGTGGCATGCTGCAAACTGGAGTTATAGCTGTTTAAAATCCCGTGCTCATCCCGGGCTTACACGGACATCCGCTCATACGGGCGCTGGGGGTCCCTGGACCCCTCTTTGATAACTTCATCAATGCATGCTCGTGCCTATTGGTGGTCTAAGTCCACATACCAAATGTGGACTTGGTGGCATGCTGCAAACTGGAGTTATAGCTGTTTAAAATCCCGTGCTCATCCCGGGCTTAAACGGACAGACGGACGGACGGACATACGGACAAAGTCAAGTGTAGAGCGGTTGGCACCGCTAAAAACAAATACTTACTTGGCAGCCATGAGGCGAGCACGGACCACCACGTAGTCCCTCGTCATTGGGTCATCTGACACGGTCTCTGCTCCCGCCATATATTCCTGCACAGTCTCCTTCACCTGAATGGTCCCTTGGTGAGGTTTTGCGCCGGCCTTATCCTGGTCACATTCAATCAAATGGTATTGAATTTGACATAAACAAACAGCAGCACAATATGTACTAATGTGGAGTGAGTTTGCAAAAAACTGGCACAACTGAAAAGCCGGGTTGTCTGGACCATCTGCATTTGTGGCAACAATGACGGTTGAAGTCATTGCGAAATGTGATACTTGCACTTCTTTGGTGCTCTCGACAGTATTCAACTTGCATCTACCAGGTAATAATCATGTTTACCACCAACAACATAAAAGCAAGGCAGCAATTGCTAATGAGTAGGAATAAAGTATTTTGTTCAAACCCAGCGGTACCTTGCAGCGGGCTTTGACTTCTAGCAGCATGTTGAGGTCTATGGGAATGTTGGAGGCCTGCATCATAAGACACAGCCAGGCACCCATCCACGGACAGCTGGCTGCTACCACGAACTGCTGGGGGGCCTGACGAAGCAACTCCATCCACACCTATAAGTCAAAGGTAGCACACCACAACAACATATTGCAAAATCCAAAATGTATGGCGTTATTAATTATGATTAGGCAAAGACATCTTCCCTATTATTTGTGAATCTCTGTTCTGGTCTGGTGGCAAGACCCGGAAACCGAAAACTATATATCTTGTCGATGCCAACTATGAACTAACAATGGCCCTTTCTGCTGGACTTGACCTCTCCATCTGCCAAATAGACAGCTGACTTCTCCATCTGCCAAATAGACCGCTGATTTTACACTAACAGAGGAAGAGAGCGTGTGATTTAAGCTCTTTAAGTTCAAACATATATATAAATGTATAGAGTCAACAGGGTAGGAAAAGTAGAGTACATATTTCTAATTAAAACAAAACACAAAATATGACCAAGTGAGCACATGTCAGAGCCCTCTCTGTGTTTTCTCTATTATACGAGCTTCGAAAACATTCTGTCCAGTTACTTGGTGGGCCATCTGATTTGAATGAGCTCACACAGTAAAATATGAAATGCCTGCTGGCTGTAAGATAATGGAGATGGGGAGATGTGATAATGGCAATGCATACATGCTGACAGCACACTGTTGACTGTTTGCAGCAGTGAGGGAGTGACTGTCGCCCGTTTGATTCAACAATGGGGAGTCCACCAGTAACCGACATACAGCAGACCATTATAGGCTGCACCCAACCCTGCATGGTCTGCCAATAATTGGAACAGTACAGCACTGTCTTGTTCCTGTGTTTTTTTAATAGCGTGAAATCTCATTTTAAAGTTACTGTATCAATGCTGTGATGTACTCATGCATGACCACATTTAAAAATGGGTCAACTTTTCTCAAACGTAAAGTCACTGGAGGGAAATGGAGTAAATCATTGTGTTTACACAATCTAAGTATTATCACTGTTCAGGTAGCACATGCCGTGTAACAAACCTTTTGGATGAGGTCGAGTATTTCCTGGTTGCTCTCCAGTATGCAGGACTGGAAGATGTAGCGGAGCATATCCTGGAGGATGGGGTTGAGCCATAGAGCACAGCTCTGGAAAAATGCACATCAGCACCCAATCAGAAACCCAGATTGAAAGGGGAAATTTTATGTTTTAACACTTCTGTCGGCAATGTGAATAAAAAAATAAATTAAGAAGCTAAACCCAGAATGTTAGCCAGCACTCAAAACCAAATGATTTCAATGCCAGTTGTTCTACTGGATGAAATGAGTTAACATCTAAGGATACACATTCATACAATAGCTAATAGTTTTAGTTTTTGGAGGTGCAACCGCTCCTATAAGAGGGTTTAGGACCCATCCGTGGCGAAAGTTTTTCTTTCCGTCGTGAAAATTTGTCTTTCGCTGTGACGCCATGCTGTGGAAAACACACCCATAGGCTAAGCCTTGCAGGATGTGCTGTGATTGGCTAGCGAGACACATGATGAAATTAACTTCAAACTTCGCAGACGTGCTGTGATTGGCTACCGAGATGCATGATGAAATTAATAACTCATAAATATCACCGCTCACTTCACACTGGGTGGGATTTTTTAAATGTTGCTTGTGTTTCTAAGGAACACAAACAGTGAAAGTAAATGTTCTAAATACAACAATGATGAAATGTCCATATATGGACATAACATCAATAATTTGTTGATGATTTAATTGCCTTTTAACACATTGACTGCCAGAGTTTATTCCAAATTTACCCCCTTGACTGCCAGCGATTTGCGTGTTTTTTTGTTTTCTCTGTTTTCTCATTTAAATGCATTTAAGTTTCTTTTTCCCATGATTTTGAACACATACGACGATCGACCAGCAGAGCGCAGCAAAATGACACCCTCGATGACTCGCTGACTCGCCCCCCCCCTCCCTCCAGGCTCAAACAGTGAAAACAACATGAACCGGATGTGAATGTCTTCGACAATCTCTGATCGGCTTGTGATACGATGTGATACACGACGACGATGCCTGATCGTCACTCGGACCAAAGAAAATAAAAGGGGAGCTCTCCCTTTGTATTTTATAGCGTGTGAAAAAAAGTGTTTTTCTCTATTCTGGACGAAAATGACCGGAGAAAAACAATGTGACCCGGAAACGATTTTTTTTTTTTACATCCGGCTTCGAGTGAGTGTGACGTAGATGGAAAACGAAAGTGATGATTAAAAGTAAACAGACCCGCGCGATCACAGATGAAACCAATGAAAATACCTAATATCGAGTTAACTCGATCTAGGCAGTCAAGCGCTGGATTCCTAATATCGAGTTAACTCGATCTAGGCAGTCAATGTGTTAATTGTCGTGGTTATTTGTGAATAAATGAATGAAATATAATTATGAAAGCGTTTTAACCGTCATATTTTGATACCATTTTGTCTCCCAGGTTTATCCATTACATTTACCTGGTCAGCCTTGGACAGCAGTGTGAAGAGGGTCTCCAGTGCTGCCCGTCTGACAGATGATATGGTGTGTCTTAAGAACGGCCAAACCCGGGGAACAAGGACCGTTAATGATTGCTGCATGCTGCAGGGGACAGAGACAAACGTATTCAACAGTTATGCAGAGTTATGTGCGCGTGCATGTGCGTGCACAACATTTTTCGGGTCTAATTCGGGTCTAAATTGGGTCTAATTCGGTTCTGTTTGACCAATATAAATCAACATTTTTTCCGGTTTAAATATCAGCACAGGCGATTTTTCTGGTGATTTTTTTTTTCTTCTCCATTTTCCTCTAATCTAGCTATAAAATGTTATAAACAGGGTCCCCACACATTTTTAGCAATGAATTTCCAAAACTTTTCCAAAACTTTTCCAGAATATTTAGCCCAATTTCCAGGCCTATATAACAATCATTCAGCGCAATAATGTGTCTCTTACTCCAATGTACAATGCCCAAAGATAGGCAGTGTAGCAAAATAAATAAATGAAAAACTATAAAAAGTGTTTGGGGGTGGGGCACAGCCGCGAAACCTCGCTCAAATAGAGCCTGCGAGCGAAAATAGGAGGGGTGGACGACATCGTTGCACGGTTCGTTGTCGCTTGTGGTAGGTCAGGACGGTCTCATTCAAAAACATGTATTTTAATGAGATTTCATCGCCCGCTCGTGTCGCATCGCTGGCAGTGCGGATGGGGTGTTACACAGCCTGTTTTTTTTTGTATTAAAAAAAATCAATAGCCAAAAACAATGCATAGCCAAATATTTTTCCAGGACCCTTGATAAATTCCAGGACCTTTGATGAAGTTTGATCAATTCCAAACCTTTTCCAGTACTGGATTATTTATTTTTTTATTTCAAAATATTTCCAGGAATTTCATGACCGTGGGGACCCTGTATAAATCCTTTAAAATGCATCGTGGGTATGAGTGCATGATTTCAAAAGTGGGTTCAGGTTCTATGAAATAAGTATTTATAATTATTTTAACATTAATTTTTAATACTTTTTTTATAACACTTTTCAGTAAATCATTCATACTGTATCTTTACTAATATGTGACTGATGGCACCAACAATGTGAACATTAACATAATTAAACCGAATTAAAATCAGACCAAGATAAAAGATGAATCCATTTGATCATGGAGTGCTCCATTTGATCATGGAGTGCTTGATTTCAGAGTCTCTTGAAACGAGCGCTACATTAGTTATAATTACAATGCACCATTTACTAACTAAATAAAAAATACATAGGGGGGCGCTCGCTGTTATTTGTTCAGTCTGTCGCTTGATTGCAGAAAACATTTCAGCTGCTGCTAGTGAGCGAGATACAAACAACAACAATGGCGCTATCGAAAAGTTTGAAGAGGAAAGTTGACAGTGAAAACAGAGTGTTTAGAGAGGAGTGGACAGATCGGTATGTACAGAGAAGTAGGTACAGAGAAACGAATCTTTTCCAGCAAAGACATGACGTCCCTTAGCCACAGAGATGGAAGGGGCCTTGGAGGATTTCCACCGCAATAGAATGCGGCGTCACATTGCTGTTCTGTCACATTTATGTTTCTATTAGTAAAGATACAGTTTGAATGATTTACTGAACTGTGTTTTTATTTCATACCATACTACTGCTTGTTTGCTATTTCAGCACCAAGTGCTGTCCAGTGTCCACTGACTTTTTTTCATGTCATTGAGCGAGCGCCGCCCACGTTATACCCCGCTGTCATTCTCTGGGTGCATCCACATATCTCCGTCAAGTTACCGTACGGACGCCGGAAGTCCCATCCACTCCCATGTTAAGTTTAAAACCGGAAGTACCGTTCCGTTTTTTTTTTAACATGGGAGTGGACGGGGCTACCGTCGCATAGCCAGCGTACCGTTGCACGCTAGCTTACGGACATGTGTGGATGTACCCACTCTCAACATGGAGTAATAGTCATTATTTAGGTGGGGATAGTTTCTGTATTTGGATATAATAGATATAATAGCGGCCTATATGTGAGACTATCGGTCTGATACTGTATAAAAATAAAATCCCTCCCCCCCAAAAAAATCAAAAAATATTTTTCTAAAAAAATATATATATTTTTTTTCAAAAAAATTAAATTCTCAAAATTATCTCACGGGCCAGATATTATTTCTGGGGGGCCAATTTCGGCCCGCGGGCCGCCTATTGCCGACCCCTGCTATAGGCCATTGTTTGACTTTGACATCAGTATCTGCAATTATGCAGCCGATGTGTACCGATTATTACTACTTTCAACCTGGTGAACATATTGTGGGCATGTATTTTGGGAAAATGTTTGATTTTCAAAAACAGTAGGTCTATAATTGCACATTACATGCGAGATTTTAGCCATTAAATAGGGCTTAAGATGGAGCATGGGTCCGGCTCTACTGCTGACCTGCACTGTCGGACTTGTGGGTAGGTGAGCAGCGAAGACAGCAGGGTCATGATGCTATTGGTGGAGGCTGTAAGGTCGTCCAAGTCCAGCAGAGCATCCCACAGCGTGTTCACTATGAAGGGCACCTGTAAAGAAAACAAGAGGATGTTTTAAAAGAAAACTGTGCAATGTCACCGCTGGCAAGTAATAGCCAATCACCACCCAGATTAAACGTTTCAAAGATGATTTTATCAGGCATTTTGGCGATAATATCCGAGTACAGTGGAGAGAGGCAGGAGAGGGAATGCAAGGTTCAAATGCAAAAATGACAGGAAGATGTGGCGTGCGCACGCACACACACACACACAGACACACACACACTAATGGATGTTCTACTCAAAACTGACCTTACTGGGCAGCAGCCGGACCAAGCCTTTGACCACCGGGATGAGAGATGCAGCTGCCACCGCTCTCACATCGTCATCTAGGTCCTGTAGACCCTCTGTGATGGCTGGGAGCACCAGCGGAAGCAACACCGCGATTAGGTCCTGAGAGGACCAAAAGAGCAGACGAGGGACAAAAGAGATATGTTCTCACATGTTCCATGTTTTTTCTTTTTGTCATTTTGTTTTAGCTTGACCACTAATGTTAAGAATGATATTTAGATAGCATGTTGTTCAGACAAACGTAGATTTGATGTTTAGCTAGTATCCTAGTTTCTTTGGAGCACTAAATTGTTCTCTTGTTGACTAGGGTTCATGCTTACTCCGACTTTGCACTTGTATGTCGCTCTGGAAAGGTGGTTCATTTTCACCATCTGTCCTACAATTTACAAAGCTCTCTAAAATAAATGATGCTCATTTTAGCTGGTTTGCAGTGAAACAAAGCAACAGCATAAAGTCAAAAAGAAAAAATGTAAAAACTTTCAGGCTAGTGCAACTTGATTTCATTGCAACATCATCCAGCAACGGATTAAGATTTTTTATTATGATCCAATAGTGACCAATAGTTGAACTGCTCAACAACATAACACAGAACAAAACCAATGAAGACTGATCTGTTTAGCTTTATAACAAATCTGTGTGAACAGGAGAGGAAAGAACTTTTGGAACATGATTGAAATATCAATCCTAATTGGGAAATTAAAAACTGAGTACATCTTTTCCCAGACCTGAATTCATTTGAACTTTATCTGAAATTGCAGCACTTTAAAGCCCTACCACATGAACTATATGAAAACGGACCTCTCTCTCTCTCACACACACACACACACACACACAGTGTTACCTGTCGGACAGCTAGGGCGTACTTGATCCCCAGCAACCCTCCGTGACGAACCTCCCACTGGTCCTCCGTCAGCAGCTTCAGGAGGATGTCCACCGTCATGGCAACACCATTATCAGTCATGTGACGAAGACCAATGCCAAGCGCCTGGGCACAAGTCTCCCTTACAGGGGCTACCACCTTGGTGAAAAAGACAGACAGGGTTGGGTTTTTATTCCATTTAAGAAAATATATGCGATTCAGTTTCATACGGAAGTATGTGTGTGTGTTAAACACATTGAAGACTGGATAGTGCATCAACAGCATAATTGCAATGTCAATTATTGCTGTAGACATGGGTTGCACGTATTTCCCTTTCACTATGCATTCTCTCATCCAAATAAAGAAAACATTTCTAAAACACAATTATCACCCATACTATAACAGATGAATAATGGTATCTATTACCATAGATATTCTGTTGAGGAAAAGCACGCAATTTTATTATTTGTATATGTCACAAACACCCTTGATGAACATTGCATTCGATATATCCAAGCTAATTTTTCATAGTCGGAAAGGTTTAATGCACCCTACTTCCCTTTTCATTTTGAAATTCTGCTTCCAACCGAGTATGAAACACACAAACCTCATCAGATACAAAGTCTCCAAAGCGGTCAAGTGCGAAGACACAGAGCAATCGGATGACCAGGTCTTCTAACCACTCCTGATGCTGCCGTGACATCTAACCCAAAAAAAAAAAAAAAAAAAAGACATTGTTAGGCTAATTGGTCTGGTAAATTCATACAAATATTTTATTCTCATATGGGTTATACCTGTTCGGCCGTGCTTCCCACAAGCTTTCCTCCACCAGCTCCATGAGATTTGAGGATTTCTCTAAGACCTGTGCCTGCACCGTGACGGATCTAGAAAAGCAACCAGATGTAGTAGTCTGGGGAATTATGTATGTTGTTCATTAACAGACACACTACAACAATTGTAATGACTATATACGTTCACTTATTATGCCACTTTTCCTTGTAGTTTCCGCTAAACTCATCCGATGGCTGCTAAATAATTGGATGTAAATCATCAGCCAAACTAGGAAGTCCATATACGGCAGATGAAGGTTATTTGCCAAATTAAACTGTCCATAAAAATGGAAATGGAATGATTAGAGTTTCTCTTTTGTATTATGACCTAATGAAGCACCTTCAATGTATGGAAGCATAGATCATTTTCCTATTAATGGCTTTATTTAATTTCACAGTTGTTTACATTTTCTTCAGTCATTAATAATATTAAAGTACCTCTAATACATCAAGACGTTTGAATTTCATGTGTAAATCAATACCTTCTCCAGTGACAATCATCAGACAGAAATTTCAAGAATTAATTTAAAATCAAGAATTAATTTAAAATCCTCAGTGGTCATTTATCCTTAACACTCAGGAATTATGGCCTGGACATGCCAGATCACCAGCATGGTCCTTTAAAAAACTGAGTTTGGTGCCTGGGTGGCACACTGATCCACAAGCTGCTTGTGACTTGCATGTACCCGAGTCCAGCTCCTGTCATGTCTCTGTCCAACTCTCTTAATCTTTCCTCTCTCACTACACTGTCCCGTCTAATAAATAAAATAATGAAAAAGTCCTAAAATGTTCATGTAAAGCATTCTTTAAATGTTTTGTCCAGCCGGTCTTTATTCCTTACCTCCCACGAAGGATTGAAAAGGTCATTGCAGAGCTCTTCACAGAAGCTCTCCAGAGGCCATTCGTTTATCTGAAGCCAAAACGGTGATAACAAATCAATTCATTAAATAAAAACCTTTTTAATTTTGGCTTCATTTACAAATTATAATTAAGAACAGGCAGTGTGTATTAGACATTTGGCACTGATTGGACCAGCGGTTTGCTAAATTATCTGCTGACATCAGACCGACCGGGTAAAAATGGGAGGAAAATACAATACATAAAATGCAGTTTAAGTATATAACATTTTGAAATGGCTCAAAGGTAAAAATACAAGTTATTCCAGGACACTATTCTAAACAGACCCCATTGCTGCAATAGAAATGGTTTCATAAAAAGGCCCAAGCATAGAAACACCATCTCAACACACTCCCCCATCCTCACGCACTCAAACATACAAACAGCCAGTCACTGAGAGTAATTTAAAGATTGTAATGAAATGAAAACTAGGCTGACATATGTTGAAGAGTGATTTATTATTACTACAGTCAAAATGTTGACTGGCTGACCGTTTCAAGTTTTAGCCAATTCCTTACCTCCTCCAAGAGACTGTTGCCATCTGGAACGTTATCGATTAAGACTTTAGACTCTGTCGCCGGTTGGTCAATAACAACATTGGTGGTTTTCCTGCGTTTCTCCTCTGGTTCACCCTCAAAACTGTCATTGCTATGGTGGGGGAAATGCTGATCAGTAACTACAACATTTCAAACTAAAAGAACAGAAACAAATAAGATATAAATATAAAAGCAAAGGCTTGTGAAGTACTTGAGCAAAACGTTGAAATACCTTTTTTCATTTGGATCGATGTCTCTGGATCGTTGCTTTGCTACAAGTTTGGCCATCCTCTTTGCCTTATTCCTCTGCCGATTGCTCATGCCTGGCCGGAATTCTGAATTTATCAGCTCAGCAGCCTGCATGGGCTGAAAACAAAGTTGATAGTTTAAGGTAACATGCATAACACAATATATAATTATCTACATTCAAAAAACGAGATAAGGCCAGAGAACACAGGGCCTGGCTCAATACCTGCCTAATATGATTACAAATCATAGCCTAAACAAAATCTCCTAACACCAGATTTGGGCCAGATCCCTGCCCCTTTTATTGCTCCGATGCGGAAAATGAAAAAAAAAAGTAAAATGTATATGCAGGTCACTTTTGTGAGAAGGGTACTTTACATCTTGACAAGCAAAGTCTGTCAGAGTGAGACAAATCATAGCTTTCTTCATGATCTTTCTTAGTACGGTCTCTACAAGGCCAGGAAATTTAGACCGCAATGCCATGCAAAGAAATGGCCTACCTACTGTAGAAAGACTCTAAAAACTGCCTATGGTAATGCAGACAGCAGATTCCTTAAGGCAGGGGTCTTCAACGGGGGGTCAGGGACCCCAAGGGGTCCTTAGAGATACTCCAGGGGGGCCAACACATCTTTGAGATAGGAACTTAATTTTTTTTACATTAACCACTTGAATCCTAGCATCACTATTCTGGGGGGAACATTTGCCATAAATAGCAGCTATTTTCAGCGAAGAGGTTTGGTGTAGCGGGGAAAACAAGTAGACCAGGCAACTATAGAGCCAAAGGTCAAGTTTGGAAAGTATTGAGGGTATAAGTGGTTAAATGTCTGAAAATATACATTTAACATGAATCCAATATGTAGTGGGGGTCCCTGCTTCGTCTCTCAGCTATGGGGTCCTTAAAGGGATGGGTGAACTATCCTTTAAGGGCTAGATATAACTTGTTGCGTGTGGTGTCGCTGCATGACACCTGTGCACCGAGTAGACAGCAACAATATGTATACATCTGGCTTCAATCCAGCTTCACACCCTTTGATTATGTTCAGAATGTACCTATTTTTGGACACCCTAGTTTATCCAAGACCGCAGCCCTGCAGTGAAAACCACATGGGGACAAACTAGTCTGAAGCTTTTGAAAAAACCCCAAAGCATCTTTTAAGGGCAAGCCGATACTTCCTGCAGCAAATTACAGTATAAAGCAAAAAGTAGACTACAAGTACAGTAGGGGATACACAAGGGGGCTTGACCCATTCCCCATTTATTAGACAACTGCTTGATGCGCAAAGAACACTAAGTGCATACTCAAAAGGTCTAGTGAATAAGTATGCAGGGATTAAAGTTTTCCCCAAAACTCTATAATCTCCCCGATTAAAACTAAAAATCCTCTTATACAGTCATTTAAGGGGATATGTAGAAGAGAAGATTGCACAGCAAACTGTCTCTGTAAATAGACTTTTATCTTGATTTGAAAAAAATCTTTTTGTAAGGATGCTTTGAGCACCACTGTAACCGTTTTTCAGAAAACTGTCAGGATGTAGAAGACATTTGTAGATTCGGCAGAGGCCTGAGCAGAGGGACTCACTACATGGTTGCGGGAGCTGGAGGGGGCTGTCTTGCCTCCCTGGGATCTGGGACCAGTGTCTTGGCAGGTATAGTCCAGGTCCTCATCATTGAACAGCTCCTCAGTATTCATGCCAATAGCAGCACCCATGTCAAGGCCCAACTTCCTCTGAAGAAGCAGTCTCTGGCGGGATAGACGCTCTTTGGGGTCAACTTCACCTGAGGACACAAAATGACAGGCTGTCAAACCGAAGCCACATGAAGTATAGATGTCTGGAGGAACACTGGTAGAGTATACTGCAGCTTTCTGAAGAACACATATACAATTTATCCACTCAAAATGTGGACATGAATCAGGACAAGTCACTATGTACTTGGTAGTGGAATAAAGAAAAGGCCGGGGGAGCTTAAACAACCAATTAAATCAGACAGCAGCGTGGTGAGTGCTGGAGACACAAGAGAATGCAAAAGGATCGAAGCTGGCCAGAAGGTCACATTCAAATGAGTCTAAATCGTATTCAAATTCATGGAGACCAACTGAGAGGGAAATGACAGCAGACATCAATTAGAGTGGATTCTTGCTAGTTTGAAGAGGAGGGGGCAAGTCTTGCAAACTCCATGGCAATTACAGATATCAGCCATTTCATTATTTGGGGATTAAACCCATTAAGACCTGAGGCCGATTCTACAAATCCCTTATAAACCGTCTTCTTCCAATGATAGTTCTTTCGAGATCTTTAAAACTAAATGTTCAAAAATGTTCAAAAATAGCAGGTGTACAAGCTCGCAGGGCGCACAAAGTGACGCGCTGTGAGCTTGTGTATCAGCTATTTTTGAATAGCCTACGGTCAAATCTAAAACATGCATGCTTTCCCAGTTTTAACAGGTTAAAGCCCCCAGAATGTTGTGTTTTTCAGCCCTTTAATATTTTCTATTGCTAATCTTTAGTGCCGATTCTAGTGGAATCACAGACCATTTTTCACAAATAAGTGCATTTTGAATGTCAATTTAAGAACGTTAAGCTCGTCAAGAAACGGTATTTGACTATTCGGTCCGGCACCTATGCTCCAAAGTAGCCTGACAGCGCATTGCGAGTCCCGTTCTCGACGATCTTTGCTGCATGTCTCTCCCCATCTCCGTCTGTCTCCTAATGTAAAACTATAAAGGCCAAAAAGCCACCAAAAAATATCTTTTACAAAAAAAAGGAAGAAAGGGTATGAGGTTTATCAGAGGGCGTATCAGAGGTTTTCCCTCTGATACGCCCGCTTCACAACATGTTCCATTTGCCATTTTGTTTGTATTCTGACCACATCCTCTGACAGGACGGTTTTGCTCTGACTGGTTGGTGGTTGTCAGGCTCTACCATGGATTTTATCTTACACCTCAGATCTATGCATTGAGGCATTGCTGTGCTTGCTTTTACTTTCACGTACAATGTCAAACCACAACCGCATATGCAGTTTGCTGAGAACATTATGGGCAAAACAGAAAGTAAATGTAGCTTGATGGGGGCTTTCAAATGAGTCCATATTTTTGGGTCCGATGCCAATCCCAATTTTGGAGAGACCTAGCCCACGATTACCGATGTTCTGTCAAAATTTTAAAACATTTTTTAATTATTTGAAAAGCTCAGATTTGATTTAAAGTTTAAGTAAAATTTTTATTATAAGCAAACAAGAATATTTTGTTGATAGATGAAATATAACTATATACTGTACAATAAGTATATGAAAAGAACATTTAACTTTAATTATGCAATGAACAAGTATAAACCAACTTTATTTTATTTATTTATTTTTTACGTTAGAAAATATTCTCTTATAATAACATGTCACAGAGATGACGTCATCAAGAATAGGCTAATAATAGCTGATATATCGCTCTAAAACTAGCACTGAAGCTTTGAATAGAGCCACTGATGTATATAAGAATAGAGAGCCATTGGTTTTTGGTTCTACAGAATAGTCTGATACCAATTTCCATAATTATTTTCATGTTGACTTCTATGTTGACTTTTGGAAGTTTGTGCACCATTCATGGAGTTGAGTACAGAAGTCTGCAACGGCCACAAGCTGTCACAAATGGTCACCGTGCATGGACTAGCCAATAACTGAGAAAGCTACCTGCTCATTATGACTGTTCTGATGACTCACTTTAACCTGACAAAACCTACAGTCTTTCATTTGGGACGATGATAATGAGAACACATAGCCCAGTCTTTCATATGTGACTATGATAATGAGGATACATAGCCTACAGTCTTTCATATTGGACTACAATAATGAGGATACATACCAGACATGTCCTCCTGCAGCTCAAACTCTGCCCCTGCAGATCCCAGCAGAGAAGCCCCGTGCTTGAGCAGACGGGAAATGTCGAAGTGGTAGAAAGTCAACCGGCTGCATGGGGAGTCCTCTGGTGATAAGTCCGCACAAGACTCTACAAGATGCACACAGGACAATCGCTCAACAGTTACAACACTCATCACTCCTGGCAAAGCATTCTTTTACATTTAACTTGCTGCCTTTCATGCTGAACAACATACTTGCAAGCGACCAAGTCGCGTTCTCAAATACATAATCATAATCTGTGTGTTTAAATGTGGAATTGGCTCAGTCAATAGTTTGTACCGTTTCATGTTCTACTTCCCTATTCCTGTACTTAAGAGTTTGTCAAGTGTAACTGCTATGACTATATTATACCATTCAAATGTGCTATGACTGTATTATACCATTAAAAGTCAACATTTTCGAGGGGAATTAAGTGTAAAGATTATGCTGACGCATAGGGGGTTAAACAAAGCCAGGCAATATCACTCACACGCATGTATGCATGCACACACGAGTGCCTAATGTTGTGTTCAATTGGACATGCTTATTTAATTTTAAGCGTCTGTAGTGTGCTGTTGATGCCCGTTTAATATAAACATCGATGGCTTGGTGAACTGGCCTATGAAATCACCTTCTTTAGGCTTAGGGGCTGGGTCCCACTCAGGGATATTCTTCACAATGGCTTCTACAGCTTGGCCTGCTGCAATGCGTGTGTCCCAGTTGGGACTCCTAAGGTAGGTCAAGACCTTTATATTGAGGGACAGAATAGAAAGAAATAATTTAGCATGCAATTTCATTCAAGTCTATCAGGCTTACACCAAGATTAACACAAGTGAGAATCCCTCCTTTGTCCTGACATAAGAGAGCAAGTCATGTTAAGATCTCTTTATTCATTAAGTACTACAAAGCTATTAACCGTTACCATTTCAAAGACAATACATCAACATATGGTACATGAACGATCTAAATAAAATGTGTCAGGAAGTCTATGAGTGTGGGGAGACAAGCATGTGCTACAATTGTGTCCCCAAGTCATTTTATCATTTGAGCTGGCGATACGGTCTGGGCTGTCTGTAGAAAACGGAGAGTTGGGATCTCAGTTGATAAATGTCTAGGCAAGGCCACTGAATACACACCTTCGATAGAAGATTATTGAGCTCGTGTGGGTGGAGTCTGACCACATCTCCAAGCTGTTGGGCCGCAGCTTTCCGGGTTACTGGAGTCGTTCCAGTGTCAAGCAGGATGAACAGACGGTCAAGTCTGTGGGGGGTGGGGGGGGTGGGTTCAGGGGTTCACAGAGACAGAAGGTCATGGTGTGCATTGTGACCATGCACAACAGAGAGCATTGCCAAACTAAACTGTTGTAATTTATTTGGTTTCAAAGTGAATGCCTCTCAAAATAAACTCGTCTTCAAAACTGGTCTGTTCAGCACCCTTTTGAAAAGGCATCAAGTCTCCTTTGTATAAAAAAAAAAGAAAAGAGAAAATGACTTTGAATCTAGAGTTTCTGTACATTAAGTTTGTTGGAAACATTTAATGCTAGGGGGAAAGTGTAAACTGAATTGTAATTTCCAATCAAGATACATTTGGATTTGAGTTTGTGCAAACTTATTTCAGACACATCGAATTATACCATTACACTGTGACTGACAGAACAGACAATGGGCTGTGAAAAGGGAACACCAATGCATTGCATTATCTGGAACTATGTGTTGGTTTTTCTTTGCCTTCTTAGACTTGTTAAATATTAATTAATCTAAGTAAATTGGTGCACACCGATTAGCAATCTAATTCTATAGAGTGGATTACAGCTCTGCAGGGCATGGCTGTAGTCTCCCTTAATACTTTAACCATAAGCCGGGCTACAAATGAAGAGTATTTTGCCATGCAAGGCACAACAACATTTGACCACGTGGAAATGTCAAAACAACCTCAATGGAAAAGCAGCCTGTACACGACAGGTACAGATACACAGATTAACATTAGCTAAAGATCAGACTGGGTGCAATGTAAATAAGGGATCAGAAGAGGATTACAAAGACTTTCTTGCAACCCAACAAGCTGGTGAATTTAAATTAGCACCAGGGAGCAAGCAAACCAGGCACACGTTTAGGTCCGTGGCGACCAAACGTATTGATCGTGTGACAGAAGTAGGCAACACACGTTGTTCCATTAAGCTCGACTTTGAAAGGCTCGCAATTTGAAATATCGCAGTAGAGACAGTGACAGCTGGATGACAAGAACACAATATAACATCGTGAGAGAGTTCCGCTAGTATTCACCAAACTACATGATTTCAAGTACTCAATAAAATCCTGCATGTGCATGCATGGCTTTTTCAACCCGGTGACACGAGTAGGGAACTGTCTGGACAGTACATTGTGTTAGCTAGATGGCTAGGACTGTCTGGACAGTACTCAAATTCTTTACTTAAGTAAAAGTACCAATACTGCAATATAAAAATACTCTGTTACAAGTAAAAGTCCAGAATAAAAAATTGACGTGAGTAAAAGTACAAAAGTATTGGCATCAAAATGTACTTAAAGTACCAAAAGTAAAAGTACTAAATATTTGAAAATAGCAGATCTACAAGCTCGCGAAGATCGGCTATTTTCAAATAGCCTATGTATAAAATAAGTTTAAAGTGGTTAATGTATGTTTCATTATATCATAATTTATATCTGAAAAGTAACTAGTAACTAAAGTGTTCAAATAATTGTAGTGGAGAAAAAGTACAATATTTGCCTCTGAGATGTAGTGGAGTAGAAGTAAAAGTATTGGAAATACTCAAGTAAAGTACAAATAGCTCAAAATTGTACTTAAGTACAGCACTTAAGTAAATGTACTTAGTTACTTTACACCACTGCCTAGGACTGTCTGGACATTACATTGTGTTAGCTAGATGGCTAGTCGGCCATCATCCAGACAGAGCAGTAATACGACCATTCTTTGCAATATCCAAAGCTAGCCAGCATTGGCTGCTAATAGGTTGCTATAATGCAAACACAATGCCAGCAGCAGAAGTCTTACCTTGATACAGCCATGGTGGTTTATTCAGAGGGGTGTCCCTTTCACGAACCACATTCAAAAATGCAATGAGAAACGTGCTCTAGTGTCTAGTGTTCCAACACTAGATGAAGTCATTAGCCGATGCTAACGTCGTTAGCTTGACTGGGAGGCCCCAGCGGGGCTGAGACTGTCTGTCTATTCGACGAGAGTTTTTACCAGCGATTCATGGCTTCAAACTCGTCCCCGGTGTCACTTCGGTATCTTCTCCCACCGAATATCACCGACCACCGTACACATATCAACGTGTAGCTGAAGTCAACCTTCGGAACTACTCGCGGACATATATTTCAACCGAATGAGATTTAAAGGGTAATTTTGTTGCACGCCGAAGGCAACCCAGAAGACTGTTTTTATATGAGGAGCCATCTTGCATTTATTCCTTCCTCCATGGCAGGTGGAGGCTGATTGGCTACACGGCTCTGAGGAGAGCCAATCAGCGCGCACGTTAAAAGAGGATACGGGAACGAAAGGAAAATAATCCAGAAGAATGGTTTCCTCTTCGTTTTTTGTTGTTGACAAATCATGGATTATGACTAGCCCTGAAACATGACAGTCACGTATGAACTTCAACCTGGTGTTTGCAGACTTTGCACTTTCTCCCTTTTTTACCTGTACATCTACATAAGCGTTCAGATTTCAATTATAAAGTGCTTACCCCATGGCCACGGAGGTTACAATTATGTACGGGCCCGCAGAAGTGCCCGTATCTTCTGTATTGTTCAATAAAATGTATTTTAATCCAATCGGTGGCCATTTTTCCGTATTTCCTATTATGCTTTCAACTACGTGACCCTATCGGTTGGGAGGTGTACTGCACTCTGATACATTATAAATCTATGAGAAAATGGCCACCAATTGAATTAAAATGCTTTGTATTGAACAATACGGAAGATACGGGTACTTATGTGGGCTCGTACATAATTGTAACATCCGTGGCCATGGAATAAGACCTTTATATTTAAAATCTGAACGTTAATGTAGATGTACGGGCCATACATGGAGAAAGTACAAACACCAGGTTGAAGTTCATCCATGACGGTCATGACAGACGAACGTCGTGTGATCCATCCATGGCTAGGATGATATAAATAATCGTCCATTTACGCATGATTTGGGTTGGTTGTGTATAATCTCTAGACATGCACTAACACCGTTTCATGATGAAACCAGAGTTCAATGATCCCACAACAAGACAGTTTCATCAACATATGGAATTTACTTTTTTTCCCCATGTAATTCTTTCATAGATTAAAAATGTGGACAATCTTGTTCTTGTCGCTTCACTACAATGGTTGCCTAACAAGCCAATCACGAGCTACTGTCCCTCTGGGCTATGGGATACCCTGCATACGTAACGCACGTCAGAGAGCTGCCTCAAAGCCGACATGAGGAGCTAACGGTTTTGATTGATTGATTGAATACTTTATTAACAGTTTGCAAAAAGGGAAAGAAAGTACAGTTCACTTGCCATTGCAAGTTGCTGTAGTACAACAACTTGCAATGGCACAATTTACAATGGGCAACTCACCAGAAATCCCCCCCCCCCCCCTCGAACTGTTTACTGTAGGCTATATTTGTCTTTTTTGCAGCTGTACTGTCCTCTACCCTGAGCCATCCCACCCTAGCAAAATGAGCAGGGGTTCAATTAGTTGTAGATGTAAGCCAAGCAGTAGCCTGACCAGTTTGTTTTGGGATGTCTGGAGCCTTGTTTTTAAGGTATTTGTGGTGCTATATGGTATGAGGTGCATGTGTAGTCGAAGTGCAGGGGTCATCAGCTTGTGATGGACATTTTCATGAATATTTCATTTTTGCCATGGACATACAATAATCATTTTACCAAAAACTCATTGGCCTAGCCCTAAATGTATACTAATGGACTCCTAATGTGTCATAGGGTCTAAGTGACATTGGATGAGTGCTCCTGCTGGAGCCCTCAATGTATTCCCACTGACCAGTGAGGAGATCCTCTACAAAAATCTTGTTCTTTGTTCTTTTTTTTTTATTACTTTAGTTGCCAGTTTTGCCTCTAAAATACAACCCAGGTAGGTAATTTCCTCTTTTCTTGTGATAACATTGTCACCCACTTTTACTGTGAAGCCGTCGGCCTTGCAGAGGTTTATTTTGGACCCAACAAGAATGGATTCAGTTTTACCCAGGCACAATGATAGTTTGTTATCAGTGAGCCAGGTGCAGATTTTACCGAGTTCAGAGCTAAGGGCTTTTTCAACCTGCAATTTGTCCTTGTCGAGACCAGGAGAGCCGAGTCATCCGCGAACAAGAACAAATTGCAGTCACAAGCTGATGTCATGTTGTTTACATAGAGGAACAGTAAAGGCCCTAGTATGCTTCCTTGTGGAACGCCACAGCTCACTGGGAGGGCTACTTCTTAACAAACTATATAAGTTCAGTTTTGGCGCTTATTTATATTGCTTGTAATTATAGTCCTCTACCCCGTCCATTCTTGTCATTTAGCCGGGATTGCATCATTGCATGTGGTCATCTTTATTAAATAGAAACTAAAAAAGCCCACGAATACACCAAATGGGCGTTTGTGTCATAATTGTTTTTAATCCATGTGGTGGGGATTTTGGGTGCCCACAATGATACTACATAGACCACACACTCGTCACCTCAAGCCACATTGTATTGTTGTAATATGACATATTTTTTAGGTTTAAAAAAAAGATTCCACAATGAGCAGCATGACTAAATTGTAGATAGAAAAGTAGCATATCACCATCTGCTTAAAAGAGAGGAGTGAAAACAAAAACATTATACACAGCCTATTTTGTATAAAGTAGAGGATGTGGTGCCCTGTATACTGACTTTTTTTTGCTCATATTACCAGAGCTTATACAACTCCTTTCACACCAACATAATGTGAGGAAAGGTTTTTCACTACAACAAAAGCCTATAGTGCCTAAAATAAGCTTATATCAGTGGTGACTTGGCATACTTGCAGTGAGATAGTGTGTCTTTCTTTAAACAGAAGTCATGACTCTGGATGTGGTGTTTGATAATTATATTCCATAATCGTTTTCAAAAGAGTACTGGAAATCTGTGTTACTGAATCTATTCCCCTTAGAGAATAGGCAGCCTAGAGAATACATTTATCAGTTCTTGTGCCAAAAATCGGATGAGCTGGAAAAGAATGAACATCAAGAATGTTAGCCTAGTTGTGGCAATGAACCAGAATAATTTATTACTGTGAATTATACGTTGCATTTCAGAAGAAATGTTCTTGGGGAGCCGTTATAAGAGTGACACTGTCATCAGTGTTGAGGACATCACTGACTCAGAAGTAGGGTACTTGTAGTAGTACTAGGCTATTATGTTTTCAATGACTAGAACATGTTACATACTGTTTTTACATGGTGACACACAAGCATTGTAACAGAGAACTGTTCCATATAACTTGAAACCATTTAATGCACAATGAGGAGCTCAGCTCTCTTCAGAATCTTGATTATGAAACATTGTTATGTAATATCTAAAATAAGCCCAGGCGAGAGCAGGGGTAAGTCTCTGAACTCAGATTCAGATTAAAGCATGTGTTTTATCTCTTTGGGACAATGCAAAGCATTTGATCTAAATAGATTCAAAATACTTTGTATGTTCGTATCAAAATGCTTGATCTAGACCGGCAAGGCAGGTTGTTCAAGGATTGACGTACTTAGAATGTGTTATTTAAAAAATGGTCTATTCTTCATTGTCACATGCACTTACAATACAGCTGTGGCAACATTGTAGGCAGAGCCTCCTCAATAGTGGGGGACAAAACAAAAAAAAACTACAACAAGAAAAATCTAAGTAGTCATATGCAAAAAAGCACTGCAGAAAGCACGTTACAAATAAATGGCTCTCTTAGCCACTACTACTTCTACACTCATTCGCCTTTTGACCTCCCCCCACCGGGAAACCCGATGCAGGTCACGGCACCAATGAAACGCCGTGGAATCAAACCCGGGTCTCCCGGGTGGAAAGTCACCTCCCGGCGACTTTGTGTCGAAGTGTCCTTAATCCCAAACTACTCCCCCAGAGCGCTCATCATAACCATCTGAACAGCTATCAGCTAGGTAGACTAAAGGCCCGTTCATAGTCCCTAGATGTGTCTAATATAAGGTTAAAACAAAAAATGTGTTATCACCTGAGGCAGCCCATGTACTGCTTGGTCAAATCAAGCAAAATAATCAGTAATTAAATATATGTAGCAGTAGTGACTCAGAGCCTCTACCTGATGACCAAAAGCCTATTAGGGACACTTCGACACATAGACCTGGGCCAGGAGGTGAACCAGTGACCTTCTGATTACCAGATGGCCTCTACCCACTAAGCTATGGCTGCCCTACATATATTAATTCATACTCAGTGTTAATAGACAGAGTATATATCCCTCTAAACTCATTCTTGATAGATCATACATAATATTCATTCACACTGTATATTCTCTAGCAATAGATACAGTATTGCGATATATGTATATGAATTAATATATTTAGGTATTTACTGTACATCCATGCCCTGGGCACTGTTCAATAGTTGCCCACTAGTTCTAATAGTTAGGATGGGGAAAATGCAGAGGACAAATTCCAGGTACAGTATGGTGCAACAGTAGAAATTGTACTGTATACTGGAGTCTATGCTGAACCGCTTCAGTCTGCGGAGGAAGAAGAGTGGTTGTCTCGTCGCCTTGACGACGGTGCCCACATGGTGTGGGCAGTTCAAATTCTTGCTGATGTGAGGACCTTGAAGCCGCTGCCTCTACTCCACTGCAAGCCCTGTTGATGTAAAGCCCTGGACTTAGCCTGGACTAGAATGGGAACTTACAGGCCTGAATCAGGGATTGGAACTTTGATTCCAATCATCGAGCTACAGTAGCACAAAACTCCAAGATCTTCTCAGGGTTCATTCATCTCTAAAAACATTTTTTTTTAAATTTCTAAACAAAATGCACATTTAGAGACAAATTCTAACATTTTTTCAAAATAATTTCATGAATAAAATAAAAAATCCAAGAAATTCTGTAAATTAAAAAAGAAATAGTGAAAATAGCAGCTCAACAAGCTCACAGCGCATCGTATTGCGATGCGTTGTGAGCTTGTATCTGCTATTTTCACTAGTTGGGTCTCGGGCGACTTCTCTGAGAAATTTCTCTTTTGAGTCTCAAGCTAAAAAGTTTGGGAACCATTGGGCTATAGAATTGTCAGTAGTGCAACAGAGAGGCTGGGTACTTTCACCTGCATACCCTGGTGGAGTCTGAATTTGAACAGCTCGACAGGTTTGAGTTCCTGAGGCCCTGATCAATTTGGTGCCCTAGGCAGGATTTTACCTGGCTGCAGTGAAAAGTTTCCATAGTTGTTTAGGCTAAGCAGGACTCCAGTTTCAAGTCTCCTGTTATGAAGGTTCATTCATATTGAATAAAGGCCACATTTGCACCTTATGCAAGGACTGGTTATTCAATAGTGTAGTTTTTCACTGTCTTTGTCCATCATCTCCTAACCATTGCAAGTGAATACCAGAGCAGTACCCTGAGAGGCTGTAGGTCAGCTCTGGTAGACAGTGGCATGGGCTCAGTCACCATACCTCTCAAATAACTGCTGCATCAGTCCACAGTAATATATCAGACTCATGCACGCACACACGCGCGCGCACGCACGCGCACGCGCACGCGCACGCGCACGCGCACGCGCACACACACACACACACACACACACACACACACACACACACACACACACACACACACACACACACACACACACACACACACACACACACACACACACACACACACACAGTAGAGGGGAATGGCAAAAGTTACCTGGATGTCTTCCACCTACACTATGTCCCTGGTTAGTGATCTCAAACCTACAGCAAATATAATAATGGGTATGTCTCATTATTCATAGTTTCATTAAAGTGACAATTCTTTCATTAAATACTTCTTTGTTTACATTACTCATACTCTATACTTCTCCACTCTAGGACCAGATGTCACTGTGGTTGGTAGATAGGATGCCATATAAAAATACATTTCTTATTATGATATAAAATGTTCATCCTTTCCAATACATTTTCAATATTAGTTTTAATGGATAAAGGAAGAGTGGGCAGTCTGGGCACCTAGGAAATGTGGGAACCTCAATGTTAAATTGGA
Organism: Gymnoscopelus microlampas; assembly: GCF_963454915.1. Classification (NCBI taxonomy): domain Eukaryota; kingdom Metazoa; phylum Chordata; class Actinopteri; order Myctophiformes; family Myctophidae; genus Gymnoscopelus; species Gymnoscopelus microlampas. The sequence continues at coordinate 20,446,364 of NC_139950.1, forward strand.
TTTTTTTTTTTGAAGTAATATAAAGTACATGATTTGATCATGCACGGTACATGATTATCAGACCTAAAATGTCCCTTCAACTTCTTATTTACGCCCAAAACAACTGGCTATACAGGTTTTGAAACAATTGTAGAAATATTGGGCCTTAATTGTGGAATGCTCAAGCATTTACCATTTTGGAAAAAAAAAATAGCCAATTTAACATTGAGGTGCCCACTCTTTCTTGGTGCCCACTCTTCCGGTTACCGTTTCATGAGCGTAGGCTATTCTGGCAGTGAGTGTCGGTGGCTGCTGAACTGGACTATGAATTTGAGTGGCAGTGTAGAGTGGTTGGAAGGAGGAAGCAGCCAGTCATCATAACCACAGCTGAAGGGACACAGTACATGCCACCAGGTTCAGACCACTTCTTCCTCCACAGGAAGTTCTACAGGACATACTCCCAAGAAGAATGGCTTTTTTTGTAAAGATCGACCACATTGTTACATCAAGCAATCAGATGTGCACTTGAGGTTTCCTGGACAGTATTGTTTCAGTATATGGAATGTTTCATCAGCGACCACATTGTTATATGAAAGAGGTCAATCTTAATCAGTATACATTAACGCTGCTTGAGGTTTCCTATACACTTTGCCAAGTTTCATTCATTCAGTGCTTAAACAAACGAAAAACCTGATCAACTTGTGAATGACTAAACACACCACAACCCCACAGTCCATTTGTTTTCATCTTTATATAACCCGGGAGAAGTTGGCAACATGTGGGTTTATGCTTTCAACTTTGCTTTTCCCCACCGATGTTGGGGAGAGCAGGCACATGTGTGTGGATCATCTTAGAGCATGGGTTTTCAACTGGTTTTATTTTATCGACCACTAGTTGAGAAACTAGTGGTCGATAAACTACGAAGTATGATGTATGATGACGCATCAATGTTGTCAGTCAATTGGAAGTCGGATGTGAAGAACTTCCACAGAAATGGGAGTTAGAATTTCAAGGGAAACTGTACCGGTTTACCTGGTTGAGTCATCATTAGTAGGAAATGTGCCCATATCAATTGCATGTGATTGCTCATACTGCAATGAATCAGTTAACATGAGTTTAATATGGAAGTTAAGAGAACAGAATAAGGGCAACCATGGGAAAGGAATGGATCAGTGGTTCTCAATCTTTTCTGAGCTCTGGACCGCTAGCATATCTCAGTTAAATAATGACTGTTAAGGGCTTGATTTAATTCACCTCGAATTAACAAATTAAATGAAGGCCTTAACAGTCATTATTTATTTTCAAGCTTTTTTCCCCACACCACGCCCATATCCCCCCTCCCAACAGAACAGTGGTCCCCAGGTTGATTCTCAGTCAGGGTGGTGGTCCCTGGTTCATAATCAGTTGAAAACCCATGTCTTAGAGGTACACAAATAATTTATCACAATAAATAATCTGGAGCTGAGATGATAGAATGTGTGAACACATATTGAACAGGGACTATGACAAGATAAGAATCTATCATAATTAATTTTCTTTCAAACCCTTTATTTATTAATCGTAACCTCTGTGTGATAGATAGTTATAGACCTCTTTTAAACCCAAGAGCACAATGCATTAAAATGATTAAAGAACAGACTGATTTAATCACATTCTTGAGTAAAATGCTGAAAATGACTATTTTACAGAGAGACAACATGCATTCTTAGCCTCAAAGAAAATAGATACTTCATGTGGAACTATTAAACCCTAGAAATGGGAAGCACCATCAAAAGAGTGACATGTACTGCCCTCTACAGACTATGTACTGCTTTGTCAATGGGCAAAATACCTGTCTGTTCACCAGTGGCAGTCCTTCACATTATATTGTATTACATATGATATCTCTGCTGTCGGGCAGAAACCAGCCATGTCCAAAATACAAACTGTTCAGGAAATAAATGTTTTTAGAACAACACAATACTGCCTCATCAAAGTTGGTATGGTGACTTTATACATTTTCAGATACTTGAATGTGTCCTTATATTATCATCACTTTACCCACATACAGTTGAAGTGGAGTTAGGAGGTTTTTGACCATTAATGTGGAGATTTCCATCTGACTTCGTCATTCTAATCGATGATGGAAAAAATGATCTCCAAAGTTGGAGTTGGGTGGTTTGACCAACAGTTTGAGGATCCAAAGGAGTTGGAAGGTTTAGTCAGCGCTTTTTAAATACTTTTCATTGGTTCAATATTTGTAAAACACACACAGACAACATGAAGGGTGTTCAATAGCACTGATTTATTTTAAAAGAAAAATGAAAATGTTGAAAAATGGAGATAGCTGGATAGCGACAATATACGAGTTGTATTCGTAAAAAGAAAAACAGATGCATTTTTCAAATGATGAATTACCCCAAATTATGCTCTTTTAAACATCTTTGAAAGACACGATTAGGTCAATATCCACCAGTCAAAAGCTTTTTCCAGTCATTGACTTGCCTATGTCAGAAATGGTATCCTCAAAGTTCTCATCTTATGTTTTTTAGTCTGACTCATCTGCAGTGGTAGCAAACATACTCAGAATCCTTTTTGAATCATCTATCGCCAACTCACATGGAACTCTTACATGAACTTCAAATGAGGTATATTTCCAATATATCATATGGGACATGAGTTACGTCTCCTCAGAGTTGAGTTTAAGCGCATGATGCTCAGTAAGGTTCTCAAGGAGACACAGGAAATTTGAGTTTGTCATACAGATTGTCTGTTATCAACTTCACAGGAAACAGCTGCATAGGAAGATATGAAACTTTCTGGAAAGACAATATCTAGAATATCTGTTTTTGGTATATTACTGGGAGACAATAGATTTCTTTTCTTTCTACATATTTCAGTATGAAAATGGTTGTTCAACGTTTTTGAGGAAAAGGTCATCCGTCTAAATGACATTTTCCACAGGAAGTCATAGTATATGTACATGGTCTTTCATTTGGCAACATGATCTCAAGCAACCTTGGAAGGTCAAATTCAAGGTCACTACCTAAGAGGAAAGGAGTTTGTTCATTTTAACCACTTTCAAAAATAGACACGCTCTCAACACATCACAACCCATTGTGTGCATGTAGATCCATTTTCTAGAATATCTGAAAATCTTTAATGTTTTAACATTTCTTAAGAATTTGGCCATTCATGGTCGAGCGACCATATGTTTATGAGAGAGGGACCATCACTGAGGGTGAGCTGGAGAACTAGTTGTTGCAGAGACAGATGTATTGTAAAAATAAACATTTAAAAACGTAACCACTATCTTTATCACCTCACTCACATGAATTACCTTATCCTCTGCTAGATTCATATCTTAGTTGGAAAACTGCCATATGGCATGTCATCAGTGTTCAACTGTTGAACACTTCTCCATTCATGTTAAAAAAAAATACTATTGAACACAAGTCGCACTCAGAATATGCAAGCAATACCATCACACTTGCTTCCCGCAAAGACTTTGCCTGCAATGTTATAGGTCGGTCCCAAGCCGAAACAAAACCGCCGCCACTCAAAATTCGGTGCACGTTTACACATGACACCAAAATCAAATGTGTAGAGTTGCCGACACATTGCCTGCAAATCTTGTATATCTGAACTGGGCTTTAGATGTCACTGTTGTACATATTATGGCTAATGGTTTCAGCCTCGTTGGGCTACGTCACCTCTTCCCCCAGTCACATCCTGTCCATGTGGCTCTTCCTAGCCATTGTGGTCAAACATCAGCATGGGCTCTTTTATGTTCTAGCTGCACTGGAGAACTAAAACACAGCAGATTTATACTCTAGTCTACACGGTATAGCACAACAGTGTCACTCACCAAAAAACAGATTTACAAGCTACTTAAAATTTAGCTAGCTAGTTACTAGTTACTCATGACATTTTTAAACTGAGCAACACTAAAGGCTTTCAAAATAAGTAGCTAGCTACACTACAAATTGCTTAGTAAAAGTAACTAGTGAGCTACTTTGTACTTTGCACCTAATGTGACTTAGATAAAACCTACATGGAGAATTCTCTCTTGTACTATCTTTTGTTGATGTGCCACTGAAAATGTAGCCTTTGTAGTTTTTGTTAAGCTACATGGTGAAAAAAATAGCTCTACATCATATAATGAAAGTAGATTGTATCGCATGACGATACCGTCATGCGATGGCGCATACTGTACATTAAGTCGTAAAACACCCCTAATTTAAGGCTGGTCACTGCACATCTGTTTGTCTCTCACAGCAGAGAAAGAATGTTGAGTCAAATGGAATGTTGACTTCCAACACCCAGATGCTTAGCACGGCTACAACAATGCATACACTAGAAAAAAGGGTTTGTGTACAACAGCATTGCGAGGTACATTTAATCTCACAACTGAGTTTTGTAAGCAATAAACATTGGACTGTTTATCTTGGTACAATCAACATGTAGGATTTTACTTAAAAAGTACCATCGTGTAAGTGCACAGCACTCATTGATAAAGGTGTAACCATTTTCTTTTGCCAAATAAACTGTGAAACCTACAACACTAAATAATAAAGTACAAATAATAGTCCTAAAAAAAGCAAAGTGTTCGAGGTACACCTAACAACCGTGCTCACTTATCTAAAGTGTCCACCACGTCTTCACATAAATGCTACATGTTTCACCATCATCCATAAACTGGTTACAGGAAACAAGGAAATATACATTCAATAAGTCTGAGGTAGTTCGTCATAAACAAATGCAGGACTACCTTTGGCCTGTAGCACAGGTAAATTATCCAGTAACATTAGTGGTTCTAGTGGTACAAAAGCCTACCATCCACCCACTTTACAATACTCACATCTGGTAAATAACTCAATCATTCAATCAGCTTTTGAAAGAAAAAAAAAGAAAAGACAAAAAAAGGAAAAAGAAACCTCTTTGCAGGTTGTCAACAGAATTACACAACAGAGTGGTCATATTGCACATTGTGTAAACATTTGGGTCAAAGTGCTGTGCTAATCTCGGCTAGTCCCTTGGAAATTAAAAGCATGGCTTTTCATTCAATCTAATCCTGCACAGTCCTGCCTGCTCTGTCTGAGAGAAACAGATCACACCGAGCATTCCTCCTTACAACACTAAAACTCTCCTGATCGTGGCGCAGGGGTACCTCCACCAATGTGGAAATTAGCGTTAAGATTCCTCCACAGTGCCTCCAGCTTAGCTGGGAGCTCCAACGCCAGCCAAGGAGGCTATCTGTCGCTGCACTAGCGACTCTACCGGGAGCGGAGCAGGGAGGGATAGTGTGTACCTCCCGTGTGCATTACACCCTCCCGGTGAAACTCCTCACTGTCAGGTGACTCCATGTGTATTGGAGGAAACGTGGTTGTCTACTCTACACCCGTCCCCAAGACCAACAAATAGTGGTTGGCAGTGACAGGGATTATATACATGGGGTGAATTGGCAACAACTGAACTAGGGAGACAAAAAAAAGAAAATAAACTCTCCTGAGGACACCTCAACGGTCAAAGCAGGGTGCAGCACACGCATAGTGCATGCTAACTTGGTAGGCCCGGTTTTGAACATTAGCCTTTGGGTCTAGACTGGCTGAGATGGTCTGAGTGTGGCTATGCTGGGGGCCGTTAGAACCCTGCAGACTAGCAGCAGAGTGGTTGAGGTAGGAGGTAGACCTGTGGGAGGGGCCTATAATGGACTGCAGAGTCTGCTGGGGATACTGCATGGTTGGCCGGTGTATGTATTGGGCCACAGCAGCGGTCTGGCCTGAGCTGTGGTACACCGTCTGGCCCTGCTGCTGCTGCTGTTGACTCGTCTTCTGGCACTTCTGTTTATTGGCCTCCTTGACATCACTGTCATGTGCACTGAAAGAAAGAGAGAAACGGCTGCACTGTTAATCATTTAAAAAGACTGCAGTAAAAATATAGCAGGTATCTTTAGCCTATATTCCATACAAGTTTTGCATCGTCTCCTTGCATCGTTTCATTAATATTCTATTGCCAGTGTCATCCTGCATCAATATCATTAAGATAAAATTCCTCTACATTTATTGTACTGCGTTTATTGACCAATTCAATCATAAGCCTTTAAACAATGATGTGTCATCCAGGCTATGGACAGGCACTCACATGAGTAGTTTTTCAGCGCAGGGGACCAGGTTCTCCCATGTGTAGCCAGACAGGCACTGCAGGCGGGGGGGCCATGCTGTAGACAGGTGTAGGATGAGGCGGGAGGCGGACACACAAGCAGCAGCCACCAGCGATGGAGCAAAACACAAGAACACATGATCTGAAAAAAGAAAAGAAAACGGCCTGTCACCACCTGCAGCAGATCAGCAGTCGTTGTCAGACTTCACTCTATGTCTAATTAGATATCACTTACAGCAGAGAACGACCCTCTTTAAAAAGGGATAGTTCACCCCCAAAAAATATTTTAATCGATTAGTCTTTATTTATTATAAAGACTTTTTGTCTTTGTCGCATTCCTAAGCCAATAATTTGATGACCAGCGGACCGGTAGGCAGCGGTTCCGGTAGGAGACACAAAGGAGACTCTTTGTGTCTCCTACCGGAACCGCCGCCTGTCATCAATTTATTGGCTTAGGAATGCGACAAAAACAAGTCTCCATGGGGTGACTAATCGATGGAAAAAAAGTTATTTTGGGGGTGACCTATCCCTTTAATACTATAAATGCCATCTGAGGTATGGTTTATGGATTGGATGGGGAGCCATAAGTGGGATGTGGTCAGAGAAAATGATTAATGAAAATATTATATAGATTGGGTCCTGAATTAGCAACCATTGATATATATAAACATCACAAATCATACACACAAAAATGCAGCTTGCCTTGCAAGGAAACCTCCAGGAAGTAATCGGCATACTTGGCCATATAAAGCTTTGTCTTGTCCAGACAGGTCATGGGTAAGCCATCGTGGAGGTCACCGTCGTGGACAGCGATGGACAGGTAGTACTCAATGAAATGAGCCGCCGTGGGAAGGCAAAGGTTCCATTGGAAGGTTTCCAGCAGGAGCAGCTCAGTGTGTAACAAGCCCTGCTTGGTCAGCACCAGGTTCATGGAGCTCATGCAGCCCAAACTGTTCAGCGTCTCCAGCTTGGGCACCCGGTCCTCTCTCTCCTCAAATTTACCTACATTAGGAGGGAAATTACATTGTGCCATTACAAACCATTACATAAAACCACAGGCGATACCGTGGTCTATATATGATGATGAAAATGATATGAATGCATTGGAACGCATCTGTGTCACTCAAGATTTCTTTGGCTATTCAAAAATAGTAGTAGTTCATATATAGTAAAAAATAGTAGTTTAAGAAACCGTGAAAATGCGTGCAAAACTTTGAATATATATACATTTTTAACTCAAATCTTTGTTTCTGGGGGTCCCTGGAACAAAATATTTTGAAATGAGGGGGGGAGGGGGGTCCGCGAACAAATGCATATAATTTCGGTTGTCCTTGACCTGAAAAAGGTTTGAGAACCACTGATATTATAGCAACATACATACATGTCAGGATTTAGAAGACATTTGTAGAATCCCCAGAAGCAAAGATTTGAGTTAAAAAGATTTGCACACATTTTCACAATTTAAAAAACAAATACATTGCAGATCTACAAGCTGCCGCGCTATGAACTTGTAGATCTGCTATTTTTGAATATCCCAAGTAAAAGATAATGGTTAAAATCTAAAATGACAGATGCTTTTCCTGGTCTTAATAATGTTAAATGCAGTCAGTTGTACACTTACTGGCCAAGAGAAGACAGGAGAGCGAGACCATGTGGAGTTGTTGCACGGTGATATCGTACCGGTCCATGAAAAGGTCGAGCAAGTAGACGGCCAGGTGTCTGGCTGCAGGGCACAGCGAGAAGCGGTTGCTGACGATGGCTATGAGGTCCGCAAAGTACCTTCTGAAGTTGAGCTGAGGGGATTGCCCTTTGAAGGAAGGCAACTTCAGCTCCTGGTAATTACACGGTGTGGGGATAAGTGGTTTTCATTGATTGATTGAATACTTCATTAGCCATTATTAAAAATGTTAACAGCACGTGGTACAGTCAGACATTAACCCATTAAGACCTGAGGCCGATTCTTACTAATGTCTTCTAAATCCTACAGCTCCTTACACACCAGGGGTGAATTTTTCATGCGAATAATACGTTTTTTTTAAAAACCTTATAAAGTCAATGCAAGCTTCCGTGGAGCGAAAAAGCGAAGCGAAAAATCGTCTTTTAATTATTCGGAACGAGTCCGAATTTTGCATATAGTCGCATAATCGCTGGTGTGTAATGACCTTAACAGTTTTCTGAAAAACGTATGTTTCTGCATCAGTGGTTCTCAAACTTTTTCATGTCAAGCACCCCCAAAATGATATGTATTTGGCCGCGGACCCCCATCTCAAAACATTTTTGTTCCTGGGACCCCCAGAAGCAAAGATTTGAGTTAAAATGTTTGCTTTAAAAGAATATAAATATATTAATTTGCATATATTTCCTCAATTTTTCAAAAATAGCAGATCTACAAGCTCATAGCGCGGCACTCGGTGCCGTGCTATGAGGACTTGTTTCCATTGTGGTCCTCAATTCATCAACATAGCATAAATATCACACAATAATACATGAAAGATGAAAAACGGCAGCAGTGAATGACACCTCCTTTTCTATGGTAAATTGCATTGATCTCCCCTTGTGGGTCACCTCTGATAGATGACTTTTCAGGCCAGTTTTGAAAGAAACCAGTGATTTACATCTTCTAAAGGATGGTGTGTCAGGGCATTCCAAATGTTTGGCAGTCAAAATGTCACTCATTTCTGTCTTATCTTCTGGCACCGCTTCCGTCTTGTCACTCTGTGTCTCAAGAGGTGGAATGCGGACAGTTCAGAAATATACCTACTGATGATATCATCATGGGGGTTCCAAGCTAATGGGAACTACAGCCTCTCGCTTCCTAGAAAGTTTACTTAAATATAAGCCCTTGTTCTTGCATCAATAACAAATGTAAAGTTTGAAATCTGAAGTGTCCACAGTCCACCTCTGAGATGCAGGTAGAGTAGATTTTAGCTAAAAAGCATTATTTTACACTTTGGCTATTAAAAATAGCAGATATACAAGCTCATAGCGCGGCGCCGAGTGCCGCGCTACGAGCTTGTAGATCTGCTATTTTTGAAAAATCGTGAAAATGTGTGCAAATCTTTGAATATGTATTATTTTAAAGCAAACATTTTTTAACTCAAATCTTGCTTCTGGGGGTCCCTGGAACAACATATTTTGAGATGGGGGTCTGCAGCCAAATACATATCATTTTGGGGGTCCTTGACATGAAAAAGTTTGAGAACCACTTGATATAGAAACATATGTTTTTTCAAAAAACAGTTTTGACATTTTGTAGAATCGGCCACAGGTCTTAATGGATTAAGTTTAGCACACAGTTGATATCTTACTTTGTAGCGCAGAGCTTGGTATATATCTACAGCAAGCTGTCCCTTCCACCATTGGTCCTCAAGCTCCATGCTATGGAAACCTTTGGAATTGGGAGGAGAGAGGGGAAGCATGAACAGCAGTGGTGGAAGAAGTACTCAGATATTTTACTTCTGTAAAAGGAGCAACACCACAATATAAAAACACTCTGTTACAATGAAAGGCCTGTGTTCAAAATCTTACTTGAGTAAAAGTACAAGGCATTGCCATCAAAATATACTTAAAAGTACCGAAAGTAAAAGTACTAAAATGTTTGAAAATAGCAGATCTACAAGCTCACAACGCGTCGCATCAGCCCATGTATAAAATAAGGCTGAAGTGGTTAATGTGTGTTTCAAAAAATATTATCACTTATATCTGCAAAATAACTAGTGACTAAAGTTTTCAAATAATTGTAGTGGAGTAAAAGTACAATATTTGCCTCTGGGATGTAGTGGAGTAGAGGTAGAATTATTGAAAATTGGAAATACTCAAGTAAAGTAAAAGTACCTCAAATTGTACTCTAGTAAATGTACTTAGTTACTTTCCACCACTGTTTAGAGGGGGGAATGCTGAGCATGAGCAGAAATCAATCTTGTATTCTCATTACAAATGACCGCAGTCACTCTTGCCAACTGAACTAACGAATATAAAAACAACTATTCTTACTAAAGAGCACCCAGTGTAGTTTTGCCACCATACGTTCAATCGCCATCAATGAATCTGTCTGTCAACTATTAAGACTGTATAAAAAGAATAACAAACGCTCAAACTTATGGACTCACCCCCGGTTCACACATGTAGCGTGACGATGGTCTTACTTAAACTGTGGGCCACTGGGCCTAATAGAGTTAAATGTGTGCCTAGCCTAGGGAAACATTGTTTCATTCATGGTTGTGTAGCTAGCCAAGGCTACTCCAGTTAGCACGAGTTCAGCAAACGACCACTGTCTGCCGCACCTCCTCAAAGAATAGAGGAGCGCAGGACTGCTGCCAATTAAAAGTCAGCTTACAAACCACAGCCAGCCAATCAAAGAATAGAAGAGCACACAGGACTGCTGCCAATTAAAAGTCAGCTTACAAACCACAGCCAGCCAGCCAATCAAAGAATAGAAGAGCACACAGGACTGCTGCCAATTAGAAGTCAGCTTACAGACCAGAGCCACCCAATCACCGGAGGGGATTCATTCAGCACAGAGTAGGTCATGTTTTGACAAGAACTTTTATCCAGTGATGGAAAAAGTACTCACATGTTTTACAAAAAGTAAAAGTATCAAAACCCTTTTGTAGAAATAGTCTGTTACGAGTACAAGTTCGGTATTCAAAATTAAAAGTACAAAAAATTGTTATCAAAATGTACTTAAAGTACCAAAAGTAGAAAGCATTCAGTCATGCAGAATGTCCCATTTCACAAGTTTTCATATGTATAAAAATCTTTTGAAAATAGCAGATGTACAAGCTCATCGCGATACATTGAGAGCTTGTAAATCAATTGTAAAGCCATTTTCAAATGGCTAAAAGGTACATAGGGCTGAAGAGGTGAATGTATGTTTTGTAATAATAATCAAAATCTACAAAGTAACTAGTAACAACATTTTCAAATAATTGTAGTGGAGTAAAAGTATAATATTTGCCTCTGAGATGTAGTGGAGTAGAAGTAAAGGTACTGGAAATTGGAAATAAATAATACAGTAAAGTAAAAAATACCTCAAAATTGTACTTAAGTACAGTACTTCAGTAAATGTACTTACTTACTTTACACCACGGTCAACATCACTACTCCACACATGAGCAGAACAAAGTCATTAAAAGTTCATTTCTCCAGTTAATTGTGGATCACCTGTTTAATTTATATCACATGTTTTATTGGTCAGATGAGATTGCTTCATCACAGGCTCGCTTGAAATGCTATATTAAGATTAATGCAACATGATGACAAATATGATATCTAGTAGGGTCACAATGACCAGCCAATGACACTGTGTCTAAAGGTCTGTGATTCAAATAGAGATGAGAGGACAGACTGGACTATTAGGACTGCAACATGAATTCTGATGATGGAGGCAGGATGCTCAAATTGAAAGACTTTGTGAGTGGTAAGTAAGAAAAGATTTGAGTCTCTCTGCGTGATAGGGATGGTATACTTGGGGCGCCTTGCTCCTCGAAAGATTCCACCACACTTGTCATAAAGAAAACTTTGTTGTTGTCGTTTTTCTTCATAAATAGCTAAAATAGCAGATCTACAAGCTCTGTGTTTTGAGCTTAATGATTGGATATTTTTGCTATTCATCATTATGAAAAGTGTATAGGGCCTCTTAAGTGGTCAACATGCCTAAAACAAGTGCATGCGTCAGTGTGTGCACACATGCACGTGTGGAGGGTCTCAGCTTTTGTCAGATGTAGAAGGGTGTGGGGAGTACCAAGGATCCATAGATATTATTCTATTCTATTTTATTCTAAAATGTATTTATTTGTTCCAACTTCCAAAAACATTGACATCATTTATAATGCAAAAAAGAGTATTGTCATGATAGTGAGAAGCCATGAGGACAAGAAATTGGCCTTCCCAGCCTTTCACCCATGTGACAGTCGTCTATCTGTGTGCCAGGAAATCAAGTACCTTGGCCACATTTTTACTGACAATCTCCATGATGATAGAAATATCTCTAGGCAGTGCCGCATACTTTATGCCCAGGCTAATATGCTGCTTCGGAGGTTCAGTATGTGTTCAGGTCCTGTCAAGTGTGAACTTTTCAAAGCATTCTGCACTCCCATGTGTACAGCTTTCTAGTGGTGCACATACAAGAAAGGTAGCATGCGGAGGCTTAAAGTGGCCTACAACGATGCCCTGAGGATACTACTTAAGGTCCCTAGATGGCATAGTGCCAGTCACTTGTTTGTAACATGTGGAATCCACACTTGTGAGGCTCTCTTAAGGCACTCTATGTATGGATTCATGTCTCGCCTGGATGAGTCCCGGAACAGTATTATTGAGGATATAGTCAATCCTGGGAAGAGCTGTCTCCGGTACTCGTCCAGGCTGCGTAAACACTGGAGAGTCAGCCTCTATGTATGATTTTATGTATTTTTAAATGTTTTGTTTTGTTATTTATTTGTTGTGTGATATTTGTCTGGAATAAAGTTTGAATTTAATTGAATGTTTTTGGAATAAATGTTTGCCTGGGGGCACATAGTGGAAAACCTTCCTGTCTTTTTCTTCACCCTAGCTGCTGTCTTGCATAATAATATGCATAATATTCTTTGAAGCACCATGAGTTCAGCCAATGACCTAATCAGCAGCAGTACAGCCAGAACATTTCTGCATGTCCTTGAAAATGGAACAGGGACACAACTGGATATATAAGTCATTCAATCATTCAATAAGCAGGCTGGTCAAGTGTCTATTATAGTTTCTAAATTGTTTCAGGAAAACAGAGAAGAAAGCTACACATAGGCCTACAACCAACAGTCCCGACAATAATTGAAGTATTCTTTCAAAGAGGATATAGGTACTGTATAGCTAAACAGCAGGTGTCTCAAGTGAATTTGGAGCACAACAAGTGTGCTCCTTGGAGCATAGAACTCTGCCAGGCCGGGTTGCCTACTCAGGGCTGTGTCAGTCGTGGGGTGTAGCCATCAGGACACGAGGAAGCTGTGGGGGGAGTCTGTTTCTACATCAGATGGTGTTACTTTGTGCAGAAATGTCTGCCTTCTGCTAACTGTGTGTGTTTGTGGTTGGTGCCCCTATGGGCAGTGCTTTTGGAGGTGCGCTCAACAGAGGCCCCTCATGTGATTCCAATTTGGGGTTGATTGGATGTTGCGTTGAAGATATAATGACGTTTTTGTAAGAAATAGGCCCCGGCCCACCCACAATTTTGTGAATCTAATTACAGGCAAACGATATTGGAGTATGAAAACCTACGGTTCAAGGGTTAAGGGTTTTTCCTTATGTACTGAGAATGTGCATGCAACGTTTTATGGCAATCGAACGCTTGGTTCATGATTTATGCTTTGTGGCATTTCTTGCGAAACAGCCCCTCCAGCAAATAAGTAAATTGTAGTCAATTGGAAAGGAATCTGAAAAATCTGACAGATACATCTCGATCAGATGACTACAGAGATAATGCGCTAGGACGGATTAGCCATTGGGCCAATGGGGACAGGGCCCAGGGGTCCTTTGGGGGAACTGGGCCACGAGGCCATCAACAATTTACTTGGCTGTAAAAATGTGAATGCGGAATATTTGTCTTCGTTCATTATACGAACATTGTAACTGTAATTAAACCGACATGTATAAAGGATAGGCATAAATAATCTTTGAGCTTCAGCCTATGCCTTTTCAATCAACCAGAAATAAATTGATTGGATTGGATTGGATTGCGTGTGTGCGTGTGTGATGTTTTGTGAAACTGCCATCTAAATCTAAATCTACTAAAATGAAATCTATAGGTCACCAATGAAATATGTGGGCCCTCCTCTGTATATACAGCAGTGATTCTCAAACCCAGAGGCTGGGATTGACATGCAAATGCATGCACATACTGTACTTTAGGACGGTTACAGACTGTAAATCCATATGATAAAAAGTGTACAGGTGTTTCCTCGACCCACACATGCCTTAAAAAGCTGCCCGAGCCGTGTGTTTGTGTGCTGTGCCAACCTGACTGCCGTTGTGGGTAGTGCACAGGGGTGGGGTGGGGGTTATTGGCCCAGGGGCCTCAGTTATCCGTCCCTGATAATATGTACCTTTTTGCGTGTGTTTTGGACAAAAATTGTAGTAGTAGTTGTAGCAAAAAGTGTGTATTGAAGAAAACGTGAATTGACGGAAAATCCTTTTTTCTTTTTACTGTACGACCCATTGTGTGGAAAAGCCTGGTGGTGACACTGCAACCTATGGTTAAAGAGTTAGCAGCCAAAAGTGAAGCAGCCTGTTATAGTGCCAGGTAGAGGTTCTTCCTTGGCCTACTGGGAGTGAAGTGCAAAGTGAAAAGTTTATCATGGATTGGTCCGGTGGTGCTGGAGATGAGTCTTTCACAGGGGACAGGGACATAAACATAATCTCTGCCCTGGCCTGGCAGAGAGAAACGTTTTTAGGCCTACTTGCAGGTGTTTTACTTTTAGTACCTGGCTGCAAAATAAGACTTGGACGTGCTGTGCTTTGCAGTGGTGTAATAAAAGCACAGGCCTACTTGAGTACATTTACTCAAGTAGGCCTACTGTACTTAAGTCAAATGTTGAGGTATTTTTACTGGAGTATTTCCAATTTCCAGTACTTTTATTTCTACTCCACTACATCTCAGAGGCAAATATTGTACTTTTACTCCACTACAATCATTTGAAAACTTTAGTTACTAGTTACTTTGTAGATTTTGATTATTATTACAAAACAACCTCTTCAGCCCTAGGCCTCAGCCTATATACATTTCGGTCATTTGAAAATAGTAAATCTACAAGCTCACAAAGCATTGGCATTGTGAGCTTGTAGATCTGCTATTTTCAAAAGATTTTTATACGTTTTATACATTTGAAACCAGTGAAATGGGACACTCTGCATAATGAGTACTTTCTATGTTTTGGTACTTTAAGTACATTTTGATACCAATACTTTTGTACTTTTACTGAAGTATATTTTAAATTCCGTTCTTTATTTACTTGTAACAAAAGTATTTCTATATTTGCAGTATACTTTTACTTAAAGTAAAACATGCGAGTACTTTTCCCACCACTGTGCGTGCGTGAGTGAGTGAATGAGTACTACATTAAAAGAGCTCCCAGTCTGTAATCCCCGGATGATGAAAAAAAAAAACATCATGGCTGCCACTCGCTGAGCTGTCAAGCTCTCTACAAAAGAAAGGTAAAAACCGAGAGAAGTCATTAAATAACACAATCCCGTCGTCAATCTAGCCATTTAACCCGTGCTTCTCTGCAGTGGCGACGTAATGCAAGCGAAAAGACTGAAGATCGATTTTGAAAATCGCTTTCTATTGAAGTTATTTCGTCTCTTAAGCTCTTTGCGTGTGTAACGTTAATTCAAATCACTCGTCAAGTAACGTTGATCGGTTAGATAGTTGCACTTCTTCCACTAATAACTACTTATTTTATTTTTTGTTGCAGCGATCGGACGATGGTGTGGTTACATTAGCGACATTTGGTTACGTTTAACTTTTTTGAATGAATTCCGAGGGGCATTTGTTCCACGTATAGACGCGACAATAAAGGCAGTCTCATCACTTTGTTATGGTCAAGACACATTGCTCACAATGGCCGCGCATGATGCGCTGATCTAGTCTGTCTGCTCGTGCAAACTTTAATCAACAACAAAGATACTTAATAACCACTTTAAACCCCCAGCATCGGTGTTGTGGGGGAAGCTTTATCGCTGAAAATAGCCGATCTACAAGCTCACAACGCGATGCGACGCATCGCGTTGTGAGCTTGTCGATCGGCTATTTTCAGCGAAAGCTTTCCCCACAATAACAGACACCAGAAAATACACTATAGTATTGAGCCCCGAGCGACTCCGGTTAACCCGTAATGGGGGTTTAAAGTGGTCAAGTTGCGCGTTTTTTTGTTATTATGTCCCGTTAACTGTTACTTTAGAACTGAGTTCGTAGCTTTTACGTTGCTTTTTAAATCGATCAAGTGAAGGCAACGCGAACAGGTGTGTTTTGTGTTCAAACATTTCCTCCTCATGAGAACAGAACCGTTGTTTATTTAGCCTCTTTGAATCGTAAAACATAACAAACACAAAGATGTCTCAGCAACAGGTGGACTCCGTGCGAAATGGCTTTTAAAGTTTTATTTTTATTTTTTATGAATGCAGCAGTCGCTGCATGGAAGGAACTAACGTTATTGCAACCAGATTGTAAATATAATTTGATTGATTGAATACTTTATCAACAGTTTGCAAAAAAAGCACAGAAAGTATAGTTCTAATACACAAGGATGCTAAAAGGATATTATTGTTTCCATTGGGGGTCCTGTATATTCAATTCATTGAAACATTTAGTTACAGACAAATGTACAATACTAATTGTATGTATGTAATCGTATTGATTTTGTCTTAATAGGAAAGGAGACCTACTTTTTGCTTGGTTTTGAATATATAACTAATACTATTGTATCAATAGTGTCACATAGTAACAACTAGGCTATTACGCATACATACCAAATACTACATTGAATATATCTTTGTCACAGCCATAGAAAAGACAGGATTTCATGACCAATATGCCTAAATACAATGCTGAAGCTGCAGAATTTTAAAAACACAATTTGATAATGAAAATCCTCTCAAATTCCAGATAAATAACACCAACCACAAGAGCCACAGATATATTTTGTCATTTAAGCACATAAAACTACTTGACCAAGGTCTCCCAGGGGTCTACTTGGTCCCCTCCTTTTTTCCCTCTACACCAAATCTCTTTGGTGAAAATAGCCGCCTACAAGCTCACGAGTCACAAGTAAACGCATGTGTTGAGATGCGCTGTGAGCTTGTAGATTGCCAATTTTCTGAGATTTGTCACTGAATATTGGGCTATAATGACATGCCCAGAATAGGGCTGCTAGTGTTCATGTGTACAATAACATGTTATTGTACACATGAATACAATAACCTGTTATAACCATTATTTTATACTTTGGCTATTCAAAAATGGCAGATATACTGAGCTTGTAGATCTGCTATTTTTGAAAAATCGTGAACATTTGTGCAAATCTTTGAATGTATATTTTTGTAAAGCGAACATTTGTAACTCAAATCTTTGCTTCTTGAAGGTCCCTGGATTTTACAAATGTTCGCTTTAAAAAATATCTATTCATAGATTTGCTCACATTTTTCAAAAATAGCAGATCTACAAGCTCATAGTGCAGCACTACAGTAGGTGCCGCACTATGAACATATATATCTGCTATTTCTGACGAAGCCAAAGATATCTAAAATGACAGAGATGCGTTGCTGGATTGAATGGGTTAATATAATTGGTCCACACTAATCCTCATTATAAAATGGCACCATTTCTGTCTTTGCATCTCTGCATCTCATTGTTGGGCTCTGGACTGTTCAGAAAACTACCTACCAATGATAATTGATGGTGATTCCAAGCAATAGAAACTACAGCCTTTCTCTCCCTGGAAAATTGGCATGCTGAAATTGAAGCCATCGTTTTTGAATTGAGAACATGTTCTTTTCTTGTTTGAAATGACCAAACCGGCCTACTAATGATGTCGGTAGGCAGGTTTCTGAACTGTCCACAGCCGTCTTCTGAGACACGGATCGAGTAGACAGAAATCGTACATCTTATAATGAGCATTAGTGAGGAGGACCAATTATTATGAACATGGGTGAAGTGGTCCTTTACTAGTAATCTTCTGTGTTGTTCTTGTTCATTGTCTATTTTCCTGTTTCCTAAACACATTTTCTATCATTCTTACAGAGGACCTGAATAGACATGGATTCTGTAGACGTTGGTGCAGAGGCCTCTGCTGGAGACAGTAGACCGGTTGTCAATAAGAAGAATCAAGACTGGCACAAACGTCTCCGCCTCAGGAAGGCTGCCGTTCAGCCCCCAGCTATGCAAAGTCAAGATAAGCATGGACCAAAGAAGATAACAGAGGAGTGCGAGCAAAATGCAGAGTGCCCTTCATCAAAGAAGCCCCCCCATAAAGCTCAGCAGAGTCAACACAGGACAACCGACAGTGGAAATATACTCAGGTTCAGATGCTCTCAATGCAAGGACAATTCGGAATTTGTTCCCAGTGAGCTAGTGAGACACTTTAAGGAAACTCACAAAGCCCATTCGCCAGTTTTTCCTTGTCAGATGTGCAATTTCTCCGCACATGAATTCTCCTACCTTCAGGTTCATCTGTTAAGCCACAAGGACACTTTCTCAGGCTGCAGCATTTGTAAGGACAATGTCCAGCGCACACTTGCGGAATATAGCACACACCTAACCATGCATCACAGCCAAAATGGCAAATACTCATGCAAAACATGTCAGAAATTCTCCACGGGGGATGTACGGGTGTTTTTAGAGCACACATGTCTGCATACCTTGACCCTCGAACAAGGCGGTGAGATTGTTCACACTGGTCGTACCTTCCGTTGTCAGTACTGTGGCTATGAAGACCATCAAAAAAAGCTGATTACAAAGCACATAAACACCGTCCATGCTGACCAGAGTGGCGACAAGAGAATGAAGGAGGTTCACTCTGTGACAGTCAGACCCAATGACAATATCTCAAAAAGGAACCACAGATTGACAAGAAATACAGCAAGGTGGCTTTCACAAGACTGTCTCTCACTGCCAGGGAGAGAATTCTTGGACAAGTACTGCAGTCTGTCCGATCCAGCAAAGACTTTGGAGGAGACACAGCAGTTTCTGGTGACATCTACAGTTGGGGAAACGGGAGGTCAGAAATGGACCAAAGCTCTGCAGACTGTAGTGTCAAACGTGCCCCAAGATGTGAGTCCTCACCTAAACACAGAAAACTGTATAGTAACTAATTCTGGATTTCCAAACAGCAGCCAAGACTTTACTGTCCTTACAGTCAAGAACAAGATAACAGTACCTCAGAATGGTACTTATGCAAAAGGGTTCAGAATGATGCCGGCATCAGAAAAGCAAGACGCTGTTCACTCTGAAAGTGCCGATGTTGATAGCCAATGCCCCCTTGACACAAATGGATGCCAGTCAAACTTAAACGATCAGCCCCACTGTACAGGAACTCAAATGGCTCTGAATGATGATGCTTCAGTCACAATCCAAAATGAGCCATCACAGTGCAGTCAACTCCACGAAAATAGAGAAAATCGGGTGACGGAGGTTGACCAGGCCCCTGAAGAACACAGGAAAAAACGCGAAGAGCCTCAGAGTATAAATCCATGTGAAGATCGAATAAATGTGTCTAGTGAGCCGAAACTGAAGAATGAGAGAGGGGACAAGAAGTCTGTTTCTAAAGCTCGTCCTACAAATAAGGGCAGAAAGTGGATATTTACAAGAAAAAGCAGAGCTAAGAAAAAGGATAAGCGATCGCCAGGACTAGGCCTGAAAATAGTCTTGAAGAAGAACCCAGTTAAGGATAAGCAATGGATGTCTCAAAGCCCACTGTCTCTCTTAGGTAGTGACCTGCTGGATAGCGCCTACAGACTACCACACCCTCATACGACTTTGGAGGAGACACAGCAGTTTCTCCAGAGTCTGTCGGCAGAAAATGGCCAGAAACAATGGATCAAAACTCCCATGGCTCAGCAGCTCACCTCTGAACCCGTCGCACCTACATTGCACGTGAAATCGGAAGACCCCCTCGCGAAATCATGCGAACCCTTTGACACAAGCCAAAGTGTGGCCAAAAACAAAGTTTCACTTCCCCCCAGTTGCACTACAGAGCCCATGGGGTTCAAGATGGTGGATGGAAAGAAGCTGCTAGTACTTAAAATGATACCATCAGCAAAGCCAGGGATGAGTGGTGAAACGAAGCAGCCGTCACAATCCATTGAAAAAGAGGTTGACAACAGCAGCTCAGCTGGTGGGACATGCCTGTCAGCTTCAGAGCATTCTTCAATGATGGCACCAAACGGATGCCCTGAAAATGTTCCGCCTCAAAACTCAGGTGTCAGTCATGGACCCTCAGGAGGAAGTGAGGGTGGCATGGTATGCCAGGTGTCAGAGAGAGAAGAAAGTTCAGTTGTCAATGAGACGCTTGGTGGGAATTATGAAGCCAAGTCTTCCCCTGTTCTTGAACCCCCAATTACACCACAGGGTAAGAAGCAAAACTAAATCCATGGTTTCTCAAGACTGATGTTTACTGTGAAATTTAAAAACTTGACGAATGGCAATTATAACAAAGTAATGTTTGTGTATTCTGTAGCACATTGGGTGTGAGAAATGTGTGTTACAAATCAAATGTTATAACAATAATAATTATGAAGAAAGAAAATTGTATGTAGATGCCTACATTCCATAATATAATGTGACCATTTTTCTTTTTTTCTCCACATAATTTTCAGTGACTCCCTCTGAAGATCTGGGCCTCCCCATTCCTTCCCCAGAGCAGAGTGACCAGAATGGCCAAGGGAAGAGAAAGAGAGAGCTGTCTGCAGACTACTGTCCGAATCTCCTCAGGAAAGCCAACCGAGCCTCTAGCCAAACCATCCAAGAGGAGCCCTCATCAGCCACTGTGAATCACTGGCAGCCAGCCCCAAAAGGTGTGGAGAGGACCCTGACACTATTGCCCCTAAATCCAGCTCAGCTGGTAAAGCGTCCAGTGGAAGATCAGCCTGTGGTTGTGCTAAATCATCCAGACGCTGACAGCCCCGAGGTGACCAACGTCATGGAAGTCATCCACAGATACAAAGGAGAGATCCAGAAGGTTGTACTGTCACGTAAAACACTGAAAGCTCTCTCAGCCACAGATGGTGAGAATACTGACCCGACAAATGTCGAAAATATAGCCGCTGGACATGCGTGTCTGGAAAGCTCTGTGCAAGAGAGGTTCGTCTTGAAATTGAGACTTAGAAGAGTGAGTCTGAGAAAGTACCAAGTGGTCAGCACAGCAGCTCACAGCAGCGATGTTCCTGTGAGGTTTCGCTGTTGGTTCTGTGGCAGGGTTTTTGCGAGTCAGGAGGTATGGATGCGCCATCGGCAACGGCATTTGATAGAGGGTGAAAGTCCAAACTGTGAAAAAATCTTAAACGTCGCCCACACTGGATAATAAAATGACAACAAAAAAGTTATTTTTGCAATATGACGAAAGAATAATGGAAAAAGTAATGGTCACGGCCTCCTTATGTTTTAATGTCTTAAGAATGGTTAATTATAAGATGAATACAGAGAAAACCATTGTTAGGATTCCTGGAGAGTTCAAATACTCAGGGTAATTTAAACATTTTCTTCTGTTCATCTTCCAGTCCCAGTAGCTTCACACAAACTTTTTTTCTCGAGTAGTTATGATTTAAAATGTCTGTGATGTGGGATTGTCGTCTTCATTCTTTGTATTCTTTTATATGTTGTCTAAGGAATAGCTTTGTTATTTAAGTTGAATTAAGTACACTGTCATATGGAATCTTTAATAGAACACTGTAATATGTATATTTGCCATACCATCTTGGGTTTTTATGAAACCGTTTATATACGGGTAGGCTATACAGTGTGGTAGCTAGATATTTATGTTTTTGGAATGGGACACCAAGGCCCCCCACGTTACTCAGCTATACCAAAAGTGTGTGTTAAGAACATCTATAAGCTGTTTTGAGGTTTATTTATGATTTTTCAGGTCTAGCATTTGCATTCTTTCTCCACGATTGGCCATTAGAAGAGTCAAAGTGTTTGTCAAATTTTGTATGAACCCCAAAATATATAGTATTACCTTTTTATGGCATATTTTCCAGACGAGTTCAGTGGAAATAGATAGTCCAAAGGATAGAGTTTATTTTTAAGCTAATCTGTGGTATGTGATGTCAGTGAATGACGAGTATAATGTGTACATTTTGTAAATCTGTTTTTTAAAACGCAAATAGGCTTAGATGATTTGAGCTCCGTTTCCTCAATGATCCTCCTCTCGTTTGACTTGAAATGCTAATTCTGTTTTTTTAATTGCACTATGAACGGAGGATTTATATTTCCCATTACCTCACCTTATCAGGCCTAAGCCTTCTGACAATCTCAACCTGTGTCCTACTGCTGCTACACATCTCCTTAAGCCTGATTTGTACTTGATTGTGCACAGGTGTAACGTGCTGAAAAGAACTGACCTACAAGTTCACTTGTCGCATCCATGACGTGAGCTTGTAGATCTGCTATTTTGGGCTCGTGACACTGGTGCGCAACCAGGTATAACTTAAGCATCATGTAGCCATGACCCATACTGTAGGTATCCAGAGCAAGGGAATTATGGCCTGTGTATGTCAGTCTAGGACCATTGGACAAACAACCAAATTATGCGGATGTAATGTAACCCAATTTTCTGAGTGCACATGTCGGCATAAACAAATAGCTGTGTATATATTTTTCAGTTAAGATAAATATATATAGTATATTGTATTGTACAGTCTAACTAGAGGTACTGTAAGATATCCTGAGAATTCATTTTGTCCACCAAGTGCCTAGTAATTTTGTTATGCAATGAATCTGCATGATTATGATAGCATTACTTGTTGAAAAGATAATAAATGTATTTAGTTTGTCAATCTGTGTTGTGCATTTTCTGATCATTGAACAAGGGTGATTGAGCCATTCAACACAAAGACGACCTTTTTATTAAAACAGAATAAAACATGTTATGTTCAGGTTGGCTCCCTAAATTGTGGAAACTATATCTGTACAGGCTTCCTGAGCTTTACTGCGGCATTTTTAGTTCTTGGATTTGGTTTAATGCAGTTTTCTCCTGAGGGCCATTTATTTCAAAATGTCAACAGTGAACGAGTTGAGTTTAGATGACTGCGAGGCAGTGAGCTATTGTAGCTTGTTCACCATACAGTCCTGAGGCTGGTGACTATAAATATATACAAAAATGGACTTGGAATAGCGTCAGGTTATTCTGCAAATAGTGGTCTGGCACTAGGCTCGGACTAGGTTGCATCTCGGACAGTCGGCTTTGTCTTGGTTCCCTTATGGCCTCACAGCATAGGAGAGTTTGGTGGCGTCCTTGTTGTGACTCTGGGTGTCAATCAGTACTAGAGGATTCCTTTGATGGCTCTCAATCATGTGGGAAACGCTGCTGAAACGCTGAGAAGAGGAGGATAGGATTGACATTCAGATAATTGTCTTTCAGACTTCTCAGAACGGGGGGCGGGGGTGCAGTGAAAATACAGTTTCCAATGAAGAATATATTCAGTGCAATAAAATCCAGAGTGTTAACTGGACACATGGATGGTTTTGATGTGTAGGAGGTTGCACTACAACCTAACTGGAATCAAAACAGTCACAGATGTGGAGCCTAACCTAAATATACCCCAAGCATAAAATTACAGAGAAAACTCTGCTAGATCACTACTCCCACCCTGAGTGACAAAAATACGGCCCCTCTAAAATAGAGGCTTTTTGGATATGAGCCAACACCCAGATATCACCCCCACATGCTTCCTTTTGCTGTCAAGAGAATGAAGTCAAGCTATTACAAGCTACTTTACGGTGTACTATAATTCCAAGACTTGTTAGTACCTCTTCTCCTTTCTTCTCCCTTCCAAGTGCATACTGCAGAGTTGCTGGAATGAATCGCACTGGTATGTTGTACACCCGGTCGTTGTATAAGACCACCAACGTGTAGGGCTGCTGGGTGTCATGACCAGAACTTTGCCTTACCAGAAATGACCCATCCTGATACAAGAAAAAGATGGGCTCACATAAACAATAAGATAAGATGTGGTCACATACAGTATCTGCTTTTAGAAAATATGAAATGACAGTGCATATATTAGTACATATGGTCACATACAGTATCTACTTTTAGAAAATATGAAATGACAGTGCATACATAGTACATACTCTGTCACCAGTCCACACAGACACCAACTCACGCTCCCTCACACACACACACACACACACACACACACACACACACACACACACACACACACACACACACACACACACACACACACACACACACACACACACACACACACACACACACACACACACACACACACACACACACACACACACACACCAACTACTGCCCATGTTTTTTTTTTTACCTTATTTGACCGAAGCAACGCATCCTCTGCAGTCTTGCGGTCGCAGTCACCTGCATACCAGGGTTTCCTGTGCAAGTCCTCTTCCTGAAAACAAAACATTATAAGACTTTACATTTTTAAAACAATCCCTCTGCTCATGCTGTACTGTATATACACAGCGTATGGACACTGTTGAATGATTTATTCCATCTGAGAATTCCAGTTAAACATTAACTGGACAACCTTTTCTGTTTCTATGGACCCATTCTCCGTGGACACACTTCCTTTGTCAGGCGGTCCTGGAACGACAGGAGAGTAAAGTCACTTGATGTAATGTGGAATAATTCAGGACGATGTAGCCTATAGTATCATCATGAGTGTTTACACTGTGTTCAATAATGAATGCATGTCTTAAGTAATTCATGAAAGAATTGCCTGTTTATGATTTGTCATGGAAATATGACAATGTAAAACCTTAATGCTTGGGATTATCCACCTGCTGTAGCTATTAAGTCAGCATGAGACACAATTAATACTTACTGTTTGGGGTCAGAAAATGTGGTATGGGAATCCTGCAAGGGAGATGATAAGCGTAATTATTTTCACAAATCAAATAGCATGTAGTGCACAGGAACATATCCTCAGTGTTGATTTAGCTCTGAGAGTGTACAAATGGATAAATTAACACTGGGTATTTTACTGTGTAGCCTACTGTTGACGTGTCGGGAAATGCAAATATCTATATTCCAAACAACATTCAAATATACATTGATAACCAACACACAGGCCTGTAGTGCATTTCTTACTTTGGACGTTTGAAGTCAGTTATACTTGGTTTCACAGGGAGTTTGGGGTTGTCGTGCCTCGTGGGTATTAATGGACCTGTGGGAATAAGACTGTGTGGTTAGAATGTCCACAGTTTTTTTTTTATTCATGAAAATGTAAACACAAATAGTATGCAGGTTTCTATGTGTTATACGAGTATGAATATAAAAACCTACCATCATCTCTGTCCATCAACTCTGGTTTCTGCAACAATATTCTCATTTAATGATTTTTGACATCATACACAGGCAATGAACTTTAAAATGCATTGGCTGGCTAAAACGGACACATTTACGGCAATGTTGGTTGAAACCATGCAAAACCAATAAAACTAATGAATTAATGTAAATTATGAATGGTAATAATATTGCTATGAGATTTTGTTTAAAAAATTATATACATACTGGTCTGAAAACTGGCTTTGGTGGAAAACTGCAAAGAAAAAAAGCAAAGAAGAAAAAACAATGTTATATGGCATTCAATAAACCACTTAAAAAATATTATGGGTAATAGTATAAAATCATTGCCAAAGCTACCATGCAACACTTACTCTCTGGGCTTTAGCGCAACTGGTGGGCGGTCCTGAACAGACCGTATACTTGACCCTGCAGGAGTACACAGCATGGTTATAAATCTGTACTCTGACCTTTTATTGTACATACACAGAACTGACTGTGTCACAGATGTATGTAATTTCACTATCCATGCACTAGATGGCGCAAGCAACTGAAATTCAAAGGAAGTCACAGTTTTACACAAATTAACACACAAGATTGAAAAAGAAATAGTTAATGGAGTAACTACTGCCTTTGATACTTACTATCATTCGGGTCACACATTTCATAGTTATCAACATCCAAGGGCTCAGGGACCTGGACAATTACAAAATTGATCAAGTCATAAAGTCATAAAAGTTCTACACTCTGTATTTAAAATCAATTTGATCCTACTATACTGTTAAAGTACATCATCCCTTCAGTTTGAAATGACTTACTGGAAGAGGCGATTGCCTAATGTTCATTCTGGAAAATAAAAATAATGATTTATAGTGACATATGTTGACATTATATTCACACACTTATAATGCAGTATAGGTATGTTTACAATGCATAGATATGGGCTTGAAGTAAGGTGTTACCAACGACACACAAACACCTGAATATCAAAATAACAAATTAGGTTGAGAACATACTCTACTGTATGTAATACTGACATTCCTAGCAGTCTTACCTGGGGCTTAGAAGAGGTGGCAAAGGACGTGAAGGTTTTGGTGGGATTAGAGGAATTCTGCAGCGTAAATGAAACAAAACAATTCAATTAAAAATTGGCACTCTATTATTTTCCATTCAATGGAAAAGGTTTTTAAAGGTATGAGGTTAACCTGGTTCTAGAAACGTAAGAAAATAGAGAGTTTTTTTTAGGAAGTGAGCTCAAAACTGACCTGTTTACTAGAGATGAGCTCTCCTTTAAAAACAGGAGGAGAGGTTAATTCCATGTCAAAGATTATGATACAATACTGTATATTATACAGAATATTCCCAACAAATTAGATTCATAGAGTATTTTGTAGAGTCATTAGACTATCTACCTCTTGGTCAGGAACTTCATATACATCTGAAACGTAACCAAGATCAAAGTTAGGGATAGAAGGAAATCATTATTATTAAAGCATACTGTAGATGTGTCTATACTGCACTATAAACAAACATATAAAGCATTATAATCTGCTTATATCACTGTAGGATCACATGATCTATATTCTATATAGTTGTAATACATTGTATTATACTCACTGTTGCAATGCATTATAGTGTAATTATACATGGAAGTCACTGTAATGGTCAATTAGGTGCTTTAAGTAAAGTAATGACATTTCCTAGGGGTAGGCAGAAACGTTTTGTGACGAAATGAGAGAATGACACTACAATCCTGTCCAAAAGAAAGAGTGACCAATAATTGAGTAATGAGCGTGGGTTCCCTGTTCATTGAACTGTAACTTGTAAAGGTTCTACAACAGTTTTAATGGCTCTATGGCGACTGTTGTGGTTTTAACCTACCAGGGCTAGGTGGGCGTTCAGGTACAGGTTTTGACACAAAGGTTGGCACCGCTCTGTTTGGGCGATGTATCATAGGATCTGTGGAGAAGCATAGGAACATTACCATAATTATCATTATTATTATGATTAGTTATACTGTCCATGTCATATTTCTTTCTATTCATTAGAGTATCTTACTAGATGGTGATTTCTCAGGGTTTATGTAGTCATCATCATTAACACCCTCTGGATTGATGTAATCCTCCTAAAAGTTAACAATGATTAGGTACAGTATTGTGAAAAAAGAGGCTGCATTGCATATTCACCAATACATACAATCTGGTATAAATCTCCCTTGTGTCCCAAACTAGGCCAGCCTGATAGCCTACATACACAGCAAAATCCTGTGTTCATTAAACTCTGAACCTTACCGGTCCATTTTTAAACATTCAGCACTAAAGTAACACTCATAATGTTGCAGTGCTGCAGGGACTTGGCTTTGATGTGCAGTACTGTAACAGTAAATATGTTAGTTTTTTGTTGTTGTTGACATATGTACTTAGCAGATAGTACAGCCTTCAACCTTAGACAGGAAACAGGCTGGCCCTGGAGATGCTGCAACATATTCTCACTCTCAGGTTGTAGGCTACTATATAGTGATGACTTGGGGCAAAATCAGCCATTCCGTCATCCGTGAGACGACATGCAACACAGCTCACGTGCCACCAGGTACAATATGAAATATAACAAAGTATGCAAGACATCCATCTTCTTTTTAACTGCGGTAAGTTGTATTACTTCATCATCGGACATCTGGCTGGGTGCGGGCGGTAGTGGTTTGGTGTTTTTAGCCGGGCGTAAGGGCTTCCTGGGTGGCTGGTCAGGCCTTTCACGGCAGCTGTCTGAAAAAGAGAAGCAGACAGAGAAAAAAAGGGACATAAGCTTTTGCATAATGCAGTTCTCTGACGTCAGACGCAGAGATTGTGGTTAATTTACACTTCTTCGTATAACCATGTCGCTTCTCAAAAATAACCAATCTTCCACAGAAAAAAATGTGTCTCATCAGCCATTTCAGAGATAGTGACAATGGTGTGATAGTAAGAAACACAGCTAAAGCGATAATACAAAGTTAATTCTTCATTGCATTTTTGTTATCAATTAATTGTTATGGTTTTTGGTTGATTGGGTGGGTGGGCCTGCACATTCAGGCTATACAGTAGGTGTTGTATTTGGGTGTGACGGCGAATTAAGATTGATTTGTATTTTGTTGCATGCTGGAGTTACGTGCCAAAAATAGCGAATCTACAAGCTCACAAATTGGTGTATCGCTAGTACACACTTTGTGAGCTTGAAGATTGTCTGTTTGTGGCACACAATACCGTCGTACAACGGTGTATAACATTATCATTACACACGTTGCTCAGCCTTGCCACCATTTCGATCAGGTTAACAAACAGACAACATTTACATCTAAATTGGTTGCTGTCTCAATTACTGAGGAAAAGACAGAGTGCAGGTTTTGCCCATTTTAACAGACTTCTTTCCGGAGTGAGAATTTGTGCCTTTTTTTTATTATGATGTTCGAAACAAATAAAAGAAAGAAAGACAGAAAGAAAGAAAGGATACTAACCCACATACTCTCCTCCTCTGTGGAAAGAAGCAGTAGGTGTTTGGGTAAAGACTCTGTGACTTGGGGGTGGCTCATAGTTGTCGTCATCATGGTCTTCCAGGTCTTCATATGTGTCCTCCTCCTGTGGCAGTGAAAATATTCAATACATGTGGAAAAATAAATACACGTATATAGTATATATATATAGTATAGTATAGTAGGCTAGTCTTGAGCGTGCTCAAAATGCTAGTTTTGACTTACAAATTCAGCTTCAGACCATTGTTCTTCGCCATCAACATCAGAACCTGATAGGCCTATACAAAGATAAGGACAGGTTTATATAGACCTATATGTAAATGTTTTATTATAATGCCAAGCATGAAACATATTTTGTGTTCACATCATTTATTTTTGAAGCCCGATGACTTGGGGTGGAAATTTATATTGTATACATATTCTTTCACTGTAGTGGTCTCCATGTCCTGTTTCCATTTCCTTATCCATTCATTGTTAATTGACCACCACGTATTTATTGATAATTGACTGCCACTTGTGTCTTGTCTAAGGGCTGTGTGTGACATTTGCCCCTAGGGCTATAACATTCAGACACTGGTTTAGACCACATTTTGGTGTTCTTGGACTAGTCTTCAATTTTACTTGGTTTTGACTTGTCTCTGACCAGAGGATACAGGTTTTTATTACCACTCATTTCTACACAGTTGGCCACTGACAATTTACTGATTTACTCTCTGTATAAAGGTGCCATTTTGGTTTGGGTTAATTCTCGGATTTAACATTTAATTAATTATATAATTATTTGAATGATAGCTTATTTACTTATATTCATTTTTTTTTTCTTAAATGTGTTGTCTACTATATACTGTAGCCTAATACAGGTGGGTGCTATTTTTGAGAACCACCTATTCTAAAAGAGTTTTCTGAAAAACGCATGGTATGGCTAAAGTCTAAAATGACACAGATGCTTTCCCGGTTTTCTCCATACAAAATGTCTTTGGATTGAAATTAAATGCTATTTTTGTAGCATTACTGTTTGATCATCTTGAAGACTAGGGGGAAGTTGAACAAACCTTTGATTAAAGGAGGTTGTAAGTGTCTGACAACACAACAGAATGGCCATTGGATTTTTGTCAAATATTTTCACAGGGTCAGGCAATTGTGCTTTGCGCTACGATATCTATCTAATATCTAACCTGTTTAATCATCAGCTCACAGGTCTCAGATGTATTTTTGGGGGTAATATATAATATTTGATAATATATGATATTATATATTATGATTTAACATTAGTTCTAAAGGGTCTTACATTTAATTTCTGATAACATTTTAAGTGGATACTATTTTTTGCTTCATCCGTATGATTGATTTAAACATGTTTAAAAGAATAGTTATTACCTTGGTAGTCTCTGGCAGGAAGTTTTGGAGTAGACTTGCTTGTGAATCTGCTATGTAGAGAGATTTGTGGGGGAAAAGCATTGCAAAAGGGTTCACATGATTTAAGGGTACAAACATGTCCTCAAACGTGTTATACAGGATATAAATAAAGATTTAGATTGTAACAGCTTGAGTAATGATCTCATGATTACATCTTAATTTTCACATAATAACAAACAGTTTTTGTCAAAGTGTTAACAGCACATGTTCGCATGGTTAGTTGATGACTATTATAATAGAACGAATTACAAGTAAGGTTAATAGTTTCATCTCAGTAAACGAAAGTGAGAAAGCAGCCATCTGTTAATGTATTTCAGTGGCCATCTATTTTCAGTTTGAGGGTCTGTGCGTAGCAGTCGAGAAAAAGGAATTGAGATTTTCTACGTGTGTGCGTCTACACTACAGTGCTATTTCTGTCAGAGTGTTGTCTTCTGTGCGCTAGGGTGCAAAAAGTCCATCCTTATATTAATACATGTACTTTGCATACTGCAAGTGAACACATCACTTACAAACTAACCTTTTCAGTTTATCTAGCAAGCTGCCATCATTTTTCTTGATGTCCTGAACCATCTTCTGAAGCTGCCTGGAAAACATATTATTCTGCATCATTATTTGGTGCCACATCCTGAGAAATTCTTGGCAGTTTGAAAGCAAGACTCATGAATTTGACAGTATCATGTGTTGAACAGCGCTGGACAAGTAATGTCTGTTATCATTACACTCCACACTTACTGTATAATAAGCAAAGATACACTCAGGCTTGCAGAGGCTCTATACTATGCAATTACAGTGTGAGAGAGGTTGAGGGAGACATGTTTGAGACATGTAATTACCCCAGCAGTAACATTACACTATCTCACAAATTCTCTACAATATGCACATTTTTCACTTTCATGGCATGGTTTGCACTTATCTTTGGATTCATGTATAGGCCACAAAAGGTTGAAATAGCTTTTCATAACCTTTTTCGTAACATATATGTGATGAAACGATGACTCGTGACTTCTCGTTTTTTTAAGAATCCTATAGCGTTTGCCCTCTTGCAGAGTAAATGTAGACTAAATAGCACAAGTCTAACACTTCTGTTTACAAACGGCCATCATATCCATAACAGCCATTATAAAAACATGGACTGAGTTATGATTATTTTAATCTTTTAATCTTAGAGTCACTTATCAGCTGATCGTTCTTCAAATGTCCTGCAATAGGAATATTATTTATGTTTTCTACAGTTGTCAGTTCTATATCTTGGACAGCAAACATACCAACATTTTAACAAGTGCTTACCGAATTTTTGTAGTGGCTGGAGCAGCTAGTTTACTGAACGTTTCCATATTCATATTTGATCCAAGTATTTACATTTTTAGGCATTGCTCCTCTAATACACTGACCGTACTCCTGTTGACTGTTTCATTGTAAACGAACTGTGTGCATGCAACAACCATTCACTCATCATGTTGTCACAGATGGGAGGGAAGTCATTAGAACCACCTCTGCACGGATGATCACTTCTCTTTTCCATTCCCCCTCCCCCTGTGCATGCTTGCACACAGGCACACACGCACGCACACGTGCGAGCGTGTGCACACACACAGAGTGGTAATTTTCATTCATGTTATGACAGCAACTGCATTTGGAAACCCTACTCATCCATAGGCCTGTACTTAAAGGCCCCCTCCGGTAAACAATTTAAAAATCAATCAACTGTGCAATCAATCCATCCAGTTTATGATGCAAAATAAGTGTTATACATAGGTGAGCCTCCTCTGCTGCACACCTGAACTTCTTTTGGTCACTTACATTGCAAAAAAAAAGGCTGGGATTCCGAGGCTACTTACATTGTGACTGGAAGCTTAACTTATCTAAAATGTGATCATTAATTAAAGAGAATAAAGAGTATGTGAGTTTGGAGGCAAGAATCTGCACCCTTATACAACACCTTTATTCAATTCAAGGCAAGCCTGTCTTTATAAACTGTAAATTATTGTGGGATCGCTAAAGCGATCACACTAATGTTATTGTGCATATTTATTAGTGTGGTTGCCCAACAGGGCAACCAGACTATAGTACTCTATACTCTTTATTAGTGTGGTTGCCCAACAGGGCAACCAGACTATAGTACTCTATACTCTTTATTTCTTTATTTATTTATAGATAAACTTTTTTTCAGACGCATCTCCTCCCACAGTTTTTATCCCCTAATGTTGTGCCATATATCAAAATGACCGTCTAAATCGGGAATCGTGCGCTTGTATAGGGCTAAGAGATTGTTTGAATAGTTTAATTGATATTGATTTATTAGTGCATTAAATTTGCCCCATCCGCTTTAATGGAAAAGTGACAAAACTCAAATTCAAGTATTTTTTTCTCAGAAACCGTAAGAGCTAGAGTTATCAGATTTGGAGGGATAATTCATAATATTGTCCGAAATTATTGAAAAAAATATCACACCATTCGGCCTCATGGTGGCGCTATAACAGCCCCCTTTACGTTTTGGCCCGTAACTCTTGAACCGTAGGTCCGAAAATCAAAATTTCTTTTCACCTGGATTCCTTGGGTCACTACGCATCTCCCCATATAGGCCACGCCCATTTGCGTCAGGATAGATTTTTTGATATTGATTTATTTCTGCATTAAATTTCCCCATCCACTTTAATGGGAATTGCAAAAACTCCCATTCAAGTATTTTTTTCTCGGAAACCGTAAGGGCTACAGTGACAAGATTTGGAGGGGAGGTTAATAGTTTTTTGAAAAATTATTAAGAAAATAATCACACCAGTCGGCCACATGGTGGCGCTATAACAGCCCCCTTTACCTTTTGGCCTATAACTCTTGAACCGTAGGTCGTAAAATCAAAATTTCTTTTTCCCTGGATTCCTTGGGTCACGACGCATCTTCCCATATAGGCCACGCCCATTTGCGTCAGGATAGATTTTCCGCCATTTTGAATTTTCTTCAAAACACACTTTTTGCTCCTTTTCCTTCAATTTTTTCCCAATCTCACACAAATCGGTACACGTGATCTATGGACCCATGCGATAAACCTATCCAAGCGGAATTTTGATAGTCCGTACCGTCCGTCCGTAAATGGCTTCCAAAGTTAGCGGGAGGGGCCCGTTTGACCAAAAATGCCATAAATCACGAACGAAACGTCCGGTCAATCCCAAATTTGAATCACATGTCGAGGGTGGTATACTAAACCAATCCCCAAAAGCATTTCTACTTTGATCCATAGGGGGCGCCACGAATGCTCAAAATGTAACCGTTTGATGCAAAAACCTTATTTTGGGGGGATCGATCCTCTCAAAATGAAACGCAAGCGATCTCAGGAGTGACGTGACGATGTAATTGGCGCAGTCTCCGACGGTATTCCTCCCGGCGTATTGCTCGAGTCCCGACCGGCGTCGGCGCAACCACACTTTGCAATTGCCAATTGCGACGCGTCTAGTTTCTTTATTTATAGATAAACTTTTTTTCAGACGCATCTCCTCCCACAGTTTTTATCCCCTAATGTTGTGCCATATATCAAAATGACCGTCTAAATCGGGAATCGTGCGCTTGTATAGGGCTAAGAGATTGTTTGAATAGTTTAATTGATATTGATTTATTAGTGCATTAAATTTGCCCCATCCGCTTTAATGGAAAAGTGACAAAACTCAAATTCAAGTATTTTTTTCTCAGAAACCGTAAGAGCTAGAGTTATCAGATTTGGAGGGATAATTCATAATATTGTCCGAAATTATTGAAAAAAATATCACACCATTCGGCCTCATGGTGGCGCTATAACAGCCCCCTTTACGTTTTGGCCCGTAACTCTTGAACCGTAGGTCCGAAAATCAAAATTTCTTTTCACCTGGATTCCTTGGGTCACTACGCATCTCCCCATATAGGCCACGCCCATTTGCGTCAGGATAGATTTTTTGATATTGATTTATTTCTGCATTAAATTTCCCCATCCACTTTAATGGGAATTGCAAAAACTCCCATTCAAGTATTTTTTTCTCGGAAACCGTAAGGGCTACAGTTACAAAACTTGGAGGGGAGGTTAATAGTTTTTTGAAAAATTATTAAGAAAATAATCACACCAGTCGGCCACATGGTGGCGCTATAACAGCCCCCTTTACCTTTTGGCCTATAACTCTTGAACCGTAGGTCGTAAAATCAAAATTTCTTTTTCCCTGGATTCCTTGGGTCACGACGCATCTTCCCATATAGGCCACGCCCATTTGCGTCAGGATAGATTTTCCGCCATTTTGAATTTTCTTCAAAACACACTTTTTGCTCCTTTTCCTTCAATTTTTTTCCAAATCTCACACAAATCGGTACACGAGATCTATGGACCCATGCGATAAACCTATCCAAGCGGAATTTTGATAGTCCGTACCGTCCGTCCGTAAATGGCTTCCAAAGTTAGCGGGAGGGGCCCGTTTGACCAAAAATGCCATAAATCACGAACAAAACGTCCGGTCAATCCCAAATTTGAATCACATGTCGAGGGTGGTATACTAAACCAATCCCCAAAAGCATTTCTACTTTGATCCATAGGGGGCGCCACGAATGCTCGAAATGTAACCGTTTGATGCAAAAACATGATTTTTGGGGGATCAATCCTCTCAAAATGAAACGCAGGCGATCTCAGGAGTGACGTGACGATGTAATTGGCGCAGTCTCCGACGGTATTCCTCCCGGCGTATTACTGGAGTCCCGACCGCGTCGGCGCAACCACACTCTGCAATTTCCCCGGAATTGCGACGCGTCTAGTTATTATTATATATTTATTCCGCCCGTTTTTTGGCACCTAACTAGTCCTTCATACTTTTAGCTACAAACTCCGTTCCAACTCTTCAACGTTCGGCCTACTCAGGACATGTCGGCTATTATTCAAATTTTTGAAATAATTTGTACTTTTAGAGATATTGCACTTTTTACTTCTAAAAAAACCCCATTCATTTCAATGGGGAAATTCATACTTTTAGCTAGAAACTCCGTTCCAACTCTATAACGTTCAGCCTACTTAGGACATATTGGCTACCATTTGAATTTTTGAAATAATTCAAATGGGAAAAAAAGTTTTTTCCAAAACTTTTTTTTTTCAGATTTTTTTTTTTTCAAAAAAAAATTTTTTTCATAATTTTTTTTTTTTCAAATTTTTTTTTTTTCCAAAAATTTTTTTTTTTCAGAATTTTTTTTTTTTCAAAAAAAATTTTTTTCAGATTTTTTTTTTTTTCAGGAATTTTTTTTCAAAGATTTTTTTTTTACAACATTTTTTTTTTCCAAAACTTTTTTTTTTCCAAATTTTTTTTTTTTCAATTTTTTTTTCCAAATTTTTTTTTTTTAGATTTTTTTTTTCCGATTTTTTTTTTTTTTCCGATTTTTTTTTTCCTAACTTTTTTTTTTTAGATTTTTTTTTTCTTTCCAAATTCAAACCTTTCAAACCTTTAGAACTTTTAGAACCTTTCAAACCTTTCAAACCTTTCAAACCTTTCAAACCTTTCAAACCTTTAGAACTTTTCAAACCTTTCAAACCTTTAGAACCTTTAGAACCTTTAGAACCTTTCAAACCTTTCAAACCTTTAGAACCTTTAGAACCTTTCAAACATTTCAAACCTTTCAAACCTTTCAAACCTTTCAAACTTTTCAAACCCTTCAAACCCTTCAAACCTTTCAAACCTTTCAAACTTTTCAAACCTATAACACTACTAACACTATCAATACTCAATACCTGCAACATTCTTAGCGATCCCACACTGTTTCTTCAGGAACAGTACTTTCTAGTTATTATTATTATT
Organism: Gymnoscopelus microlampas; assembly: GCF_963454915.1. NCBI lineage: Eukaryota > Metazoa > Chordata > Actinopteri > Myctophiformes > Myctophidae > Gymnoscopelus > Gymnoscopelus microlampas. The sequence continues at coordinate 20,482,195 of NC_139950.1, forward strand.
ATTATTATTATTATTGTGGGATCGCTAAAGCGATCACACTAATGTTATTGTGCATATTTATTATTATTATATATTTATTCCGCCCGTTTTTTGGCACCTAACTAGTCCTTCATACTTTTAGCTACAAACTCCGTTCCAACTCTTCAACGTTCGGCCTACTCAGGACATGTCGGCTATTATTCAAATTTTTGAAATAATTTGTACTTTTAGAGATATTGCACTTTTTACTTCTAAAAAAAGCCCATTCATTTCAATGGGGAAATTCATACTTTTAGCTAGAAACTCCGTTCCAACTCTATAACGTCCAGCCTACTTAGGACATATTGGCTACCATTTGAATTTTTGAAATAATTCAAATGGGAAAAAAGTTTTTTCCAAAACTTTTATTTTTTCAGAAATTTTTTTTTTCAGAAATTTTTTTTTTCAGAAATTTTTTTTTTTCAAATTTTTTTTTTTTTCAGATTTTTTTTTTTCAAATTTTTTTTTTTCATAATTTTTTTTTTTCAAATTTTTTTTTTTTCAAATTTTTTTTTTTTCAGATTTTTTTTCTTCCAAATTTTTTTTTTTTCAAATTTTTTTTTCCACTTTTTTTTTTCTTATTTTTTTTTCCTAACTTTTTTTTTTCAGATTTTTTTTTTCTTTCCAAATTCAAACCTTTCAAACTTTTAGAACCTTTAGAACCTTTCAAACCTTTCAAACCTTTAGAACTTTTCAAACCTTTCAAACCTTTCAAACCTTTCAAACCTTTCAAACCTTTAGAACTTTTAGAACCTTTAGAACCTTTCAAACCTTTCAAACCTTTCAAACCTTTCAAACCTTTCAAACCTTTAGAACCTTTCAAACCTTTCAAACCTTTCAAACCTTTCAAACCTTTAGAACCTTTCAAACCTTTCAAACCTTTCAAACCTTTAGAACCTTTAGAACCTTTCAAACCTATAACACTACTAACACTATCAATACTCAATACCTGCAACATTCTTAGCGATCCCACACTGTTTCTTCAGGAACAGTACTTTCTAGTTACCCTTATTATTATTATTATTATTATTATTATTATTATGCATTTGAACTGTACTACTGTAAATTAACATATCAACTGTAACTCATGCTGAGCAGTAGGTGGGTGTTTTCAACTTCAGAAAAAGCCTTTGGAAAGTACCGTGGCGTAATCCTAACTTTTTCCCCTGCTAAACTTTGACAAGTGCTGAGAGTTAAAATGATGATCGTGCAGTTTTGCACGCCCCCCCGGGCCCCCACACACTTCTTCTCTGTGGAAGCACGGTGCTCTATGTTCTCGTGATAGGCATTTTACTAAGTCAACCACAACAGGGTTGAAGCAGATGTGGAGGAAACAAGGATATGTAAAGAAGGAAAGGTAAGATCCATCACTTTCTTGGTCCAACAATTCCAGGTTGCTGATTTGTCAGCCTTGTCAGGCAAACTGGCCTGACTGTGCCATCAAAACAGAAGTTTGATGGAATGCAATGAAGTTAATCGGAGCCGGGTGGACAAGCTTATGAATAAACACTATCTTCTAATGATTGCGACCTTCGTTAAATAATCGTCTCAGAAAACTAAAAGAAGACATATCACACTTAGTTTTCTGGTCTCTTGTTTTTGCACACAATATAATATCTTTGAGCTATCTAAACAGGACAGCATAAGTTGTTAGAGGGAATATTACCCAGTCAGACACATACACTGTCTGTGCTCTTTAGATACCTCAATGAAATAGTGTGCACATAGTCATTTGTCTTCTTTTATTTTCCTGAACCGATACAAATATTGTTGATTAATAAGCTGTATTGTGCAATGCATTCCAATTGTTGAATTCTGCAATGCATTCCATTGAACTTCCGGCTCCAGTTTGCATCCCAGTGCGTCTATGGCACATACTGTACTACAGAACGCCTGTCTCCTCCTTCTTTACACATCCTTGGGAGGAACCAGTTAATTGCCTGTGGTTAGCAACCTGCATAAGAGCTGGACTTTTTTTGGTCCTCAGATGTTTTACTCAATTGAAAATACCACAATATAAAAAACCTATCTGTTATTCACATGTTTTACTTACTTTGTACTTACGATACAAAAGTAAAAGTACATTTTCCAAAATATTTCAAATATTTTTGAAAATAGCAGGCTATTTTCGAATAGGTCAAGTAAGAAAAAATAGGGCTTAAGTGGTTAATTTATTTCAGTCAGATAACTCACAAATAGTTTGAACCAATATTTTATTATGAATGTGAATACACGTGTGGATATAATAATTTATCTTGGCGTTCGAATTTGCAACATTTTTTCTCCCTGCTCAGCACAATCATACAGCCATCATTAACCATTAAGAGCAGGGAGATAGATATACATAACAACCCCCCCATGGGGAACATAACCAATAGCAGAGCCCACTGGTGGTGCTGGGGTGGTGGTGGGAGTAAACAGTTGCATTCCAACAGACCAGGGACAAATGACAGCAGAGAATGAACCAAGACTGAGGTGAGCTGATTGGTCAGCTGATTGTCACGTCATTAATGACGTAAGGCTGCGTAATGGCGTTGTAATAACTCTGTATGTACCCGCATAGCCGCAGTGTGTAACCTCTCGAGTATATGCTGGCCTGAACTAACTCTCAGGCTACGTCTCATATATTGTATTAATAGTCCTAAATCTGCAAAGTAACAAGCAACTAAAGCTGTCAAATAACTGTAGTGGAGTAAAAAGTGCAATATTTGCCTCTGAGATGTAGTGAAGTAGAAGTTTAAAGTATCCAAAAAATAATCAAGTAAAGTACATGTACCTCAAAATTGTACTTGAGGGAAGTACTTGAGCCAATCTGTGTCAATGTCAAACATGTTAACAAAGGAAATAGGTGTTGGACAAACAATGATCAACAGCAACAATAAAAATCTAATCTGCACACTGGTTCTCCGCTCCACTTGTTTATTGCTGTTCTCAACCTTACTCAATAATCTTCATCAGGAATTTAAGTTTAAAAACGTACATTTGAGTAAGATCTAGTACGATCGAAACGTTAAGGACAGCAATATGCAAGTGGAGCTGAGAACAAGTGTGCAGATTAACATTTTTATGTCAAACATTTTGTCTCGTTTCTGGCTGTGGGAGGCAATAGGGATGTGACTGAAGCAGACCTCGCTTTTCTTGGGCATAGCAAGACAATTTCAAAGCTACAAACTATGTGCTGCAACCTAGTTTTGAAACATGATGCCTACTAATTAGTAATACAAATTGCAACGAGCTACATTACCACAAGGTCTCTGATTATAGGATTCAATGAAGCCCCTATTTTGAATTTTCAGTCAAGAGTGTTTAAATGTTCCAGTGTGTCTTCTCTCAACTATTTTGTCTGCAGTTTTAACCACTTATTTCAAACATGTTAAAAAATAGCAGATCTTCAAGCTCACAACGCGTGGTATGGCAACAAGTTGGGAGCTTAAATTAGATCTGCAATTTTTTTATTATTTAAATTTTCACCTATATTGACTTGCCCAAAACAGTGAGACCAGAGTGAGAGTGGTTAAGTGCCCACAGTAAACAAACAACAAATGCCACAAGAGTGACTGAGTTGCCACAACTGCCACAAGAGTGACACAAGGGCGTCTGCTGGCATAGCGGTCCACGTGCATACCACATAAACTGGTAATCCAGCATAATAACAGCGTGTCGCGGGTTCGACTCCCGTTTCCGACGACCTTTGCTGTATGTCTCACCCCCATCTACTGTATCTCCCCATTTCCTGTCAGCCTACTGTCCTGTCCAAATAAAGGCATAAAAGCCCCAAAAAATGTAAAAAAAAAGAGTGACTGAGTTCAACAGCAATTCTCGGGGGCGCCCGCTGGCCTAGCGGTCCAGGCGCACACCACATATAGGCTCTAATCAAAGATGGTTAATTTATGAAGATACACCATCCCAATTGAAGTCACTAGAGGCGACATGGTACACATGGTCTCCTAAGTGGGCACCGGGATCTGACTACAAATCTCGCAAATGTCCTACAGTATGTTCACTGGTGCTAGATCGCACGAGAGTGTGAAAGGTCGATAACAAAGTTGATTCTCTCCTGATTTGTCTCTCTGAGAAAAGCCATTTAAGTATGAAAATCTTAGGAATATTGTGTTGCTTGTATGATCAGGTCCAATATTCATTTCGGTGACCATGGGGCTAAAGAATGGTTCAGAAGCTGTGTTCACGTTCACTCTTCCATTGGAATGACTAGACTCCAACCTGCTTCCGGTCTCCTAAAAAGGCATCCACCTACTTCACACAGATACGGGAAGTAAACCGGAGATGTTGCTATTTCTGTCTTGGCTCTAATGCTAGGCATAGATATAGAAACCGAGATACCTCATTGGCCTCTGCAGTTCATTGGAGCGACCTGTATCTCGGGCGCAATTTTGGAGAAGGCAAGCTTCCTGACTACTGGCCAATCACAGCGCGTCTTTTCCGGCACAGAATCTAGTTTATATATAACGGGATATCTTTATACAACTAGTCCCAGAAAAGACGCGCTGTGATTGGCCAGTAGTCAGGAAGCTTGCCTTCTTCAAAATGGCGCCCGAGATACAGACACCTCAGAGCCGGAGGAGGCGTCTACCTTTATATGTCTATGTTCGAATCCCGTTCCCAGTGACCTTTGCTGCGTGTCACTCCCCGTCTCTCTCTCCCTGTTTTCCGTCATTCTCTACCATATACAATCAATAAAGGCAGAAAAGCTAAAATAATTATCTAAAAGAAATAAGAAAACATAACAGCGATTCTCTAACCTCGCTGGTGGGCCATGAGGATATTACCCCCAAATAATTGGCAAAACACTAAGATGTAAAAAAAAAAAAAAAAAGTCATGCTATTCTTTTCGGATACCGATAAATATATAAATATAAAATAAAAAAAAACGGAAGTCTCGCTAGACAAGATTGAAATCTCAAGATTTCAATCTCGTCTAGTGAAACTTCCGTTTTTTTTTCTCCGGTTGCATAGTATTCTGTCACTATGAACATCAGATCTAAAACGTTTTAAGCTGTGGCGGACCCGGGATGGAGTTATGACATTTTTCTACTGTACCATTCATCCTAAGATATCATAACATCATAGAAAAGTAAAAAAAAACGTGGTCCAAAATCCCCCTTTAATGTATACTATGGTAGTTCCAATGATCCAAGCCGGAACAGAATTAATTTTCTTTATCATTAAAATAAACATGCTCTGAAAATGAACTCGGCCCACCCATCTGACAAGTTAACACGGCCCTGATCCAGAAAAGATTGAGAACCACTGCTTTAGAATCCTACTCATGCAACTTCCTGATTGTACAAGTTCAAGATTATGCAAATAGTTTATAAAAGCACACACATCCAAACGATAAATACTAGGCGCTGGACAGAGGAACACCTTCAGACTCTTCTTGGTCTGAAGAAGAGCTTTATGCTTGAAACGTCGTTTGGATGTAAACCAATACATTTTCATCGGAGCATTATTTAGCGTGCAGACTTTATTCTCCTGTTTTTCACAAGTTCATGATTAACCACTTGAAAAGAGGAACTCACGAGGATGACAACACACAAAGGCATGACCGCTGGAAAAAAAAAGAAAAGATGTGTTCCTCTCTCTCTCTCTCTCACACACACACACACACACACACACACACACACACACACATACACATACACACACACACACACACACACACACACACACACACACACACACACACACACACACACACACACACACACACACACACACACACACACACACACACACACACAGTCTCATTTCTCTCTGCATAAACTGCGCTGACATATTGGAATGGATGCATGGAAAGATCCTGCTGAAAGTGCACAAATTACCACTGTTCATTTTGTGTTAACACTGATCAACAATACAATCCTGAGGATTAACTGAATTCAGAAAGTGATCAATACAATGTTAAATGTTAACACTTTCAGAGTTAAATTACAATGAAACCATACACAGTAAAATCCTCAGTGTTCATTTATCCATTCGTAACTCTGAGGAAGAATAACTTGTACACTCTTGAAGTTCGATCAACGCGGATCCAATTTGTTACACTTGTACACTATCAAGATTCAAGAGGGTTTGTTTGTCACTCACTCATATAGCGGCAAGCAGTTAACCAAATGAACCCTATAGTGTCCCTATTCTGTGGAGAACCTTTGTTGAAAATATCAGATCTACAATCTCACAAGGGGTCACGCTGGGACGAGATTTGGTGTTGAGGGAAAAAAAGGAGCGGAGCTATAAAGCCCTGGGGGACCCGGGTTAACTAAGTATATAGGTTTTAAGTGGTTAAATTAATGCTTTTCTTTTTTCATGTATAGAAATAAATAGTAAGTTACTTACGGCTGGTGGCTGGGGCCAAATCTGTTCATGTCGCACTGATAGAGGTTCTACAGAACAATACAAGCACAGAAATCAACAGTGATGTCAGCTGTCAGATGTGATAGAATCCATCATTATTGATCATTTATCACATAATTATTAGGCATGTATAACATTTTTACACTCTATAAAACATGCATTTGGAAATTGGCTATGGCAATGCTGTATCCTAAAGCAGACCTCTACTGTACTGCATCACCTCCTACCTAAACACTAGATGGCACCATGTCACAAAGGACTTTTTCAATGGACATTTAACAAAAGACACCAAAATAAAAACTGACTAACAATACATTTCTATTTAAAGCTGCAATCTGGAACTTATTTGAATGAATACAATGTTACTTTAACCTGTCTGTGTGGTATAGTAATATACGTAATATATCTAGCATATCTGCAGCTGTTGGAGGTGGTTTCCCTACTCTTCAATTGAGAAATTGCGAACAAAAGGCTGCTGTAAATCTTCCTTCCTTCTTAGGTCATATCTTCCTACTACTTTATGCTTAAACATTTTTTGCCTGATATAAACATAATATAGATAATACAGTGTTAAATACATTACTTTATGATACCCTGTTAACATAACATAAACCATTAATAGTACAGTTTGTAGATCTGATCTAATAACTTTCTAGAATCAGTCAAATTTGTCCAACTGCTCAATATCCCTGATGCACATTACTTTGGATTGCTCTGCTTGCCCATTCAATTTTATGAACTTTGCAGACCAAGTAGACTGATCTTTCCCTGTTTCCTGAGGAACCTTGCTTTCTTTGCAATTTCACCATTTTTCTTTTTCTTTTGCTCATTAATGTAAACATTTGAGCCCTTCAAATTCCTGCCCTGCCTAAGCAGATCGACTTTATACTTCCTATTTGCAAAGCGTACCATTACAGCAGGATTCTTCTTCAGGTTCCTTGTTCCTAGAGTATGGCAGTCCTCAACGTTGTTTTTGTCTATGGATATGTTTTTGCCCAGAAGGAATGCAGTTACCTGCTCCTCTGTTGACTGTGGTTTAATCTTCAGATCAGTTATTATGACGTCATTCATTGGTGAGAACTGCTCTAAGTCAGACACTTTGTTTTCCAGGTAATCAGTTCTCTTCACCAGCTCTGCGTTTTGTATCTTAAGATCCTTTGATAGGGTCATCACATCAGCATTCAATGAAGTCAAAGCAGCTTTTAATTCTTCTATTTCCTTCATTGATGCTTTTAAGTCCTCAATGTCTTTTTTAATTTCCTTTGTGGCCATTTTGACCATTCAACACAACAGACACTTCAACAAGCCTATGCAGATCTAGGTTAAAGACTAACCACACTGCCTTAGCCTGTTACTTTAATGTCAGATAATCCTGGGCCTGTACTAGATACTTGGTACCTGGCCTGCTGGAGCCTGGTGGTGGCTGGCTACTGTTGGCCTTGTTGGAGCCTGGTGGTAACCTGGTCTTCTCCCAAGGGCTGCTGGTAGCCTGTTGGAGCCTGGTGGTAGCCTGGTCCAGAGGCTGCTGCTGGTGCCGAATAAAAACGAACAAAAATGACTCTAGCCCAGGGGCCTCAACTCCTATAAATCCGGCCCTGGCCCGGTGGTAGCAGGCTGCTTCCGGCCTGGTGGATCCCGGTGGTAGCAGACTGCTGCCGGCCTGGTGGAGCCCGGTGGTAGCAGACTGCTGCTGGCCTGGTGATGTCCAGGAGTAGCAGGCTTCTACTAACCAAGTGGAGCCTGGTAGCAGGTTAATGCGAGGGCCTAGGTGCTGCTGCTCTCTGCTTCTCTGCAGCACTGTTTGATTGTTGTGTGCAGCACCTTTCATACATACAACAGATTGTTGCTCAATATATTATTCAGTACTTTACCGAGAAGCACAATATAAACCCGTATTAAACATTTTCAAGAAGTTAACAAGGAAATTAAAAATACGAGTGGCTGCTTTACAGCCGCAGTAAATCTCACTGGAGTTTTAACTGTCTAGCCATTGGCTGTAACCATAACAACTTGATTAAAGTCTTTACAAACCCCTTCAGCAATTCTGACTTAATTACTATCTGCCAATATAGTGCTTCTTATCACAGCTCACCTACAGTACCAACTCACACGTCTAGTAAGATTAATAGGTTATATCAGGATTGTGTATATTTCATGATGTATCAGTGTAACTTGAAATATACATGTGTGACATACAAGTACTGAAGTAGCCTTTGTTTTTGCGACCCCAATTAGTATTATCTATATTTTTGTAACGCCTAAAGGAATTTTCTTGACAATTCATAGTTTCCTAGAACGTCTTTTTTAAATCTGCCCTTTACCTTACAATTTGTGATACATTTTTCATCTTGCAATGGAGGCAGTTGTGATTTGTAAATGAATGAAAAATGATTACCATAAATTATGCAACAAATCCCTCTAAATTATGTATTTCTCTTTTCATTCATAATTCATTGCTCCAGGTCCTTCCGAAGCTCTTCCTCTCTCCTGCTTTTTGTCATAAGATAATGAACATTCGCAATAAGGAGCCAAAAGGTATCTTATTTTCAAAAACAATATGGTGAGATGTGTTTGCAAGAAGTTACTTGCACAGTGACTTATGGGACATGGACATAACATGGCTTGTAATTTAGATCTGAATAATATGAATAATACATGTCTATTTGTTTATAGATTTCCTGTTCATCAAAAGTGCATGATTTGAAGTTACCGCTAGGTCACACAGTAGCTTACAGAAGTCAATGTTTTTTGTTACACCTGATGTGACCAATTTTAGTTTCTCATTCTGCTGCAGGAATTAAAATCTTACAAACTTACGATGAGTGAGCAGGTGGTATCATTTTGTTGTGAGGATCAAACCTCTCCCCTTTTAGTTAGGGACAGTTTCTTTTACAAGCAGATCGCTCATCTGAAGATAAGAATCTTTCTAACAAAAGAAGGATATAGGCTAGCTCCATCCATAAGCCTGCTGCATGATGAAACCCTTTAAGCAAGGATGTGGCTGTGATTTAATCATTTGCAAATCACTGAGTGGGATCAATTGAGATAAAAGCCTTTACCTCCTTCAAAGAAATGAACCCCTGCCCGCACAGTTACACTCTTGATCTTGTCACTGGCTTATGGTAGAAAGAAAGTATCTGTTTGAAATCAGACTTAGCCTTTTGACTTTGAATAAAATATCAAATATTTCACCCCAGTGCCTTCCCAGCCACTGCCCCCAGTTTTAATTATTCATGGGGAGTGTCTGGGGCTGTTTGAATGAGACACAACAGCACTGTGGCCACTTCAGTACAGTTTGCAATGCCGGCCCAGTAGCCTCCACTTTTGTGATGAAACTTATAAAACAGATACTTTCACTGTGGTTTCCGTTTCCATTCCTTTTACTATGAGCTCAGTTCATCTTTTGTGAACTTGAACGTGTAGTTCCAATCCGAAATTGGGAACCGCCTGCTCACTTGTCTTGTCATGTGCCTCAAAATCTGTCAAGTTGCTGAGTTGTCCACTAGATCTGGGTCTCAGTATAAATTACCCATTGGATTTCCACTAGATACTCAAATACTCTCAGTATAGAGTACCTATTGCATGTCCACTAGATTCTCCAACAACTCTCAGTATAAATTACCCATCAGATGTCCACTAGACGCTCAAACTACTCTCAGCATAGAGAACCCATTGGATATCCACTACTGGATGCTCAAACAACTCTCAGCAGTCTGCCCATCGGATGGTTCCTCAGTCGCACCGGCAAGGACTCAGTATAGTAACCTAGCAACACCATTCAGAGTGCGTGGTTGTTTTGTGAGGGTGTGTATGTGGTTTAAGAGTGTGATCAAAAGGACCACTGGAAATTAATGACCACTTATGTATGCTTTAATATGCAACATATACTGTAAGAGGCTGGTTGATTAAATGGCAAATGACCAAGTGGTTGGTTTGAGATTGCCACACTGCCAACCCCTATACTGTTGGTCTTGAGGTCGAGGAGAGTGTAGACAACTATGTGTCTCCTTTGATATGCTGCTTCTTTTCACCTGACATTGAAGAGTTTCACAATGAGGCTGTAACGCTTGCAGAGGAAGCCAACTATCCCCTTCACTCCCCGCTGAACAGGTACCCTGACCAACCTCTAGCAGTTGCCGGTTTGCCAATTCTGTTTGTTAGAGCGCCCAGCCAAGCCAGTGGCACGTGGAGTAATTGAACCCCAGTCTCCATGGAGGTGGGCAGGTACTTTACCCCTGCGCTACCTGGACACAAAACTCTTTTCTTTGATGCTATCAAAATATAATATAAAATAATATATATTTTATACTGGAGCTTCAGTTCATACAGAAGTAGAGTTAACAGTTTAGGAGCAAGAAATGTATCTGACAGGCGTATACTATCACAGTGTATCAGTTTGTAGGTCATAGATCAACTCTATAGTATCACCCATGGTAACATCAACAGCTCTTTTGTTCAAAGTGTGATATGACACATGTCTATGTATGTACATCAATCTAGACTGCACTGCTCGCTATCACAGAGGAAACATGTCAAATCTGGGTTTAGGGCAGATATGATCTTGAGCCCTAGAGATTCTGTCTGAAAGTTTGCTACATTCTCCCAGGTTAGGGACAATTCAGATCCAGTGATCTCGTTGTTGAATATCAACTACTTAAACCCTATACTTAGTTGGCCGGATTCCCAAGGGCTCTATACTAGGCTCCTTTTGTTTTTGCTCTAAACTAAATATCTTTGTAACAAACAGCCGATCTACAGGCTCACAACAAGTAGTGCTGTGACACGTTGTGAGCTCGAAGATCGGCTATTTTCGCGAAATGTTAGCCCCAGAATAGGGATGCTAGGGTTCAAGTGTTAACATGCTGCTGTCTCAAACCGACACATACATCCTCCTGAGTTACAGCACCCTGTCTGCTATAGAGAGGGAAGACCTGAGTGGCAATGTAATTAACGGTCAAACCCTGCTGGGAAATTGTACTCTCTTTTATTCAACTAAAACAGAAAGAAGTTAGTGAAGCACTCTCACTTATTTTCATATCATGTTTGCACAAGCAGCAAAATCCTCATTGTTGATTTATCCATTTGTAACTCGTAGAGTGCACAGATGTAACCAAATGGAGTCTTATGGGTCCATTTGATTTCATTTAAATCAGTGAGTATTTTACTGTGCATGTTTGAACACAATAAAGAGAAGGTTACTAGTCTTTAGTATCAACTGGACGACAGTTGTAGGTTGGAATACATGAACGCTCGTCCGGGCCAAATCCAACTACTGTACCTCAGAACGGTTAGATGACCCACTAGCTCTGGCCACCAAAGTCAAAGTCCACTCTCCCCATTCAAATCCGGTGACCTTGGAGCGATTAAACAAATTGTGACATTTTTTGCAACTCTTTGAATAAATATTTTTCAAAGCGAACATTTGTAACTGAAATCTTCGCTTCTGGTGGGGGTCCCTGGCACAAAATATTTTGAGATGGGGGGTCCGCGGCCAAATACATATTTTGGGGGTCCTCCTTATTTTGGGGGTTTGAGAACCACTGATATTATAATGTATGTTTTTTCAAAAAACTGTTAGGATTTAGAAGCCATGTGTAGAATCCCCCAGAAGCAAAGATTTGGGTTACAAATGTTTGCTTTAAAAAATGTATATATTCAAAGATTTGCACAAAGTTTCAGGATTTAAAAAAAATAGCAGATCTACAAGCTCATAGCGCTGCACTCGATGCCGCGCTATGAGCTTGTATATCTGCTATTTTTGAATAGCCAAAGAAATCTTAAAAATTACTCACAGATGAGTTCCCGGTCTTAAAGGGTTAAAGCAATCATTTATTGAAGATTTGTATCCATAACAAAGTAAGCAAGTGTATGTGAAGCTATGGTGATGTATCCTTCTTCAGTATGAACATGGCAGTTCCTGGGTTCCATAATCCATATGTGGATCCATATAGCTATGGGATTGATCAATACTCTTGTATATGTTGTTGTTTTGTTTAGATCTACCCTGGTAACTCGCACTTCAATCCTGATCCTTTGAAACATTAATGTCTTTGATTGATTTGGTCTCCAATCCCAACTGACCAATATTTGGGGGGTAAATAAACCAGCCAGACATGGAGGGCTGAATTGGAAATTCTTGTAGAGCCTTTCAAAACAGCTTGAACTTACAAAGTTTTGCTTGTAATCCATACAAAGTCATTGAATAATGAATAGAAAAGAAGGCTTGCTCACAGAACAACTTAGATGTTGTAAGTCAGCACAAGGCAACATACTGATGAGTGAATATGTTTTTAGGCAACCACATACAGTGTGCAGCCTACTGTATAATGGTATGGGTAACATATAAGGACGTTCTTGCTAATTTATCATATTCCATAGCATAAAGCAAAATATACCTCTACAACTTCTTCCCAAGTTCTACAGTACCTCTACAGTATATTCCTGCCTACATAACGGAAACATATTTTATAGATGAAAGGGGATAAATGCTTTCTCTATTCCTTGTTTTAAAAAGGTATATAAATAAAATCGTACTTACTTACCCCAGGATGCATCATGTCACAGCAATTTCACAGAGAGAGCAGGTGGTCCTACAGCTATCTATGCCAGTTGTGTGTGAAGTGTGAGTACAGTAACTGTGAGCTGTAAAGCAGTCAAAGAACACAATCATTTCCCAAGCAGAAGTCAACAATTGTTACACTTCCACTTTAGCATGGTGGTTACACAATCGTGGGTTTGGGAAGTGACAAGGTTGCAAGTCTTTATATCTTATACAGTTGTACACTCCTTATTCTGACAACTTTGGGATTTATTTTCTTAATTTCCTTTTTTTTGCATTTAATGTTGTGAGAGGATTAGAGCGGCAATCAGAGTTTCAGCTTATAAACAAAACAGATCTTCTGCTGTAAATAACTATTATGATTGCTTTTAATTGCATTTTGTGGATAATCATATAAAGGGAAAGTGTAAGATGGGACAACTCATACCAAGAGCCTCTGTCCATCTATAGATACAGCACAGTCACAGCACATTCTTGCATTTGGTTCTGAACACGCAATATACAATATACTGTATATATTCAATATACCTCTCCACTTCCACAGTAAGAATTACACAAGAGTTTACTTCAACAGAAAGAGGAAGTGATTTATCTCCTTAAAACACACACACACACACACACACACACACACACACACACACACACACACACACACACACACACACACACACACACACACACACACACACACACACACACACACACACACACACACACACACACACACACACACACACACACACACACACACATGTGTTTTTGAAAGATTTATATTAACAATCTTGGTCCCTGGCACAAAATATTTTCAGATGGGGGTTCCTGCCGCACCCAAACACATATACATTTTGGAGTCCTTCACATGAAAATGTGAACCACTGCTATAAACAAATAGGAACTCGTGGCAAAGAACCAGACAGCAGCCTGCAGAGGAGGAAATCCTCCAAAGACGCTGGAGATGGATTGGTCACACTCTTCGCAAGCCTTCATCTAACATCACAAGACATGGCCTCTTTTGGAATCCACAAGCAAATAGGGAAGGAGACAGACCAAGAAACACCTGGCCGGCATGACCTGGATGCAGATGTGGTCTGGTCAAAAATGGGGACAGCTGGAGAAATGCCCAAATGCCTGGAGAACCATTTTTTTATGCTCAAAGTTGGGCTACAGGTGTATCATAGCAATTAAGTTCATGAAGTGGGCTACCTGTATTTGGCTATCTGGACAGCAGGCTCATCTCGGTCACAACATAGAGTGGTATGCTTGAGAAATACAGTATGGACTGAGTGACATCTGTCCTGTACTGTCCGCGTGTGTGTGTGTGTGCGCACGCGCGTGTGTGTGTGCGTGCGTGCGTGCGTGCGTGTGTGCACGCGCGCATCTGCTGCTGATCTCGCCGATCAGCATCATATTTCTTGTGCATTATGACATCAGCCGAAATATACCTCTCCACTTCCACAGTAACAATTACACAAGAGTTTACTTCAACAGACAGAGGAAGTGATGGAAGTGAGGAAGAATGACACTGAAAAACCGAGTCCAGCTGGCAGCATTCCATCAGATAAACACAAAGCACCACACAATGTTAGAAGATATGCATCTGGTGTATGTTTACATTGTATTAAAAACCAGTGCAGGGAAAGCACTGCTCAGCCCATGCAGTTATGCTGACTACATCACAATACACTGGGAATGTTTGTGCTCTAGGGACGGAGAGCCAGAACCAGAATGATTATTGGTCTTAAAAGGCCATACCAGTGTAACTTTGACTTCGAGTCATTAGCAGAGATGATGCATTTGTGTACAAACTGTATGTGTAAGGTGTAAAGTAATTTAGTAGATCTGAGCCTACATTTGTGGTACAAGTGGCTGCGGTATAAATCATCCTTTTGTCGTATCTGGTCATATTTTATACCAGTATGCAAGTAAAAACATAATCGAATGATACTAAAGAAATATAAATGTAACCTTGCTAAGTAAGAATCATGAGTGACACAGACTAGTGCTCGCATAGATAATCAGGGACACTGCTGTAGGTGTGATTGGCATCTACAACTCTTTTGTTATCTTGGAGTCACTAAGTCTACCTTCCTGACAACAACTGTTACTCAGGATGGCCAAATGATCAAAGAACTATTGGTCAACAGCCGGTGGGGGATTCTCCCCCATCCCACCCCTTTGTTTGTATTCAAATGCGAATGGACAGTTTAAAAGATGAACTAAAATGTTACTCATTGCTACGAGTACTGGTAGGACGTGAGGCTGCTTGGCTGTTAGGCCAGGGGCTTCGGCTCCTGGCTTCTTCTGCTGTTGTACTTGATGCTGAAATAAATGATCAATGATGGGAACTCTGGGTCCGCGATGTCCTCTCTTCTCCTCCACTTCTTATTACAACTAACCAGCCGGGTAACCCGCATTTTGGGCCTCTTCTGACACGTCACTTTTGAGTAGAACATTGCATTAAAAAAGGGAAGTAGTGACTTCCTTAAATTAAAAACATTAAGTGAGTGCTACTGTACAATACTGTGTAGTTGTCTCTAATGGGCTTTGAACAGCTATACTTTAATTATGGTGAGCTGCCATATTGATTATTTATTTTGAAAATTCACTAGAGGATAAGCCCCTTGAGATGCAGCATCTCGTATCTATAGCTGCAATATTATTTTTATTTATTTATTGACACCTATATTGCCGTGATGCAGTAAAGTCAATGTAATGTAAGCAAGCTTAGTTATAAACAATTTGGAAATAAATGAGGAAGGAAGTGAGGACATGCACTGTACTTTCCTTTCATCTCTATAAAACAGGCAATCTTTCACGCCGGTTGCTCAAATCATGACCTCACTTATAGCCAGCCTTTGTGTTTGGGGTTTCACAGCAAATTTAGATTACAAATGATCAGACAAACCAAGTTCCACACAATACAGTGTTAATTTAACTGTGGCAGGCTTTGTCTGGCGTCTACACGAACACAATTGGCACGTGTTCGGGGGAGGGACGTCCTCCCGGTGAGGGCTCCTCAGTGGCAGGCGAGTGCCGCGCTATGAGCTTGTATATCTGCTATTTTTGAACAGCCAAATAAATCTAAAATGACACAGATGCATTCCCAGATTGAATGGTGGTTAATTACCACTAGCAAGATCTGTCTGTTTCACTATAGAGTATGCGTCCTAGAATGTTGAACATAGCAAGTAGCACCCACCTCTTGTACAGGATTGATAATGAGTGTCAACGATTCACCTTGCGGCTGTTAGTTTACAAGAGCAGCTCTTTGATGCTGTGTGAGACTATCGATTCCAAAATATTTACCGGAGCGGTGTTATCTCTCCCACAGCTCGCATAATTTATTGCCAGCACCTGTAATGTGATATCCACAAAGTCATACCTTTATCTTGACATTAAGAGCTACAGTTTGCCCAGCGTGATGTGCAATGTGACTCACATTCAAACATACTGTACTATAAGGGGACAGACACTATCATCCAAGAAAGTATTACTGTATTAGAGAATATTTCTTTTACACGCAGCTGCTGTCTAACCTTTACAAAGTATTCTCTTAACCCAAAGGACCAAAAAACTGAAAACCCCAAAATGAGCAAGAAAATAGTTATGTTTCTGCTAATAGATAATCAGAACTCTGTACTTACCTACAGAAGCTTCTCTTTCTCAGCTACCCTGACAGAGCATCTCACAGACCACTCTCGGTCCCCCCCACCCACTGGTAGAAAAACACAGACACAAAGCAATGAAAGCATACATGCAAAAGGCACGTAAACCACTTAAGCCCTATTTCATTCTTAATAGCGAAAATAGCTGAAATAGAGGAAATAGCAGATCTAGAAGCTCACGACGCATGGTACCGTAGATTGGCTATTTTCACTATTTTGGAAATTGTTCACCCATGACATGACATGCCAAAAATAGGGAGGCCAGGTTGAAAGTGGACGAGGAATTAGGTCTTATTGTGCTGGTGTGATTTCTGCTGGCTGAATGGAAGCCAGTTTGGACCAGGGCCAAACAGCTTCATGCAGTATACTGTACAGCAGAGTGATTGTGGGAAAACAGAGAAACAATTAGTCAGAGACTGCCCTGTGACACCTGTTAACCCTCCAAACATCATACTAATGAGATGACTTAGGGTGGAGGTGTAATATACTGCATTCTGTCAATGCTACACAAGCTCATTTAAGAAAAGATCTGGACACAGAATTTGCTTATTAAAGGAGTAGTTCACCCAAAAAATGACTTATTTTCTATCAATTACACACCCCTTGAATTAATGGATTCTTTTTGGGTTTTGTCACATTCCTAAGCCAATAATTTGATGACCATGTGTATATCCGGTAGGAGACACAAAGAGTCTTTGTGTCTCCTACCGGATACATTAGCTGTTAGGAGACGGTAATTGAATTATTGGCTTAGGAATGTGACAAAAAACAAAAATAAATCCATGAATTCAAGGCTTCATGGGGTGTGTAATTGATAGAAAATACGTTTTTTTTTTGGGGTGAACTACTCCTTTAATGCAAAATAAAGCTGTATAGTGAACTTTATATAATCTAAATCAAACAAATCCATCCTGCTTGGTCCACTGAAAGAGATGCGCTATTACAGTATACTACACTCTATTGACTAAAGCCTTTTTTGTTGCATAGATAATTGAAGCTATGGAGAAAGTGATCCAAGTAAAGACAGCCACATTGTCTTGTAGGCAGTAGGTTGCAAAAGGAACTAGGAATGGGGAGCTTAGCAGAGCGCAAATCTCTGCCAGGAGGCATGACCTAACGCCTCCATCTTTCTGTCTGTCTGGGGCATGTCATGTGATGAGAATGTTTTGGAGTTGTGTGCAAGTATATGCAACTGGATGGGGCAGCTAGTGGCTAGATACATCCCATAAGCCGGAGAGACAGGAGCGTTGTAATTCACTACTTAGTAGTATAGATCCCATAAGCCAGATGGATAGATGCCCGATTGGCCTCCCATAGCCTCGCGGGAAGTGTATTCGATAGCCTGGCTGGAGGGGTGATTGCTCTCGCAGAGGCTCACGTAGGTGTAAATAAAAACATACATTTGTCATTGACGAATTTGAAATATGTTTGGATTTCGGCTGATGTCATAATGCACAAGAAATCTGATGCTGATCGTCGAGATCAGCAGCAGATGCACACACACACACACACACACACACACACACACACACACACACACACACACACACACACACACACACACACACACACACACACACACACACACACACACACACACACACACACACACACACACACACACACACACACACACACACACACACACACACACTGGTGGAGATAATAACTTATCATAACCCAAACCCAATATGGATCCTTGGACAATAAGCAGTTAAATGCTCCATACAGTATGTGTGCATATATGAGCCGGGTCTCAGAGGAATGGCTCACCATGGCTCTCATCTAAGGCAACAACCTAATTAAAGCCAGGGAGCAGATGGCACGGGCTTTGTCTGGACATAATGAGATGGTGAGGTGGCGAGATGAACTGGACATGGCAAGACAGCTGTGGGGGTTTTGTGAGGTGACCCAGGTCCCAGCATTCCCCCCGGAGCAAGGTGGTAGCTCAAGTCAGCCGGGCAGAATTGCTATGACATGAAAACTAGTACTGTAAATCTACTATACATTAGGCAGTTTGTTCAAGTCAGACTGGGTTGGGCTTGAAACTGCTTTGACTTTGATGTGAACGCTTGATGTCAAAAGAGTATTTCTTCTCATTTAACATTTTTCCACCATTCTCTGCCAACTTGTCAGTTGATATGGGTTTGGTAAACACCAAATCATGAACACCTGTTGCCAGGGGCATTTCCTGTCTGCCAATTCGCACCAACTCTGTTCCAACTGCCAATCCATCCTGGTATAAAAGAAAAGAAAAAAAAACACATCAACAATACTGGCATCACCAAAGTGGCTGCTTTCTTAGATGGAAGTTAAGCAGTGCATGACAAGATGACAAGAAGTGCGTAATTTGAAAAGTGGAAATTCCTTGAGGAGCACAAATTTATTTTAGATACTTCATCTTGGAAAGAGATGCTCCGCGCTCCTATTTTACCTCGCACAAGGAAAAGGCAGCGGCCAGTAGAAGTTGTCATTCAGAGTCATGAGCAGGTCAAATTTCGAGAAGTAAGATTGTATCTGGTGGAGAGGAAAATGGGCCGAAGCAGGAGGAACTTTCTGACCCAGCTGGCCAGGTCTAAGGGCTTTGTCGTGGATGACATCCTCAGGTTGGGATTTTGGACTAGTACCTTAAGATTTGTTGTCTGAGATGCAGCTTTGCTATTAACAGAACAAGATTCTTTGCTGCTCTGAGGAAAAGCAGACTTTTTAATGAAACGATGAATGTGTGTGTGTGTGTGTGTGTGTGTGTGTGTGTGTGTGTGTGTGTGTGTGTGTGTGTGTGTGTGTGTGTGTGTGTGTGTGTGTGTGTGTGTGTGTGTGCGTGTGTGTGTGTACATGACTGGCATTTGTTTTGTGTTCCTTTGTATTGCTTCCCATGTCCTGCCTGTCTTGTGTTTAATTGCCACAGATTCCAGGATCTAGATTCTCAGAAATATGGGTTTAAGATAGAACCTTAACATCGAATTAAGTGTACAGATCAGATAAAAGAGATTCATATGCAACCTTGCCAATTTCTTACAAACTTTTTCATGTTCAGGAGAAGTTAAGGGTCGATTATCTAATTAAGGATCTGCAATAATCTCATTATTACCTCATCGGGAAGGAAGTGATTAATCTCTGGGAAGATTTAGTGGATTGTGTACTCTGGCCATAGCCCACATCACCTCCATAAATACTATCAGGATGGAAAGAAAGTTATTTGCCAACCCAGCTAATGTTTGCTGGCAACAGCAGTAAAAACCAGTAGAAAGAAACACTGGAAAGAAACTTTTCTGGATTTTTTTTAGTAGAGAAAAAGTTCTACAAAAGCAGTTTGGAAGTTATTCCCATAGGAAAGTTTTATGAATTAATGGAAATAGTTTTGAGTTTGTATAGCAAGCACTAATCTACCGTGCAGATACATGGAAACAATGCATTTTTGTCCTATTTAAGTTCTCACAGGAGAAATAAGGGCAGAGTAAGTTAACTAATACTGTACATATTCCATTTATCAGTGAATGTGATGTAATGCATTGTTAGCTTGAAAATCTGTTCTTGTTATGTGATGAATACCAGAAATAGCAGCAAGCTCACAAGGTGTCACCCTGCTTTTTTCGAGAATGTTTGACTATCTTTGACAAATGTTTTACATTTTCACCTATAACGACATGCCCAAAATAGGGACCTGTGGTTGACAATAGTTAAGCTTAAGGGAGTTGACACAGAGGTGGTCTTCCATATGACAGGCGTTTCAAAGTGACAGTGCCAGGTTTAGTTAAGGTGAGTGATGCTGTAGCTCTCCCTTCCAGTATATCTCCTCATGTTAATAAGGATGCATTGTGTCAGGCCTGGGCTGCAGATGTATTGAGCAGAGTTCTGGTTCAGCTGTAGTGCTCCTCTTCTGGGAGGATGTGAATATCTGTGTGTGTGTGTGTGTGTGTGTGTGTGTGTGTGTGTGCGCGCGCGTGCATGACGCGTGCGTGCGTGTATATGTGCGTGTTTGTTTGTGTAAGAAAGCAAGAAATAAAGTGTGTGTGTGTGTGTAAGAGTTTAAACTTTCCCTTTTCCATCTGTGTGTGTGTGTGTGTGTGTGTGTGTGTGTGTGTGTGTGTGTGTGTGTGTGTGTGTGTGTGTGTGTGTGTGTGTGTGTGTGTATACGTGCGTCTTAGCCAGCTTGAGCATCATGGCAACATTCCCAGAAACACAGCTTGAACGCTCTCCTACGGTTACACTTGGCTTGATGCAATTGTTTGAAACCAACGACAGGAAGTAGACCATGGCTCCTCAAACTGACATTAATTCTGCAAGCCGACAAATCTGCTATCAGCTGCAGTTTGATAACGCTGCCTTTCTTCTACACTGTGTGTGTGTGTGTGTGTGTGTGTGTGTGTGTGTGTGTGTGTGTGTGTGTGTGTGTGTGTGTGTGTGTGTGTGTGTGTATTTGTGCACACAAACACACAAGCATAACTGAGTGTACACGCACGCGCACACGCACGCACGCACGCACGCACGCACGCACGCACGCACGCACGCACGCACGCACGCACGCACGCACACACACACACACACACACACACACACACACACACACACACACACACACACACACACACACACACACACACACGTACACACACAGTGCAGTGTCACCTGCTTGCTTAGAATGACTAGGTGTTGGCTGTCTAAATTAATGATTTCCCTTTGTTGTTTAGTTATAATACCATCTTGGTTAATGGGGCATGCAATCTGGTCTTCTGGGTAAATTAAATAAAAAGCTTGTATATTTTTAATGAACATTAAACTTATCTAATTACAATGTTATCACTGTCACGCGTAAACTTTGTATGTCCAAAACAGTTCCTTCTTTAGTATCATTTTTTAAAACATTTTAAAATAGATCAGCTATTTTCATTACTTCTGTGCGAGTGCGGCACCTTTATATAATGAAGTAAAGCATTCATTTATGAAAAAACATAAAAAGTTGAAATATGGAGATACAAGGTTTCTGCCCGACAGCAACGTTATGCATTGCTCATTGCAGTTGTCTAATAAACATCTCCAACAAGCAAATACACAGCAGCTGCTCGCTGTGTTATGAATAAAAATGGTGTAAATTGTGAGTCGTGCATTGAGGCCTAACTTGTCTTGGCTCTGATATTACATTTATAGATGTCTTAGTTATGTTTTGTGTTAAAAAATGCATACGGTATACAGTACGTCTACTCTGTGTATTGATTTTCATGGTGGGCAGGGAAAGGTTGAGAGCTAGAGACAGTTCTCCGTATCAAAGCCCATTGACTTTAGACTGTCCTTGCTTGCTGTGCTGGGCTCAGGGTCCCACTGTTTCTCAGAACTCCAATCTGGCAATACACTGCATGCTACCTAGTTTACTTGTCAATCTGTTCTTGCATTTATTTTGGCTCTGCAACATCAGATAAATAAAGTTTGGGAAAAACTTATGAATGCAGCTAGTGTCCATTTTATAAGGGAGAGTGACATGTAGGTGTAAATAATCCAACTGAATACCGTCTGGATTTTAAGTGCATGTTAATGTCAGCCACGTGTGAATGGAGCCACTTTGGTACATGATAATAATATGGATTGGTAGCATGCTTTGTTTGTAGCACTTTGCAGAGTTGGCCAGTTTGAAAGGGAAGAAGCATTGGGAACATTTAAAAGGTTTAGTTGAAAAAATAAATCTAAATAGCTAACAAGCCTAGTTTAGTCATTTTTCTAGGCTGGCTATGTCTCATATAATGTCAAGTACACCACAGTGCATTCAACAATACACATTTCTTTTTTGAAAGGCACACAAATTAAATTAAGTTTGTTGGAAATTTGTTTTGGGTACTTCCTGTTGTTTTTCAGTACAGTAAACACCACAAAAGTTGATTTCCACGCATGCGGCAGGAGCAACGCAACACACAGGGCTCAAACCGGATCTATCATGCTTTACTGGATCGATACCAGACTCTGAAAATCAATGTCCTGTTGCGTTTGTCAGTTGCGAAACAGCTTTAAAATTCAAGTGAAAGGGGCTTCAGTGGAGCAGAATCAATACTTGCCACTGTGGGAACCAGTGCTGCTGATTAAATCAGTGACAGGGTATGGAAGGACATTTTTGTCAATGAGTAAAAAGAAAAATGCCTGAAATGGGAGTTGGGAGTTTTGTTTCTGCTTTTTGTCTCGCAATTGCCTATCTCACATTGAACTGGTTAAATTTATATGCTTTGCAGGTTGCTGATCCGGCCTGGGTCTAGAGCAGATATGGAAACGGTGCATGCATGTATGTGTGTACATATTACCTGATTAGTAGGCAGGCTCTAGACCGGATCAGACTAGTTCATCCAGAATAGAAACCAGGCTTTCCGCAGTGATGCAATTTGTTTGTTACATTTGTGGGGAAAAAGCTGAAATAAAACATAAAGTTAAAATTATGAGGAAAACGTCCCTCCGAATTCTGAGATATATTGTTGCAATAGTGAGAATAAAATTATGAATGTTGAGATTTTAAGTGAAGGAAAAAAAGTAAATTGAAAGATGAACATTTTCTTTTCTGTTCAGTGGTGGAAATGACCTCCAGTTTGCTGGAGGGGTGAACAAGGAATAAGAAAAATTTGATGGCAGATATGGCCGACATTTGGTTTGCCCGGTAAAGTGGGAGTAAATTTGGAGCTGCCAGGTAGGTACCATAGTCGACATTTGCAGAGGATAACAAGTCCCCAATAGGGTCTGCCGCTCTGAATAACTGTAGTCCCGGTTTTCCGAAGGTGGCTAACTCGTTTCCTGTTCTGGTTCAGTTTCCCATAGCTTCGTTTGATTGGCTCGGAATAGAGCACCGAAGGTTGACATCACTGCCGCTATAGGGCGCTATCCCCCCTGGGTCACAATGTTATTTTTTGTTTTGGAATCCCCATTGGGGAATCTTAGATTGTGTCATAAAGAACTGTGTTAGAAAAATAAACAAACCACCCTGGCGATTTTACTCTGTATTTACTAATATATAGATATGAAGCATCAACTGAAATAGTACTAATTTATCGAAAGAGTAAAAAAAAAAAAAAGCTCTTCAAACACAGACGTTATCAAATGTAACTCAATATCATAAACGACACGGAGTCAAATACCTGACAAAATCGCGGTGGTTTGTTTATTTTTGGAACACAATTCTTATATGACGAGTCGCACGATCTAAGATTTGCCTAAGGGAATTCCAAAACAAAAAAATGACCCAGGTAGTAGGAGTGACATCAGGACTTCAGTACTCTATAGGGGGGTGCCAGGTGAAACTGTGTATTTACCTTGTTGTATAATTTTTTGAAGGTATGTCCAAAGTTCCTACAAATGTCCTTATATGGGGTGGCAACATTTAAATGTGTTGTGGGGTTCATCAATACGTCTGTACACGGGCAAATTTTAGATTTTCTTTGGAACCCATTGGTTCCATTTGAACACTCTCAGAGTTACAGACCTGTTATGGTCATTCAGGGCTAGCTTTTTATGTGTGTCTGGTAATATCACAGAAAACATGTTCCCTATCAGCAGATCTATCGAGCTTGAGGCGTACCCTTCAAAGTAATAGGGCGACCCAGACTGGCGACCATATAGAAGTCCAAAATACTTGATTGACACATCACTCATAGACAGATATCAGTTCACAACTTTCCAGAAGTCTTCTGGTGGGGGTTTGAATGCATTACATTCTTCTGTCATCATGTCCTAGTATGAGTGAATAGGAGAAGGGAATCAACGTCACGTGATTCCCTTGTATGCACCTTTGAAGGTGCAAACAAAGGGGCTTATAGTATAGACCATATTCACACGGCGGCCATATTGCCATTAAGTCAATGAAATGCCACAGCAACGCAATGTTAAATTCCAAATACCCGGAGTCTTAAAGAATAACTGTGATCAGATGTGTGGTCATTTTTAATCAATACATGCATTAATTTACAATACTTATATCATCAATATGATTTAAACAGCAACGTAAACAAATGTGCTAAGTATGAACACTGCATACATAGCTAGTGTTACAATAGAGGCTACCTTCCTTATTGTAATATTCTAAGCCAACATTACCTTGTTACCATGGTTAACGAGCTTGCTGTTGTTAATTGCCTCTTCTTCCATCTCAAGCCTTGCAAACCACTCTTTCCCAAACAGTGGGTCGGGACCCAATTGTGGGTCGCGGAACGATTTGTGTGGGTCACGAGTATTGTTTGTTTTTCTTCTTAAAATATTTGTATTTTAAAAGATTTTCAAAAATGTAAATACAAAATATTAGGAGTTTTTCTTACATTAAAGAGAAATTAAAAACAATCTAAGTATTAAATTAAATTGAAAAAATAATAATTAAACAATTAAAATAAATTCCACAAATGTAACTTTTAATGACTTTTAGTAAAAATAGCTGATCTACAAGCTCACAATGTGTTGCTCCACAAGGCGTTGTGAGCTTGTAGATTTGCTATTTAACTATTTGGGGTCCCAGGGAGAAATTTCTCTTTTGGGTCAAGGGCTAAAAAGTTTGAGCTCTGTCCTTTGTCGTCTGCTGCTGGGTCCTCCTCGGTCCTCACCTCTAGCTCCGTTCCGTAAGCAGAAATAGGACATCCGGTTTTCGACCTAGCACAAATAAGGTTTCCGGTTGCCTTCAAAATAAGATCGAAATTTTGTAATGTTTTTTAAAAGACACAAATCTATTTTAAAAATACATTTATGATGTATATCTTTTAAATAGCGCATACTAGAACACTTCTAAGTATTTTTTTTAAAGAGACAAATGTATTTAAAAAATACATTTATGATGTATGTCTTTTTAAATGGCTTATACTAGATCACTTCTAAGTGCTAGGTTGTTCCTGATTTAAACTGGCTATTGATCCCCATTAAATGTGCACTTAGCATAGTTTCTGATCCTGTTTTGAACTTTAACTGGATATTCATTTGTGTTTGTTACATATGTATTTATTGTTTTTGTATCAATTGTTTGTCCATTATTGTAATAATGCTGCCTCTAGACCAGGTCACTCTGGAAAATTATCATGATATAATATTGTTTATTGCAGAAGCAAATAAACAATGATAAAAGCAACAACAAAATATGCTACAAATAATAATAGTAGATAGTGCAGGTGAGATTTAAAAAAATAAAGCATGGGGGGTTTATAATGCTGATCTCAACTATTTAAAAACTAAAATACAAAACAAATAAGAATGTAATCACAATAATTCATAAAAAATGTGTATGTGTGTGTGCGTGCGTGCGTGCGTTTGTGAGAACAGTTCCATAACTGAGCTAGCCTCGCGTGGCCAGACAATATCACACGACACACTGCGTGGATATTAGTCTGGTCCCTATCAATGATAGATTTTTTTCCAAGGGGCGGTTACAAAAAGATCCCAATAAGGTGATAAGCCCGCCCACATTTGGATACTGGGCCCTGATTGGTCCCTCACGACTTCGGAGGGAGAGAAATGAAATCTCTATTGAGGGGGGCCAGACCTAATCTGCCGAGGGCTAAAGTGCGATGCAATTTTGCAAAGGCAGATTCGTCTGGAACCAGGCTATAACTGAGCGCCCCTGAACTTGATAGAAAATTGATACAGACCAGTACAGAATGTTGGTGAACATTGCGAGATCATTTGTAAAAAAAAAAAAAAAGTGGCAGGCCATCCAGTGCGGCCAGAGGTAAGAAAAGTGCCGTTCTCAGACAATAGTGGACACTGGACAGGAGACGGCTCTTTGCCGTGGCACTTGTGAGATATGCATGCGTTCAGGGAGACCCCCTCTACCACGCCACACTCTCCGCTAAGCATGAGAGGTGTATTTTGAAAAGTGGCGGGCCGTCCAGTGAGGTCAGAGGTCAGAAAAGGGCCATTTTCAGTGCATAGCCTTTACAAATTGGACACTGGACCGGGACGGCTGTGGATGCCAACACTTGTGACATACGCACATGTTCAGGGAGACCCCCTCTACACCGCCACACTCTCCGCTAAGCGGGAGAGGTGTAGAAAAAAGTGTGGCGGACCGTCCATTGAGGTCAGAGGTCAGAGAAGTGCCGTTTCTGCCATTTTCAGACAATAGTGGACACTGGACCAGAGACGGCTGGGGAGCGGGAGAGGTGTAAAAACTTTTTTTTACACCTCTCCCGCTTAGCGGAGAGTGTGGCAGTGTAGAGGGGGTCTCCCTGAACGCGTGCGTATGTTACAAGTGCTGGCATCCCCAGCCGTCTCCGGTCCAGTGTCCACTATTGTCTGAAAAGGGCACTGTTCTGACCTCTGACCTCACTGGACGGTCCGCCACACTTTTTTTTACACCTCTCCCACTTAGTGGAGAGTGTGGCAGTGTAGAGGGGGTCTCCCTGAACGCGTGCGTATGTCACAAGTGCTGGCATCCCCAGCCGTCTCCGGTCCAGTGTCCACTATTGTCTGAAAACGGCACTTTTCTGACCTCTGACCTCACTGGACAGTCCGCCACACTTTTTTTTACACCTCTCCCGCTTAGCGGAGAGTGTGGCAGTGTAGAGGGGGTCTCCCGAACGCACGCGTATGTTACAAGTGTTGGCATCCCCAGCCGTCTCCGGTCCAGTGTCCAATTTCGATAGGCAGTCCTTTGAACAGCATTTATCCATTTAGATACATTTTTAATGTTTTAAAAAACGTTTTTGTTACACAGAAACATAATATGTGTTGTATAGCTTCGTTTAAATGCTTAATTTATAGTTTTAATGTAGAAATGAACCGTTTTTCAATGGTTTTCAATGGTTTCTTTTTACTCTAGAGGGTACTCTTATTCTGAAGAGATCGTCAACCGGAAGTCTTATTTCTGCTCCGTTATTTCTGCTCACGGAACACGGCTCTCACCCTGCTCTCACCCATAGAGTTAAAAATAAGCTCTCACCTCTCACACACGTGACAGGATCTCTAGAGGTTCCCTACTTTCTTCAGCTTGTCTAGCATAGCGTCGAAATTAGCGTAAACACTACAGCCCAGCAGGCTACAGTAGAGTTGCAGCAGAACATACCGTTTTCGGTTTGTGGTGCACTTTTTAAAGGTAAGAGAAATTATGTTAACAAAGGAACACTAGCTGTTCACACTCAAATAGACCCCTTAACAGACGACGTCACACTGGTTGCAAGCGTCATACTGGTTGAAAATGAAACCCATTCCATACAGCACTAGCCAACACACAAGAGTGGGTAACAACAGGTTGAGAATTGATTGCATGAAACAATCACCTGTGCATCCAGTCTCAATGCTGGTAAACAAATAATTGGTCTATAGAGTGAATTCTACGTTTCTTTTTAAGACATATTGTGTGTTACACTGTGCTATAAATATTCATTGTACATGTAAATGGATACAGTGGGCACCTAAACCTTGTGGGCACCTCAACGTTAAATTGGCAACATTAAAACAAATAAAAAATGGTAAAGTATAAGCAGGAATAGTATGGAGACCTTCATGATTAGGAAATCTGTAGCATTTGTAGAAATATTTGGCCTTAAAAAGATTATGTATTTGGCTTCTGATTTCTAAAATTAATGTAAATATAAAATCAGATATATATCATATCACAGGTGGGGCTACACAAGAGTTAAAGGTAGGGTAAGGTTAAAATAAGTGTTAAATAGCTCTATATTCTGATAGTACTTATTGCTATAGAGTTTTGTTCAGTAAAAGGAGTTTCCTTGTCTCTCCAGCTCTTTATAAAACAGAAAATGCAGTTTTGTTTCAGTTTCATTTCCAATTTTATCCAATCAGGATAGAGAACTCAATCAGGATATAGATTAAACAAGTGAAATTGGTGATGACACTAAGAAATGAGCAGGCAAAATTGGAACTGGAACACTATAAAAATGAAGCTTAAAAATGGGTACTTTCTCCTGATTGGCTGAGATTTTGAAACCTACCGGAAAATGTATTTTCTGTTTATAAAGAGCTGGAGAGACGGGGAGACTCCTTTTACCAAACAAACACTCTATAGCAATGATTACTATCAGAATATAGTGCTTTAACCTTTTAACAAAATACCTTTTGTTTTAACCCAAAAATATCACTTACCCTACCTTTAAGTCAATTTGCTATGTACTAGAGGTTCGGGCCCTCACACTACGCGGCCCGCTACGAGGCTCGAACCCCTACGACGCACCCCCGATCCGACTGATATGCCCATATATGGAAATCTCTGTATCTGTCATTTCTTGTCCCTTTATGCATGGAGCTCTCTGTATCTGTCAGTCCTTGTCCCTTTTGTGCCCATATATGGAGATACTTGATATCATCAGTATATGCCCATATATGGGCATGCCCCCTTTTGTGCCCATATATGGAGCTGACTGATTTATTTTGTTTGTGTCTGATGCCATGATGACACGTTGAGGTTAGACAACACACATATTTGACTTTACACCTGTTTTTTGCCAGACCCAAGGGGTCGGGCTTACATGAGGCTTTGTATCTGTTTTGTCCATACATGGTATGTCACTTTGTCCCCCGGCCCCAGCCAAAAAAGTCTGTCCCCCTTTCGTCATAGAAGGGACATCGAAGGGACACACGTCATGCGAAGCCCGTTGTTTTGTTCACAGCACAGATGAGTGGCTTACATTTGGCTATACTGCCTACAAAATACTATTGATATTGCACTGTAGTTAAATAAAGTTATTGTAATGCGATGCATTTCTATGGGACTTTGTTATGGTCCAATGGTACTGTACAGTATGACAGGAGATGCAGTCGGCCCTACGGTATTTGACATTTTTCAGCTATGGCCCCCTTTGAAAAAAGTTTGGACACCCCTGGACACCCCTTATTTATGTGGTATGCACTGTTACCAGGTGAGTCACCATGGTGCCCTTTTATGCTTTATTTCTTAGATAGGATAGTGTGTAGAGAGACAGGAAACTAAGGGCAGAGAGAAGAGAGACATGCGGACAACTCGAACTTGGGTCCTCACAGCTCACAAGCAGCATATGGTCTGTCAACTAACTGGCTGAGTCACCAGGCACCCGCCTTGTAGCCATTTTAAACAGCCATCAGTGACCAGGCCAGGGTACAGAGCAAATCAAGGATTAGCTTCGCCACTGATTTGCCCAATTAGACCTGCCGGGACTCCCCCTTAGGAAGCAGTTCCACCGATTCACCCCAAGTGGAGAGAGGAAGAGGAGGAGCATATTGAGTGTAATTATCCACAGTTGGGCGCTTTGATTGGGTATGGTACTTAGGCACAGTGGCAGGAAGCAGAAGGAATGAGGCTGTTATGAAAGTCTATTGCGTCTCTGCGGAGCTGTGGGAGACGCAGATTGAATGGATGGATCCGCATTTAAGGGGCTTGCAGGATTCACAAACACACGAGGGAGGCACTGAACTGTCTGTGCTCTGTGGGTGACTGTTGTCTAGCTGGTGTTGATCCTCAATCCGCATGCATTGAGCGTGCTACTGTACAGTACATGTTGCTTTCAAATACCGGCATCGGACCCGAACTGCCCTGATATTGCCAGGAGAAAGAAAAACGTCCCAGTTCTTTTTTTTTAATCCAGCAGTGAGCGAACCAGATCTAGTTAAATAGGGGATTCAAAGTAATTTGAACTCTATTGATCATTTGTATTCCAGCTTATGTTGAGCACAGTTTTTTTTCAAAGCGTGTTCAACAGCATAATCAATCAATGGGGTATACAGTATGTCTATGTACACACACAAATCCTCAGTGTTAATTGATCCATTCGTACACTCCCAGAGTTAAATGAACACCCTTGCATGTTTTAGCATTCAAACGAAACAAAAATGCTTCAATATAATATATGCAGTTGTTGTTCTTTGAAGGAGGAAATTCTGTCCTTCAAACTTCACAGAACAGACTGGTGACTGGACCAGGGAGTCACACTTGAGGGATAGAGGCACCGAGGGGGGTCCTGTGGTGACAGTTCAGATGGTGTTGATCACTTACCAGCTGTCCTCTTTTTTTCCCTCCTCTCTGTTCTGTACAGTGATGAAGTCACTCACGTGGTGTCAGAGGACAACCAGCCGTCGGGACTGTGGGCATCGCTGAAGGAACATGGGCTCAGAGGTCTGTCCAAGATGCAGGTGTTGGACATCAGCTGGTTCACTGACAGCATGAGGGAGGGGAGACCTGTTGCAGTGGAGACCAGGCACCGCATTCAGGTGTGTGTGTGAGTGTGTGTGTGTGTGTGTGTGCGTGTGCGAGTGTGTGCAACATGGGAGATAGTCAATCAGTAATTCTGAAATACCCTGATGGTCACATGGTATGCACTAGATGGCACTACACACCAAATGGGAAGTTCCTCATTCATCAGGCTTTAACAAAGGAAATCAGTTCTGATGTTTGACTATACTGTAGAACCAAAAATGTTCATATGATTCCTGTTAACATGAATGAGGCAGGAAAAACATTACGGGACAATGGTAAATTAGGGAACCAGCAAATGTACACAAATGTGTACTGTATAAGCACTCAGTCCAGGCAATACTAATGCATGTTCCGGCGTGTCTAATGTGATGTGGGAATACGGTGTGTCTGTGTGCTGTGCAAACGTGAGAGAGAGAGAACACGAGACAGCTATTTGTTTGTGACTGGGTGACTCGCCCTCTCACTGCCCATGAATTGAATCAACACAGACTGAAGGCCGTCTGAGAAGCTGAGAATGCATTTAAGTCCCTTCAGCTTCCACTTGCAGTTCTGCATTTCAGCCTGGCTGACAGCAGCAGAAGTAAACCCCCCCCCCCCCCCACCCATATCACACCATGAGTGCCAAATAGACCCATCAACTGGATGTCAGGGGTTCAGAGAAGCCGGCTAACAGAAACTCACTCTGATTTGTTCCCTCTGGATGGTACTATGGAAGGTTCCATAGCATAATTATTATGGATCTGAAGCAAAATATTATTTATGCCTATTTTCTTGGTCCCCCAGCAGAACCAGGAGGAGTCCAGGTTTCCTCCAGCTCCTTTTTCTGTGCGTCGACCTCCCCATCACTGACCGTGTCAGTGGTTACAAGGACATTCAGTATCTGTGTCATTGCTATGTGAAATACGAGGGGGAAAGAAAGCCTTCTTCTCATTCCCTCCTCTGCCACTCGCACATTGTAAAATCCAGGGTGTTCATTTAACTCTTGAGAGTCTACAAATGGTACCAAATAGACTTAACGGTTCCATTTAGTTCCATTTGTACACTTTCAGAGTTAAATGAACACTCTGTATTTTACTGTGCTCTGCGTTCCATCATGCGAGAGTGCAGCGCATCAGTATTCCTCCTCTAGTTGCTCAGGTCATTAAGTGGCAGGGCTAATGACGCGATGTTGACATTTATCGGCCCGTCTCCCCAGGTAACTGGAGGTCGCTTCATCTGCTTATCTTGTGATGTATTCCCATTCTGATGCGAGCGTGGCAACAGACGGTGGCATTTATTCGCACGGCACTTCCAATAGATTGTTTTTTACGAGATATAAATCTGTTTAAGAAGCCCGCATGCGGGGATACAGCATTTCTAAAGCAGGTTACTTCCCTGACACATTAGCCCATGGCTCTTCTCGACGGCCTGGAAATGCAATGTCTTTGACTATCATAAATATTCTACACCAACTGAGGGAGGGAAGTTTAAGTATAAAACCCATTGAAACGTGATATTTCCATTACATTCCATCACACAAGGAGCCTGTTTATTCTAAGCGTGGGGAGAGATAAGATGTTATAATAGCCTGTTTGAAAGGGAAGAGGATGAGATTGGTCCAGAGAGGATGTCCCGCAAACGTATCCTCGAGAGATGGCCATAGTCAAACTTCTGTTTAGACGTGGGGATGGTAGGGACTTGGGGAGATGAAGGATGGTTGTGATAGCGGTGGTGGAGATGGAGATGGGGGTGATAACTACTACAAATGATATACTACAGCTGAGGAGCTGTGTAGTATTGTCAATGTATTGTGTGATCTGTCTATGTGTTATGATGTTTATGTGTAGTGATGTTTTTGCATCCTGACGGCTGCTGGGTGCAAAATGAATTTCCGCAAGGACAAATAGAGAATCTATCTATCTATGCTCCCATAAGTACTTGGACCTCAGTGGACCCCTGACCCTGCTCAGCGACGTCTGCGAGGATTTCATTAACCCACCTGTGCACGTGGCTCCAACTGCGTGACGAGCATTAACATGAACAGGTACTGTAGACCTCGTCCCTCCGTTTCCCACTGCAGAGATGGATGGACATGGAGAATGGGTGAGGGGTAACTGCGGGGTCTTGCATCACTTAATCTTGCTGTCACAGCGGAGTTGGTGGACTGCATGCTGTAGCACGCATGGCGCCGCAATTGTTTTTCTTCTTTCGCTTATTGCCAAAATGAGTGGTTAAGCTGGTGGAGAAGACACAGACGGGGAGCCCAGAAGGGGCTTCGCTTCTGTTATCTGTCTTGAGGCTTCACCTCCACAGTTATAAACCTGTATAATAATGGAACCCAGATGGGGCCAAGCCCACCTCTGCATGCTGATGCACACAAGTCTCTCTCCATGGACCCACAATCCCATACCGGATGAAAGCAACTGCAGATGGGATGGAGAAGTGCTACTACCCCCCCACTCCACTCCCACATATATGCACAGCAAAGATGTTTTCAAAAATGTAAACCTTTTTTGATTGACAGAGGCGCATGAAATATATTCAAACGTATTCCATTATTTCTCTTTTTCAAAACCCAGGAAGACTCCTGGCGAGGAACAAATGACACTTATTTCTTCTTTAATCCTTTAGTGACTGATTAAGATCAGCAGTGTGAGAGAAGCTCTAGTTCCTCTTATTATTCTATTTTTATCCTTTAATCTTTTACTTTTTTTTAATCTTATTTTCTTTAACACAATACTTACTTTCCCTCTTTTTAAAATTGGTCATAGTCAACACAGCATGCACAGTAAAACATTCATTGTTAATGTATCGATTTTTGTCTGAGATTATGTTTTGCACCCTGTCCGTCCGTCATTCAGCTAATCTCCGGCACCGCTGGCCCGATCGCAGACTTTGCACACACACTCCCTGGATGCCAATTACGAACCTCTGGCCAAAATGTTTCACATGGGCCTGTTATAGCGCCACCAGGAGACCGTTTTTTGCAAAACTTATTTTTTGATATTACTCCTACAGATTTACTGTACACTCCTTGGATGCCAAAGCAGAACCTCTGCCCTGAATTTTTCAGATCAGCCTGTCATAGCACCACCATGAGGCCGATCTTTGCAAAATACATTTTTTTACATTACTCCTACAGATTATGTCCAAACATCACGCAAATCGGTACACAGTATCTCTATAGTCATTAAACGAAACAGGTCTTTCAGATTTTTCATATTCCATCCTGTTTGGCTAAAAATGGCTTCCAAAGTTTGCAGGAGTGCTCCATTTTGAACAAAATGCCTCAAATCATGAACACAGCATGCAATTTCTGTGAAATTTTGCAAGCACATTCCCACTAAGGCAAGGAAAAGAAAATCAAAGCAGCCTGATGGTGGCGCTATAACACGCCAATTTGTGTTTTTCCTATAATTGCACCGGGTGTAAAACTTTGTATGTGCACTCCATAGAGGCTAAGGAAAAACCTTTGCCCTGCATTTTTCACATCTGCATTTATAGCGCCACCATAGACTGCATTTTTTACATTACTCCTACAGATTTTGTGTTGTGTATCTTGGTGTATGTACATTTAGTGAGTGCCTTATAAGCCTGTGCAGGCTGGGCATCTTGTGGTGCAGGACACTATAATAAAAATCTATCTATGTATCTAATATCCACATCAGTAACAAAGTATGTGGCCTCAGCTAAAACGTCCTGACCTAGTTTTCTAGTTAACTCTGAGATTGTACAAAATGTTACCAAATGGATCTTTATGGGTCAGTTTGGTTACATTTTTGCACACACACCAGTGGTGTAAAGTAACTAAGTACATTTACTCAAGTACTGTACTACAGTATTGGTAGTGCAGTATTGGTACTTTTACTTAAGTAAAGCAATTGAGTACTTTTTCCACCACTGACACACACTCAGAGTGAAATTAAAACTGATAATTTTGTGTGATCACACAAAACTCCTCATCTTCCTCCCTGTCTCCTAGCGTGGGGTATTCATGTCCACAGCATTCCATTTGTTAGGTCTAATTTTGTGCAAGAACGGCAGTATTACATTGCTAATCCTTTTGACACATTCGGTATAAATAGAGAGCCCTTTCTTCACCAAATATAAAAGGCAATTGACAAGGTGGCTGGTAGATTGGTAATGCTACAGGTTAGGTGGTGTAATGGATTTGGACGCCAGCAGACTGTGTGATGAGTGTCGTTAGGCTGTTGGCCCAGAGACACACTGTCATAAAAATAACTCGAAGGCAATTGGCTACATTTTCAAGTAATTCTATTTGAACTCTTGGCACTGTACAGGTAGGTTAGAAACACCCGTTATGCACAGTTACCCATTTGTCTTGACAACCATTTTGAAGACAAGGGTTTTGTGTGTGTGTGTGTGTGTGTGTGTGTGTGTGTGTGTGTGCGTGTGCGTGTGCGTGTTTGTACAATACACACACATACTTCTGGTAGGACTGAATTAAATACAAGCATTTCCTTTTGGGAGATGTCTGATACGTTTGATATTTATATTTAATAATATCACAATGACAATTTAATTAAAAGTGTATCTTAACCGCAGAAATTCAGGCGTCTCTATTTCGGGCAAAGTTTCCTAATTCGTCAAAATGTCCCAAATTATCATTATTTTAAATATTATCATTCATTCAAAAATAACGAAAATGGCATATCTTCAAGTTCAAAATGCATTGCCTCGTGACACGTTGTGAGCTTGTAGATCGGCTATTTTTGCTATGACCCTGATTCTGTGTACATAGAGCTGCATGGGAGCTCTATGTACACAGAACTCCCACACAATATCAAAGTGAGGTAAGACAGGAACCATCACGAAATGGCTGCATGGCTGATACATAATTGGCAGATAGGACAGATAGGACACTTATATAGACAGGAGGGATATGACACTTACACAGACGGATAGGACACTTACAGTACACAGACAGGACGGATAGGACACTTATACAGACAGGACGGATAGGACACTTATACAGACAGGACGGATAGGACACTTATACAGACAGGACGGATAGAACACTTACACAGACAGGACGGATAGGACACTTACATAGACAGGAGGGATATGACACTTACACAGACAGGACGGATAGGACACTTACAGTATACAGACA
This sequence comes from Gymnoscopelus microlampas, assembly GCF_963454915.1. Taxonomy (NCBI): domain Eukaryota; kingdom Metazoa; phylum Chordata; class Actinopteri; order Myctophiformes; family Myctophidae; genus Gymnoscopelus; species Gymnoscopelus microlampas. The sequence continues at coordinate 20,518,053 of NC_139950.1, forward strand.
GGACGGATAGGACACTTACAGTATACAGACAGGACGGATAGGACACTTATACAGACAGGAGGGATAGGACACTTACACAGACAGGAGGGATAGGACACTTACATAGACAGGACGGATAGGACACTTATACAGACAAGACGGATAGGACACTTATACAGACGGATAGGACACTTATACAGACAGGACGGATCGGACACTTATACAGACAGGATGGATAGGACAGTTAGAACATAAGAATTAGAACATTCCCAACACAAGTCTGGTAAGAGTGAGGTAAGACAGGAACAATCACGAAATGGTTGAGAAATGGCGGATACTGTAACAATTGGATAGGACACTTACACAGACAGGACGGATAGGACACTTACACAGACAGGACGGATAGGACACTTACATAGACAGGACGGATAGGACACTTATACAGACAGGAGGGATAGGACACTTATACAGACAGGACGGATAGGACACTTATACAGATAGAACATTCCCAACATTCCCAACAGCGGAGAGTTGTGCTCCGAGGAGCACTTTTTCTAGTTATAATTGTTGCCAGACCCAAGGGGTCGGGCTTACATGGGCATGGTCACTTTGTCCTCCGGCCCCAGCCAAAAAAGTCTGTCCCCCTTTCGTCCATACATGGGCATAGAAGGGACACACGTCATGCGAAGCCCGGCCATTCAGATTTCAACCACTAGGGGTCTGGCAGTACCAGGTGTCCCGGTTCCCTTGTTTTAATAATGGCATGCACAAAATAGGGACGCCAGGGTTAAGAAAGTCAGGATCCACGTGGGATCGGCGTCGCTTCAATGTGGATCTCGGCCCTCATGTGCCTAGCCTGTGACACCACTGATATAGCCTACAGTATGACGTCAGTCCTTTTATGACAGTGGTTTTCAACCTTTTTCATGCCAAGGACCCCTAAATTGAGATGTATGTGGCCGCGGACCACCATCGGAAAATGTTTTGTGCCAGGGACCCCCAGAAGCAAAGATTTGAGTTCAAAATGTTTGCTTTAAAGAATATATATATTCAAAGATATGCACACATTTTCAAGATTTTTCAAAAATAGCAGATCTACAAGCTCATAGCGTGGCACTCGGTGCCGCGCTATGAGCTTGTATATCTGCTATTTTTGCATAGCCAAAGCTAAGTGGTTACAATGATTTGACACTATGTTAACTAATTTCGCTGGGGACCCCCTGGTACCCCCCAAGGACCACTGGTGGTCCCCGGACCACTGGTTGAAAACCACTACTCTATGACGTGTCTATGATGTATGACTCCAAATTTGGGAAAGGTTTCAGCCCGAACTGACCCACATTGACTTCCATTATAAAATAAAAGTTAAATATTTCCAAAAGTATAAAACATATAGTATGTGAAAAAAAAGCTTGCGGAGGTACTATAGCCTAGTGGCAGTTGTATGCTCAAGAAATGTTGGTGCTCATCGGTCCAGCGGTTGGTGAGATTACTGTAACTCCGCACAGACAAACACACAGACTGACCCTTTACACTCTCAGAGTTGAATTAACAGATCATTTGGCTGTGTACAATCGCACAGACAAACACACAGACTGACCCTTTCCTAAAACTAATTTTGGTTTTATTTTTTTCATACAGGACATTTCGCCCACATTGCCAGAAGGTACAGCACCCACTCCTGTGGCTGCAGTTTCTCAGTATGCCTGCCAGAGACGTACCACGATCGAAAACAACAACAAGGTTTTCACAGTAAGTTTCACAAACCCAGAGTTACACAATCTGTTTCCTGAAAACAGTGCCATTTCACCATGTTTGCTTGTGCCCTGGCTTTTCTGCATAATTATTTAAAAAAATTGAATGGTCATGGTTGTGTAAATTGAGTTGTTGAGTTGTGTTTCGATTGTGGATCGCTGTGCATTAAAATGAGCGGAACAGAGAAATAATGAAACTAGAAAAAAAGCACAGGTCAAAGGCCAATGTGAAAAGGATGCCACTGCATTCATGATTTGAGGCATTTTGTTCCAAAAATGTGATCCGTGTTGATCACATGACTATAGAGATACATACTGTGTACCGATTTGCATGACATGTAAAAAAATGGGTTTTGCACAAATCGGCCTCCAGGTGGCGCTATAACAGGCCCATGTGAAGAATTTGAGGCAGAGGTTCTGAATTGGCATCCAGGGAGTGTGTGTGCACAGTTTCGAGGCGACCAGGCCAACGGTGCCAGAGATTAGCTGCTAACACACGGACAGGATACACGGACGGACGGACGGACGGACGGACGGACGGACGGAGGGTAAAACATACTCTCTCGCCATGCCTTTCGGCCTGGCGGAGACAATAAAGAAACAAAATAAGTGAAAAGCCCCCCAGACCTGTTCTGCTCTAATTTGGGATTGCCTTGCTGCAGAATCACTCACAATCCCTTTGACACATTTACCCCCCAAGATATATTAACCTGCAAATGAGAAGCATCTGCAAGTAAGGAAACTATGAAAGCTACAGCAGCTGAGATGCCCGCAAACCCTGGCAGAGGCCTGGCATAGACACACCCCCGAAGGCACTGGACGCTGTGCGGGGATGGACGACGGGCATGCTACTCACAAGCAATGATGAGAGCCATCTGGCTGGTGGGCAGCGAATGCCTGATGCCAGGGGGATAGATGAGGAATACGCAGACTCTCGACAATGGCAGCTTATCTGGTTTAGCCCATTAAGACCAGGAACGCGCCATTTTTAGATTTCTTTGGCTAGAGTGCCGCGCTATGAGCTTGTATAGCTGCTATTTTTGAAAAAGGAACCCCCAGAAGCAAAGATTTGAGTTACAAATGTCCGCAAAAAAAAGAGAAAATAATTCAAATATTTGCACAACTTTTCATGATTTTTCAAAAATAGCAGATCTACAAGCTTGTAGATCTGCTATTTTTGAATAGCCAAAGAAATCTAAAAATGACACACAGATACGTTCCCGGTCTTAAAGGGTTAGTTCACGGCCAAGAAAGAAAGGAGGAGGAATATGCAGTCACACTCAGGAGCCTGTAACATATCTGCAGGTGCATAGCACAACACTAAACTGAAGGCAGGAGTGAAGTACTTTTCATGCACTGTAAAAAATAGTACATTATTGTACAAATTATCCAATGTGGTAACAATAAATGAGAAGTGTTAGGTAGGTAGGTATATAGATAGATGTATCTAGTGTTTATTCAGTGTTAATGTATGTATTTGTAACTGAGAGGGTATCAGTAATGTGGTTACATTTACACTCAGAGTTATTTTAACAGATAATTTGGCTGTATACGTCAGAAGTTAACATACCGCTACATTACCAGAGCTGGGTTGATACCTAAAAAAGCAATCCATGTAAATAGAAAAGATTTTACAATTATGGTGTTGCCTTGTGTAATACATTTAAACCGCAGCTTCTTTTTACAGTGAATGTGGCACCGAGTGAGCAACGTGAATCATGCCCTGTTGACGGTGAATTGATTGGCAAAGCTGTGGTGTGATTGTGTGGGTGTGAGAGGTCCCGCTGAGGTGTTTCTGTTAGACCTATTAAGTACAGCTCACTGAGGGCCCTGTGAGGCATCTGTTTCATAATCCCTTTCGCATCCCAGTGACTGACAGTGTGTGTGTGTGTAATAAAAGCATGCACCGACATGCATGTGTGCACACACTGGCGGCACATACGGCACGGGAACACACAATGGCACCCCACACACACACACAGACAAACAATTGGATGGACGGATGCAGCCGGGGTTGCCAGATCTGCTTATTATAATTTCCCCGCAAGATTTTATTTGAAAATAGCCGATCTACAAGCTTGTAGATCTGCTATTTTCAAATAGATGTTGTATTATGTTAAAGTGCTCATGTGGCCCATAGTTGCTTCTTTTGGGCTGTTTTTTCTAGACCTGGTTGCTTGTTTCTATCACAGAATCTGGCAACACTGGATGCAGCATGCACAGACAAGTGCATGACAAGTGCACAACTGTGCATGTCTCACCTAGGGAAAGGGGGGCTTGCTCCATTCCATATTCCCTGTTACTTTCCCCTGCATTACCTCACTAATTAGCAATCTTGTGCCATTTCCCTGACGTACATGATTATCTCGTAATCACCCCACAAAGGCACATGAAAGATGACTCACTGTATGATAACATCAACAACTGGGCCTTGTTCAAGCCACAGGTAGATCCTTGTCTGTCTGGGGAGAGACAAAGCATGTATACTGTAAATCAGACACTTGAGCTGTAGACGAATCAAAAACGGAGCGATAATGTCACTGGCTTTGCCCTTTCACTGTAAGCCGACTCTTTCTTTTTGGAGATGAGAAATGGCAAACCACCAGACACGGGAGATGATCTGTTGTATTGCAACAGTGCTAATGAGGGACAAGCTATTGATCGTGAGTTGTAAACCTATCCTGGAACTGTCTCCCTCTGTCTGCCTGATTGCGCGGTACAGTAGTGATGTAATTCCTATGAGAATGAATGTATACATGTCCTGCGAAAAACATAGGGTACAATTTGGACATTAAATGTGTGTTTATGGAAGGGTGGTGAACTGGTGTATTAGGCCTTTGCAGACAGGATGCGTTTTTTCGCACGGAAAAAACGGACAATATCATTTTTTAAATGAACACATGGTTCTCAATGACCTCATGCACACCGGCTCCGAATTTACCGTGCGGCGATGCGATGCGTTTTTTTTCCAATCGAACCCACTTCGATTTGTGCGTCTTTTCGCATGGGTTAAAAACGGATTGACTAATCACACCCTGTCTGCAAAGGCTTTAAGTGACTACAAAGATGCATGTCTATTATGTGTCATTATGTTTGTGCGTTTGTCTATCTGTGAATGAATGAATTTACTTTTATTTCCATGTCGTGTCTTACGACCCATCCCCAAAAAACGAAACAAAAAAAGTATAAAATATTACATTCACTTCTCTAACTAAAAGCTGCAGGGTAAACATGTTATATTATTTATATGTGTGTATGTGTAAAAACATTAATGAGGGGGGGGGGGGGGTAGAGCGAGGAAGTGTTGAAAGGAAGTTGACCCATCATGCGCAGGGTTCTGAGAGACGGTGGATTGGGTAGGGTGGGGGGGCTGTTTGGTGGTGAGAGGAGGAAGCAGTTGGAGCGTTGAGGTGTCCATCTCACCAAAAGCACCCCAGTGAGCCGTCAATCACACCCTGGCAGCAAGAAACCCTCCATTCCGGTGCGCTGCACTATTGATTTATTCTGTCTTTCTCTCTCTCGCACAATCTATGCCTCTCACTTTCTTCACTCCGTAGAGCGCACACATGCACGCACACACACACGCACCCGCTGTGTGTTTAAGTAAACACGTACACACTCTCACACACTATTTTCTGTATCGTCCATGTCCTCTCTTGCACATTCGCACACCTTTTAATCTCTCCTTGTCATAACGTCACTGAGAGCATGCTGAACATGCTTACACATATTGACATGTGTACCCTCCCTGTCTGATGGATGTGCCCTTTCTCTGATGTCCATGCTCACATAGACCCACATGCACAACTACACACACACACACACACACACACACACACACAAACAAAACACACCGATTTATGTGTGTCCTCCTGTAATCTCTGTCTCTTTCGTCTGTGGAGGTTTACTTGCTCGTATAACCCCTGTCATACTTCCACCAAGAGACTGCTGTATGTACATGGATCCAAATATTGATGTATGTCACTCGTTGACATACTCTATTAAACGTGCCCTCTGGCAGCACAAACACAAAGCTGTGCACACCAATACAACACACATACAGTATGTAACATACAGCATGTAAACACATAACTCAAACGCAGACAGAACTACACACATGTACACAAAAAAAACATACACACACACACACACACACACACACACTACTGTTTTTGCCTCTAGCTCTAATGAGGGGATGGAAAGAATGATGGAGCCAGGGAGACATACAGTACAGTACTGTAGGGAGACACAGAGGGAGAGAGAAAGGCTAAAGGTCTTGGATTTGTTTTCCTTCATCAAGGCCTCTGGTGCTTGTCCAACATATCGATGGAAGTGGCATGAAGGGGGGCTGTGTGCTTCACCCATCCTTAACACCAACAAATTGATTCCCTGTATCCCCCCCCCCCCCCCCCCCCCATAGAGTTCCTACAACCAACATGTTACAGTAAATTTGACCAGAACACCAGACCTAATAGTGGCCTAATTTTGAGTGCTATTTTAGCCTTGGATGAAAGTTTCTTAAAACAGAATGGTCTCAAATGGTCTTTTCTGATTGTATGCACTGGCAACATTTGTCACAAATGGATTCTTTTAAAGAGAGAAAAACTAACCCTTTTCTACACGCTCACAGCACATTGCATCATGCATGTGTTGAGCTTGTAGATCGTCTATTAGTTTTACGACAAAGTATATACTGTAGGGCTTAAGTGGTTAACCCACGCAATGTGACAATGTAAGAGATCCTGCTGTATGGGGGGTGGGTAAATGTATGAACGCCATACCAACATCCTGTGGACATGACAACTAACCCCTACCTGCCTTAATTTCTCATTAATTAGAGGAGCGCCTCTCCAGCTTGATCTAGGCCATCCCATCCGCCCGGCTGCAGCGCTGGTTGCTGTGCTGCTGGTATGAGGGCTGACAGTTGACAGACTGGCTGCTGGGTGGGACAGCAGTGGTCCTGGGGGGCTGCAGTGGCGGTATTCATCCATTTTTTGGAGCATACATCGCTGTTGACTGGAGCTGGGAGTGCGATGACATGGGGAGCGATTCAGTAAGTGGAGGTGTATTGTGAACTGCCGCCGTTATGCACGTTTAGAACCCCAAGGTTCAGCCTGTAGCCACTGTAGTCTATAAAGCCATCTGCCTTTTGATAGCCACAGCTAGTTAGTGCAGAAGATGTGTGTGTGCTGGTGCGAGGGGGGCATGAAGGCAATGAAATGGGAGGAATTGTTACTCGCCATGACAGCGTGGCTTCTATTTGTGTGTGTGTGTGTGTGTGTGTGTGTGTCAAAATGTAGTTCTGCAGACACCTATTAAGATAGGATAAGACGGACCTATATTGTTCCCTGGGAGGAAAATCAGCATTGCAACCCCCCCGGGGTGTGCATTGGGCAGCTAGCAGTGCCTTTTCAACCTGTCTCTGAGGCTACGGAGAGTACCCCAACTCTGGACGATCTCCTGTGTTAACTTGTCCTGATGCCCAAGAAGGCGCGCCCCAGTGCTCTCAATGACTCCAGACCTGTCGCTCCTCCTGTCACAGTACATGATTAGTACATACATGATTATCTTGACCCCCTGCAATCAGGAAAACACTAGTGTGGATGATGCCATCATCTACATGCTAAACAAAGCTTACGCCCACCGGGAGCAGCCGTTAAGCACTAGTCTGTGAGAGTCATTTTCTTTGCCTTCTACAGTACTTTCAACACCATCCAACCTCGACGGCTAGCCTAGAGGCTCTCAGTGATGTAGGGGGGATCATGGCCTGGTGGCCTGGATCATGTGCAAACCTCACCTGCAGTTTCTGGTACAGTACATCAGGCTGCAGAACAGACAGTCAGATGTACCGGTGAGCAACACCGGTGCACCCCAAGGTACTGTACTGTACTGTCACCCTTCCTGTTCTCCGCCTACATCTCTGACCTCCGCTACAGCTCAGGAACGTGCCACCCACAGAAGTTCTCGGATGCCACCTACATTGCCAGCTGCATCATGAATGGACAACCTGGACTCAATGCAAACAAGACCAAGGAGCTGGTGGTGGATTTCAGAATACAAGACCTAGGGCTGTCACGATTACAAATTTAAGTTAATTGTCACACAAATAATTGCGATTAACGATGTATTTTCATACTTAAAAAAAAGTTTCAGTTTAAATAGCGGAAATAGCAGATATACAAGCTTACAATGTGTCACAAAGTATAATCTTTTTTAAATATACAAAGAAATTACTGACATTTAAGCATTTGATACTTTAAAAAAAAAAAAAAAAAGCGGAAATAGCAAGCTTGTAGATCTGCTTTTTCCGCTTTTTATTTTATTTCGACGATTATGACAATTATGCAAAATAATTGCGATTATTACAAATAATTGCGCTTAGACGATTATGTAATAATTGTGACAGGCCTAATGAGACCCCCTCCTCCCATCACTGTCCAAAAGAAGGAGGTGGCGATGGTGGACGACTAGGATTTGGCTGTTCAAGGGGCAGTTCTTCCTGAGAAAGCTCAGGTCCTTCAAAGTGTGCAATAAGGTGCTGCAGATGTTCTATCAGCGGGTGGTAGCCAGTCTCCTCTTCTTCGTTGCCGTAGCCCACTGGGAGGAAACGCCAGCATAAGGGACACTAACTAACAAACTCAACAAGTTGGTGAAGAAGGCTAGCTCTGTAATGGGAAGTAATATGGACAACCTGGAGGTGGTTTGAGGCCATCCTGGCAAACCCCTCCCACGGCAATACGATGAGCTAGCTGCATCGAGGGGCACCAGGAGCAGAATACTCACCCCCCTCACGTGGGACCGTCTTGGGCGGTCTCTCCTGCCGGTGGCCATTCGGCTTTATAACAAGGCCCACGGGTGTTCTTCACCACCAGCTTAGTGACTGCTCACTCACTCTGGCTGTCTTGCTCAGGGACTATTGAATGTACACAATTAGCGGAGGTCTGCTTAAGCCTGCCCGGATTATCTGCTGCTAACGACTGATAGTAGTGTTTAGTACTCACTAGATTAGTGGCTCTCAACCTTTTTAGCTCAAGACCCAAAAGAGAAATTAGACGTTGGCCTGGGACCCAAACTAGTGAAAATAGGAGATCTATAAGCTCACAACGAGTCGATGTGGATCTGCTATTTTCACTACTTCTGACAGGTTTTCATTTTTATTTATTAATGGAAATGATTAGATTTTATAAATTTTATTTATGAAATACTTTTGCAAAAGTGTTGTGACTTTCTTTTAAATCTTTTGAATACATTTTTATGTAGGAAACGGAAAAAAGGGGATATTTACTCGCGACCGACCCACTGTTTGGGAAACGGTGCACTAGATCAACTGTACATATTGTTGATATACACTTACATTGCTGTTGATTATCTGTACATATCCTCTTACTATATACATACTACTGGTGATAGATGGTACATTTCTGTGTCTGTATTTATAGCCTATTCATTTATATCAAACTACGTGTATCTGTTACAACAGATATCCTTAGGCGGCACCTGTCATGGTTCAGTAGTCCATGTGCAAAAGTGCCAGAGTCAAGCAGAAGTCAGTAGTTCAAGAACAGAACAGAACAGAACAGAAGGGGGTCAGGCTTGGTTGTGGAGCCTGATGGCTACTGGCACAAAGGACTGCCCACAGAACTATTAGACATAAACATTTGATTGCCAGAACGTGGCCCACCTGCATTTTTCCAGGCCCATCCACACAATAATTTCTGCCTACTGTATAGCACTGAGTTTAAGCTATTTCACCAAACTCCCTTCTCTCATGTCACGTGTTCCATTGCACCATACACACCCATTTGGCATTCTTCAGCTGGTGTGATCCCAACATCTAGGGCTCTAGTTTGCATTTTTTTTGGATAATCTGCAGTAAAAAACTCCAGCATACTGCATGTGATTGGTATTAAATATGTAGTAGGACCCCTCCTGTGAAGCACGCTTTCCTCTACACAGCATATTGATGAGGATTTTTTCGCCCGGTGTGACCGCACCCTCTCGCCCTCCAATTACAGGCTGCCTTCACTTAGCTACCCCATGGTGTGATGGGTGCCCAGCTGTATGTGTGAATGCATATGTATGTGTGTGCGTGCGTGTGTGTGTGTGTGTATGTATATACAGTATGTGCCTGCTCATGAGCACGCATATATATGCCCGGGTGCATACGTGCTGGGATGCACAGGGTCGACCTCTCACCATGTGTTACGTTGAATGGATCAGTGCTTCACCTGGCCAGGCTGAACTATACGGTCTGTAACTCGCTGACCTGAAGCAGCGTGTCTGCGAAACACTGCAGGTGGTGCGCTGACCTCAGAGCAGGGTAGTGTACCACTAGAGCAGCTCTGAAATCAATTCAATACTGTGTTGCATCAGGTTAAGGTCTGGGGTTTAAAGTTCTTCATCTTTTGCCCCCTGTGGTGTATGGTTTTCACCTTCAGGCAATATTTTTTTTTTATGGATTCTCGATGTTACTGCTGCTTCTGTTGCACATCAGGTTCATCATGTATCAGAAACAAGTAGTCTTCCACACTGTTGCTGTTGGCATAATATGGGGCTGCACTTTCTACCATACCTCCGTGTACAGTATGAATGTGCTTCAAGAACTATGTATCGGTATGTACTGTGTTTATCCCATTAAGACCTGAGGCCGATTCTAAAAATGTTTTCTAAATTATTTTAATTTTTTAAGTATAAAAAATATAAAAAATACAAAAAAATATAAAAAATATAAAATAAATATAAAATATACAAATATTTAAAAAACAAAAATATCTCAAAAATGTGTTGTTCCAGAGATCCCCAGAAGCAAAGATTTGAGTTTCAAACGTTGGCTTTAAAAATATGTATATATTCAAAGATTTCCAAGATTTTCCAAAAATAGCAGATCTACAAGCTCATAGCGCACAGCTGCGTTCCCGGTCTAAATGGATTAAACTGATACAATGCACAGGCTGCATTGACTAAACTTTGCATTATTATGCTTCTCAAAAGAAGCAAATTGACTACATTGTAGCTTTTGATTTTCAAGAGTTTTTGTTCAGAAACATTTAGCAAGATTTTCACAAGCCTTGTATCCACAAGGCTTACTTTTCCAAGCTGTTTCAATGAGTTGCCGGTGGAAGAAAAAAAAAAAACACTATCTGATTCCTTTCCTTTGAGAACTCAACATTTTACTGTAGGGCTGTTATGGGTGCATGGAGTGGGAAATATTTCAACTTCTCCGAAAAACACAGCATTTTTTTCTTTTTTTCCTCTTTTTTTTTTTTTTACCAATAAAGAATATGGATGAGATGTTGTCATGGTTACAAAATTCACCCACAGCAAATCTTTCCCACAACACAGGTGCTTCATCTCAATGTTTCCAAGCATAATTTGAAATGCTAATCTCATTCAGAATGTTTTGTCACAAGTGAACACAATAGAAGTTTTGCTAATGAATCATGAAGTTGATGGTAGTTTTGTAGCTTGGTTCCAAAGTGTTTAGTTTATAAACCTTGAAGGAACCTGGGAAGTCTGTAAGTTAACTGTAAAGAATGTTCATAAAATGTACAGTACCTGTCATTTTTATAATGATGATAAGATGATATAAGATGATATAAGATGAAATCAAATAACTTTGGTTGATAATGAAAACTATTAAATTAGAATTAAAATAATTTAGTTTACCTTTGCTGTCTACTTCACTGAAAAACTATCAATAAAGGCAGAAAAGCCCAAAAAAAGTATAATAATAATTTTGTTTAATGAATATACCTACCCTTATATTTACAACTGCCGGGCAGAAACCTTGTATCTCTCCATATTTAATATTTTTTATGTTGTTCCTCAAAACGCATCGCGACACGTTGTGACCTTGTATTTAAAAAAATGTTGACGACATCTGACATTCACAAAATGTGGATGCCAGGTTGAAAGTGGTTGAGTCTGAGTGTGGGTTCTTAGAAATATTTAACCCCTGAAAAGTGCTAACAAGTGCTTGTGACCAATAACTATAATGGATCCATTGGAACACAGTTCATTTTTTCAATTTCATGAAAAGTAACCGTTTTAGACATGCAAGGTTTGCACCCGACAGTGACGATATGTATAATTATTAGACCTTAGCCATAGACCTGAAAGGTTTTCTTAGTTTCATTGTCATATTAATGGTGAGATGTGGGTGTAGCAAAGACTGAGTGAGATGGAGAGACAGATGGTAATATCCCTGAGATAGTTGTCTTTGTAATAAAACGACTTCACTCTCCATTAACATTTCCCACTCTTTTATAGCACTTTGTTCTTAAAGTTGCTTCGAGAAATACTTGTAGATGAAAAATAATTATTAACAAAACTATATACTTGTTGACTGAGGTTCCCCACGGCTCTATTCTTGGGCCGCACATTTTCTCCCTCTACACCAAATCTCTTTGAAGAAAAAAACCCAAACAGCTCTACAAGCTCACAATGTGTCGTGTTGAACGTGTTGTGAGGTTGTACATCTGCTATTTTTGACGAATGTTTGCCTATCATGAAATGCCCAGAATAGGGACACTTTGGTTCAAGTGGTTAAAATAAGGGTCACAACTGCAAATGATTTCAGAATATAGCTTCTATATTGGCCTCAAGTATCTCAAAGCATTCCTGACTGTTGTTCTTTATTTTGTATTCTATTTTGATCCCCCAAAGTGTGTGGAACGGTACTGCTTTGTTGAGCGGGAACATTCCACTGTTGCGTCCCTGGGGAGCCTGTCGCGGACAAGTGGAGAATGACAGATATCTCTCCGGCGTTCACCGACCCCCGATGACTGTCACTGTGCGGTCATCTGGAAGAGAAGCGTCGCGTGCCAGGGCCCACCACAACATGTATGAGAGGGGGCAAAGGGGTGGAGGGGGGCGTGGCCGCGAGAGAACAAGCACTCCAATCCCTGTCTGACTGACGCTGTGGGTCATCGCGTATTGCACGTACGAGTGCACACCTGACACATTTTTACACCCCCCCCATCTTTCCCTTTTGTTATCTCATTCTCTCTCTACTTTGTTTTCCTCTACACTTCCATTGTCCCGAAGAGCAGACAAAATAAACTAAGTATACTGTGAGAGTACAGCGCTTTGATTGCACAGTGAAAACGGACACAGGATTTTACGGTGTGCATGATGTGTACATTTGTACCCTTCCATTAATGTGTACAGTAATTAGGAACGTAATTACTTACTTTGCAATCACAAGCTAACACCATTAGACAAAGAAAGCGTGTTATAATAAGGTGCAAATGTAGCAAAGCCAACTCACATCTACAACCGCTACAAGGTTTTTCTGCCCTCCAGTCCCCTCGTGTTTTCTCTGCACACTCCTCTCCCCTCCTCTCACCTCTCTCTCTCCCTCTCTCTCTCTCTCTCTTTATCTCTGCCCACCTCAAGGATGCCTTTGAAGTACTGGCTGAGAGCTGTGAGTTCAGCGAGAACGGGGGTGCATGCCTGGCCTTCAGACGAGCTGCCTCTGTCCTGAAGAGTCTGCCCTGGGCGGTGCGGCATCTGGGGGCTGTTCAGGGACTGCCTTGCCTCGGGGAACACACCAAGAAAGTCATGGAGGTAAGGTGAAGCCCCTGAGACGTGACTGACCGCCGTCACTGACGTGCTTCCACGTACTGGCCACTGCCACTCCCAGCTGACGTCCAGTCTGGAGGCTGTTTACTCTCCTCCTTGCAACTAGAACTCATCCTGAATTCTGAGTACATATCCATGAATGTCTGGTAGTGCATGGATCGCATGCATGAAACACACATACACGCATCATTGTAGCTACTGCTGAAGTTTATAATTAATCTTCTGGATGGGGGAATTGTCATATTTTGCTGCTACAGTGTGTAAACCCGAGTTGGTGCTCTGTAGTGCACAGCTTACTAAGCCTACCCCCTCCCATGGCTACAGGAAATATATCTCACCCTTTCTTCCATTATCCTCTCACAGTGGGCTCCCATATTGTACTATATAACCATCTGCTTACCTCTTCACCCCTCTTGCTCAATACTGCAACCCTCCAACATCCGTTCTCTCCCAAATTCCCAAAATAGTCCTCTCTCATAATCACCACTGCTCCTAAAACCCAACTCAGTCCAGCGGGGGTGTTCTGGCACAGCCTCAGTCCATGAGCAGGAGTCGACTTCTTCTTCGCTGTCATGGCCCAAAAAGTTTGCACATCATCCATATCCCAGTTACTTTTCTATATTCTTGTTCCCATAATAAAAGTGAAGAATCTCCAACTAGTGAAGGTAGAGTACAGAAGGCAAAAGTTCTCACACTCTCCGTCTCACACGTATACGCACGCATACGCACGCACGCACACTCTACTACATATATTATTCACACTTATACACAGATACATCGACGCACACAGACAGACACACACACACGCGCGCGAGCACACACACACACACACACACACACACACACACACACACACACACACACACACACACACACACACACACACACACACACACACACACACACACACACACACACACACACACACAAACGCAAACAGACCTCTGAAAAAAGAAATGTCATATTTGGTCAGTTGGTAAACATTCCATCATCCTCTGGGCAGAAATCATTGCCAAATCCCAGGGTAAGTGTCAGAAATGTTTATTTGGAGGGAATGCAGAGCCCCTGGTGAAGAACAAGGTGAGCTCTGCATGCCGGCTCCTCTGACACACTAAACCTCTTCCACACACCGGAGGGTCTTGGAGAGAGATCCAAAATCCAGCAAATCTGTCACAGCACAGACGGATTCATTAACACATTGGCTGCCAATCGCGTAGATCTACGCGAACCTATTTAAAGCCGCAGCGTGCCAATCGCGTAGATCTACGCGAAAGGTCTTTTTTGTAGTTTACATTAGATTAAGTCATTACCTACATTGACAAGAAATTTCATCCATCTAGACCACAGAAAAGTTGTAAAATATCATTATCTGGTCAAGTGATAATATAAAACTTGTTATTCAAAACACTAAAGTCACATAAAGTCACATAAAGTCATATTAAACTGAAAGTCTGATCCGAGCAGCAAGCGGCTGCCTGTGTTGAGTGAGGCAGCAGCACCCGTGGCAAGCAAAAAAAAAAAAATGCGCACTGGACGTTAGATTACCCCCTCAGGCACAAAATATCATCCATCTAGACCACTAAACCTATTATTACAAAGCACTGAATCTGCATAAGAGCAGGGGGTCCGCGAATCTGTATCACACCGAAGGTTTTTTCTGTTTTTATAAAGTTTATCCGACTCCGAGCGATCAGCGTCTCTCCCCCTGCTTGGCTGCATTAGCCCTCACTGATCACTGAGTGCGCGCACACACACACACACACACACACACACACACACACACACACACACACACACACACACACACACACACACACGCCAAAGCCTGACATCGGGGACCCCCAGTCCACGGCCCGCCTGGGGGTCCCCGATCGATACACAAGCACAAGCCTGTCGCCTCTTTTTTCTCCAAAAAAACAACACGCTCCGACCGCAACCCCCCCTCCCACACACACACACACACACACACACACACACACACACACACACACACACACACACACACACACACAGCCCTGGTTCAGAGCGTACACACACACAACCTCCACACACACACACAACCTCCAACCGTCAGGCGGGGACCCCCAGTCCACGGCCAGGGACCCCCTGGCCACCTGGGGGTCCGAGGGTCCGAACGATCCGCACCTCCCCACACACACACACACACACACACACTCACACACACACACACACACACACACACACACACACTGAACACAAAACCTCCAACCGCCCAGGGACCCCCCACTGGAGGGTCCACCTCCAGTGAAAAATAACCTCAGCCTACCTTTAGCAGTTTTCTGCAACACGGTGGGATGTCCATATAAAAAATAAACTCCATAGACACGGTCGCCTTTTGTTTTTTCCTCCAAGGAAAGACTGGTGATGCGAGGTTACTTGTTTTTCAAACAAAGTAGCGATGGCCAACTACACACACACATACACACACACACACACACAGCCTCCAAGCCCAGGGACCCCCCCGGTCCACCTCCAGTCCGCACCGATCATGATGGCACACGGATTTATCCTTATAGAAATAAACTTCATGGACGCAACTCCTGTGTATGTGCAAGGCTGCTAGTAGCCTGTAGTGAGGCGGACGCGCGCGCGCGCACACACACACACACACACACACACACACACACACACACACACACATGATTCATGGCGACTGACGCGCGCAATGATCGCAATAAGTTTTTATTTGTTTCAAAGTGATGGTAGCGAGGCGAACACATCTCTCAAGTTACGCGGCGGCGGTGTAAATAGTGCACGTACACTTTGTTTTGGGCTTGTTTTCATAGACCTGGTTGCTTACTTCTCTCCCAGAACCTGGCGATCACGTGACCACTGAAAGACGGTGTTCAACCTGTGGATCGGGCCCAACAACGCCTCGTTGTGAGCTTCTTGATAGAAATACTAATGTCCTTGCGGAAATTCATTTTGAGGCAGGCAGACAGGCAGGCAGGCAGACAGACAGACAGACAGACAGACAGACAGGCAGGCAGGCAGGCAGGCAGGCAGGCAGGCAGGCAGGCAGGCAGGCAGGCAGGCAGACAGACAGACAGACAGACAGACAGACAGACAGAGGGGGGAGAGGAAGAAGAAGAGAGGGCTGGCTTGTAGATCTGCTATTTTCACAATATCTATCTGTGGAACCAGTCAAAGAAAATGGTGGTCCCCAGTTCAAATATGATTATTTTGGGGGGTCACGCCCTAGCATCCCTTATTTTTATTTATTTATCTTCACAAATTCTCATAAATGGCATAAAATAAAAAGCTGATCTAAAAGCTCAGTAAAAGCTTGTAGATCTGCTATTTGTTGCTATGAATACAGGTGGGGCTTGAGATTTTGACTTGTGTGGGCAAAAAGTTTAGAAAAGGAAGCTCTCGATGAATGTATTGATGTTGCACTTTGAACTTTGATATTATTGTTTATTATTTGAAAAAAAAAACATTTGAAAAAAAAAAACAGTGAATAATTACAGTTTGAAATGAGCTGAAATAAGCTTGCACTTTGGAAACAGTGATAAATGTACAATCAAAAGCATTTTTTTTTTAAATTCTTTTTATAAACAAGTATTTTTTACATGACTGATGTCAATGAAGGGGCAAAATAAATGTCAAAGACTTTTGAAATCATTTTATGCATCTAAAGTGTGTCCTTTTACTAAAACCCTCATATCTCTGAATCTAGAGAAAAAGGTCTGTTTTTGGTGAAGACCAAGCTGTATTCAACTACCTCTAGCTATAGAACGGAACATGCTATCAACTCACTTTTTTTTTCAGAAAAAAGAAGAGATTCTAAGCTTTTTTTTTAGATATTCCATTTGTTTATAGTCATAACACAAAATGTTCTGTGAGTCCTCAAATATGAGTCAGAATGGTCAAAATTCCTGGCATTGGCTGATCCTGTTATAGAAAAACCTCTGGCAGTCAATGTGTTAACAGGGGACCAAATTAGCCAGCTTGAAATCAGCATCTTGGATACATATACAAAGGAAATCATTATTTGATCCCTTGCCGATTTAGATGAATGGTCTATCATTTTTATGGTAGGCTTATTTTAACGTTGAGAGACAATATAAAAAAAATATATAAAATATATAAATAGGCTCTATGCACAGCAGCCATTTTGGAGAAAAATTGGGCCTCTTCTGACTTCCTTCACAGATGTTACCAATGATACTAATGAAGGCTGAATAAGTATTTGATTCCCTAGCAAAACATTACTTCCAAATCCCACAGAGGTCAGACGTTTCTTGTAGTTGGTCACCAGGTTTGCTCACATCTCAGGAAGAATTTTGGTCCACTGCTCTTTGCAGATCCTCTCCAAATCCTTAAGATTCGAAGGCTGTCGTTTGGCAACTCGAAGCTTCGGCTCTGTCCACAGATGGCCTTAAGGTCTGTCGACTGGCTAGGCCCAATCCATGACCCTAATGTGCTTCTGCTTGAGCCACTCCTTTGTTTGCCTTGGCCGTATATTTCGGGTCATTGTCGTGCTGGAAGACCCATCCACGACACATTTCCAGGGAAGGAGGTTGTCACCCAAGATTTCACGGTACACGGCTCCGTGCATCCTCGAAGTCGACCTGTCCCCTTAGCAGAGAAACACCTCCAAAGCAAAATGTTTCCACCTTCATGCTTCACACGGTGGGGATGGTGTTCTTGCGTTAGAGTCAGCATTTCTCTTCCGCCAAACACAGCGAGTCAAGTTGACACCAAAGACCTCAATTTTGCTAATCGATCACGTCTCTTTCTCTCAAGCCTTCATTTGCAAACATCAGAGGGGCCTGTACATGTGTTCCTTCTTGAGCAGGGGGGACCTTGCGGGCGCTGCAGGATTTTGATTAATTACAGTGTTACCAATGTTTTTTTTTTAGTGACTGTGGTCCCATCTGAGATCAGTTACAAGTTCCTCCTGTCTAGTTCTGGGCTGATCCCTCACCTTTCTCATGATCATCGATAACCCACGAGGCAAGATCTTGTGTGGAGCCCCAGACTGAGGGCGATTGATGCTCAAAACGCATCGCAGCGCGACACGTTTTGAGCTTGTAGATCTGCTAATTTGTGCTATTTTTGAATTGGAATCCTGTTTTTTGTTTTGCTATTTTTGAATTGGAATCCTGAAAAGTAACATTTTTATTTAATTTCAAATGCATTTAGTTATACTTTTTGAACTTAAATACAATTACATTGGACATAAAAAAGACAATAGCATTTTAATAGTAGTCATTAAGCTACTAATATAGACATGTTTGGAATTGTACCAGCTGGAATCAATAATATGTCAGTATTTCGCTATTAACCTGCAGGCCACATTAAGTGAAGGTGGGGGCCGCATGTGGCCCCCGGGCCGCCAGTTGCCCATGTGCTAGATATACAATGTATATAAAATGGATACAATGTATCAATATATGTTCTGTGTCTCTTCTCAGTGTCCTTAGTGGAACAGCTCACTCCGGCCAGATAAATATGATGTTATTTTATAGTATTTATCTTTGCACGTGGCCACGCTGCCTAGTTTTACGGCTTTTACAAAATGGAGACGGGTTTAAATGTGACCAACAAATTAGTTGTGTTCCTCAGAGAGCGAGGCAATTAGATGTGAAGCGAAGCCATTTCAGAACAAACAGTGGTGGCTGGGGAAAACCTCACCTTGGGCCTTTTATTAACGCCATAAAACCCCGTATTAATCCCACCGAGGCACAAACAACAAAGCCATTACTTCTGGAAAAAGAAATGGGAAATGAGGGTCTGAGGAGCACTTGATTTAAGTGGAATCTACTTTCAAATGAGCAGCGGTATCACATGGCTATTTGTTTATTGCTGATATAACCGAAATCATCCCAGAACACGCAATGATGCTGAAATTGATGGTGTTTTCTTTATTTCTTTCTTCCTGCAGGAGATCCTTGAATACGGCTGTTCATTTGAAGTCGAGAAAATATTCGCTGATGAAAAGTATCAAATACTAAAGGTAAGGAGACGGAAGCCTGCTCCATCGTTTGCCATTTATCGCATGCCAGTTATTCCTCTTATTTGGCACCACATGCTTTGTAATTATCCTACTGAAAAATCACAGATGTAACAGATTGGTATTAGACTTGCCATCTCTGAGCATTTAATTCTAGCAAAACATAGAACAGTATCTGCTCTCCAAATGAGAGCTACAATTCACAACACCTGTTCTCAAGTGCATCCTTTGCTTTCCCTTTCTGGCAGCTGTTCACAAGTGTTTTTGGGGTTGGACCCAAAACAGCTGAAAAGTGGTACTGCAAAGGGCTGCGCTCATTCAAAGAGATACTGGCAGAGCCCTGCATTCGTCTGAACCGGATGCAACAAGCTGGTATGTGCATGGAAAACATCTCTGTATCATACTGTGATATTGAAAGCAGCGTACAAACAGTTTGTATGACACATTCATTTACGATTAATTTATTTTTGGTACATTAGTTTGTTTTTTAAAGGAGTAGTTCACCCAAAAAAATCATCTCCATGAATTCAAGGCTTCATGGGGTGTGTAATTGATAGAAAATAAGTAATTATTTGGGTGAACTACTCCTTTAAGCTGTTGTACACGGACATTCCCTTCATAGTTAACTTAAGGATTTGCAACAGCGTAGTCTGAATACAAGCACATTATAGTTACAAATGAAATGAACAAATTATATTTGTACGTTTTGGATTTAAATGTGTTTATTAGCACATTATGTATTAAGGACATTGGCATCAAATAGTGACCATGTTATTTTGTCTGCTCGTTTATAGGCTAACATAGGTTAATACGGTTGACGGAAGTAATTGTAAAAGTAAATTGTTACTATAATTTGCTTATAAGAGAGACTCAGATAATCGATAGTTAGACTAATAGTTAGTCCTCTCAGTGAGCCTGCCGTTTAGGAGTCTCTTTAGCCCAGAGCAGGCTTCTTATCCCTAATTCCCCCTTGTTGTGATCACCATCTCTGCTATTTGATGAGATGTGGCCAACAGGGAGCTCACATTCTCAGCACAATGGACCAGACGCCGCAGGTATTTGCAATAAAAAATCAATGAATGTCATTTGTGAAGGGTAAAGCTTTTTACAGAATTCACGGGCCCTCATTAATCTGCTTGCGGAGAATGGGCCATCATGGCAAAGACCATCAGAGGTGCTTGACTTTCAGTAAGGGAGACTTATGATGGGTTGGTTAGATTATCAATACACGCGCACAGAAATGTCTTCCGTGTTTAAACACATGCTCAGGTGTCTTTGGAAATATCATCCGTATTTAATGATTCCTTTCATATTGATTTTCCTTGGATTTATTAGGGCAGAATAGTATAGGGAAAACCATGTCAGTATAGCCTCAAGAAATGTCTCTATCTGGAAAATTGTGCTCATTATAATAATAATAATAATAATAATAAACCTTTTATTTTATATTTATAAAGCGCTTTTCAAAACATGGTTACAAAGTGCTTTACAGTGGCAGACAAATACATTACACCAAGAACATATTTGGTGTTGACGGTGAGGCATTTCAGTTTAAAAACAGATGGTAGGCTGAACCTCCATAAATTCATTAAATTCATAACAGCCAAGGACAAGAGAACAATACAATACCATAAAACAATAATCGCATGGTTTAAGGGAAGGCCTTGATATAGAGGTAGGTTTTAGTCATTAGAGTCCAGAACGGCAGTTTGTCCATAAAGTATTGCACACATTTATGACATTTATAGAAACCAAGAGTTCATCATGGTTAAAATACAAAGTTTTATAGAGTATCGTATTTATTAATTTACTTGAGTGTATAATCTTTTTTGAGTATTTGGAACAGGCAATGGGCATCAACTGGCAAGTCATTGGCTCCAAGTCAAGTCTGACTGCAACAGACATGAAGGAGGCCTTCAGAGACAGTCCAAAATGTTTTTTTTTACCAATGAGTTGGCGGCTCGGAGCCAAGTCTGCTGACACTACACGAGGCCTCCTTTTCTTCTCTGTGTGAAATGATAATCAGTTCTTGCTCGCCCCATTACAAACCTTTCCTTGTCGTTTCGAGATAGCTAAAGAAAACAAGTGTTTCTTTCTACCTGAGATATGGACGCTTATGCAATTTTGACCTTGACCTTCGTGGTGACCTTTGACCTGTTTGAGACAACATTTAGTTCCCACAAAGTTCACCCATCTGTTCTTGATTGTGACCTTGACCTTTGACCTTTCCAACGTACAAGTTAATCATCTCTTTGGGGCAGTCTACTAATCACTCCAACTAAATATACATATATTACAATATACAATATACATCTACCCTTCCTTCCACAAGCACAGACAGGGCCAGTTACAATGCTCTGCAACCCACGCATGTGGGCAAGATATTTTTAGCATACCCCTCAATGTGAAATAGCTACGTTTAGAAAAAGGAAGAACAGAATTTCGGAAATCAAAATGGTGCTGATGCACCAAGTATGTGTACAGGTACACTATGTAGGATTCTCTATTCTCTGAGGTGTTGAAATCAGTGTTCAAATCTGACAAGAATGGATATGTGAGCACCGCAGCAGACAAGTAGGACCTTTGGGACATGTAGACAGTGTTATCTGTGAATTGTCATCAGATATAGACATCCCATGGAGGGAAAAGGCTTAAAAGAAAATACTGCTCTTGTACGGTTTTCCCATTCATCACTATCGTATTTCCGGCTATTTCAGACCTGCCTAGGTCGTTCTTCGGTAATGTGTCGCGAGATATGTAATTGAAAATTACATTATCGCCTGCCGCTGAAAGGGTCTCGTTCATTTTGAAACTCGATCAGATAATGTATTATGCTGACAGACATTCTCATCTCTGCAGTCACAATCCATCATTCCAAACTCTTATGTCTATGGTGTCTGCACTGCATGGAAAAATACAGTTCTTTCCCCTTTGGACAAGGAAGGGATAGAAAAATGATTTACTAAATTGTAGGCAGCTTCTAGACTTCTAAACAGGGACATAAAAAAACATGGAAATAAGCAGTGAATAATATTGTTTTCTTTCTATTCATGCGTGAACATTCTATAATATACCTACATCCACGCATGAATAAAAATAAAACAAGGTCAATATGAAGGAAAGACTATTGAATTAAACTACAACATAAGCTGTTTAAGGTCTGTAAGCCTCTGTGTCTGAAACAACAGATACAGAGGCTTGTTTCAGACGCAACAATACACTATTACAGACCATAACACATTAATATCTGACTAAATCATAATGGCATGCAGTTCTGCTGTAAGTAATGTACAGGAATGTATGTTGAGTATCAGTACTTAAAGGTAGGGTAAGTGATATTTTTTGGTTAAAACAAAAAGTATTTTGTTAAAAGGTTAAAGCACTATATTCTGATAGTAATCATTGCTATAGAGTGTTTGTTCAGTAACAGGAGTCTCCCCGTCTCTCCAGCTCTTTAATAAACAGAAAAAACATTTTCCGGTAGGTGTCAAAATCTCAGCCAATCAGGAGAAAGTACTAATTTTTAAGCTTCATTTTTAAAGTGTTCCAGTTCCAATATTGCCTGCTCATTTCTTAGTGTCATCACTTCCGATTTCACTTGTTTAATCTATATCCTGATTGAGTTCTCTATCCTGATTGGATAAAATTGGAAATGAAACTGAAACGAAAATGCATTTTCTGTTTTATAAAGAGCTGGAGAGACAAGGAGACTCCATTTACTGAACAAACACTCTATAGCAATGAGTACTATCATAATATAGAGCTATTTAACACTTATTTTAACCAAAGAAAATCACTTACCCTACCTTTAATACTCATTTAAGTCTGAAAATGTAAAATTTGACCCGTGAAATTGCTGTGTGGAACCTCAAATTTAGTACAACGGGACAATACAATACTCATTCAACAGTTAAGCAGCATTCACCCTAACACTTCCCCTGAGCAAAAGGGTATGATTGATGGGTGGCTCAGAGGAGGCTAATAGCCACATGGTCTTTTCCCTGCAGGTTTCCTGCATCATGGAGACATCTCCAGGGCTGTCAGCAAAGCTGAGGCCCAGGCCCTGGGGAGCATTATTGACGAGGCTGCCCGTGGGATCACACCAGACGCAATACTGACACTGACAGGTGGCTTTTGCAGGTACGAGACTGGTCTCCTCTAATCAGCGTTGATGTGGTAGTTTGAAACAGAACAGGACTTATATTTTGCTTTCGTTAGTTTTTTTGGGGAGGAACAAAGTGCAATATTTCAATACGGTAAAGTTAGTGTCATTTATCCATTGACTCACGGTAAGGTCTTGCAAATTACACCAAAGTTCTCACACAATCAGTTAGGAAATTCCCTTTTAATATACCGGTAAACACAGTTTTATGATAACATTTGAGAGTCTGGGGCAAGATGATAAAAATGACTTTGTCTTCTTTGAAAGAGACTTTTTTGGTTATTTTCTGCTTCATTAGACAGAGACAGTGAGTAGAGAGACAGAAATGGCAGGATATATGTTGTACCGGTGTATATACATGCTGCAAAGGGCCTCAGGTCGGGCTGGCCGTATCAAGGACTCAGCCTTTTTATATGGTACGTGCTCTTCTGGGGAATCCCCTAAAAACTATTTTTGAAGCCAATCTCTGCATAAGGTATAGTAGATTAAATGTGATGATTGAACAACATCCACCAACATTAACATGGTCTCTTTATTCCTTGCCATATGAGAGAGAGAAGCTGGTGTTCACGCAGCATGCATGTTGCAATTACATTAAGCAGCCGAAACTCATTGTCAACCGCACGGTTCTACAGCACTCATGGTGAACACACTTAAAAAGCTACCTGCTGAGTGCGGGTATTTGCTCACAGCCTGTGAGCCCTCCCTTTGTCACCATCTCTTTGTGCTTTTTCTTTGCGCCTGAGTAAGCATGGAGCGCTCCTCGCTCTGTGGTGTTGTAAAAACCTAGCTATAACCGCTGGCATCTGAGTTAAATAATTCAAAAGCAGTCTGGCGGGCAGGACATACGCTTGCTTCTCAACGGGGTTGAATGACCTGCCACGTTTTGGCCTGTGGTCTTTAATAGGGCTTTGGCTATACACTGTAAAATGCATTCAGGGGGCAAGCTACACTTTTACCCTCTGAACCCATTGTCTTCTTTTGTCGTCGTGTTTATAAAAAATAGGTTATCTGCTAATAGAATTTGTCTTGACAGACTTCGCGATCATACCGTTACATTTGGACTACAGACTACAGATTTGGACTACAAACTATACACTGTAGACTGCAGTGTGTTCAGTAGAACTGTATCACTCGCAGCCAGCGTCGGTTCATCATCCCTCCCAGGTGATGGCGCTCTTGAAAGAGAGGTGGTGTTGGGGGTTGGGCTCCAACGTATATTTAATCCTCAGAAGGAGAAACGACAGCTGCAATGATATCTGATTATGTAAATAGCATCTCCTCGAGGGGGAAATTTGGAGCGAGAGATGAGAAAAGTGATTAGGCCATCATGGATAGTTACCATCAGGAACGAAGGGGAGGAAGTGTCTCAGCTTTACGGGGCTGGGAGCCTGCTGACTGTTGACTACAAACCCAGGGAGACAAGCTGAACCATTTATCTGATTTGATATCCGCTGGTGCCTGTTTAAGGTGCTTCACATAAAAAACAATTTGTGGAGTGAGGCTTCAAACACAGTGACCTGTACATTATACTGAAAGTCAGTAATACCTCCCCCCTCCTCCCACACACAAACGCACGCACACTCACATCTTGTCTTGTTAAAGGGCAGGAGATTCTTTAGACACAATTTATACACAGCGGGAAGCCACATTAGGCCTATTAGACAGAAATAGACGTGGGCTTCACTTACGACATCAAACGGCAGCACTAATAACTTGCTAATCTTCCTCATGTGACATGTTTGAAAATGCTCTTCCTCAACTCCTGTCAAAGCTGCAGTTTAATTACCTATAATTTCCAGCTAGGATTCGAATTCATGACTTTTTCTCTACCTGATTAATTAAGTTAAACGCTTGCTCACCGATTTACTCTGGCAATTCTTCTCTGTGTAGCATAAGAGATGCAATTCACAAAATTCACAGTAATATGCCTCTCTTAAGTGTCATGACTCGGTTCTCCAGTAATTGCAAGTCTTCATCCACTTTAAAAGTGCAAGAAAGTGTTCAAAGGATTTGTTGACATTAGTGTCGTCTGTGTTATTGAAAGTGAAAGACAGGGCGACGAGTCCTCGAGCGAATGTGTGTTTGTGTATGTGTGGGGAGTGTGATTAAAAATAGACAGTACAGTGTGAAAGGGTTCAGACATGTCAATGAAAGTGCTGGCTTTGGTTTCTATGTGATGTCAGCATGTCCCTGTTATGGGCCTTTAAATTACATTAAATCAACTGTAATCCCTAATCAAAGTGACACTGGTGAAGGGTGTCAAAAAACATCAGTGCTCATTGAATTGGTTCCCCTGATCATCTCTCATCTCAGTTACACAAAGAAGGGCATTGTGTGGATCTCTGAGATATACTGTATATATGAGGCTTGTGTTGTGGCATCTTATGCTCTTTTATCTTTCAAACTATCTTAAAGTTTACTTGTGCTCTTGTCTGAAATCGGTGAAAACAAGTTAGATGGTGAGAATGATATAACGTGATGATGCATTGCTGCTGGCTAAGCTGTTTTTCTACCATGGCCCTGTGTCTCTCTACTGCAGGTAAACTTGGAGTTCCTTGGGAAATTTCAGCGACAGCCACACTTCCGACAACTGTATAATTCATTCATGTCGCCCCGTCGACTACACTAGCTTGTAAATATCCATGTATATTTTATATGGTCTGGTAGAAGCGCTTAATAATTTATCATTTTCCCTCACGCAATAGAGGTGTGCAACATAAGTTCAGGTTTGATGCGATGTTGTTGTCTTGTGTTGCTGCGCCTAATTTAAAAAAACAAAACAAAACCGCTTTGCCAGTGCTACCTACCATCAAAGTTTCTCTCTTGAGTATTTACACCGTAATCTTTCCCAGCACTACTGTACATGTCCCACTGGGCAGGAACGGATGCCTAATGCTGAATAAAAACGGTGTGTTGAGAGGGTATACACCATTAGAGCCAGAGGGAGAAAAAAAATCCCTCTTTGGAGAAAGCACCTGACATGCTCATGTCATCTCTTTTTCCGCTGACTGCGGTTGATTTAGTGGAAGTATCTGCATAGACCAGACAGCTTGATGCTCTGGCTAAATCAGTAAAAAGCTGAAAGAAAATATTCTGAGGTGTAGGCTAATGCCACCATGCCTAAGCCTCAAATGTGTTCAGGGAGCACAGTACCCACTGCGACCCTCCGACCTCTGCTCCCTGCTTCATCACCTCCCCTCCTCAGATTTGACACAAACATAATTGAAACTTGGTATTTTGAGAGCTGATTGGAGGTAAACTGAATGTATGCTAATGATCTCTCCCCCCCTTTGCTATTCACGGCACACATTTATGCTGTGCACTCGAGTGCGTTTTGCTAGCACAGCAGTGGCTATAGCGCTGTGTTTCACTTAACAACTGGCACCATATGAGCTGGGAGAAGTGGCATCTCTGCGTTGCCAATTAAGAGCATTGGATGTGTTGTGAGAAAGTAGCTCATTCAGCAGAGATGGGGATCTGCGGTGCATTTTCAAAATAGCTCCGTCCAGCTGGTCGACTCATTACAGAAGTATCTACTTCTGGCAGCAATGGTGGGAGGAAGGTCAACATCTGTCTCTCTAAATGACAACAAGACAGAAGTACCTCATGACTGTGCAGACATCCCACCCTGGAGAATCTGATTTCAGCAACACAGCTCACGCCGTCCCTTTTAATGTTCTTCCCCTTCGTTTGGGTGTAACTGTAGGTAGCAAGCTAGGTAAGATGAAACGCACAGCCTTCCTGCATCTAAGCATCGCCTGGACCATTTCCTCTCATTTTGCTGGGTTGTTAACTCTGAGATGGCTTTCCGTGCCTCGTGATAATGCTGCAACAAAGTGTATGCACGTGTGTCTGCATGTGTTGCTGCAAATGCCTGTACAAAGCCTACTGTAGCTATGTATGTGTATGTACTGTATGCAATGCACACATGTGTGGGACAATGATCATCAGTCTATCTCACCTCACCTCTAGGCGGATCACAGTGGGGCTGACTAGAGCCACTTTAGGTCCTCTGAAGTGCTGTCCAGCCACCTTTGTTCTCGACACGATCACAGCCTGGCAGCACACGTCGTGTCCTTTGAGAGGTGACAACAGGCACTCCCCGTCTCGCTCTGTCAGTGCAGCCTTGTTCTCACTTTCATGTATGATCAAATATTCAGTGTCGCGTGTGCTTGTTGTAGAGGGCTCGCATGCTGCGAAGGCCATTATTTCATATCATTTGACATGGTGCTGCTGTCTGATCCATCTTCTGTGGACAGATGGCTGGAGTCTGATTATTTCTGAAAAGTTGTTTGTCCTCCAGATCCGTGTTGTGATTGGTTGGATGGCATACCAAGGTTTTTGTACCCGGAGATTTTGAGTGTTTGGTCTATAGGCCTGTGATTATCTGTCTGGCCTCTTGCTTAAAATCACAAATGACCCTGGGGAGGGGAAAATAGGAGGCAATTTCCCAGGAGGCAGGTAATTTCCAGCACTTTGCTAAGTCACAGTTTATAACTGTTGTAAATCTCACTGCAAAATATCATTGTTCATACTTTAAAATGATAAAATGGTAATTATTACACAAACATGAAATCACTGTTAGATTTTTCTTTTTTCTTTTTCTTGTGCCATGGGCTGTGTTTCTGCTCATTCAGTCCTGCATATTCAGAGTAGGAAATGATAATTATAACAAATTCAAGTCTATGAGTCATTGACAACTAGCGATAACAATAGTGTTTGTCTCCATATTATTCTGTTTTATCAAGTGAGAAGAACAGGCCTTTTTATTGCTAATCTATAACATCAGAGACACCAAACATTTTCTGAATGTGTAAAAGTGTTGTGCGACTACAAATACTGTTAAAATGAATCAGAAATGCCCTGTAAAGTAACTGTTTAGATACCATAGACTGCTGTAAGTATGACCCACTGTATTTAAACCCTGTATACTTCATT
This sequence comes from Gymnoscopelus microlampas, assembly GCF_963454915.1. Taxonomy (NCBI): domain Eukaryota; kingdom Metazoa; phylum Chordata; class Actinopteri; order Myctophiformes; family Myctophidae; genus Gymnoscopelus; species Gymnoscopelus microlampas. The sequence goes on from NC_139950.1 coordinate 20,546,452, forward strand.
GACCAGAGTCCCCTAGGGGTCTATACTTAGTTCCCTCTGTTTTCCCTCTACACCAACTATTTTGGCAGAAAATAGCCTATATACAAGCTCACAATGCTATTTTCATCAATTGATCACCAGTTTTTGCTGAATATTCGCTTATTAGACATGCCTAGAATAGGGATGCTAGGGTGCATGTGGTTAATGATGTATTGGATTTTGGCACCGCCGAATACAGTTTTGGATGACAGCCTTAAACTATGTATTTATATAAAACAGTGGATTCAGGCTGAGTGTGAAGCTATCAAGATATCTGTGAGTCTCAAATGCCTAATGAGGTTGGTTGGATGGCAGCGAATGCACTCTTTGGCTACATCCACGCTAAGATGTTTTTGTTATAAAACGGCATCTTAAAATTAGAACCATCTCTGTCCACACAAGAGTTAGCAACTTCTCAGACTCAGGACTAATCTAAGTCCATTACTGCATCACATACAGTAATACACAGGGCATGTGCTTGCAGGTCATATAGTATCACATTTCACATTGTCATTTGAAAACAACTGCCTTTAAAGTGCATGAAGGCTACAAACCCATGGAACACAGGTCATCTGAAACCTTGAAATCATTGCGTGTCAGTGAATCAGAATGTCTTGACCATTATGAATTGATTCAGATTTCTCCCTACGTTCTCTGTCCATCCAAAACATACATTTAAGAATGTTTAGCGCTCAAATCATTTCTGACAGGATCCAGATTAAAGCTGCACTATGTAACTTTCTTCTTCTACCCCGGATTTGAACCCGGTTCCCTGCAGTGTGAAGTGCTGAAATCTTTACCATTGAGCTAATAGAGCCTGCCTGCTTGCTCAGGGGATAAATTGAATCTTGACCATCAGTTAAAAATTCGTCAGATCCTGTGTCTAGGTTATACATGACCTTTGACACGATCTAAATGTCTCAATAGAAAAGCAGGGAGAAAGAAAAATTACATTTTATTCATAAAAGAAAGTTACATAGTGCTGCTTTAATATTGACAGTTTAATATACAATCTCTCTTATCGCAAGAGTGATTTACAGAGCAAGGGGTGTACTTGATTCAGCCAGCTGTACCCAGATGAAAGCTTAATTATGGTCTGGGAAGGGTTTTTTATTTATTTAAATGCAATCCATTTCAGATTAATTATTGCCCTATTAAAATGTAAAAGTAATTAACTTTTTTTACTTGTATATGCACCCCATAAAAACATTCAATATTCCAATATAACCCACAATGACAATAATCAATGTAGGTGTTTTTCAAGGTAAATTGAAGGTTCTTATCTGAGGACCTAATGAGTCTCATACACAAAACCTTTCTTAAATAATGTTTTGTTCTTGAGTAAACAGCAAAAAAACTACGTAGGATTTATGAAAATTATAACTAATTATAACCCTAGATTGGAAGGGCGTGCATGTCCATGTTGATTTGAATAGTTAAACACCCTGTTAACACCATAAAGGTATGCAAATAAGGCAGCCATGGTAAAAAAGCTTTTCAAACACTGAAATGGAAGTTTTATTGTTGTGCGAGGCTGAAAACAGTGTAAAAAATAAGTAAGAAAAAGACAAAGTGTTTTTACTTATTTACACTGAAGTAGTGGGGTTAAGGTTAGATATTGTTGGTGTCGGGCAGAAACCTCATATCTCCATATTTCAACTTTTCATGTTTTTGTGTTAATTAATACCCTACTTCATCATACAAGAATGCAGCACAAAAGTGAGGAAATATCAGATCTACAACCTCACAACGCGATGTTTTGAGCTTGTAGATCGGCTATTTTCGGCTATTTTTTACTTTTTATTTAAATATTAAAAAGGAACGGTTTCGGACATACAAGGTTTCTAACCGACAGTGACGATTATGAAAAACCATCCATCCATCTATCCATCCCTCCATGTTCAACTGCTTACCCGGAGTCAGGTCGCGGGGGCAACAGTTCCAGCAGAGAGCTCTAGACTTCTCTTTCCCGAGCAACATTAGCCACTTCCTCCCGTGGAATCCTGAGGCGTTCCAAGTCCAGTGTGGAGATATAATCCCCCCATCTGGTCCTTGGTCTGCCAGAGGGTCTCCTCAGTGGGATGTGCACCCAAGGACCTCCCTAGGGAGACCCTCTGAAGGCATCTGTACTAGATGCCCGAACAAACTTAGCTGGCTCCTTTCCAAGTGAGTCTTTCTCAGGTGACTGAACTTCTTCTCATCCTATCTCTAAGGGAGAGGACAGCCACCCGTCTGAGAAAATTCATTTAATGAAAAAGCATGGCAAGGAAATGACTAAAGCTGTCCACACAGACGGCAGGAAGACACACAAGTGATAACATCAAATAGAAATGGCTTGACTTCAAATTAAATTTGCCCAGGCTACAAAACTGTAGCCTGAGACTGCAGTTAGTTTTTGCAATATACTATAGCATGAACTAAAGAGAAAATATGATACTTGTGCACCTACTGTATTCAAGCCTACTACTTACTGTAGCTGTTATCTAGGTCGGCACATCTACTCACCAGTGTTTGCCGTGACCTTCTTCAATTAAAATTTAAATCTAAAAAGAAAAAAATGTATCATGCAGTGTATACTGTAGGTGGACCTGTCGCATTTAAAAAAGATTGATGCAGTAATTGGCAAGACTGCACTGTCAGGTGTCCAGTAATAGTACGGTAAATGAAAAGGAATATACTGTTGATTACATGAAAACATTATTTGGGTAACGTTCTTAGGCTTACGATTTCAGGTCTAGGCCTAAATGGGTATGTGCATACAATGTATTTTATTTGCATTTTATACATTGTCAGGTGTATAAAGGAGCTTTCCGCTTGCAGCTGTAGGAAGGAGTGAGTTGTGTGCATGGCGCTGTTAATATGATTATAATCAGAAGCCTGAATGACTACAACTGTACTCATTAATTTAGTTAATTGAATTAATGCACATTAGGGGTGTGCCGATATATCGTCCCGCGATATATCGCGATACGTTTTCGCGACGATATGTATCGTTTTGGGAAAAAAAAATATCGTTTAGAATTTTTTTTTTTTTTTTTTTTTTTAACTTTTTTTTTTTTTTTACAATCATTATAATCAGGCATGCAAACAGCCCCGAGGTGAAAAGGGTGACAACACGTTTTTTTTTTTTGGGGTCAGGTGTCACACTATTGCCCTATTTGGATTGAAAACGGCTATTGTAGCTGAAAAGCTACAAGTTTGCATGTCTGAATAATGCAAAAACAGAATTATTTTTTTGCATTTACTTTTTTACACCCCCATATATTTTCATAATAAAAAAAGTGCGTATCGTATCGTATCGAAATCGTATCGAAGTTGTGAGCCAAATATCGTATCGTATCGTTTGGTGAAATTAGTGTATCGGCACACCCCTAATGCACATACCATTCATTGGTTAAGTTATGTTGGGGTATTTTTTTTGCCTTTATTTGATTGGTACATTGTAGAGAGACAGGGAACATGGAGAGAGAGCAGGGGAGTGATATCTAATTTGGCAAATGGTTCAGCAGGCCGGGAATCGAACCTGGGACTCGCTGTCAGGCATTAGAGCCCATTTGGTAACCACTAAGCTGTCGTGTCACTCCACACACATTAGTAACTGCAATATACTTACCACATTTTTCTTGGTACTGATATTGTAACTGATGACAGTTACAGTATATTCATTTCGTCAATTTAATTATGCAACTTGTATACTGTTACTTTCCAACCCTGCCTCTAATACAGTACATATTTTATGTCAGTTGCATTCTAATAAAGTTGGCCCACACGCAAGGGAGTCTTTGCTGAGCACCACAGTATAATATTATCCAACTTGATAATCACTTGATAATCACCTACTGCACTGTATCAACACTCTCTGCCTGCGGTTATGCTGACAGTGGGGCTGCTTTTGTGTGAGCTTGCGCGGGCTCCATATGGAGCATACTTTATTACACTGATCCAAGTAAAAAAATGATGATTCTCATAAAAAGTTAAGGCTCTGACAGCTGAAGCAACAAAAATGGAAGCCTTTAGACTTAACAACTTAGGAAAGATTGCTTGTTTTAATAATGAAAAAAGGGCCATGCTCAATGCTTTTAATAGCCCCGTCTGCCATCTTCGCTGTGCATCAGTTAAGCACTGGGACATTCCCTTTTCATTATTTTCCTGGACACAGTCAGTGGTTACTTGGTGCTCTATGTCTCTCCATTTCCAGGGGGAAAGAGTTTGGTCACGACGTAGACTTCCTGCTGACTACCCCTGAGCTGGGGAAGGAGAATGGACTGCTAATCAATGTGATCGACAGACTGAGACAACAAGTAAGTAAGATTAACCTGTTCTATAGCTCTACAGTATGTATGTGGCATGTGCACTGTCAAATCCAGAGTGTTAATTTAACCCATTCAATCCAGGAATGCATCTCTGTCATTTGCCGCGCTATGAGCTTGTAGAGCAGCTATTTTTGAGAAATCATGAAAATGTGTGCAAATATTCGATTTTTTTTTTAAGCAGACATTTGTAACTCAAATATTTGCTTCTGGGGGTCCCTGGAACTAAATATTTTGCAAATGTTCGCTTAAAAAAATATATATTTCAAGATTATTTGGTACAGTATTTCGACTCTCAGGCCCAGATTTATGTACATGTGATGAAAGACTGAATTTGTGTTCACAATCTGCTTTAAATTAATCGTCTGTCTGTATGTCTAATTACGCAATCAGCAATTGAGACCGCCTTCTAGTAGCTTTTTTTGTGTGTGAAGGACATATCCTTCTAAAGGTCCTTAGACCGGGGCGATTTTTTTCATGCGAATAATACGTTTTTTTTTTAAACCTTATAAAGTCAATGCAAGCTTCCACACCAGTTTCGCGGAGCGAAAAAAGCATATTTTAATTATTCGGAACGAGTCCGAATTTTGCGTATATTCGCATATTCGCCGGTATGTAAGGACCTTTAGAATTGTGGAATTTGAAAACAAAGTTTCTTTATCCAATCTTTACTGATAACTTTCAGAATTATCAATGGCATACAAAAATCATCAGCATAGTTTTGAACTCGGGTCACATTTGTCTTTAACATCTTACTCTTGAGACTGTAGCTGCTGTGTTGGTTTTTAGCGCACAATACATTTCACATGCCTTTTACTTGGTACTGTGGTATTGTTGGCAATAAGGTTGAACCTTGAACCTTGAACCTTGAAATGAGAGACAACTGTACACAGTTTATATACATTCAATCAGCATTGGACATATTAAGACAAAAGCCTTGGGATAGAGCCAGACCCAGTTTCACATGTGTGGTGTGTTTGTGAAGTGCATGCACTGTACTGTATGTGCATGTGAGAACAGGAATGTGTGCTGTGTAGGAGTCTAAAGAGTAGTGTGTGTGTAAAAGATATATACTGTTAGTGTACAGTACGTATAAAAGAGAGTGTCAGTTGTGTTGTACTGTATATGGTGAGGGAAATCTATAGAGCCTGATCGACCATGTGATTCATGGGAGTGAAACGTGTGTGCATCTTAACAGGAGTGTGTGTGTGTGCAAGCATATGGATTTGTGTATAATGTGTACAATATGTTTGTGTTTGTGTATAAACCCTATAAATTCACAACATTTCTGTGAGTGAGTGAGTACACCCGGTGTACATATCACTGAGGAGGGCCCGAGGGAGTGATGCGCTGAGGAAAGTTTGTCGAATCAGCGGATCTCCAAATTTTCAATAAATCCACAAATCCTCATATATGGAGTACCCTGATGTCATCAATATGACATCATATAGTACTGACATTATAGACTGGCCTGACTCCATATTTGGGCATGCCTCAGACAGACAGACAGACAGACAGACAGACAGACAGACAGACAGACGGGTACAATGGGTATTGCATAACCAGTTGGGGGTGCATTCTCAAGTTACATCATTCCTGACTTGCATTGTTCCTGAGTAGGCGGCACCAGTCTAGTTACTTTAATGAAACCTCTTAATCCTTTTCATCCCCCTCCTTTGAGACGTATTAATAGCCTCAATACAACTGGATATATGACTTACAATTGCAATTTACAGTTTAGGCATTAGGCAACCGCTCTTATACTGTACAATAAGTAAGGTAGTTACAAACTTCAAATGCAGGGAAACAGTGCAGTACCTCAGTAAACTAGGATACCTTTTTGTCCATTTGTCCTTTTTTAAATGACAAAATAGACGTGTTAATGCGCCTCCCTCAACTTGTTGCGTGAATACGCACAGTCCGGATAATCCAATATCATGATGATTATTCTGCAGAGTGTAATGAGGTGTCAAATGTTAATGTGGTAGAGTAAAAGTATATAAAAAAATTAGTGAAGTAGAATTAACCCATTAAGACCGAACGCATCTGTGTCATTTTTTTATTTGAGCTAAAAAGCATTATTTTACACTTTGGCTATTCAAAAATAGCAGATATACAAGCTCATAGCGCGGCACCGAGTGCCACGCTATGAGCTTGTAGATCTGCTATTTTTGAAAAATCGTGAAAATTTGTGCAAATGAATAAATATATATTATTTTAAAGCGAACATTTTTAACTACAATCTTTGCTTCTGGTGGAACAAAATATTTTGAGATGAGATCGGCAGCCAAATACATATTATTTTGGGGGTTCTTGACATGAAAAAGTTTGAGCACCACTGATATAGAAACATACGTTTTTCAGAATACTGTAGGGATTTAGAAGACATTGGTATAATCGGCTTCAGGTCTTAATGGGTTAAAGCTGTGATGAACATGAAAACATTATTAAAGTGCAGCTCCTCCCAAAAACGACTTACTGTAAGTACTGTAACAAAATTATTATTTGTGTGACATATTGAATCATCTTTTCTCAGCCATACAGTATATTCCTCAACCCCCTTTTAGGGCTGTTCAGTGATAAATGTCCTTGCAGTGTGTTCCAGCTGCCTCTCCTAGAAATCTTAACTATACATCATTTGTGTTTTACGATTGGGCTGGGAATCAGTCAGCCCCAGTTTATTGTCCATACTGTACCATGGGATCTCTTTTCTTCAAAGATGACAGAAACAGTATTCCGCCGTTCCCATTCCCTGCTGTGTGTTATGGAAACCTATTGCAGAGTTGTCTCTCTGGAGTGTCTCTAACAACGCGTCGCTCCAGTCAGAGACAACTTCCCATTTCCACCTATTGTCATTGTGGAATTCAACTATATGTTATTATCAACTACACTTATGTCTGTATCAGTAGCCTATATCAGTGTGTTTTATGTTCTGCCGGTGTGAGAGACTGTGTCAGCCTCCTCCAGGATCAGAAGCTGTAATCCATAATGGCAAGGTGTGTGTTGTCTATCTCCTCTGTGGCCACAGAGGTACGGTGGATGCCAAGACAATATGCATCCGTGGATCTCTTTGTCGCTGAGCCACATCTTCCAAGGATCCTTTTGGGGGTTCTTGACCACTAACCCATTTAGACCTGAGGCCGATTCTAAAAACGCCTTCTAAATCCTGACTTAAGTTTTCTGAAAAACTTCAAATGTTTATTCAAAAATTACAAAAAATGTATGTTGCTATATACTGTACATAGCAACAAGAACCTGTCTTCCTGTTTTGAAAGGTATATTATTAAATAGGGGTTTCCGCCCTAAATGGGTTGAGCCCTATACACTTCGTTAAGCATCATATAGCAAAAATAGCCGATCTACAAGCTCACAGTGTGCTGCGACATGTGAGAGAGTAGATTTGCTATTTTCACCGAATGTTTGCCTATTTTCGTGCAATGTCTGACTATTTTTGACACATTTGTACCTATCATGACATGCTCATTGTCAGGACGTTCATGTGGGTAATTTGGTGCCGATGCCATGGGCCAAACTTAGTCAGTTTGGTCTTGGCAAACACAACGTTCTGTGCCTAAAATGTGGAAGGAAAAATCCTCCTGTCAAATCGTCAAAATGTTACCGATACCTTTCAGAATGATCAATAGCATACAGAAATAGAGAGACAGCCTTTCCTGGTGCATCAGAGGAAAATCTTGGAGGAGAAATTCACAGTGCATTGTGTAGCACCGTTTATATACATTTGGACATCTGCTATCCGTCAGCATACAGTAAAGAAAAAAGCCAGACACTGATTCACGTGTGTGTGTGTGTGTGTGGTGTCCATGTGCTTGCTTGTGAAGTGCATATATGTGCATGTGAGACAAAGAATGCGTGGGAGGTGGGACTCTAAAGAGAGTGTGAGTGGACAGTAAATCACATGTACTGTATGTGTACATATACTGTAAGAGTGTGTGTATAAGGTAATGGGAAATCTATAGTGCCTAATGGACCGTGGTGTGTGTGTATGCGCTTGTGCATGTGTGCGGGCGTGTGCGTGCGTGCGTGCGTTTGATGTCCTCTCTTGTGTTTTAAAAAACATCCTGTGTGAAACCACAAATGTTTCATTGCAATGACCCCCATGTATTTGCAAATATAACTACAAATACACCGGACGTCATTGTGACTTACAAAGCAAGTAAAATACCAACCATTAGTACAAGCCATTATACATTTATGCTATAAGTGTCAGCTCATTGCTTTTATATTTGGCAGCTTGGGCCATGCCCACAGGCTGGCGGTCAGGGGCTTGAGGATTATGGGGTTGTCCAAGTCTAAGGCTAGACTGCAAAGCAGCTTGAAAAATATACTGCTCAATCTCCTCCATTATAGGCAGCCGATCTATTTGGAGGAGAAGGTGCTTCCTGTACCCATATTTTTTTCTGGTGTTGGTAATATGGCAGACGGAAGCGTATGACCTACTGTATGTTGTTGACTGTGAATACGTTCATGTGTGTTGTTTACATTATGTACATTCTGAACTTATTTGTATTCATGCACTGAGACATATTATTGTTGTTATTTGAGGGGACTCAATGCAGAGAATTTATGAGAACACAATTTGGGTAGCAATTGCTTATAAAATAAATGCAGTCTCCTGGGAAGAGATGACAGGATGCTATTTGGTGTTTTACGTTACAGATGGCTTACAGAACATATTCATTGTGTATTTTGTTTTGGGAAATGCGTTTAGAAACAGAATCGCGTTTAGTGAAATGTCTTTGTTTGACCACAAGGACAACACTGAGGATTTTGCTGTGTAATAGCACTGAATGTGAGCTGTGACATAATGTTAATCTTACGTCTATATTAGGGAAGAGCCACTCCTGCTTCCCAGAAACCAGATCGTTTATTTACGGTAGCAACCCTGTGAGATACCTCATCAATCTGCATGTCCATAGAGACTAGAGTGACTATAGCATTTATTCTCCATTGCACAACACAGTATTACACACAGTATAAATAAAAAACGAAATGGTCCCCAGGTAATCAAAAAAGATTTTATGGTTTGGAACAGATGGCACTACCATGATATAAAATTCATTTAGATGTCAAACTTCAGGCTCGCTTCATATACTTCCATGGATTTAGTTTGCCATTTAATGTCGATGGATCAACTCTGGCTGAACTGATGTATGAAATCACACATGCAGTAAGATGCTCTTCCCCTTCATTCTGCTTTGGGAGAGAGCTGTTCATATTAGCAAATACTTGGCTTGTCATGGCCATATTGTGAACGACGTTGCTTTGTTATGTCCAATAGTATTCCTTTTTAAAAGGACCATTAAACAGTTTAACCCTGGCATCCCAATTTTGGTCATGTCATTATAGGAAGAAGGAAAAAGAATATATATATATATATATATGTATGTGTGTGTGTGTATGTATGTATATGTATGTATATATGTATATATATATATATATATATATATATATATATACATACATACATACATACACACACACACAAACACGCACACATATATGTATAATTTTCTTTTCTTTTCTTATAAGCAGATCTACAAGCTCAACCAGCGTTGAGCTTGTAGAGAATCTATTTTGGAAATAATTGAGGACATTTGTGTGGTTAAGTGGTTAAGGGGACATGCTGGTGCCAAGAGCTTATGATTCAAGGAAGCGAGGGACGTGTCACATTTCTAATATTCTGAACCTTGACCCTGAATACCCATTGTGGTCGTGTTATTAAAACTGTGAGTGAGAAAATGGCCCTGAGTTCTACCAGTTTCCAGGCGTTAACAGAAAATAGATTGGGACAAAGTAAGTGAACGCATGTGAGGGAGAAGTACAATTTAGAAGTGGCTTACTTTCAGAACTTTCAGTCAGGGCTTTCAAGGACAATGGACAGCACCAGAGACCCCTTAATGGAAAATGGATCCCTTGATGGAAAATGAAAGAAAAGAAGGGAAGAAAAGTGGGGGGGGGGGGGGTGAGAGGGTGAATGAGAGAGAGAAAGAAGTGAAAGAGAAATGGAGCGTGTGAGAGAGAGAGAGAGAGTGATCGGATAAGTTCATGTCATCTTTCATTTCATCTTTATTTAATAAGTGAAAGGATAGAGTGAGGGAAAGATTGATCAAAGGTGTGTGTGTGTGTGTGTGTGAGAGAAAGCAAACAGAATGTGAGGAAAGGAGAGGGAGACGGATGATGTTTACAAATACTTATGATGATGATGATGATCATTCTATTATCAATTTATTTCGCTACTATTCTCATAATGACACTAATTTGCTGCTCATTCCTTAATAATGTGACTAATTTCCCAGCACTCCAAAAAAGACCTGTATTTAATTTAATTTACAGTTTTGATATTCATGCTGCAATTAAAACGTAGTGAGCCTCCTGTGCTGTTCACTATGTGTTGACCTGCCATAGTCTTTATTCTGAGCTATTGTGGTAGTCCTTATATGTCATCAATCTGTCATTGCACCAAGTAGACAACAAGGACAATGAGTTAGAATTAAGATTATTTTAATATTCAAACCCAATAAACATGCAGACATTTTTGTTGCTGGCAAAATAACTTGTACTGACTGTATACTGACAGAAGTACCTCACATACTGTACAGTGCAGTGTTTCCCCTATATGCATTAAGTGGCGGGCCGCCACCCCTTAAATCCGACCGCCACAGTATGATTTTTTCTGTAAAAAAAAAGAGAAAACAAAATTTTTTTTATACAGAAAAAATATCAATGCTCAAATGCTTTGATATAATGCTAAAATGCTCTCAGGCAGTATATTTTCCTAAATCTGGAGACAATTCATATGTAAACTATACAGATTATTACTGTGCACATGTACTATATATAAGATATAAGACTTTGTGTTTGAGCATAAATATGCAGTTTGAGAACCCAAAATAGTTTTTGGAGCGCAGTCCTCCCCCACACCTTCAGCTTCTGGCTGGGGGAAACACTGCAGTGAAACGGGATGTACTAAACCGTCACAATTAAAAGTGAACTTAACATTGCGATGCGGCGCATTATGAGTTTGTAGATCAGCTATTCTTACTACTGTGAAAGAAACGGAAAGTTGCATTGTGTCCAGAAGCTCCCTTTACACAGAGGAGGGTGGTTGTGGGTGGGTGGGTGTCTGGGGGGGGGGGTTTGGGTGTAGTGGGGGACGGAATGGGACCAGCCCGCAGGGAGAGGAGCACAAGAGACAGTGATTAAGTAGAGGTAGCAAAGGTTGACTCTAAGTCGCGTAACCTTGTCATCTGCAATTGAGCCCCCCGGGCCTGTTCGTGTCTTCACTCAGGCCTAATATCATGGCTTGCACCCCCCTCCATCCCCCTTTACTCTCATCCCCACTCCTCTGTTAGCCTAAGGGGTGGTAAAAATACATCCATCTAGAAAACGTCCTTGTAAAAACGGGTTCATCATTTTTTTCCCCCCCTCCCGCTGATTCGGAAAGCATAACTTGGGGGCAGAGGCAAGGTCAGGCACCCGCTTCTGTGGTAGACAGATGAGATTCAGCTTTGCCCTGGTAATGGCGACGGGGCGAGAGATTGAGAGGGCCACGTTTCAACCCCTTTCCATCTATCATCTCTGTCTCTGCGTACTGTATGTACTGTACGACTGTTCTCTGAAGATGGAGCACGGAATGAATTGCTACTACACGGCTGTAATGACGCTATTCAAGTTCAGCTTTATTGTCCCTGAGCCAGCATGGTCAAGAGATATGAGAGTTCGAGTTGAAATGAGGAAATTAGTAAGAAAACGCTTAGAAGACTCTGGTCGTGTGATGGTTACTTTGACTGACATTGAAAGGACTCACGCACGAGCATAATGTCTCCGCACACACACACACACACACACACACACACACACACACACACACACACACACACACACACACACACACACACACACACACACACACACTCTCCCACTCTCCCACTCCCACACGGCCCCTTGCTTTAATTTCTGCAATCAGTGCGGTTCAGGCTGGCAAAGCTCTGAATCAAAGTGAAAGAAGTGTTCAATCACGCCTCGCTAACACACGCTAATCTGAGACTTGAAGGCAGAGTTTTGAAGTCTGAGTCGGTGGGATTGTGACATCAGATCACAGTGCCTTGCGTCAGCGAATGCCAACATCATGCTTGTTGCGCCACGAGCAGATGGCCATTAAGTTGGTGGCAGGAGCCCTGTGTGCCGGTTTCCACTCTCGCAAAAAAAGACCAAAGTTTGTAATCAAATGTATGTAAATTAAAACGGCTAAGCTTTTAGATTGCATTTGCCAAATTAGCATTCACTAGCCTTTTTTCCTATTGCCCACTGCTAGGCAAAGCTTTGGGAGAAAGATTATCTTCGCTGTTGTCCCCCTCCCTCTGTAATTCCCTCTGTAAACAGCTCTGGTGGAACAGGCTTCCTCTCAGATGCTCACTGACATTATACCTACTGCGTGGTGAATGATTATAGAGTGCTATTGGGCTAAACAGCCCCCGGCGGCGCTGAGACAGGAACTTCATGACATCCTGTTTTTTAACAGGGGATTTTGCCGGTGGATGTGTGTCAGAGTGAGCAAAAATATGGAGCTGGAGAGAGGGACGTGAAGAAAGATGATGCAGAGAGAGAGAGACAGAACAGCGTGACTGTATGTGTGCCTGCTTGAGCGTGTTTCTGCGTGTGTGTGTGTGTGTGTGCATGCGTGTGCGTGCACAAAACGGCCCGCAGGCCTCACCCAGTGAAGGGCATCCGCATGCAGACACTTAATGGTCTGTGCAACTGTCGCTATAACTCATTAATCCTTTTCTCTCAAGGCATCTGTGAGATTTCAAGGCTAAAGGAAATATGCAGACAGGATGGGACAAAAATATCTTGACAGTATAATAAGCGCCCCCTCATTTAGGGCCTTATGTACAAGACGGACTGAAAAACATTCTCCCACAACTTGTCTTTAAGTATGGCTCGGGGGGATTTTAATTTCAGATTAGTCAGTCCTTAAATCCCTTTTATGCTGTCATTCTGGCCTCATCGTCTAAGTTGGAGCTGTCAGTGCCTTTAGCTAAACCATTACTGAAAGTAAAGGGGGACTTTAAGAACCCCCCCACCCTCCCCCTCCCCGCCTACTCCATTAGAAGGTGAGTGGTTATCTGTAATTGTAGATAGAGAGTCTCCCATGGGTGGCACAGCAAAGGAGATGGTGGAGACATCAGAGATTTTAGCCTCGGCGCCGTCGTTCTAACCCGACTAACCCCGGAGGATAATTGCAGGCTAAAAAAGCGAGGGCTTGGGTGGGAACCCGATCTTGTCCCCATGTGTCACTCAAGGCGGCTTCCTGTCAATTAATGAATGACTTCTGTCGGCACTTCCTCTGATAATGCCTTCTGGGTAGCGCTGTCCTCCATTCATGGAGTGTGTGGCGGAGCACAATTGGGCGGTCCGACGGGGGGCCGGTCGGTGGGTACAACAGGGCCAGGCTATACCGGCCGTGCCTGTGACAAGCTGTTTAATGTTTCGCGATTAACCTCAGTCATTGGCTCGGCGGGGAGGACCGTTCGGTTGCTGCACTTCTTCTCCCAATTATTGCTCTTTAAGGAGAGAGAGGGCAGATTTATGGCCACAGAGAGGAGTGCAGTAGCACAACAATTACATTGGCTGCCGGAATTAAATTGACAATTTGTAATGTTAATCGTCCCTTGCCCCCCTCCTGCATTGGGGTTAGGCATAATCAGCCAGGGCAAAGCCCAGAGGAAATCAATCCTTAGTTTCTCTGCACTCTCTCTCTTTCCCTCTCTTTCCCTCTCTCCTTCCCTGTCTCTCTTTGTCCATCTCTCTCGCCCCGTCTCTCTTCCATCAATTTATTTTTACTCCCTCTCCTCTCCTCCTCTCATCTTTTACTTTTTTACACATCCTCTTATTCTCTCGCACTCTTGCACTTTATCTCCTTTCCCTGCACCTCTCCTCTGCTCTGTCGCTTTTCCACACACATCCTTTGTTCTCATCAGTGTTTCCCCCTCTTCTTTTCTCTCTTGAACACAGTGATGTATTACTCGGCAGCGACTTCCATTAGCTAACAGACTAGAGCCCATTTACCAGGGAATGGGTTTTAGCCTCCTACTGTGGCCGAGCAGAGGGCTGTCTCACAGTTGGCTCTTTACACTCCCCAGTACACTCTCAACCCTACCGGGCTGAAATTAGACTGATGACAAGTCGGAGCAGATGTTCACACAGTGGCCCATCTCATCCCCATCACATGGATGACCTCTTTGGTACACAGTAAAATCTTAACCCATTAAGACCTGAAGCAGATTCCACAAAGCAGAGTCTTCTAAATCCCAACAGTTTTCTGAAAAACGTATGTTTCTATATCAGTGGTGCTCAAATGTTTTCATGTCAGGACCCCCAACATTATATGTATTTGGCCGCCGACCTCCATCTCAAAATTTGTTGTTCCAGGGACCCCCAGAAGCAAAGATTTGAGTTACAAATGTTCGCTTAAAAATATATATATATTCAAAGGTTTGCACATGAAGTTTTCACTAATTTTCAAAAATAGGAGATCTACAAGCTCATATGAGCTTGTATATCTGCTATTTTTGAATAGCCAAAGTGTAAAATGATGCTTTTTAGCTCAAATGACTTCTTTTCTATCGATTAGTCACCCCATGGAGACTTGAATTCATGGATATATTTACTTTTTTCGTCGCATTGTGGCAGCGGTTCCGGTAGGAGACACAAAGAGTCTCCTTTGTGTCTCCTACCGGAAACACTGCCTACCGATCCACTGGTCATCAAATTATTCACTTAGGAATGCAGCAAAAACTAAAAAATATCCATGATTTCAAGTCTTCATGGGGTGACGACTAATCGATAGAAAAAAAATATTATTTTGGGTGAACTATCCCTTTAATTTAACTCTGAGAATGTACAGTACAACTGCGTTACCCAGAGGTTGCATCTGTACACTCTCAGAGTTAATGGTTATATTAGCACATTACAGGAAATACTGTACAACACAAAAACAAAGACCCATAGCAAGCCCTCCATTTTGGGGAGTGGGGGAGTAGTGCCTTTTAAAGGACCATTCTAGTGATCCGGCATGTTCAGCCCACTGAATATGACTCACAGTATAGATAGAGTACTTGAAATGGCCAGCAGATCATTTTCCAAAGCATACAGAGGTTTGTTTGTTTTTTGAGGGAGACATTGGATTCCATTTCTCACTATGCTATAAGAATCAACTTAGAGGGACTACACCATGAATTTTAACTTTTTCTTCTTTTTTGTGTGTTTTTGGTCTCCCCTACCTCTCTTCCCCAAAAATACCCCAGTTTGAGCACTCAGGCTTTCACAGCAAATCTGGGGTTTTCTGTAAATTTGTCTCAAAACAGGCCAAACTGATTTGCACCTTGACGTCACGTCAGGGTACAATACCTCCCGTTTTTCTTCTTTTTTTTCTTTCTACTTTTCCACACAGAACCAGGAGATAACATGCATACAAACTGGCTCAATAGAGCCCTGTGCCAAACAGGACAATGTGGTATTGCAGGTGAAAGTGCTTTATAAGCCAGAGAGAAGTTAGTTGGAATGAGTATCTGAGGCTTGATTTAGGCTCAAACCTTTTGAAAAGCGTTTGAGGGACATAAACAATATGATATTAAATATTATTTTATTTTTTTTAATTCATGGTGTAGATCCTTTAAACTTGCTTGAGGTACTTGATCCAACACACAACATCATTGTACAAAGTTACATTATTGCTGTTTAAAAAACTAAAACATTTTAAAGCACAGATTGATTTGAAAAGTCTCTGGGGAAAAGATTGATTCACAAATGAAATTCGAATGACGGTGCAGTGATGTTGAGTCCAACATTGACTCAAGTAGCCATGTACGTTATGCAGAAAATGTAAACAAATGCAAAATCTTGTACAATTGAAGGAAGATGGTCTATGTTCATGTACAATCATGTATGGCTCAAGTTGTGAGGCTGTGTTTGTTGATTTTAGTAGGAGGCCCCTCCCCCTTGCCGTTTCACCGTGTGATTAAGGGTGAGCGACTGCCAATAACACTGCCAAGTCCGACTTGGCAGTGACATTATCATTATAAGAGACTTAAGGCTTGTTTTTTCTGTAAAGTCTCTTGTAAATAATAAATATTGGTAGTGGTTGATTGTGTTTTCTTGGGGCTTGTTTCTAAAGTGTCGTTTTGCTTCCTAATGTTTAAACCAGTGGTTCTCAAACATTTTCATGACAAGGACCCCCAAAGTGATATGCACAGTATTTGTCCACTGACTTCGATCTGAAAATATATTGTGCCAGGGACCCCCATACAAGATCCTCAACATGTTGAGTTCCAGATGCGTATCAGGGCAGAGGTTACCAGGGTTGCCAGATCTGCTTATTATAATTTCCCCGCGAGATTTTATTTGAAAATAGCCGATCTACAAGCTCACAACGCGTCGCATCGCGATGTATATGTTAAAATGCTCATGTAGCCCATAGTCGCTGATTTTGGGCTGGTTTTCGTTGACCTGGTTGCTTGTTTCTCTCACAGAATCTGGCAACACTGGAGGTCACGTGTCCCCAAAGGTAGCAATAATAGTAGTTACAGTTTGTGTTTGTGTTCCTTTGTTCCATCTGCTATTTTTCTTTTTTCAACAAACTACCTTGGATGTCATCGAGTGTCTCATTATTCACCCCCATGATTCATTGTGACAATGTGCGGTGTGTGGATCTTTGTACTGTGTTTGTGTATGATTTATTGTGTTGGATTACTGTCTGTAAAGCAAATTGCCCCTTGGGGACATTAAACTCTTATCTTACCTCTTTATAGTACCTTGTAAAATGTATTAACTGTAAATGTAATGGTCATGGGTGTGTAATTCATAGAGGGGGAAACAAGACGGGGGGGGTGAGATCTGTGACTTATATTGTGAACAGTAGACCATGAAATGTAGGTTAATACAAAAGCTACAACAATAGCTGTGAACAACACAACAGGTGACAGCAATTAAACCAGAGATGTATTCTAGTTTCATGGAGGTTCAATCAGGTGTGTGTTCCATTTCCTCCACCACCAGGGCATTCTGCTGTACTGTGACCACCAGGCCTCCACCTTTGACGCGAACATGCTGCCCTGTCACACGTTCGAGGCCATGGACCACTTCTCCAAGTGCTTCCTCATCCTGCGGCTGGACGGGAGCCAGGTGGAGGGGGGCGTCCAGAGGGAGGAAGGGGACAGCAGGGGGTGGAGGGCGGTGCGAGTGGACCTGGTGTCACCGCCTAAAGACCGCTACGCCTTTGCCCTCCTGGGCTGGACCGGCTCCAGGGTAAGAGAGTTTTACAATGGTGCAGTGGTGGAAAGTAACTAAGTACATTTACTCAAGTACTGTACTTAAGTACAATTTTGAGGTACTTTTACTTTACTGGAGTATTTCCAGTTGTCTATACTTTTACTTCTACTTCACTACATCTCGGCGGCAAATATTGTACTTTTACTCCACTACAATTATTTTAGTTACTTTGTAGATATAAGTTATTACATTGTAAAACATACATTAACCACTTAAGCCCTATTTAATACCTAGGCTATTTGAAAATAGCCGATCTACAAGCTCACAACGTGGTTGTGAGTTTGTAGATCTGCTATTTTCAAACATTTTGGTACTTTTCATTTTGGTACTTTAAGTACATTTTGATGCCAATACTTTTGTACTTTTACTCAAGTAAATTTTTAATTCTGGACTTTTAATTGTAACAGTAGTACTTCTACATTGCAGTATTGATACTTTTACTTAAGTAAAACATTTGAGTACTTTTTCCACCACTGCAATGATGTCACACTGAACACAGTGTGGTGTAAAAGCAACAAATTAAATCACAACCAGCATAGAAAACGGCTTATTGCTAAATGCAGGTTACATCCAAAGAAATCCCTTTGGCTCACACTGCAGTGACAGCTCAACATAAACCACTTTCTCTCTTAATGCAGAGGATTGCAGTGATGGAAAAAGTACCTGCAAGCCATACTTGAGTAAAAGTTGAAATGTCTTACTATAGAAAATAGCACTGGTGAAAGTGAAAAAAGTACTACTACATAAAATACATCAAAACTAATGATCTGATATTAAATGTGCTTATGTACTGGAAGTTGGAGTAAATGAGGTATGGTACAATCTTACAGATGCAAGTGTTCAAATGAACAAAAATACAGTTTTGATGAATTCATTAAATTTGCAGGGCATATTTTTGAATGCTAAAGTTTCATTCACCCACAGCAGACAAATAAGACATTTCAGCCAATAAAAATCTCCCTTCATTTCAATGAATTCGAACATATATCCCCCTTAGATATGGCCATGGGTGATGATTGTTGCTGGCAGGGAGAGCCGCATCTGCTGCTGCCATCTTCCTTGGTAGCAACAATGTGCTGACAGGGCTGAATATATTGGCAGCATTAAGAGCTTGCACACTGTTTTCTTTTCAAAGGAAACTCATTTTTTCATTGGCTTAGAATGCCAGTGTAACGAGCACTTGAAGGGAGCATGGCAGTAAAAAGTACATTATTTCTTTAAAATAGTGGTGGAGTAAGAGTGAATGTAGATGCAAATAATCAATAAAGTACTGAGGAAGCTCATATCATATGTGCAATGCACATTAGGGATTATTACAGATTAGATTTTAGACTAAACTATTTGTGTGGAGTGTGTCTTTATGCTTAAAAGTACTTGAGTTACAGCATTTCTTCCTGTGTAACAACTTTTTAAAATTGTACAGATTCACGTTTATTGGAATCGCCTTTAAATTCAAATTAGATCAGTATAAATATATTGGGACTAGGACTGGTAGTGGAGAGACAAGGTCATGGTAAAAATACACTGTCATCCAAAGTGAAATTTGCTTTGCAGTCAGGTTAATAGGAGACATGCATCTTTGATAAATAATACAACCCATCCATATAAAATGACAATCCATATGCATTAACACGGCACAGAAAATAATATACAAGTATACAACAACATAAAATGTAGAAAAGAATGAAGAGAATCGATACAATCTGGTCACAGAATCCAACTCGGGCTTGTGACATTGTCATAAGGTACATCCAAGAGGAACAAATACATTAAAGACTGTGTTTCTGCTCAATGCCACTGAAACAGACAAGTGAAAAAAGAGATTTGATTTCAGACTATTGATTCTGTTCCCCCCGCAGCAGTTCGAGAGAGACCTGAGGAGGTTTGCTAGACTTGAGAGACGCATGCTGCTGGACAACCATGGTCTCTATGACAAAACCAAGGTAGAATACACCTCTGTTAATTCACCTGTTGTCCATGAACACCGACAGCAATAACACTTAACAGTATATCTTCCAAAGGACCACACAGTGGTCTGGCTTTTGTAGTACACTGACTATGACAACTCAGGGTTTACTTCATATTACTGCAGACCATTTTCCAAAGCATATACTGTGGTTTGTTTAATTTTCAAGAATTCCGGTTTGACAATCAACTTGAGTTATAATAGGTAATCCAACACACTAAATATCATTAAGTAGTTTGTTTTGTGGAAGTTACACATTATCACTGCATTTCAATGCATTTTAAAGCTTAGATTGATTCTAAAAGTCTAGCCGAAAAATTTCCCCTGAGAAAAGATTGATTTAGGAACGAAATTCAAACGTCCATTACTTCTTAACCACGCAATGATGTTTAGCCAACATTGTCTCCATTATTCAGTTCTGTAATAATTTAATGGAGAAAATGCAATACAAAATACAATAAAAAAAGACATCAATGGGAAAATGCTTGACGCCAGTTTGACATCGCTACAAATACTATTTCCAACAGCAAGTGAAAATGATGGCCACTTTCTCACCTGAAATTACCTTTTTATGTATGAATTTGAGCTTTTCAGTCACATTGTGGTGGTGAGCAGTTCATTCACAGTTCAACTGAGGCAGATGGCTCAGTGCTGAACTTAAATCCCCTACCTTCCCTTCTGAGTGTCCTTTTCAATTACACCTCATTCAATATTGGCTGTATATAGAATATTACACCCCGGTCTATACCGAGCAAGAACAGAAGTAAAGAGTTTACAGCAGGAAGTTCCTGCCAGCAAGCCCCTAAAGTCATTACAAAAACTCCTCTTCACTTGATCCTAGAAAACTCTTCCTCCCCTGGAGACAAGTGAGAGAGAGAAACAAGAAAAGAGAAAGAATAAAGACAGGGAGAGACATGGGAGGAAGCATGCACCGGGCCATGGCAGCCAACGAGTGCAACAGCAATCTGATGATCAGTGTTTTTGTACTGTGAGGTGGGATTTGTTACAAAGTCATGCCTCCAGAGTGTGTGTGCTTATGAATCTGGGTGGTGAATTACCGCAGAGACCTTGTCCTTAAAGGTGACTGGACGGATTTAGCCAGGGTGTTCAAACACCTCAGTAGGGAAAACCTGAAAACTATTTTGTATGATTCCAATAAGGCAATAATGTGTTGTCACTGCGAGTGAACAGGAGTGCGATACGGGTGCAAACATAACAATTTTAATTATAGCACACTAGTTAGCACAAGGTGGGTGGGGTGCAGAGGGTGTAGTGTCTCTCTCCCTCTCACACACACACACACACACACACACACACACACACACACACACACACACACACACACACACACACACACACACACACAGTAGATCCTCTCACTTTAAGTGACTAAAATATATACAGTTGCAATTCCAATATATCACGGCACACACTTGTTAATATGAAAGTATAATTGCCCTGGGAAGTGCACGGTTCATTTGCACATTTCTAGATGAAATAAATTACACCCGCCTCTTCTTCAGCCTACAGATAGATTTAACATAAATGTGATATGATAAAGGACTGTAAATGAATCAACAACATATCTCATTAGATTTAATAACCAATTACCTATTCTCTTGCCCATGCAGCCAAACTCAATTAGGTTTGGTTTAACAACACCTTGCCTTTGTTTGGCTACTCCATTTAATTGGAGAGAGAATAAGGTGTATGCTTCATTCTACAGCTTAGACTCCAATTAATAGTGTAGCCTAGATTCTATGCTATACTATACTTATTGGCAGTTGAACTGCATTGCTATCTCTTCTGCATCACTGCATTGTTAGACAGTGCTGTGCTTTCCAGTTTGATGCTTGGTGAGTAGCAAACAGGTAACCCCCTGTAACTCAACTGTCATTTACACATGGGCTATGCTAACAGCACCAATACTTGTCTTTCACATGAAAATTCGTCGTGACACCAGTTTTGACAAGCACTACTGCACAGTAGACTGAGCCAAGCTTGATCTGAAGTCCAAAATGTAAGATTTTTCAGCATACTGGATGGATGGCTCTATTTGGTGATATGTTCACAGTTTATCTAGTTTGATCCAGCACCCGTCGAAATGTTTGGATGTGCGTGCACCTCTTTACCGCTATCTATTTGGTGATATGCCTTTAATGATTGGAGCCTTCAGGAGAAGAACCATACAGCAGTGGTTCTCAAACTTTTTCATGTCAATGACCCCCAAATTGACACTTATTAGCCCACGGACCCCCATTTGGAAAAAAAAGAATGCCAGGGACCACCAAAGAGAGGATTTTTATGGAAGTACAGCTGTGGTTTGTGATTCCCAAACTTTTTAACTTCAAGGACCCCCAGTTGATACCATTTTCATTAGTGTTGATTTAACTCTGTGAGTGTACAAATTGAACCAAATGGACCCGTGAGGGTCCATTTGCTTTCATTTGTACACTCTCTGAGTTACAGACACATAAGGGTTCATTTTGTTCCTATTCCTAACTATCAGTCATTTGAATGGGGACCCCCTGGAACCGCCTCAAGGACCCTGGGGGTCCCCGGACCCCACTTTGAGAATCGCTGCCATACAGTACAATCAACACCATTTGTAGCCTCGCTCCCAGCCTTACTCATCTGCAAAGAGAAAAGCCTGGTAACGGCCTAATGCAGAGAGTATAGGGGCGTGACTTGCGTCGCACGTACAGTATTTCCCCCGGAAACCATAATTTTCGACCAATCACAACACTTTCACGGAGAATGTAAACAGATGTCAACGTCATTTCCTTGAACGGTACTTCCGCCAAATTCCGGCACTTCCATTTAGACACTCAACCGGCTAGGTCTTGCCCAGCGTGCACCATTTGTGTGAAAGCTACAGTATTACCTAAAAGTACATCTAGCTTTAACCCATTAACACCTAAGACCGATTCTATAAAATAGAAGTTTTTAGAACAGTTTTTTGAAAAAACCTATGTTGCTACATCAGTGGTTCTCAAACTTTTTCATGTCAAGGACCCCCAAAATGATATTTGGCCGCGGACCCCCATCTTAAATTATTTGGTCCCAGGGACCCCCAGAAGCAAAGATTTGAGTTACATGTGTTCGCTTTAAATATATATATATTCAAAGATTTGCAAAAATGTTCACGATTTTTCAAAAATACCAGATCTACAAGCTCATAGCGCTGCACTCGGTGCCGCGCTATGAGCTTGTAGATCTGCTATTTTTGAATAGCCAAAGAAATCTTAAAACGACTCAATGGGTTAACTGAATGAAAACACAGTAGCCTGCCCAGTGGCTAGAGTGGACATTTGTGACGGAGAGGTCCCTGCAGTAGCAAAACCAACGTGTTTCTACCAACAGCTCGCATGTGTCCTTTTGGACAGCTGAATGTGTGAAATGTAAATGTGCATGTGCTTTTAGATAGCAAGATCTGGAACCATCGCTCATCTGAGAACACAACTGCCAAGAGATTAACGTAAAAGGGACTGTGATACACAGTTCTGTGTCTGAAGGAGCCATTAATTCAGCAGGAGAAACGGTTGGCGAGGGCTGACAAGATGATGACTCGAGTTTCGAGCAGCCCATCAATCTCGGTGACAGACATTGTTGAACCCGGTTTCCCCCTGTAGTGCATGTTTATCCCTAACCCCACAACCACTCGTTGCATCCTATAAGGCAGTCCATCTCACATTTACATACATAGGTCAGGGGGGACAGGCCATTTTGAGCAGTGCGCCGAGTGGAAGAAGGAATGTTAGGAATATTGCCGGGCCGGATCGACAGGGGAGGCCAGCGATGTCACCGCAATGGCCCCCGTCAGCCATTCCCTCGGGGACAGAGGTCAGGATCCAGGGATCGCAGGGTGCCAGCTTTCCTGACAGATATTATACACAGCCAGCCAACTCAGATGGTGTTTACTCAAGCACAAGGGCAGAGGCAGGCATGCTGACAGTGCAGCCAACCATACAAAAGGCGCGTGCGTGCGCACACACACACACACACACACACACACACACACACACACACACACACACACACACGCACACGCACACGCACACACACGCACACCTGCAATTCTACAAAATCCTGCATGTGATTGCTGGACTTTGATGAAGTAGCAGTGCAGTTAGGTCTTGCAAGAATAAAGACGCAGGAAAACAAAGTGCCAGTAAAATGATGAAGAGATGAGGAGATTATGTGATTGCTACACTCTCTTCAATCACTAGAATAATTGGATGTGATGTAGCTCCTTTGTCCTTTATGTGGTGAAACCCTGGCCTCTTCTATGCCATACACTCTAGATGCATGTACACACATATTAGTACAGCACATGCATACACGTACGGACAGACGGACGGACGGACAGACGGACGCACGCACGCAATCACACGCATACATTCACGTAGACATAGAGAAAACACAAAGGGCATAAATACTGAGAGTACGAAAGAACAATTCATTCATTACAGACATACAGTAATTTGGCATCATCACAGATTTGTTTTGCCACACTAGCGCCAGGGCACTAAGGATGGCTAATCTTGGTCCATCAGTTCATCCGTCTGTCCGTTCATCCAGCACTTTAGTCCCAAACAAGATATCACAAAACTACCAGCTGGCTTGCCATAGATTCTACTTTGCACCTTCATGCTCCCCGGAGGATGAATCCTACTGATTTCGGTGACCCCACGTCCTTTCCTCTAGCATCAGCCTCAGGCTAAAACTTCCACTTGCACACAACACACTGTACTGTAACTTACAATTTAATGGGTGGATTGTCATTAAGCTAGCTGAGTGCATTAATGCGCCCCGGAGGACCAACCCTACTGATTTTGGTGACCCGATGGCCTTTCCATTAGGCCTTCCTAACCTTCCATTTGCATACAATAGATCTCAAAAAGGATTGCCTTGACATTTCTGAGCACAAATTGCTGAGCACAAAAGAGCTCATAATCCAATAGACAGATTGCATAGGGTAACCCCATGGCCTTTCCTCTAGTGCCAGCCATAGGCCAACATTCCCACCAAAGGCACTGTAGCTTTTTCATAATAGTATTTTATTGTATTTCCTTTTCCCTTGTTCTCTATAATATGTGTTATTCCTTCAGTGAATAGACAACATAAACCCTTGTACTTTAATTGTTAGCCCCACTAGTGAGAGTGCAGGGCAATGTCGGGTCAGTTCAAACCACTTTGGTCCAGTTGGGTATAAGAAGCAGCTCGGTCCTCTATGGGCCGCTTAATGTTGTTACAAACCAACAGTACGCACAAAAAGCAATTAACAGTATCTGTTGCACTGTAAACAGAAGTCAAGGATAGTGGTTGCAGGGTCTTTTCAATGTATGGCGGTTACATGCCTGCTGTTTTTTTGTGCAATCCTAAGCTGTAATAACATTACTACCAGCATAGGCTTACAAATATAAAAACTGGCACCGTACAACTCTACCCATACACAGTGATAGACACACAATGGCACACGTGCGTACACACACTTATGCCATTACTTTCAGGCTAGTTTCAAGGTCAGCAGATAGCTTAACGGTGTTCATTCAGAGCGAGTCATTTGAGGGTGTGACCCGTTTTTCACTCACTGCTCCACATCACAGCCATAATTAAGGTAATGAAGATCAATTAACTGTCGCAGTGTCTGTGGCTGTCACCGACTTCACAGATCGTTGACTAGTTCCCCTTGTTCACTCTCTCTTTGTTTTAGCCAGGGAGGAGGAGTGGTCTTTTTTGCCCGGCATGGCGCGCTGCAGACATCCTCATTAATTGGCGCGACGTATGGTCTGTGGTCGGCGTGATAATGACACTTTTATCTTTTCCGCAGCCGTTCTAATTGGCCGCTCAGTTTCGGAGAGTCGGCACTCCCTGTCTGACTGGTGTCCAGGAAACACGGGATGATGAGGACGATGATGCACAGCAAAATTCTGAGTGTTCATTTAACTCTTGAGAGTGTACTAATGTAACCAAATGGACCCACAAGGGCCCATTTAGTTACATTTGCACACTCTCTGAGTTACAAATGTATAAATGAACACTGAGAGTTTTACTGTGGGTGTCTGATTAAACTAGGGATGTCTTGTCTAAGGAGGACCAAAAGAGGGTCATTTAGAGGACTTTAATCTTGACGCGGCGGCTTCAAAAGCGTCTCTCGGCGGATACACGCTGGTCTCCATCTTATTATGAAATGCTTAAAAAAAGATTAGAGAGCTCAACTCAAGCTAATGATCTCTTCTCAATTAAGGACAGGCTCGGGGGGAATCGCTGTGTCTTTGTATGTGGGGTGGACTCCGAGCAGCAAACTTACTGTAAAACCTAATTTAGTGTACGGTCACACGTGCGCAAATTAAATACTCGTCTCCCGTTCACTTCCATTCTGCGTTCATTTTCTATGAGTGAAGGGGCGGAGCTTCTGGTGCCACTGCTTTGCATGCACAGTGACACTGAGGGCCCTATTTTGCTCGTCTTAAAGGCAGGGTAAGTGATTTTCTGTGGCTAAAATAAGTGTTAAATAGCTGTATATTCTGAAAGTACTCATTGCTAGAAAGTGTTTGTTCAGTAATTTGAGTCTCCATGTCTCTCCAGCTCTTAATTAAACAGAAAAATCATTTTCAGGTCGGGATTCCAATTTTATCCAATCAGGATAGAGAACTCAGTCAGGATACAGATTAAACAAGTGAAATTGGAGAAATGGAGCAGACAAAATTGGAACTGGAACACTATAAAAAATAAGCTGATAAATGGGTGCTCTCTCCTGATTGGCTGAAAGTTTGAAAATGTACCTGAAAATGTATTTTCTGTTTATCAAAGAGCTGGAGAGACAGGGAGATTCCTGTTACTGAACAAACACTATAGCAATGATTGCTATCACAATATAGTGCTTTAACAACAGGGCCGTATTTACCATTGGGCGAGGGTGGGCTGCAGCCCAGGGGCCCGGACTTGTAGGTGTTAAAAAAAAAAGTTTTTTTTTTTTAATGATCAAATTGTAAAGTAGGCCCATAGCCTGACTCACGATCCAAATCCGGTGAAATTGGTGTTGTAATGTGCTTCAATGTGACCATCAGTTCTCCTATTTAAACCATTCATTAACAACACTTTGATCTGTGCCGCAGCACTGACTGCCTTTGATGTGAGGCAGGCAGCAGGACTAACCATGTGCCGTGGACTTTTTCCTGTTGGATAAATGCATCCACTTTATATTATTATTCAATGTTGCTGGCCGCCATGGAACCTATAATATTATTGACGTCAAAACAAGAGCCGTGGGTTGCGTTGGGTGAGGTCGCTTTTAAAGGCTATTCTATTAACTCCAGGTGTGACAATTTAAGGACCTTTTTAATACCTTTTAATATCTTTTTAAAAAGAAAGAAAGAAAAGAAAAAAGACCATTATTGCATCAAAAGTATTCAACAAACTATACTGTAACTGGTCAAACATTTGCCAAATTGTTAAATAATATAAGAAAGAGGCAAACATTGTGAAAATAGCTGATCTACAAGCTCATCAGCTATTTTCACAATATTTATCTGTGGAACCTGGGTGGGAGTCCCCAGTTCATGAATGAAGCAAACGGGCTGACAAGAATGAATGAATGAATTTAGCCTCTTCCTCCTATTTGCGTTTGTCACGGTGCGAGGCAGGAGGTGTAGGACCCAAGCGCAAGATGAGAGGCAGAGGCAGCGTAGCTCAAATTAAAGTGTTTATTAACACTAAACAGGAGGACTAGGCAGTAAACGAAGTCTTGTACAGGCAAAGTCAGTAACCGGTTGAACAATCAGAACATAAACGAGACAATACAGGAGTAAAGGGAAAACTAGACTGGGAAAGCTAGGGGTACGTAATACAAGGCAACAATTAGAGGAGACAAACACTGGCATTAACTCACACAACTACATTCAACGAACCAACAGGGAACTGGAGCAAACACAGGACTTAAATAGACAGGGGATTAACAGGACGCAGGTGAACACAACAGACAATCAACACAGGATAGGCTAACAGGCAAGGATCACAGGTGACTAGGTTTACAATAATTATAGGGAGGTGAGACAAGACAGGAAACAGTAAACAAGGCAGACAGGAAACATTACTATAAAACAAGAGTACGGAAAACCAAGGCCAGGGCAACAGAGTTACAATACAAATGCAGTACATAAAGAACAGCCTAAACAGGCCTAAAGAACAGCCCTTATGAGTCCAACACAATATAAGGGCATTCAAGGTCCAAATAATAAAGTCCACGGCCCGAGGAGCGGACCGTGACAGCGTTGAAATAACTTGAGTGAAGTTTGCTTCACCAATCACATCTCGACAGCCATATTTATTGATTTAGACACGCCAATAATGAAACTGTCTGCAGTAACTGCTACCAATGAGCAAGTTGGTGCCTAGGTGGTGCGTGAATGTAATGCACATTGTAAAGTGCTTTGAAGAAAGTCGCAAGCGCTGACATGATGCATCACCTTTTTGCTCGAAAATAAGTTACTTTCTGAGAGCGGCACCGTCATAAGACAAAGAAGTATGAAGGGCTTTTCACAGAGCAATTGATGTGCCTAGTAATTCATTTTCTATGAGAGGCGAGCATTCAGGTAGGGAGGCGTGGTTAATCTGACAGGCATAGTGACAATAGGCTCTATGCACAGCAGCCATATTGGGAATGAATTGGGCCCCTTCCTTACTTCCTTCACAGGTGTTACCAATGATACTAATGAAGGCTCTGTTCCATTCTGGTCAGGGTGCTGATATTGTGCATGTTGGCTCACTAGAAACACTCCATTTTGGTTCCCAAATGGCCCCTTATGGTGGGTGTGTAACTCTGAGAGTGTACAAATGGAACCAAATGGACCCATAAGGGTCCATTTGGTTCCATTTGTACACTCTCAGAGTTATGGGGGTCCTTGAAAATAAGACAACCACTGTGCTACACTAAATGGAACGGAGCCTTAATTAGTATTATTGGTAAATGGTAACACCTGTGAATGAAGTAAGGAAGGGGCCCAATTCATTCCCAATATGGCTGCTGTGCATAGAGCCTATTGGGCGCGATCATGTGAAGTTTTTGTGCTCATGCTCGTCTCATGCACATCCCCGCCTGCGTTACAGTTGCAGTGTGTTCAACTTTTTTCTCCGCGGCACGTTTAAACACGTTCCTTAACTTTCAAATGTCATTTACATGAGGAGCGCAGTGCGACCCCACAGGTCAAAGCGAGAACGTACTGTAGGTTGTGTCGCTCCCTGTAAAAAAGCCCTTAAATTAGGCTCTTCTGTCAAGCTGGGTTGGGACTTTGTGAGTAAAAAAAAACGAAGGGGAGAAAAAAAAACAGTCCTAACTTGGCGTGCCACAGTCAGTTACACTTTAGATCAATATCGTACCACTGCCACGGCTGAATTTTAAACTGTGAGTAGGGTTTTGAGGCCAGTGTGTGTGTGAGTGCCTGCCTGCGCTGTGTGCATATGAATATGTGTGCATAACAGAGTCCAGTATAGCCTAGTCCGTGTATAGCCTGATCTATGCTTGGTTGCACATTGTGTCTTGCACGGAAAATGAAAATAGCAGATCTGCAAGCTCACACGACACGTTGTGAGCTTATAGATCGCTAATTTTTGGGTGTGAGACAATGGCGAGCAACTGAGTATAAATCAGGCTTAGGAGTGTGTGTGGCGGAGGTGTGTGTGTGTGTGTGTGGGGGGGCGTGGATTGGGACTGTGTCCTCTGCTGTATCTCTGAAGGTTTGTGATAATTAATATGTGTGGTGGGCTTGATGAATGGGGACAGGTTGAGGGTTCCATCATTTCCCAGACAGACCGACTCTCCCTGAAGCAGGCGGGCTCCATGACCTGTCCAACACCTCTGGAAACACGCCCCTCACAGGCTTTGGGACTTATGCAGTCAAATCCGGAGTGTTCATTTAACTCTGGTTTGATGGGAAAATGAACCCGTAAGGGTGTCTGAGTCAAATGAACACTCTGGATTTTACTGTGTACCCTTGAAATTGTGTGTGTGTGTGTGTGTGTGTGTGTGTGTGCGCGCGCGCCCCCACAAGTGCACACGCATGCTTGTGTGTAATTGTATTTGTATGTGCATGTATAGTTTAGGCATAGCCTCAACTACCCCCTCCATGAACATGTTTATGCAAATGAAATTCGCTACTGTATGCGCGTATCCCGCCTTGCATACCTTTGCATACTACATAGTTACATACTGTGTATTACATACTGCACAGTTAGCGTGAGCACAGCGCTACGTGTGCACGTGGGTCTACTGTAGTAGTATGTGTGTCTCTCAGAGGGTAATTACTCTTTGTCAGCTGTAGGAGTGTGATTAATGAGGTGCTGGTCAGAAGGCCGTGAGCGCGGATGTCCTGGTTGGGTTCCTGGACTACAGTTACTGATATGAGAGGACCATTCATAACTCTTCACCTACCTGAGCAACATTCATATTCTCCCTCTTGACAGCTCCCCCCCCCCCCCCCCCCCCACCCCACACACACACACACACACCCTCGCACACACACTTTAACACACTGCTAAAGTACACCATAAAGTCTTCAGTGTTAATTTTAACTCTGAGAGGGTACGATCCATTTGGTTTCCATTTGCACACTCTACTCTCTTACAAAATGGTCAAATTAACACTGGGGTTTTTACTGTGTGCTGTACAGGACACAATTTGGATCTTAACACAGAGTTGTGTACAGTAAAAGTGATGGTTTTCAACTTGACCTTATCCTTAAAGTTGGCACCCAGGTGGTGAATAGAGATACGCATTTATTTATCAACGAAGTTGTCTGTGGTACAAAGTATGAGAGTAGCTTCAGCACCTGAAAACACATGAATGAAGGTGCTCCCGTTAGCTGGCATCATATATAGTATACAGTAGTAATTACACAATGATTATTTTTCTAGGTAAATATGGAAAATATTAATCATTATTAGTATTGATTAAATTAATACATATTAGCAATGTAAATACCTGTAGTATATTTAAGGAGCATATACAGTATCGGTGTTAACATTCTATACTTTGTCATTGGTTGATGGTCTGATTGGGGTCTTTTTTTATGCCAGAAGAATGTCAAAGTTTCTGTCACACTACAGTTTTTTCTGGGCCCATATACAATATATAATAGGATATTACACAGTAAAATCCTTCGTGTTATTTTAACCCAGAGTGTGTATATACGTCACCAAATGCACCTGGTTTGTTAGTTAGTTGGTGAGTTAATGGATATGGGTAATGGGTAAATTTACTAATTTTATGATAGGACTCGAGAAAGCTGAAAGTCGGTATTTTGGAGCAATATTGCAGTTTAGTTAGACAACTCTTGGATAGAAACAAACATATTTATTTTGGTGTCAAGTCTCAATTCATTCATTCCCTGTAAGCATGAGAATATTATAATAAATAAATGATATGACAAATAGATATTACAGGGAATTAATAGCAAGACCCCCCTAAGGGAATCGTATAGAAATAGAGCAACAGGTGGATGCTGGGGTGGTGGTGGGAGTGCAAAAACTTCATAGAGCTAAGTGCAAAGCAGCAGCAGCATAGCAGAGCAGCAAGATGGCAGAGCAGCGGCAGCCAGAGAGCAGCAAGATGGCAGAGCAGCAAGATAGCAGAGCAGCAGCAAGCAGAGCAGCACGATGGCAGAGCAGCAAGTTGGCAGAGCAGCAAGATGGCAGAGCAGCAAGATGGCAGAGCAGCACGATGGCAGAGCAGCAAGATGGCAGAGCAGCAGCAAGCAGAATGAGCAGTAAGCAGGGGCTGCTTCTGAGGTCCTCATTTTGCTATGTCCTAGCTCCTCTATCCTCACTCCTACATGGTTATGTAAAGAAGTAAAGGACATCAATATGAAGGTAGATATGTCGCAAAATGTGAGAGCTTGTGGAGTTGATTGGAGCACTCAATAAAATGAGTGCTCAAAGATCTATACATGTCAGTGTATATTGAAATTTGCATGCTTTCATACACATGGAGTTTGAGGTCACAAAGAATAAACAATTATTGTTGTTCAACTGTCTACACTCGTGTAAATATTTTTTCTGTTACTTTTTTGTTTTTTCTTTTTGTAACTTCAAATTATCATTTGAGTGCTGTCAAATGTTGCAACATATCTACCTTCATATACTGTAGATGTCCTTTCCTTCTTTACATAACCGACTTATTTTAGGACCTGAGATGCAGCCAGGGAGGATGAAATAGCCCGCCTCAATCAGATGAAGTGTGTGACTGATCCCATCATCAGGAGTTGGCACTGCTTTGAGTTGTCTGCCTAAGCTTCACATCATTACATAAAAACATGTCAGCACAATGACATGACATGACACAAAGCATCATCCAGCATATGGGCTCACACAGCCTTTGTTGATAAATATAGATTATTATTACCTGGGCAGTCGTTGTTGCCTGGTTACTGGGGTCAACAACAATTTGTTTATTACATACCCTTAGGCTTAAAGGAGAATTTCGGCCGACGCTTTTCTTACCTTTTTTATGATGTGATATCCTAGAAATGTTGGGCGAAATTCACCTTTAAAATAGCATCAACACAGCAACCGGCCATGTTTGACGTGCTGAGTTCCCTCTGCAGCGAGTTCAGTGGGCGCGGTAGCAATTTTAGCTTGCACTGATTGGTCAGCTACAGCCGTATCAGCCCCCAGGGCTGATAAGACTTATCAACCCTGTGGCTGATATCAGTAATCACCCCCTCTGTCCTTTTTACCTCCCCTCTCACCCGGGGCAAAATAAAGGCTGGGAATGTGATCAAACGGAAAAGTGCAACAGAGCCCTACATTAAAGTACCTGGGATGGTTTCAGTAGCGCTCAAGGCTCTTTTCGACAACCCCCCGTTACCTTACCTTCCTCACACCCTCTGAGCAGTGGATGAGTGGACAATAACAGGCCAATTGCTCTGGGCTTTGGGGAGTGGCGTTTCATGAAAGCTCCCCGGCTGGCATGGGCTGGCTGTGTGCGAGGACGGGGGCCGCCCGGAACCCCTCCTCCCCATCTCAAAGAGGCAAGAGAAGGGGTGGAGAGGTTTAATTTAGCGGATGGTGGCACAGGGGGGCCTCAGGGGTGTCACGTTCTGCCCACTCTCACAGGCATGTGCACACACGTCTGCATGCGCACCCACACACATACACACACAAACACACAGGTACTTTGTAGACACGCGCACATATCAACGCACATAGACGCTCGGCACCTGCGCATAGTGCATTGGGGCCTGCGAAAGGCATGAGCTCTGTCCTCTAAAACATCCGGACGGCAAGCATGCTGTTACAGTTGGGGACCTCTCTGTTCTGTAACGTCTGGAAATGAAATGACATGTAGTGGGTGGGGGGAGGGCTGTTCGTTTACCGCTCACATTTGAAAAACCCTTCGTCTTGACCTTGACGCCACGCCTGTTCTTATGAATTTTAATTAATGTGCGTTAGATGAATAGACCCAGTGTGTTTGACAAAGTCGTGTGGCACATATTATATTGTGGTTGTTTTCAAGGTCAGAGCTCCGTTCCATTCAGCTTTGGAATTTTATATTTATTACTGTATTAGTAGTACATTATTGTTGCTTTTAATGCGAGTTTGATTCATATGCATCTTTTGATGGTGATAATGGATTTTGCCTTGTCAAGATCACAAAGAAAAAGTGTGCTACATTACTGAAAGGCTTGGGTACATAAAGAAGATTAAGATCAGACCAGTTCAACTTTTATTTAGAAAGACAGACAAATAAACCACACACACATACCACACAAAACAAATATATATATACAAAAGAAAAACATTTATAAAAGGCAAGTTGTACCAATGCCTCCTCAGGGGCGACTGATATCGCACAACATTGACAGCAGCATGATAATGGCATTCTGGGAATCATTCAACAAATACATTTATACATCAGGTTTCTTAATAGAGAATGAAACATATTGAATCCTGCTTTGCAAAACAAGACTTGTGCACTGCACCACCTAGGTTTTTAAAGTAACACGTGCATACAGTCAAGTCATTATAAGCAACCTAACCTGAAGCGTATGTGTTCTCGCTTTCTTAACTTGGCCCACAAGGGAACAGATGAAGTGCAAACACAAGAGTAGGAGAAAATTGTGGATGCTGTTAGAGTATTTTGTAAATATTTGAAACATTAAAAGAAAATCAAGATGTTGACATTCAGGATGGCATGCTTAAAACTGCCTCCAGTTTTAAAAGACAAAACTTGATGCCTGTACAGTTACACAAACACCCATGAGCAAGCGTTTTTAACAAGCACCTAATTCAAGACATGCCAGTTCATTTCCCTACCCACTTACATTTCCATTTTAGACATTTACATTCTTACCCACAGCGCATACACAATTAGTTCATATTCTTTAGGCGCACAACTTAACAAGTTAGCAGCACTCGGAATGCAACAGTGAAAGCAACAGCACTTAGGCAATAGATGTAACACATACTGTAACAGTGTTGGCATAGAATCCCGCAGAATCAGATTGGAAATGTAGATGCTTTTTTCTTCCCATATTACAATGGCATAAAATGATAGGTGGCTTTTCATTGAGTGCACAAAGTGGATTAGAACTTGAATCAGCTGCATGACTATTGTTGTACAGTATATGGGAGACATTCCAGCAGCATTAGACTGGTAATTGGAACACTGTGTGCGTTCTATTTTCAGACACGGAAATGAATCTGGGCAATTACTTTCCTGTGGGCTTTCTCTGGTTTGTAGATTCATTTTGGTCGTATGATGCGCCTTGCTGTTATTTTATTTCACTCAGCATAAAACGGCCCCTCTTGGCCTAAATATTTACCCAGGCAAAATGACTCGAGACACATTTACCGTGCCTTCTCTTTCATTTACAGTAATGCAAGAGAGCTACATAAGTTCCTTCCACAAGGACACTTCACCAATAACTTTGTCCGCAAGACGCATTTCCACAGCCAGTAATCAGATTTGGACCTCTAAGTGTCAGGCTTCTCATTAACTTTCCTAACGTCCAGATTCCCAATGACAAGCGTTACTTTACATTTCACACACATCCTCTCTCTGTCTCTCTCTACCTCTCTAGGCCTCCCTCTCTCTCCCTCTGTCTGTCTCTAGCTATCTCTATCACATAAAGCATAGTGCTGTTTGGCAGAAACCTTGTCGTCCACATACTGTATGTCATCTTTTTATGTTTTTGTTGTCATACCGTTTCATACCGTCATTACCGTCCTCAAAATAGGGCTCTCTCTCACTACTGAATGAGAACTGTACACACGTACACACCCACGCAAATTCACAATTTGCCCCCACATAGTAGTACCCCATCCCACTGGAGACGCCCCGGCCAGGTCGTTTAGTGTTGCACTTTGGCTGCTTGTTATTCTGATTGATTGCTCATGTGGTCAGAAGGAGCGAGTGCATTCTCCGGCAGCGGCATCAGACACGGCGTCGCCGGCAATTGACGACAACAGTCAATAAAGGCCAACAACAGCCGCGGCAGTGGTCCCTCATGAATCCAACATATCGTTGCTGTCGGGCAGAAACCTTGTGTTTCCATATTTCAACGTTTGAATGTTTTTTTTCTCTTAAAAGGATCCCTGGCTAATAAGCCTTATATGCGTTAATACATTATAATTGCCCTCTATAACTAAAATTGTAAACCACCTTAACTCATTAAGACCTGAGGCCGATTCTAAAAATCGTTTCTAAATCCTTTTTTTTTACATAAAAAATATAAAAACATAAAAATATGATGTTCCAGAGATCCCCAGTAGCAAAGATTTGAGTTACAAATGTTCGCTTTAAAAATATATATATTCAAAGATTTGCACAAAATGTTCACGATGTTTCATGAACTGTTTCTATATAAATACAATATTTAAGGTGTTTTACATTTTTGTTAAAGAGGGCAAATATAAGGCTTATTAGCCAGGGATCCTTTTAAATGAATGCCTTACTTCGTCATACTACAGTGTCACACAAAAGTAGCAGAAATAGGTGATCTACAAGCTCACAACTCGTCGCATCAAGACAAGCTTGTAGATCGGCTATTTTTTGCTATTCTTTGTTTTGTTTTTTTAAGTGAAAGTCTGTCTGTGGGTGTTATACATATTTAACCACCAATGAAGCGTATTAACAAGAGCTTGTGACTAAATAATAACTACATTGTATCCATTGGAACACAGCAGGTTCTTTTTTCCATTTCCGGAAAAAATAACGGTTTTGGGCATTCAAGGTTTCCACCTGACAGCGACGATATGCAACTGCTTTAACCAGGGTCTGCCCCGAGGTGTTTTTACTGGGCCTTCATTGGCTCTCAGTGTGTGATGTCACTGCGACCATGCAACAGGTCTGTCTGCTCTCTTGCATTTAGGAAGATCTGCCACCCAGCATTACATAGACACGAGCTTGCTGATATTAAGCATACTGTATTTCTGTCACTGTCAGCGCAAAAGACAGAAGGGTTCTATGATATAATATATACATATATATTTATTTGATTTCACAGATCTCCTTTGATCGCACCATTATGGGTCTTTTCTTTGATCCGTTTTCTTTTAAGATTATACATCTTGAGGAGCTGTCAGTGAAAGGGGAATTAATGCAGACAGGCAAATTAGTGCGCAGATATATCGCAGATTAGA
This sequence comes from Gymnoscopelus microlampas, assembly GCF_963454915.1. Lineage (NCBI taxonomy): Eukaryota > Metazoa > Chordata > Actinopteri > Myctophiformes > Myctophidae > Gymnoscopelus > Gymnoscopelus microlampas. Next base: position 20,582,737 of record NC_139950.1, read on the forward strand.
TGATGCCAGGGTTCGTTTAGTGTAATGTGAATAAATAAGGTTTCTATGACATGATATGACTCACAGAAAGAAAACCTACCAGACACATTTCTGTCATCTAAAGAAGAAGAAACATATCCCCTGATTATATATTCTCAGTCTGAAGTCATAGTGCCAGTTTGAGTCTGGGCACAGTTCATCTACTCAAAAACTGTCATAGCATACTGACCAAATATTTCTCAAGTAGTTACGGTCGATCAGCGATTTCCGTAGCGGTGTGCCGGGGCCTGCAACACCACCATACGACGGAGTACAAATTAAGCATAACGGAGCAAATATGGACATTCATTTCAGGCTACGATTGCCATGTGATTGGATCGTTCTGCAATGAGGTCAGAGAAACAATTAAATATGTTTTAATGGGGATGACAGGGAGTGTGAACTGGGAGGGGATGGTCAACTGATGATGCGTGGTGAGGGAGAGAAAAAAGCCCGATGTTAAATGTCCTGTCGTAATAGAAGCATGACAGTTACTGCTGAAAGACTCTTGTACTGTATTTATTTAGTATTTGTTTTACTTTTACAATTCGTCAATGTGATGGTGTTTGTAAATAAAAGACTAGGTCAAAAGCTAATATGGCTGGCCTACAATGGAAATGACCAGGGCATCAGCTTGAGCTTGCAAGTTGCCAACTAGACAGCTAACTAGTGATCACTGTTGCCAGATTCTGTGAGAGAAACAAGCAACCAGGTCTAGGAAAAACAGCCCAAAAGAAGCGACTATGGGCCACATGAGCACTTTAACATATACATCAGCTATTTGAAAATAGCAGATCTACAAGCTCACAACGCGTCGCGATGCGACGCGTTGTGAGCTTGTAGATCGGCTATTTTCAAGTAAAATCTTGCGGGGAAATTATAATAAGCAGATCTGGCAGCCCTGCTGGTGATCCTCAACTGTCTTAGACCCGTCTTAAACCCTCAGCTGAGAAACAAACTGAATGGCTTTCGCCCTGAGCGAACAACAGTCGGAAATATAACGACTTTAAGGAGGACACTGGAAGGTGTCAGTGAGCGGAAGGTGTCAGCGAGCGGAACCTGTCAGCGGCGATCACCTACATTGACACCGTACAAACTTTTGACACCATACACCAGGGGAAACTCATGAACATTCTCCGGTCCGGAGGGCACTTACTTCCCTGGAATGCCTTGCATTCAGATGGGATGAAGAGAGTGTGGAGGACTGACATGGGAGATGACCTCAAGAGGCGGCTGTTTGTGGCTACAGTGGAAGGATAATGAAATATAGAGAAGCAAAGAATGGAATGAATGAACACTGGAACGCACTGACATAAAAATGTAAATTTGAGGGTGGGTGGTTTTCTTTACCGATATTGTGTTATCTGCAAAATATAAAATAATACACCCATTGCTGTGCAAAACCAGCCCTGTAGTACTGGACAACATCCAGAATGTTTTACCTTTGACATTAACGATTTCACTGCAGCATCCCAGCATGGGATAAATACGCTCCTCCGAAATAATTTAGAGGCATTTCACTTCTACATTTTGAGGCTAGTTGCTGCTAAGCTGAAAAGTTAGACCACACACTAGAAATGTGAGGAGAACTAACCCTCATTTATTTTTGAACTGTCGGTACACAACCATAAGATTTGGGAGGAAATGCATGAGCTTGATTAGCTAGGAGACCTAGAGCAGAAATGCCCTGCCAATTATTTTTTTTACACCTCCAAATAATTCTTCTGCTGGCTAAGGGCCCTGTTGTAATAAATCACCTCAATATAGCAACTCCATATCTGTTTAATAGGAAAAGGAGTATTTTTGACTGTATTGAAAGCCGCACCTTTGGGATTCCTAAATACCTTGGTATACCGTCATACCAAAGCCTATTGTCGTTCCAGAGAAAAACTGTGAAGTGAAACAGATCTACTCTTTTACAAACTAACAAGGTTTATATATAGCATATCATTGAAATGGTCAAATGCAGTTACAGATCATACTTACAAGCTACCTATGTCAGCCTGTGATGTTGCATATGTCATGAACAAGCTTCGAGTCCAGAAAAAATTGGGAGACCACACCAATGAGCTCAAGTTTAAATAAACAAATGTATTTAGCTAACCAATCAAACAAAACAAATTATTGTGAAGTGTGCAGATCAGTCCTATCAGTTTTGTAGTACATGCATGGATGCGAGAAAATGCACTTTCATGGGATAAAGAATAAAACAAAGTGAACAGAACCAAACTAAAGTAAGCGTATGTTGTGTTGCACAATTCATTGATGTGTTGTGGAACAGCTTTGAGAGAGAGAGAGTTAAGTCAAGTTTATTTGGATACAGTAGCCCTTGATCACAGTCAGTCTGAAAGGGGTTTAGAGGCACACATTTTAAAAGGAAACAAAATGTCTCTACCCTCTGTGTAGACCCTCAATTAGTCAATGAAACCCCCCCCCCCCCCCCAATTAAAAACCAGTGATGGGAAAAGAAAAGCCATGGGAAGGTGTGTGAGTGAGTGAGTTCTGGTATTCTAGTAAATGAGAATTAAAAGTTTTGGTCACTTCATCTCCCATCAACTGAGTAGTAGAGCATCAACCCAGTGATGTGATAGTGTCTCACTGATACAGTGATACTGTAATCACACTTCACACAGCATGAACTTCTATTCACAGTTTCAACTTATTCAACTTCTATTCAGTTCAGTTCTATCCTATCATCTGTTTTCTCACTGGAGGAGTGTGTGTGTGTGTGTGTGTGTGTGTGTGTGTGTGTGTGTGTGTGTGTGTGTGTGTGTGTGTGTGTGTGTGTGTGTGTGTGTGTGTGTGTGTGTGTGTGTGCGCGCGCACACGTGTGTTCGTGTGTGGGATCAATGACACAGTAAAACCTCGAGCGAGCAGCTAAAGAATAGACTGTAAAAGATAAGAGAGGAATACCACGAGGAATAGGAGTGACAGACGTGTGCAGATAGGGCAGAGGGAGCGTATTGTGACAGCAATGATTCACAGGCTGTATAATGTCCTCTCTGTACCAAGGTGAATAACATCTAGTCACATCCTTTGAGTGAAACACCAGATCCCTACTGTAACTCTCTTTCACTGTCACCCCCCTCCCCCCCCAAACACACACACACTCTCTCTCTGTCACCACCTTTCACCACTGCCCCCCCCCCCCCCCCCCCTACTCCTTCCCATCCTCCCATCCACCCACTCAGCGCTTATTATCACCCTTTATTCAGAGATGGGAGTAAAGGAATGTATTTATAGATCGGACTGTGGCAAATTATGTTTCGTCAGTAAAAAAAGAAATGGCAGGCTATTATTATCATGACTCAAAATCTGCAACCTGCAATCTGTTCCTGCGGAATTAAAGTTTAAAATAAACAATGTAAGCACGCTCTCTGAACTAGGGAGCAGGTGGGAGAGAAGGAAGCAAGGAGGATAACGAAGGAGATGGAGGGAAAGCCATGCAGAGAGAGAGATATTGTGTGTGTGTGTGTGTGTGTGTGTGTGTGTGTGTGTGTGTGTGTGGTGCTGCTATATGCTCACTCTGGATAAGGATCCTGCTTCATTATTGATGAAAGTGAATGGCGGAGGGCTCGGGCAGATTGGCCTGCGTTCGGCCATGTCTGGCTGTCATGTAACATTAATTGACACGGCCCTTGTGGTGACACGGGGCACCCATCCATCTGTGGCTCCCGTTTCACTTTGGTCCCATGATTTATTTATGGGACACTCGGCTGAGCATTCGTTGAGGCGGTTGGAGGACCCCTGTTCTGCAGCAGCAGCAGCCTGAAAGTTTCTACTTCTACTGTTGGTCGTTGTGTTGCCTGCCCACCGCCCCCTCACGCCGACAGCATGTGGGTGATCTGTCTCTGTCTCTGAAACTCAGAGGACACAGCGTTGACCGCATCCAGTTAAAAACACTGGTGATGCCCATAAGGCAATCAAGGGCATGGCACCCCCTACCTTCAGGAAAAGAGAGGGGAAGTCTGCGCACCGTTTGAGCTCCCTGTGGAAGAGTTTTCGTTCATTTGTTAGGCAACGTTTCGACCGTGTGCGGACTTCCCCTCTCTTTTCCTGATGTACGTATTGTTGTCTAGCACCCGATAAATTGTTTTGGGATGTGCGTGCTTACCCCTCACCCCCTACTTTCAGGACATGATCCACCGTCCGTTATTTAAAACGCCCTGGCCAATACTCCAACCAGACTCTTCTGCTTCCTGACTCTCAAGCTGTGGAATGACCTCGTCCCTCAGTCAGGACTGCAGACTCACTCCCCATTTTCTACAGCAGTCTGGCAACTCACCTCATCCCCTTGCACTCCTTATTCCTTTGTATCACTTCTTGTCACCTATTCTTTTTTTGATAGACTCTAGTTATACTTTGCAGATGAATGTTGCTTCATTGTTCACAATGTTATGTTATTTAGATAGACATAAGATGTATACTGTTTGCTTGGCCACAAATGTTAAGAATGATATTTAGAAAGCATTTTTAGACTGGTATCCTATTTACTTTGAAGGGCTAAATAGTTTTTCTTTGCACTCTACTTATGTGACCATTTACCCTTTCTCTTGTTGACCAGGGTTCAAAACATTTACTCTGTTGTTGCACTTTTTAAGTGGCTCTGGATAACAGTGTCTGCTAAATGCCCCAAATGAATGTTGTAAATTGCAATGTTTTGAAAATGTATGCAGCTATGGCTATGCACTCTCTATACTTGCATACTTGCAGACAATTACCACACATATCTGCTTTCATGACATTTATGAACCCTTTTGTGGGCAGACTTTAGCTTACGAGATTACATACACAATAACGTGGGAGTGATGGATGTCTGTATTAGCACTATTATAGTCTTGTACTGTTGGCCTCCAAGCAGCTCTGCTGTAGCAGCTGGAAGTTCAATACCTTTCTGAAGGGCAGTTCAAGGGTATTTGTTGGAGAGGATTAGATTCAGCCTGGTTCTTTTACCTTCAGGCTGCCTTCTTTGCTTATCCATGCAGTACTGTATGCTGTAATTGCACGGTACTATTGGCCACTTTGGAGCTCTATGGTAACTGTGGGTCCTTTGGCGCTTTCACGATCTGGACTTTGTCGGCATTTGGGGATTGGAACGTGTGACCATATGCTCATTAATCTAACCGATTTTCTGCTTCTGCCAGGCAAAGGCAGAGTTTTGAAAACTTAAAACGAATCCAAAGGTCCCTGCTTGATTCAATAGGGAAAAAAAACAGTGCCATGCAAATTCCCAAACAAAGCTCATATTTTGCCAGCGCGCTGTTTTAATTGAGCAGAATGGGTGTGCTGAGGCAGCAGCATCCGATCACACTGTCTGGTGCAGGAAGCAAATTGGTCATGCAAAACCAGCCCCTCTTCAACAAACCAATTAATTATTTATGGGCTTCAGTGGAGCAGAGAAAGTTAATTTATTGTTATCATTAGAGGCGCGTTCTGTTTGGGTCCATACGAGAGAGAGCCAGGCTACAATTACAGGCTCATAAGATAAGGCAGAACGTTACACGGCTGCCGTAGCATTTCTCCCACTTCAAAGATGCTTCCATAAACTTCATAGATGAACTTTGGAAAGTGCATTTGCCTGTTTATGGAAAATGAAAGCCTATGCTGACGCTAGAATAGGGGCATGGGTATGGAGAAACCATGGGGCAGAATTCAATTTATGATATCTTTTAACCAAATCTTGTGGCACAGGGTTTAAATCTGTGTTTATTTACTTCAAGCATGCGCTTCTTGAAATTTCCTGAGATGCAGCTGCATCTGTGCACCCATCCACACACACACACACACACACACACACACACAGTGGATTCTTCCTCCACTTGTATGAACTTTAGAGTACCTCCATAATGACTGTTTGGGTTGTCTGTGTGTGGCTGGACTGTGGTATCAAAACCAAGGGTACTAGACTAGACAGACAACAACAACAGAGAAATCATAGTATAAAAAAGATATATCACTGTTCTGTATCATGCCTTGAATTTCAAATGCGTCTCTGGAAACATATTTTCTCTCTACACGCCTCGTCAATGACCGTATATTTGAACTGTCTGAAGATGATTTGTGATTAAGTAATAAAGTGAAATACAGTGTGTTTTTATTACACCTCCCACAGTTGTAAACATCCCCTCCTCCACAGAAGTCATGCAGTGAAATGAAGAGACAATAATATGCCAGGGAACGCAAAGTAGAAAATCCCATTGTTTATGATTCAGCCCTTGATTATCTGGCACACCGCCGCATAGCGGCTGATTAGCGGCAAGCGGGGAAGGTGAGGTAATGACGACTTGCGCATGGCTCGATAGCTCTTTTATGAGCGGCACTGCTTTATGATGCTTGCGCTAATTGCTGGCTTGATTAGTGGGGTGTCTGTGTCCTCCTCCCTATACTTCCTCTGGCTGTCCTGTGTGAACGGAGCCCCCGTTTGCAGACCAGCGCACACAGGAGAGAGGGGCAGTGTTGCCAGATTCTGTGAGAGAAACAAGCAACCAGGTCTAGTAAAACCAGCCCAAAAGAAGCGACTATGGGCCACATGAGCACTTTAATATATACATCAGCTATTTGAAAATAGCAGATCTACAAGCTCACAACGCGTCGCGATGCGACGCGTTGTGAGCTTGTAGATCGGCTATTTTCAAATACAATCTTGCGGGAAAATTATAATAAGCAGATCTGGCAACCCTGGAGAGGGGTGGTGTGTGCAGTGGATCGTTTGAGGAAGACACAAAGCCATAATCGACTTCCCACTTTTCTGCCCCTGTCAGCCCTTTCCTGCATGGTGCAATAAAGATAAATTAACTTAAGAGGCAATCAAATGACCCCCCCCTCCCTTTTCGTCAGTAAAGTGGCCCGTTCCCAAATGAGAGGAAAACGAAAAGGACCCAAAGAAAAGAGTTTGAGAAGCATCACTCAAGCAGAGAACATTGCTCATGGACATGGAATTGTGTGTGTGTGTGTGTGTGTGTGTGTGTGTGTGTGTGTGTGTGTGTGTGTGTGTGTGTGTGTGTGTGTGTGTGTGTGTGTGTGTGTGTGTGTGTGTGTGTGTGTGTGTGTGTGTGTGTGTGTGTGTGTGTGTGTGCAGTTGCATACGTACGTGCATGCACACATACAGTAGTCATGCACCTGTGTGTTTATGTGCCCACTTGTGTATGTGCCCATTTCTCAGGCTTTCAAATAATTTAAACCAAAGGCACTCAGTATAAAACTTTGTCGTGTGAATGTCCTCAAATATAGAATATATTCAGATCAAATTATTTTCTCTTAGAGTCTGAAGCCTTTGAGGTCAAATTTTAAGCCTCCTTTCCATCTGACCTGAATCTCTGTGTCCTTGAGACTTGCATATTTCAGCTATGGTTGTGCAGACAACAGGTATTGAAAGTGAGATGACTGGGAGAAGTGCTCTTATGCAGGGCTCAAGCTCAAGTCTCGTGCCGCTTAGCCATGAGTTATTTTGCGTGTGTGGATTTGCATGCATTTCGAGTTTCATTTGCATGCTTTGCATGAGCTTTAGCTCGACTTCGGGAGATCTCACTCTCAGTTTCTATTTTTTTCTCTCTCCATTTCCCCCATCCCTCCCTCCCTCTTTCTCCTTATCTCTGCCATCATCTCTTTTGCACACAAACAATGCTTGCATCTTCTGTAGGTGTGTATCACCCCCCTCTCCCTCCCTCCCTCCCTCCCTCCCTACTGTATCTCTCGTGCTCTCTCACTGTCTTCTCACACATATAACTAGAAATGTGTGCTTTTCTGAGCGCAGATCTCCGCCAGGCCGGGTTGCCTACCTACAGTAGGGCTGTGTCAGTCATGGGGTGCAGCTGTAAGGGCACAAGGAAGCTGTGGGGGAAAATAGAGTTTGTGCGACAGACAGTGCAACTGTTTGCATTTGCGGTGCCTCCTATGGGCAGAAGTTAAAGTGGTTTTGGACAGTGCGCTGTATAGAAGCCCCTCAACATTCAATTCCAATTTGGGGATGATTGGATATTGCATGCGTGAGATATGGCGTTCTTTGTAATGAATGAATGAATGTCTTTATTGCAGACTCGGGGTCCATAGAAAAACATACAATTACATACAACAATAAACATAAATTAAAAACAAATGAATTTGTGGCATTTGTGACAGTTATAAATACAGGCTCTAAAGCCAATGCCTCCTAAGGCTAGAGGAGTATCTAGTGCAGCTCTTCACAGCGTTACTTACACCGACTGACAATGATGCTATTCACAGACGCATTCAAGTGACACATGAAACTATGCATTAAGTTCCGAAGAACCGCTTGAAAAGTATTGACTCTGGCAGCCACAAACATTTCATTTGCACTGCACCATCTAGGCCTTTTGAGTAAGATTCTCATGGCAACATTATAGGCTACTTGAAGTTTCTGAAAACTTGCTTGTTGCTTGACCACAAGTGGGCAGTGTAGAGTGGTGAGTGATCTTAACTGCTTTTGCGCACATGCTGAACTTACGTGCAAGGATGTTTGCCTGTGCATATATACATCCTGCGGCACTGTCTTCATCATCTGTCATTTGCTCTGTTATAAAATGCCCAAGATATTTGACTTTTTGACTACTACAGACAGACTAGACTGTTAAAAGATAGTTTAAAATCAGGTAATATTTGACCATTGTCCTCTTTTGTTCTAGAAATTAAAACAATATCTTACTAAGAGTAAGAAACAGGCCCTGCCCCAAGAAAAAAATCAATGTCACATGATGCTCTAGACCATTTATTTCTAATTTGGTGAAAAAAGATGTGTCTGCAACAAATAGTGTAATTTTTAGCATGTGTGGTGCAGCCTCGCTTTTTGTGCTAAACGAGCCCCTCCTGCAAACTTCGGAAGCCAATCGTAGCCAGTCGGAATGGCATATGAAAAATCTGAAAGATGTTCATCACATGACTCCAGAGTCGACGTGTACCGATTGTGTTAGTTTTGGACACGATCTGTAATAGTAGGATCAAAAAGTGTGTTTGGAAGAAAACTCAAAATGGTTCAAATCTGGTCAGGCGGAAATGGGGAGTTGCGTCATGATCCAAGGAATCCAGGGAAAACATTTTTGATTGTACTTTTTTGATTGCACGACCTACAGTTGAAAGAGTTAAATGCCAAAATGTGAAGCGACCTGTTATAGTGGCACCATGAGGCCAATTTGAAAAATGTGAGGGAGGAGGTTCTTCCTTGGCCTACTGGGAGTGTGCGATTAAAGTTTCACGCCGATTGGTCCAGCAGTGGCTGAGATTAGCTGCTCACAGACACACAGTCACACGGATGGACAGGGGCGAAAACATAATCCCTGCACCTACATGCATGTCATTCCGGCCTGGCGGGGATAACAAATTACAAATGTGTAACAATGAATCCATGTGGATGATCAAACCCAGGTTAGTTGCACATATTAATTTCTTTGATCTCTCTCGCCTCGTCTCTCTTTGTGTCCCATCCGTCTCTTTCTCACTCTTTTGTGTGTGTGGTGTATCCGATCCGGCATTTGGGCAGGAAGCCATGTCCATCAGCTCTATCTATCAGTCAGTATATGGGTGATGGAGAGAGAGGTTGATGGGCAACAGAGATTGGCCAGATGTTTCACGGAAACTAATATCTGTGGTTCACGTCCACAAGGGATGTGTGATTATATTATGCTAGTGGACAGAGGAAGCATGCAGATGATTAGCAGCTTATTACGCCAAGGACACCGGCCCCTCACTAATATAGACCACTTCCATGTTGGCTCGAGGTGCTGATGATGGAGCTGCCGATTTCGTGGCGTGCAGAAGTTGTGCGCCAGTGGCTCAGCGGTTGCCCTGGTAGCACAGATTAACTTGTTTTTAATTATCAACTCAGCGTTCTTCAAGTCTTAGCTCCTTGCGATTTACTGCAAAGATCTGGAATAAATGCTGCTTTCGGTATCATAGCACTAGTTTTCCTGCGTATGCCTTAGGGTAGAGAACTCCAAGCTACATAAGGTTTCTGGACTTTGCACTCTGAGGGGCCCGCGGTGGTTTGTGCTAAGTAAGTAAAGCACAGTTTCTCCCACAGGGCAAAGTAAAGATTGAAAGGAATTGGGGGAGAGTGGACAATGCAGCGGAGGAGAGCCAGGCTTTAGTTGTGATCCAGGACAATGGATAAATTGGGGCAGCACTGAGAGGTGATTCTGGTCCGCCCTGTGTTTTCCCTGTTAGCTGGATCCCAAGAGTTTCTCCGTGCTTCTTCTGACCAATAAGCCCTGTGTCTTGTTAGCGATTGTTAGACATGGTGGATTTAATACAGATCTGTCTGTCTGGCTCCAGGCAAGACCACGGTCTGTCTGTCTGTCGTCTTTCTTTCTTTCTTTCTTTCCAATTCTATATCTGGACTGTACCTGTACATGTGATATATAATTTGTCTACTTGATGATGATGATGAGTGCAGCAATTTCTCTGTGGGTTTCTGAGTGGCTTGCAGAGCCATCGGGTTCATTTGTCTGAGTGCAGAGGATAATGAAGGCTGTGGCAGACCTCTTTACAGTCCCTGGGAAGGTTTGACTTTAATGTAACTGCGGGGGTGTAAGCTCCACACTCGCTCTGTGTACTGTTTGTTATGAAAGAGCAACAAGGTTATTCTGGACAGCATCAACTCAACTTTCTGTTGTACTGCTGTTTTCGACGTTTGTGTGTTCAAAACCAGTTGCAGACTGGATACAAAATAGTGTTATGATAGGCAGCAGGCAGATTATAATGAGGGGCTGGAGGGCTTCGGACTAGGGTCCATCATTCGCTGAATGGTTCACAGAGCTAAAGTAAGGTAGCCGCCTTCGAAATGCTCTCTTTCAATCTTTCGGACAGAGGAGAAAAATATCTTGCCAAGTCGGGGAAATACAGTACTTGTTGTGTGTTGTCTATATTCCTTTATGTTGTATTTTCTGCATTTTGACTGTATGTGATTATTTGTTTCTGGCTAATAAAGCCAGTTATATTTACACTTGTACTTGTATATACCACTGCACTATGGTTCATAACTTGTGAAACTGAAAATCCTTAATAAAATGTAAGTCATACAAAAAATTAAAGAGAACGAGAGACAGAAACAGACAGCAGCAGAAAGAGACTTACCCGGGGACCTTAGACACAAAATCCCTGTACTGTTTATGTGACTAATTTTGATATATGAAATATAAAATGTAGCAACTAACACTGACTACAGTGTGCATACCATGCAGGCCATACTGCAGCATGGCTGCGTCGTAATTTTTGCATTAGAAATACAAACACGCCAGTGCAGCGTGACACCTGACATGCCATCACAGAACATGAGACAGGCCTTTTAGTAGTTTTCTGTCAGCTGTGTCCGCTGCATTGGGTTTAAGTCTGACTTTGACTGGCAGCAGAAACTTTACTCTGTTTTTTTTTTTTTTTTCCCATTCTGTTTTCCGCATGCCAGGTCCAGTTTAGCACTTGAAGGCATCGTGTGTCAGAATACCAACCCCTTCTCTCTCTCTCTTACTTTCTTTCTTTCTCTCCGGGCTGTCTGCACTCCCAAGGTGAGTCAGGCCTCGTCATTGCTCGCCACCGTTCCTATAGAGACATAAGCTGTCACACGGCGCTGCTGAGTGGCCAGCTGTTAATAGCCCTGTTGTGAATTGTCACAGAAAATACTTATCTCTCGAAGATGCAGTCACTTCGAGCAGTGGTTCTCAACCAGGGGTCCGGGGACCACCAGTGGTCCTTGAGGGAGTTCCAGGGGGTCCCCAGCTAAATGATGGATAGGAACCAAATGGACCCTTATGGGTCTGTAACTCTGAGAGTGTACAAATGGAACCAAATGGAACCTAATTGGTTCCATTTGTACACAGAGTTAAATTAACATTGATTTTATAATATAAATTGGGGTCCCAGAGATAGAAATGCCATTAAATGGGGGTCTGTAGCCCTAATGCATGTTAAACTGGGGGTCCTTGAAATTAAAATGGTTGAGAATCACTGCTAGAGCCGTAAAAATCTTCTCTTATCGGGGGTCACTCCCTAGCATATCTTTTCAAATGGGGGTCCGTGGGCTAATATGTGTCAATTTGGGGGTCCTTGACACGAAAAAGGTTGAAAACCACTGACTTAGAGCAAGGTTATAGTGTTTGTGGAGGGAGGGCCACCAACAGTCCGATGAAAATCAAGTGTAGCCACTGGCCATGCTGGTGCTCTGGTGCAAACCGGGTAGATAAAGTGTGAAATGGACATTCTCTGCAAACTCCTGATTCTGACAGACATTTCAGGTACTGTACATCTTATATCCAGGAGATCCATCTGTTCACTCTATGTTTTTTCCTTCTGTTTTCAAGGGAGAATTCCTGGCAGCTCAGACCGAAAAGGACATCTTTGCCCATCTGGGTCTGGACTACATCGAGCCTTGGCAGCGCAACGCCTAGGTCTGCTGCTCCTCCCTGGATAGATCATTCCATGCATGTACATCATCATGTATCCCATCTGCTGCCCCTTTTATTCTGCCACTCTCTGCTGTTACTGTATTTGTGTATGTATGCTGCTGTTGTTGCTTTGATTATACACGCTGGCACGCGGAGTCATGATTCTGCCTATTCAGCCTCCTCTGTAAAAACGCCAGGTAAAAAAAAGGGATGTGTATACCGTTCGCCGCATTTGTGGCTCGCTTGTCTCGAGCGCCGGCAATCACGCACAGGACACAAAGGCAAATCAGCCCCTCGGGAATTGCCGGCGGTGCCTTTGGAGAGAGGAAGTGTGTGTGAGAGGGCCAAAAAGAGAGAAGGAAATAGAAGGAGACAGTTAGTGTGTCAGAGGTTGTGCAAGGCAAAGAAAAAAGTAAAAGACGAAACTAACCGTGAGAGAGAGGAGGAGGGAGGGAGGGAGGGAGGGAGGAGGGCAAAGACAGGGGGGTAGTAGGGGGAAACGGCGAGAGAAGACAGAGGAGAGACAAGAAAAGCGAGAGGAGCAAGAGAGGAGGGAGCTTTGTCGAGCAAAATGTTGTAATCACCCTCCTCCTGGCAGCAGGGAAGTGCTCGGCATGACGCTGAGCCAGGTCCCCTGGGAGTGGAGAGGCGAGTAATGAGCTTCAGATGGAGGATTGTTCAGCGTCGCCATTTAGCCCCCATTTAAACCCACGTCCACTGGAGAGCATTTAGCCGCTGCATGCCACCACATCCACCGAGCCGGAGTCCTTTTTTCCGCTGTGGGGGCGAGGGGGTGAATCCCACCCCCAGATGTCTTTTGCAAAATTAAAAAGCAGCCAGCTTGCACTGTGCAATCAGGAAGGAGTTTTGAGGTAAACCCGGCCCCGTGGATAGAGATCTGTATACGGCCGGTGTGTGTGGCAATGTCTGCCCCCTCCCTGCATGATGAAATTATCATCTCATCGATTTGATGTTTGTTTGCTTCATGTTTCATGTATCAGTATTGACCATCAAGGATCTTGGCCTTATTATACCCCTGGTTTGTATGGATGCACGCTGGTGGTGGCGTGCACCGAAAATACCAGATCTAGGAGCTCACAATGCATCGTGTTGCGAACTTGTAGATCGGCTGTTTTTGGTGTGTGACACCGGTGCGCAACTAAGTATAAAAATCACTCTTTACTCTTTATATTAACCCATTCAATCCGTGAACGTCATTTTAGATTTTCTTTGGCTATTCAAAAATAGCAGATATACGAGCTCGTAGATCTGCCATTTTTGAAAAAATAAATCGTGAAAATACAAATCTTTGAATATATTTTTTTAACTCAAATCTTTGCTTTGAGTTAACCGGGTAGATAAAGTGTGAAATGGACATTGACTGACTCTGTCTCTGCAAACTCCTGATTCTGACAGACATTTCCAGGTACATCTTATATCCAGGAGATCCATCTGTTCACTTTGTTTTTTCCTTCTTTGAATATATATTTTTAACTCAAATTTTTGCTTCTGGGGGTCCCTGGAACTAAATATTTTGAGATGGGGGGGGGGGGGGGGGGGTAGCAAAAAAAAACTAAAATGACACAGTACGCGTACCGGGATTGAATGGTGTTAAGTGCCCTCAGTGACTCAGGTGGCCATGACATGACCTGCCCAGCTCTCCACGACTTCACACCCACCCTAGCCCAGTTTCCCCCATGTTGCTTAGCACCGCCGCATCCCCATGACGCCTCAACAAGAGCAGAGACGGATGACCAGAGCAAGACACCCCACTGAATCACCCTATTTAAAGATCTTTAAGTAGAGCAAGTCCGGCTCTTTGAGGACTCGACCCGAGCGCATCTCTCCTCTCTCTCCCTCTCTGTCTCTGTCTTTCCCCTCTCTCTCTCTCTCTCTCTCTCTCTCTCTCTTGCTCACTCTCTCTCTTGCTCGCTCTCTGTCAGACATTCTATCAAAGAAAGAGAGAAAAATGCTTTCAGTGTATTGGATCTGAGATACAGCGTTGTAACCCTGCTGGCCTGTAAAAGGAAAGCGGACATTTTAGTTAATAGGGGTCTTCAACGTTTTTCAGCCCAAGGACCCCTTAGCTGAGAGAGATGAAGCAGTGACTCCCACTACATATTGTATAGAATTGTGTTGCAGATTAAATTAAATTAGATCTTTTTTCCCTCTACACCAAACCTCTTTGCCAAAAATATTTTTCTATTTTTGGCTAATGTTCCCCTCACTCCCCTCAGAATCCTATCACACAAAGATTTGGAGGACCCGCTGTAGTAACTCTGAGGACCCCCTAGGGGTGCCGGACCCCCTGTTGAAGACCACGTGAAATAGAGAAGGCCTCTCAGGAAATGATCTGACCTCAGTATATCCACACACAATGGCCCTTTCAATCGTGAATGTTGTCTTTTCCTTCTTTCACAATGAATATTTGATGATGCAAAGGAATCCAAGCTTTGGGCTCTGCCCGTGCTGACAGTGAATGGGACAGAGTGGGCGATTTAATTTGAACTTAACCCATTAAGACCTGAGGTCGATTCTACAACATTTCCTCAACATTTTTCATGTCAAGGACCCCCAACATTATTTGTATTTGGCCGCGTACCCCCATCTCAAAATATTTTGTTCCAGGGACCCCCAGAAGTAAATATTTGAGTAAAAAAATAAAAAAAAATGTGTAAATGTTCAAGATTTTTCAAAATATAGCAGATCTACAAGCTCATACAGCTGTATTTCTGCTATTTTTCAATAGCCCAAAGTATAAAATAATGGTCTAAGTGGTTACACAGATGTGCTCCCGGATTGAATGGGTTAAGCTAAATGAGTATTACAGTACAGTTAATTTTAGACACTATTATACATACACTGCAGATTGCAGAAGATGAATCAAACATAATTTGCAATTGTTCTCCATTTTACAAAACGTTCAGCGAAGCGCCATCAAATTTGAATGTGCACAAAACTAATTAAAAAAATAGTATAGTGCATTTCCAACTAATAATTGGTAAAGCATTGAATAGAATTGTATGTACCCGTAGTCCAAATAATATATAATACAAGTCCAAATGTACTGCCTCAGCAGGCTTGTTTTTTCATCACTGCTTGCCAATCATGTAGTCAGTAATTTTATATGCAAATTGTTACCTTCGGCTTCCCACAGTTTGGGGGGGGGGGGGGGGGGGAGTCCCTCTTTTTGCATGTTCGATTTCTGAGGTCTGGCTCAGATGACAGGTGTGTGGACGAATGAAAAATTGCTTGTGGGAAATTTGCATAAAAGTGCTTGATTCACTGACAGAGCCGTTGTAGTTTGCCATCCAATCAGTTTTCATTTTCACCCGTGCAGTCATTTTCACCACGCTCAGTTTTGCTCTCAGCAAGATTCTACCTCTAGAAACCTTCAATCACACCTGTCTGTGTGATTCTTTTAACTCCACCAGATCTGTCACTGGTTCGGGAAGTGTTCTATTGACAAGATGATTGGTGTAAGTCACACGGCAGGTCTCACTCCATATGCACGCTGCGGCCTCACTCGTGACCTTTTTTAACGAGCCTGTGTACTTTTGATACATTGCCGCGTGTAAGCACCATAAGGTCACTCCACGACCCTCATCAATTTGCCAGTGCAGATATTAAGAGGTTGATTGAGAGAGCTGATGATATCGGGTGAGAGTATGCATCAATAGGAAGTGCTTCAAGATGAATGGGCAGCCCTCGCTGCCAAGAAAAGACACTGAGTGCTCAGGTTAACATGCAAGAGCGATACACCGCCGTCAAGATGATTTGAAGCCCCAAGATCAGATGTGTCATTTGCCTTCAAAAATGACATGGCAAAGGTCATTTTTTTGACACATGGTGAGAATTGGGTGAGAGTATGCATACCGTTGGATGTGAATCATCGGTCACAGCAGGTGATGGTGCAACAATCTGTGCCCCCGCCGCCACCTACCTACCTATAGGTAAATGCAAGTGAACCCACCCCTAGGTACAGACAGACAAATATGGAGAACTTTGGATCACAATCTGAGAGATTACCGCGATGAAGACAATAACGGTTTTGCCCTCTGAGTGAGTGACATACCAATCCTTTTGCGTCAGACATTCACTGACGAGGTAGGAAGAGAGAAAGAACATGGATAAAAATAGATGGGTGCGTGGAGGACTGATCATCTCTGTGCTGAGCTCTCTCCCTGAGCAAACTTTCTCCTGTATTGTATCCGAAGACAGTGATTTATTGGCTGTGCTGTAGGGGCTTGAATGCATGTGTTCGGCCCAGTCAAAGCCAATGGAAGGAGGGTGACAGAATAAGGACACTGCGTATCCTTGCCTCTCAAGGCCTGTCAGCACGTCAACTCACCCGGAGAGAAGTGAAAGCGACGCATGGCCGCCACCGTCTCTCTGGAACAAAAGAGCAGCAAGTGGGGGGAAAGACTCCTCAGCTCTGGAGCGTGGGCGTCAAATGTAGAAATGACACGTGTGTGCATTTTGAGATTGTATCTCATGACCCCATCACCGCCTCCACACGCTGTGCTGCACACCTTCATGCGATCAGAATAAATTAATTAGTCTGATTTAGTAAGACGTTTTTCTCACTGTATGCTCTTAAGAGGTGGAGAGGTACAGTATAGCCTACTGTGTGTACTGTATTGTGTACATATAGAGTTATATAGAGTTATGCGATATAACGGTATGTATATATTCCATATGGATCGTTTTGGTTTCCTTTTCTACCTTCTCAACTGTCCAAGTGACTTTCATACTGTTCCATACTTTCAGTCTGAGAAATGATGAGAGTGTGCAAACATCCTTAACTAACTTGGGGTGACTTGTCCCTCTCATGATAAATGAATGACCTGCATACTTTTGGGTGTGGGCGAGTTATATCAGAGAAGTGTCCGCCTCCACAGGTGGGAGAAGGAAGAGGGACAGAAAAACGGGACATGAGGAGGAGAATTGCCATCTGTTCTAATAAGTCAAGTCACTGCACATCACCTCTCTTCTCGTTAAGTCTCTCTTTTTATCACAGCCACGGAGGTAACGAGGGCGAAGATCTATGTGCACACACATGTACTGTATATGCTATATATAGGGTTTGTTGTTGCTTGAGGTCATCCACTCGAGGGCTAGCATATGCAGCCTGTTTGAGGTTAGATAAGGATGGCAACGATGAATGGCAGGTTATCATTTGCTCGTCACATACCCATAGCTGTATTTATTTATTATTGTCAATGAGGGACTGCCCTGGGGGACAAAATCTTAGTCCAGCTGGGATTCCCCACCAGAGTGGGGAGGGAGTTTGCTGAAAATATGGCAGATGCTGCACCCTTGTTGGTGTGCAGCAAATCTGTGAACCATCGAAGTTGGCCGTTTTCTGCTCTTTTGGTTCTACCACACACCATCTGTAGCATGCGTTTAGCAGCTGATTTCGTCAGTGGTGGGCCCTATTTTGGGGCAGGCCTAAAGGTATGAGGCGTGCAGTGGATGGTAATATTAACAAGTTCCGCTGGGATGTTTTTGTCATTTGTATGGCACATATGCAACAAAAGTGTTCTGCGTCATGACACACTGAGAATATTGAAGGCATTTATATTTATGTTTCTCCTTTTCTCCTTAAAAGGCTTACTGATTAGTCAACTACAGTATATAGATTATTATATACAGCCAGGTTCTGTTTGGGTTGTCTCTGGCCATCATTGGACCGTATCTTCTCATACTTCTCATAGGACCAGTGCCACACGTACTACATTTGCTCTTGGGATAAATTATGGTTCTAATGATCTTCTTCCATGACACTGTGGACGTTACCAGTTCACGGTTGCACTGGGCACAGCACATTTCTCTTAAAGATGATGAAAAGCGGTCATTTGATTGGCCATGGTTGAATCCACCTGCAACACACCATGATAATATACTGAGTGTAAACCAACCCATCTCGCAACTGCGCTGCAGGCACTCCACCCTATCTCCGGTCCCAAAAATACCAAATGTCCGTTGCCATGCCCCATCCACACCAGTTAGGCTGTATCCCCAAAATAGGGCCCGGAGGGTTCCTTCAGCAGTGAGATCGCTTCCAGTGACAGTTCAGCATGCTTTAGCTTAGCCTGATTGGTCAGCTATAAGCCCTTGGGCTGATATGGCTTCCAGTTTTATCGTTCCCATCACCCAAGGCAGATAAAAGCAGGGATATATATATATATATCCTGTGACTTCTATTGCGGTTCCCAACTTAGGCCAAAATCTCCACAAGAGATATCTCAAAATCAAATTGATTATCCTTGAAACTTGCTGAGTGTATTCATGCTCACCATGATTTGATATCTCAGAATCTATTGGGTGGATTGTCATGAAACTTGCTACGTGCAAAAACTGGGGTGTTTTTCTTTCCCTTTTCACTTACAATACCAAGCACAACATTTGCTTTATGTTATTGTGCTCATACCATAGCCACTTACTAAGGAAAATAAGAGATGCTGAGTTTTTAGGTTTTTTTACGTGAATAATTCATATGAATACGAAAACACAATTCTAATTTTGCTCGGGAAAGGGAAGACTGGAAATCTCTGTTGGAACTGTTACCCCCGCGACCCCATTGACGAAAACACAAACAAAAGCTGTGTTGTCAAAGTAGTAACCATTTTCTTGTACAACAGACAGCTCCTAGTTTGTTTATTATCGCTGCTATATGGTTACATGCAGTTTAATATCATGAGCATTGATATGGAAAGGTGATTGACTGGGGTTGTGTTTGTGATGTCCCAATATAAAAATGTAGCAGTCACCTGCCGGCCAGTTAGAAATGAGTTTAACGTGGCAGTTGTTTGTGCCAGAGTGTGTGTGTGTGTGTGTGTGTGTGTGTGTGTGTGTGTGTGTGTGTGTGTGTGTGTGTGTGTGTGTGTGTGTGTGTGTGTGTGTGTGTGTGTGTGTGTGTGTGTGTGTGTGTGTGTGTGTGTGTGTGTGTGTGTGTGTGTGTGTGCGCGTGCGCGCGTGTATGTGTGTGTGCGCGTGTATGTGTGACTTGCGTGCGCGTGTATGTGCGTGGGTGTGCATGCATGTGTGACTTGTGTGTGTGTGTGTGTGTGTGCGCGCGACGCGCGTGCGTGCGCGCGACGCGCGTGCGTGCGCACGCATGCATGTGTGACTTAAGTGCGTGTGTGTGTGTGTGTGTGCGCAGACTGCGCACGCATGCATGTGTGACTTGCGTGCAGGGCAGGCGTGTGTGTCTCTTTGTCTACTAGGACCCACCCACCCATTCTCAAGCTGTCTCTGACCCCTTCCTCCGTGTGGTGTCTGGCCCACCAGCTACTACTATACCACCCCAGACCCCACCCCCATGCTATCCCAGATGGACCCGCCACCATATTGAGCTGCTAATGAGGTGGCGCCGTCCATTCTCATGGCTCTTTGGATAGCAGGCCAATCGTTTAACCCATCCCAGAGACCCCCCCTTGACCCCATGTATTTTTAGGATTCACCTCATTTCATGCTGAATAAACACCTTCATGTGGCCAACCCTCAGGGGGGGCAGGCCGCAACTTATCACATTCTGCTCGGTGCACTGGGCAAAAAAGAAATAATTGACATCCTGGTGCAGTCGGCTGAACGGTCAAGATATACAATACGTTGTACTAGAGACGACTGCTCTCATCTGTTATCTGGAATAAGCCCTCCACATTATGTTCTGTCAGTCAAGACAAGCACTAAAGACACAATTAAATGTCACAAGTGTTAAGCCTGAGTTAGACTTGCGCTTACAAGCTCACAGCGACACGCCATGAGCTTGCGTATCTGCTACTGTACTTTCGATGAGTGACACCTGCATGCAACTAAGTATGAATGGGGAATTATCTGATTGCTTTTCCATGTACAGTACTGGGGATCATTCAGTATATTAGAGCTCTTAAAAGGAGACAGTGAAAACTAGGTTTGTAGGAGATTCATTATCATGGAGAAGCTGACCTTTCACTCTCGAGTAGACGCTTTGAAATGATCTCTCTCTTGCCATCTCTCTGTCTGTCTCTCTCTCTCTCTCTCTCTCTCTCTCTCTCTCTCTCTCTCTCTCTCGTGCGCTCTCTCTCTCTCTCTCTCTTCTCTATCTCTCTCTCCCACTCACACAGTCTTTTTATAAAGTACTCATTGTGTCAATCTAGATGATTGCTCCTGATTAATGGAAGTGAAAGCAGGAGATGGATGCCACTGGCTGAATCACTCGATAAATCCCACGGTATCCTTGAGTGTCAATCTGGTACAATGCATGTCCTTGTCCCAATTTATTTGACTCCATTTATCATACACATCTTTTTTATTTGCATGAGAACCTCTTTTCTATCACACATTTCTTATTACTGGCTAATGTTTGCCTGGAGACAATAAGCCCATCTCTCTCAGTAGCTTGCAAATTGATCACAAGCAACAATGATATTGTCCATCTACAGTTAAAGGGTTCAGAAGGGAAAATAAATGCCTTATTTAAGGCAATTTGAATTGTCTTTTTGTATGAAATGTGCTATACAAATAAACTTGCTTTGTCTTGCCAAAAGAACAAATACAGTGTCAGCCACAGTAAATGGTGTTAGAGGCTTGTGCAGTATCTATGTATTGATACATCCAAACCTTCCAGACATTTCACCGGGTCCATGGTACAGTTTATGACGGCAAATGTGTAAAATTAAACAAAACAAACAACAAAAAACGTAAAAGCTAAACTGTTGGTGATAGAAGTCATCAGCATGTATGACATTGTCTAGCCTAATGTCTGTAATGCTGTGTCTAATATGCAATTAGCCTTATTAGATAAGTCTCGCTGGGTAGAATAATAAACAGATAGGAAACAAGTGCCCTTCTATAGATTCATATCTTGCTGGATGTCTTGTTGACACTTTGGTGGATACCGCCTCATCAGTGAGATGAACAGAGATGATGTGCAGGTGGTGGCAGACACTCAGTTGAATAAAATCACATAGCTACTGTAAGTGCTCCTCGGAGCACAGGTCTCTGCCAGGTCAGGTAGGTTATTGTGGGCCAGCAATGTTCGGAAATTCGCCAATCAGGATAGAATATCAAAAAATAGACGTATCTGTCTTGATCACTTGACTATAGAGATAATGTGTACCGATTTGCGTGATGTTTGGACAAAATGTGTTGTTTCTTCAAGCTCACAACGCCTCGCATCGTAGATTGGCTATTTTCATTAGTCTGGGTCCTCGGGAGACAATTTCTCTATTGGGTACTCTGTTACAAGTAAAAGTCTGGAATTCAAAATTGACTTGAGTAAAAGTACAAAAGTATTGGTATCAAAACGTACTTAAAGCACCAAAAGTAAAAGTACTAAAATGTTTGAAAATACCAGATCTACAAGCTCACAACACGTCGTGATGCGACGCGTTGTGAGCTTGTAGATCGGCTATTTTCAAATAGCCTAGATATAAAATAGGGCTAAAGTGGTTAGTGTATGTTTTATAACGTGATAATTTATATCTGCAAAGTAACTAGTAACTAAAGTTTTCAAATAATTGTAGTGGAGTAAAAGTACAATATTTGCCTCTGAGATGTTGTGGAGTAGAAGTAAAAGTATAGACACTTGGAAATACTCCAGTAAAGTAAAAGTGCCTCAAAATTGTACTTAAGTACAGTACATGAGTAAATGTACTTAGTTACTTTACACCACTGGTCTCCAGCTAAAACGTTTGGGAACCCCTGTACTATACTACGGTACCTTGATAGTGAGCCTACGGTGTTATTCTAACCACTGTGTGGATGGGCGTTCCCCCGACTCTTTCTCTCTGTTCCCCCGACTCTCTCTCTCCCTCTCTCTCTGTGATTATGGGCATCAACAATGTTTTAGAACACTAAAGGGCCCGACTCTCAGCCACCGGCATGGAGGCAAGGCTGTGACAGCTGGAGGTAATTCACTTTGCCTTATTTTGCCCCGTTGCTAACAGCTCAAGGGATGATAACAGCACAGCAAAAGCTTTAATCATATTCTTCCTCCCTTCACGACTGATATTGCTTTTTTCCTACAGCTTATTGAAGTAGGTGGTGGATAAAGGTTGGAGGACAGGGTTGTGTGTGTGTGTGTGTGTGTGTGTGTGTGTGTTTGAGTTTGAGGAGTGCGCAAGGTGTCGCGGTGGCCGGGGGACATGTAGCATTGATCCGCTATACCGGGGCTTCCTGTACACAAAGAAGCATTAAAATGATCCATGGTCTCCTTTGTCGGGCTAATACCTCTGATATTGAGATACCAGACCCTATGTTTTCTGTTCCTGGCAGCGGGGGCACACGCCCACGCGAGCAGAGTTAACACACAAAAGGCAGCTGAGTTCCGTGAACGATGCCGAGGTAATCTAATGGGGGACATTTGTTTTTGTCTCCCACTTGTTTCTCGCTGCTCTCTCTCTCTCTCTCTCTCTCTCTCCCTGTGCTCTTTCGGCTTCAGAAACAAAAGCTTTCGTCTGGGGGGGCCCACAGCCGTTGCCTCTGTGGCATATAAATAACAGTCAGTACGACAGCAAAACAAGTGTAACACACACCATCTGGCCCTCTACCGGTGTCTGCCTCAGTTTGCAAAGGGAGAGAGCAGCTCAGGGAGGAGGAGGGGGGGGGGGTGTGGTGGTGGGTGCCATGGGGGTGGATGGATGCGATCAGAATAGCATCTCTTTTTCAACTGAAGAAGGGTGCCAAGAAGGAATTTAATGTGACTGTGGCTGTGACTTTTTCCCTCTGCACCAAAATAGCACAGAAGTGCAGTCATCTTCAGCATATGCTTCACTCCGTTCCATACCATGTGCTTGAAGAAGAGCTGTTGTAAAAGTAAAAATCAAATGAGTCATTAAGGAATCTGTCAGCAAACAGGTTGTGGGTTGGTAGCAAGCTGCCCACGTGTTTATTAACTGCGATCAAGCAGCCATATAAGCCACTCTGTCTGTCTGTCTGTCTGTCTGTCTGTCGCTTCAAAATGTTCAAGCACCGCCACAATGCAAAACCTTTGATGGATATTTCTGTGCTCTGGTTGGCTCAGATCACACAACACGTAGGCTGGGCTGCACCAACATCGATTAAATGAATCCTGGTTTAGACTTAACCTAGGGTTATTCAATCTATGTTTAGACCGATTTATATAATTAATCTGAGACATGTTACACGTCTTAATTTTTAAGCCTAGATTAGTTAAAATTATTAAAAGATGCTACTTGAAGTGGTGGCATAACAGGGCTCCTCTCACGTCCATGCTTCATAGCTGGTCCAACCATTCCCATTGAGGCATATGACAGACTATTTTGTAAATCTATACTGCTGGGAAAACTCAACTATTGATATAAAATTACATTGGGTTTAACCTGTCTCGAATTCTCCTGTGCAAAACTCTTCCCCCATCCTATAGAGTGAAGATATGCAGCCATGTTGTCAAATAGAACAAAAATACATAAAACTCTAACAACAGGGGTGGTTTGAAATATAACTGCTTATCCAGTTATAGATTGGCTTACAATTACTGGGGCAACAGACTTGAAATCACTCTAGGTTTATGTGGAAATTAAACAGAGATCGCAAAAGGTTTCGATTTAACCAGGATTAATTGCAAACTAGTTTCAATACATACATAAATAAATACATAATTAATATAATAATGATATAAAATAATAATACAATAATCAAAATAATAATTATACATTTGTCCCCTTTAGTTGTTGGTCATGTGTAGTGAAACAGACTGGCTAGCGAGGTTACAGTAGTTGTTGCATATTTGTCACATTTTGCACATATGTGACATTTGTCCTCTGCCTAACTATCAGAAGCAGTGGGCGCTATCAGTACAGTGCCCAGGGAGCAGTTAGGGATTAAGTGTCTCGCTCAGGGACACTTGGACACATAGACAGGGCGAACAGGTGACCTTCTGATTCCCAGGCGGCCTCTCTAACCACTCAGCTACTGAAGTGATTATTACATAAACCTTGATTTAATACAGTTTAAGACTTTGTAACTGTTACCGATCATTTGTATTTACCTCTGAAATGGTGCAGGCAAGCAATATTGAAGACATAAATGTGTGTGATTATTTGTTTTGTTTGCAGCCTGATGTAACGTTTGATACCTATACTCCATCAAGTTAAGATGTTGGGGAAAAGGTAGAATTCATATTGGCCACATATTGTCCCCTCATTCATTTCTCCAAAGGCACTATGGAGATAGATTTTCATCACTTCCAGATCCAGATCGATTCCGGGAGCAAAAGCACGTTCCATTACCGAGAATTGCTCATCCACGGCTGGGAGGAAAAGGGATATTAATCAATGCAACCTTTGCAACTAACAACCTTGTTATTCTTTAAAAGCCAAACAAAATGAGAATTTGGCGGCGTTCAAGGCTCATTATTAAGACTGCCGGAGAGCAGACATTATTCAGTACATTGTTATTGATCACGGCATGAAGACAGGCCTATACGCTGTCGATACCACCACTATGAAAGAAAAATCCCCATCCTTTTTATGACTGTTTCCTGCAGAGTAAAGCCAGCCTTTCTTTCTCAATGTGCTGCTCGCTGAGTGAACCACAGCACCGGTCCATCCCTTGTCAAGTGCACCGGGCCTTTTGATAAAATTTTTTTTACTTTTATTGAGTTTCGGCTTTAATAGACTGCATTTGCTGAGTGACTGAATGTGAAAGATGAGAAGGACGGCAATAAAATCAATCAATCAAAAGTTATACTGTAAAGGCCTTTGCACACAGGGTGCGATTAGTCAATCAGTTTTTACCGCATGCGAAAAAACGCACAAATTGAACTGGGTTCGATTGAAAAAAAAACGCATCGCATCGCCGCACGGGGTGTGCATGAGGTCATTGAGAACCATGTGTTCATTTAAAAAATGATATTGTCCGTTTTTTCCGTGCGGAAAATCGCACCCTATCTGCAAAGGCCTTAAGTTGGATTCTATTGATCCAAACCTATGACACTGCACATTATGTAGACTAGACTGTAAGTCAACCGAGCTTTCTCTCACATGAGTTATGTACCTCTTTCAGCCGGGCATAGCCCAGATTTAACATATCTTAATTTGAAACTTCTGTTCCACAACTGAAGCTATTTACCACTGGCCCACAGGGGACTCTTTCTTGGACACAGGATGGAATTTAGGCCAAGACTGTCTCAGGCAAGTTTGCCATACTGTACATTTCAAAATATTAACTATGTTTTATCGAGTTTAACACCTACTACTTTCAAGATGTAGTTACGTTTATGCTACCTATGTTGTATTGTATGACATAATAGCAGTGGTGTAAAGTATGTAACTAATTACATTTACCCAAGTACTGTACTTCAGTACACTTTTGAGGTATTTTTACTTTCTTCAGTATTTTCAATTTTCAATACTTTTACTTCCACTCCACTGC
Source organism: Gymnoscopelus microlampas (assembly GCF_963454915.1). Classification (NCBI taxonomy): domain Eukaryota; kingdom Metazoa; phylum Chordata; class Actinopteri; order Myctophiformes; family Myctophidae; genus Gymnoscopelus; species Gymnoscopelus microlampas. Next base: position 20,608,524 of record NC_139950.1, read on the forward strand.
ATCTCAGAGGAATATATTGTACTTTTACTCCACTCCACTCTACAATTATATGAAAACTTTTGTTACTATTTACTTTGTAGATTTTGAGCCATTTAAAAATAGCCGATCTACAAGCTCACAATGCGTCGCGATGCGACGCATTGTGAGCTTGTAGATCTGCTATTTCCAAAATATTTGTATACCTTTTAAACGTGTGAAATGGGACATTCTCTACAATGAGTACTTTCTGCTTTTGGTACTTTAAGAACATTTTGATGCCAATACTTTTGTACTTTTACTCAAGTCAATTTCAGATTCCAGACTTTTACTTTTAACAGAGTATTTCTACATTGCAGTATTGATACTTTTACTTAGTACAAAATGTGAGTACTTTTTCCACCACTGCATACTGTGCATAGTAGTGTACATAATATGTCATTGGTATCTATGTATTTCTCTACAGTACAGTATGTCTAATGTACAGTATCTGCCTATCTGTCAATTTAGCCACCTCATTATACACTGGTGCATTGGTGCAAGTCCACTAATATGCAATTTACTACTAACCGAAAATGCCAAATGGTCATCAAATACAGTACAGTATATGCCTGTATATAGTACATACATCATTAGACTATGAACGACCCATGAATAATTCTGTTGGCGATGTGAGCGGTAATGTTCATCAGACTGGGGATGCACTATTACCAGCTCATGTGACACTGAAGAACTGAGGTTATTACTTGTGGGGTTGAAGAGAGAAATTGGTATGGCTTGTTCTCACTAGTGTGAAAATCAAATTACACCCTATCATCTATTGCTGAGCTGAGTTTCCTTGGGGTTGCTTGTATCCAATTAATATTACCGTACAGCGCGCTAATGAATTGTGAATTTTTCTGCTCCTGTTGTGCTGATCCATCCCCCTCCCCCATTTCTCTGTTTTTCATAAAACACACACACATGCACAACCACACACGTTTAACATACATGCATGCACTCACATTACTCCCTCACAATCACTTGCGGGAATGTGAACAATCTCACATACACCCCCGCCCGCGCGCCCACACACACGTCTGTGCTCACACTTCCCTAAATTACAGCAAACCTATACCGAAGTGTGACAACTCTCTGATGACAGAATCTTCAAGATGTGACGACATTTTTGCACACTTCCAAGGTTACACTGTATTTATTTAATGAAAAATTATAGCAAGAGCACCATGGATCGGCAAAGGAGATGCTGGCAAGGTTGTTTGGCGTGGGGTAGAGAGGTTTGGGGGGGCGGAGGGGAGTGGGGGTGGAGGACAGCATGTTGGGGTGTTTGCTCTGTGAGACGTAATCTTCAGTAAACGGCGTACACCTGGAAACACAAATATTTATCAGTGATATCCCATACCCTTGCACCTCCCCGTGTGTTCATTACTCTGAACAAATAAACTCTGATATTACAGGAGAAGTACTGTCTATAGGGTTTAATAACACAAGGGCAAGCTCATAAATTGATATAATAATCCCCCCTTCCTCAAAAGTACAGATTTCCGTCTCTCTCCAATATCTCAGGAACAGTGTTGCGTCTGATTTATATTTCCCTGCGTGCCAGTGGTGTGGGCTGAAAATAGTTTGCAATCTACAAGCGAGCGTGTAGTTTGGCTATTTTTGGTGCAGGACACGGCGCGCAACCAAGTATAAAAAAACATTACAATAAAACGGTTAGACGAAGCAGAACATGAATTACAAATGTTCTTAACCTAGGCTCCATGCAGCACTATTTGAAGTATTATTGTGTTAGAGGCTGCCCTAACAATTTATTTTTTTTTGTTTTTTTAACCGCTGTGAAAAGACTTCTGGGGAGAGATTATACAAATTCATGAGCCAGCAAAAATGTTGCAATGTTTGCTTGTATGCTCACCAGTACTCAGATCTAGTCACTCCCAGGGGGGCCCCCCGTGAATGTGTGTTTATGTTACAGTAGGGCTAGCGGATGCCCGCTTTTTGGAACAGAATGTCTGGTCTTAAAAATGTTTTACACTTTCTGTCCGCTTTGTGATACTGACTGGACAATGCAAATGTTTAGTCAGAATACCACGGCTGCCATTGGATCGTTTTTTTTAATTTATTATAATTTAGTTCCTTATAAACATTATTCCGACTGGCTTTTGTCAGCATGGTGGGGTCAGCTCTATGCTCCCTCAGCCCACGTTCCCTCAGTTTGAGGTTGGGAAGGGGTTGTGGTTATGGTTATGATAGGGGTTGGAGCTGTGGTTGTGGTTTTGGTTATTGGGTCGGTGGTTACGGTTAAGGTTGAAGGAACACAGGGCTGAGTGTACATAGGTATGTATGTACACTCCCGGCATCATCCTATCTTAAACACTTTAGGTCAACTCCTGCTGTTTTATAAAGGTGCTATAAAAATAAAAGTGAGGATGCAAGCACTACTCTTACACTGGGTGCACGGTCTAGAAATATTAGAAGGTGATTGTATAACACACTGTAGTCTACTGTGTATACTCTGACACTAGTGTAGTATGAACTTTGTCTTATCTTCAGGCGCTGAGGGACCCTCCTACAGGGATAGGGGTTGAGGTGTGAGGGCTTACCACTGCCACTTTGCACAGTGGTACCATGTAATGGATGCAGCTCTCTGTAAAGTCCTCCCCTGGTAGATGCTGCAGACTTAAAGTGGTTTTGTGGCCTCCATGTCCTCTGCCCCATGCCAGGGAAAATGGTGAGAGGCCAGTATAGCAACCAGGAAGAGAGGCTTTGGTTTGACTTGCCGATAGAGCAGGCAGAGAAGAAAGAGGAGAGAACACAACAACAGACAACAGAGAAAAGGAAGGAGAGAGAGAGATTGAGCAATTGTTGCAAGACCAGTGCACAAATAATAAAACAAACTGGTAAAGCTGCAATCCACTAGATGGTTGTTTTTGTGCTTTTTACCCCCTTTTCCAATTGATTCCTCCCCACACAAATGTGTGAGTTGTCACTGCTGTTGTATCCTACTGACCCACCTGCCAGTGAGGAGCCACCACCAGGAGGACGTAATGTAGAGCCTTCGTCCTACTCCTCCCGCCCAACACTCCCTGCTGACAGGTGCCGCCCCAGCTTGTAGGAGTGAGTATGTGCAGTGACAAATATCAACCTAGTCCCCGCCCAGCTTCCCTACCCGGAACACGGGCCATTTGTGTTCAAAACACGCTCGACAAAGCCGGATGCACCACGGTGGATTTGAACCGACAACGTCCGCGGTGGTGGGGAGGCACTTTACCACTGCGCCACCCAAGCGTATCCATTTAGATGTTTGGCCTTCCTGGGATTTGAACCCTGATCTCCCATGTGAGAGACAAAAATGTTATCATTGAGCTAAGATGGAGCACGTGCCTGGGCGAGGGGAGGTATTGATATGTGAGCTTCTGGCAGTGAATACTGGGTCTACATTTTTCAATGGAAGAGCAGGGAGTATTAACTCTCTCACTGCCAAGAACGACTTATGACGAGACATTGTCATAACGTTATGGCTGCCAAGAACGACTTACAGTATGACGACTTTGAAAAAAAAATATATAATAAGATAAACGTTCAGAACCCAAGATATCGTGATCCGAAGATTTGCTGCTCCATTCACTTCTTGGTTAACTTATTACTTAAAAAGGCTGTATCTCGGCTCCTGTGTACTTTTTTTTAATTATGTATTTTTGGCCGAGACATGCTATTTTCAAAGGCGTATAAAATTTAACCAAAGGCGTATAAAATTGAACGGGGAGGTGGGGATGACATTTTTTTCCCCTCAGAAGCACAGTGAAACCCGCTGTGATTAGCAACCATCAGGGGATCGATCATACTGGAGATAAATATTCTGTGACTACTTCAAAAGGTAAGAAAATCGAGTGTGCACGCAGCCAGAAATAAGTCTGCCAGTGAAAGAGTTAACATACTCTACCACACATGATTGGATAAAATGACATTTCAGTTATAAGTAAGTTCCAGATTGCAGCTTTAACGATTTGATGATGAAGAGTCAGTGAACAGATGTCAGTAAACAAGACCAAGGGCCCTATTTAGGTGATCTATGGTGCAAGGTGTCTAAAACGCATGGTGCAAATGCCATGGAGGCGTGTCAATCTGGACACAAAGTAAGAAGCAAGGCTTAGGCACAAAGGGGTTCATCTTTACAGTATGTTTCTGACCACACGAATAATTTACGTTTTTGGTGCCTCCCAGCATGGCAAATTGACTGGAGGCACTGGGCACTCCATGCCTGGTGTAATGGATAATCTGGCCCAGATCATTAATTTTGTCTCTCAGCTGCAATGTCATCTAGCATGTCGTACGTGAGTGATGTGTTGAATTCAGATTTTGATTGCAAGCAGTGTGTGCATGTGTGTGGCAAACCCGCCTATACTGTTAGGTTAATGTACTATTTAACCTTTAAATAGTGGGACATTTTGTGGGAATATAATAGATATAATACGTCCACAATATGATCACACCTCATTTTAAGATTTGTGCCCATAGACGCACAGATGGGCACAAGTACATTTGGTAGTTACACAACATGGGCGCTGGGCTTGAAAATGGCAACTGCATCGGTTGTAAACTACACTAACAGCCGCTAGAAGCAGTGCTGCTCCTCATGCCCAACCAAAATTGTGGTCGAAGGGTGAGGCTAGGCTAGAGGAAAGGCCATGGCATAGGGTCACTCCAATGGTTAGGGTTCATCCTCCTGGGAGCATGGCTGTGCTCAGAAAGTGGCGTGGCAATTTACCCATTAGATTTTGAGCTACCTTGCGTGCAAGTGGAAATTGTATAGCCTCTAGGCTAGGGATCATGAAGGTGCACAGCGAATTTCACAGCAATCCAGCCAATCGTTTTTTGATATATCTTGTTTGGTTGAAAGTGTTGCACAGACTGAAATAACCATCCTTAGAGCCGTGCCACTAGTGGGGCTAAGAAAATGCAGACTTAAATAAAGAATGACACATTATGATTGTTGAATGAATAATACAAGAAAGCTAAAAACTATAGAAAGTTTAATCAATAATCACCTCTCTCTCTGGTTCTTCATTTGAAGAGAGTGCTGCCAGTGTATACTTTGTTGTACACTTTGAGGCACTATTCTGAGGCTTTTCTCTCAGACTTTACATGAAGAACTGAGGATGACAAGTGACAGAGTTTTTTAATAGCAAACGTGTCCACTCAATGAACTTTCATTGCATTGTGTGGCAAATTAATGCTGAATAAATTGCCTCTAACCTTCTAAAATAATTCCATGCTTGCCTTGAATTAATTTTGATCGAATTTCTGACTGGAGTCATTAAAAATCCCTGAAGTAATTCTATCTCTCTTGGAGAGTTATTTGTGTAATGTGGGGCAAAAATGTGCGGAGGAAAAGCAAAGATTGGAAAAACAATACGCCATAACAGAGTAAAACTCATTATCTTCCACCATCTTACAAACGCATACCTCCTTCATTCTTGCAAACGCTTCTCTACATAAACAAGCTCACATTGTGCTACTGTTTAAATGCATTACAGACTAAGAATATGAAAACTGATTACAATGACACAAGGTGGAGTTCAAAGGAGTCCATGATGGTTATCAGTCTAAGTCATTTAAGCAAAAGATAACAAAAATAACCCTTTTTGATTTCCATTAACAATAGCAGATGGCACATAATGATTTCATTAGCAGATATTAACTCACGTTGCACCCAGTGAATAAAGATCAGCACTGTTCCTATATCTGTGCTTCTAATTATTTTCAATTTCTTTCAATTAACCATTTAGATGGATGTATGATTTGCCGATTTCACGATGGGTAAAGTCTATTAAAAGATCATCCATTAATCATGCAGTGATGTGGGTTCCATTTCCTTGTTGCCTGTCTGTTTGATGAAGACAGAATGGCCGTGACCATCGTGCACATAAATCATATATGCTGCAAAGTGTCACATAAGTTTTACACATGACTGTCCAAGCGCAACGCCTACAGACACACACTGTACATGTGGCGACTGGTAAATATCTATCTGTCACTCATACTGCATAATCACTCGACCTCTATTGGTCTATCTAGACTAAGACTTCCATCTTGAAGCGCCTTTCCCACTCTTTGTTCTATTGCAAGGGTTCCCAAACTTTTCAGGCCGAGACCCCGCCCAAAATAGTCATATTTGAACTGACATATTATATTCGCCCTAGTCTCGCGTAGCCAGACCCCACAGAAAATGAAAAACAGCGACCTCTGCTGTTCGTGATATTGTCTGTGGGGTCTGGCCGGAGGCAAATGGAAAGCCAGTGCGCAGGGAAACCGGGGTTTCATGTCTGCCTTCAGCGCATCACTTCCGGTTGGTGCGACTACGTTTTCATTCCCACTAACAATATTTCTACACGGAACACTAACACCACTTCTCCCAGAGAACATGGATGGTTTTGGTTATAAGCCCACGATGAAAGAGTAATTTAAAATGTGAATATCTTTCCGTGGTTTTGTCCGCTCCGAGGACGCTATTGTTAAATTAGTTTCGGCTAGTTTTGAGGGGGGAAGGGTGGATGGACACGTGAATCCCGCCCACTACATTTGATTGGGTAAAGCGCGGCCTGCTTCCTGATCTGAAGGCACGCCCACTTGTAGCCAATGCGCACACGTTATGACGAACCTCTCCGACAGATTCCACCGCAGGGCAGAATCTGTTCTTGAGAGATTATATTCGCCCTGACAAGCACTTGGAATTGTAGGCATTACATTTAGTTTGACTCGGTTCCACAGATAAATGTTGTGAAAATAGCCGATCTACAAGCTCACAACGCCTCGCCCTGCGAGGCGTTGTGAGCTTGTAGATTGGCTATTTTCACAATGTTTGACAATTTGCCCAATTTGGTATCAAAAAGGTCTTAAAAGTCATGAAATTGTCTCTTTAGAAATGTGCAGGTACCCTGTATACACGTATACTGTATGTTGGTTTGTTTACTGTTGAGTGAGAAAACAATGTTGCACATAAAGCTAAGCACCTGGGGACCCCCCCAAAATGATTTGGGGACCCCATTGGGAACCACTGTTGTAGTGTATTCTTTCAGAGCAGCTATCAATTGTCTATCAGTCATTTATCTATCTAACGCATATATATTATAGAACATATTTATCTCCTTCAATGATAATAATGATAATAGCCTATATATGTGCTGTATGCACATTGCAAATGAGATGCAATGCCGCTGACTAATATGATCACATGTAGCTTGTCTATAATGCATAATTGTCATAATTGATTTGTAACACAGAAGGGTACCTAGCTAGAGTGAGAGGGAAGACAGTGAGACCAGCCACTGTACGGCTCGGAAACTGTGGCGCTGATGAAAAGACAGGAGACGGAGCTGGAGGTGGTAGAATATAAGATGCTGCGGTTCTCATTAGGAGTGACAAGGAGGGACGAGATCAGAAATGACTACATCGGAGGGTCAGCCCAGGTTACAAGGTGTGGGGATAAAGCAAGAGAGGGAGAAGGATGCTGAGGATGGTGCTGCCAGGCAAGAGGAGAAGAGGGAGGTCAAAAAGTACGTTGATGGATGCGGTGAGAGAGGACATGTAGGTGGCTGGAGTGACAGAGGGAGATGCAGAAAACAGAAACGAATGGAAACCGATGTTCCGATGTGGAAACCCCTGATGGGAATTCGCCGACAAAAGAAGAAGAAGGGTAGGCTGTCCCTCCCCATCCTTTCTAAAAGATATTGACTGGTTTCCCTTCTCTGCGCTGCTCCCAGATCTGTTGATTCGCCATGCACACAACGGTGTAATCCCATGATTAGTCTTTAGCCACTGAAGCCCTATACCTTGTCATACAACGAATACACGTTTTTGACAATTAATGATAATTCTTTGCAAATAGAAACGTGACGTCAGGTTGAAAGTGGGTGAACTCACTATTCACTGTATACAGTGAATAGCGAGGCAACATTTTATCATTCTCTACGAACCAATGTGAGCGGAAGTGGACATGTAGAACCCAACCCTCAACCAAAAGTTGAACAGCCCTCGAGCAAGGCACACCAATATGTGTTGGTGGAAGACTGTAGTAGTAGTAGTAGTCGCCAGCTCTGTCATGTCCAGTGAAGCTCCTCTAGAAACATCAATCCAAATGTCTTCAGACACTGACGCAGTTTACCTCTTGGTGTGATCCACTATTTCAGCCTTCTTGGCTCACCTTGTCGAGGACAGATACCCGTTCAACATGGCATTCTATTTTTAAATGTTAAACAAAGTATCTTTTGACTGAATTTGACTTAACTCTTTGAAAATAGGCTTAACCTGTAGGAAATTAGCTCCTGCCAGCATCAGTGCTGATCACTGCTTCTTTGATGTAAACATTCTTTGTAGAGGGTGCTGGAGATTGTTCACAGTGTTTACCAAGGGGAGATTTCCACAGTGTATCAGATAAAATGTGTGAGTGTAATTATTGCCGAGGTTTCTGCACCACACAGGGCCCTCATATACTTCTAACAGGATGAAAAATGAACAACATCGAGATGCATTTTGCTCACAGACTTCACTCTGATCTTTAGAACCCCACCCCCAGGCCCCCCGCCACCCCCCACGCCACCCCCCAAGCCCCCCTCGCCATCGTACTCATTGCTACACACACGCATAACCGGGTACATGCATATACAGTACACAGACACATAAGTGTATACAAACACGCACAAGCACACACACACACACACACACACACACGCATTCATCAGAACCCTTTCTTGCGATCAGCCCCGCTACTGTTATTAGGCATTCAACTGATGTCCTGTTGATGTAGGCGGGGCTCCAAACCTTGACTCTGACCTTGAACGTGATGATGCACGATTCAAACCTCAATAAAAAAAAAAGAAACATGAATTATTCAAGAGTCCAAATAAGCCTTAGCAGCATGTTAGAATGATTGCGTGTGTGTGTGTGTGTGTGTGTGTGTGTGTTCACGTGCACATGTATGTGATGGGATCCACGTTTACTTATCTGCATGCGTGTGAAGTGTGCATGTCTGCGGTACTGTAATGACCGATGGATATAGAATAATGGCTAAACCAACATAAACCAAAAACACATAAATCCCTACCGCGCATTCCCCATACAGCAAATAATAAAGCAATAATACAGCAACAGAACAATAAATGTCAGCATGTGCCCAGAGGCATGCTGGGAAGACCCTCCCTTGCCCAATGCACACCCGGGACGCTACAGTACGTAATGCATTGCGGCGTGCACAAATTCACAATGGAGGCTGTTTTCTCTTGTTAACCCATTGAGCCTTAATGATTAAGGCCTGAGGTTCCGATTCTACAAATGTCTTCTAAACAGTTTTTTGAAAAAACGTATGTTGCTATATGTCAGTGGTTTTCAAACGTTTTAATGTCAAGGACCCCAAAATTATATGTATTTGGTCGCGGACCCCCATCTCAAAATAGTTAGTTCCAGGGACCCCCAGACGCAAAGATTTTAGTTAAAAATGTTCGCTTTAAAACAATATACGTATATTCCAAGATTTGCACACATTTTCACGATTTCTCAAAAATAGCAGATCTACAAGCTCATAGCGCGGCACTCGGTGCCGTGCTATGAGCTTGAATGCTTTATAGCTCAAATAAAAAAGTGACACAGATGCGTTCTAGGTCTAAATGGGTTAATTTCATGTTGGCTGACCCAGAATCACATGAAAGCGCTCAGTAAGAAACCTTCGCTGTGCCTGGCTATGACTTGCATAATTGTCTCTGAAGAATGAAGGAAATATAATAGCCGTGCACTGACTCTATTGTTGCTCAGTAAGCTTTATTTGTGCAATGTTTCCAGCCAAAGTGGGTCTTTGTTGATGTACGACCTGAACAAGATGCAGACTGGCTTGAAAATGCGTTTGGGGAAAGCTTAGTACTGGGCTTTCATTGTGAAGTTATTTGTTCTTGGCTCGGTATTGGCATTGTTACCCTGCACCTGTAAAAGTTGCATCGCTTTTTAAAATGAGCATAATCTATTCTTTTTTTTTTGCGTATCTCAGAATGGGGACAGTGCAGGATTCAGCAAAACAGGAAACCGTGACATTGTGTCTCTACAAATAACTGACTCATCAGAGAAAGGGACAAATGTTTAAGAATATATAATTTATTATATTATAAATATTATCCTGTGGTACCATGAAAGCTCACTGAGCATGCTCCTTGAAGTTTTTTTTATCAGTGACAGAGAGAGAAAAGTGGAGATTTAACTTGGACCCCTTGAGCGGGTCTTAGTCTGCCCAAACCTTTGGGATATGATCCAATACCAGCCTCCTTTTCATTGAACCAGAGGACCATTTATTTTTAATGGAGGCTTCGCAGAAAGGAAATAATTCTCTCCACTTTTTTTCAATGCCCAGCTATGGAGACAGAGGTAGAGATGAATGACTTATGCGCAGGGATTTGACTTTTGTGGGGATAGAAGCTATAAAAGGTTTATTTGGAGCAAAGGGGCCTTCAAGCCTTTTTGATTGTTTATAGAATGGACCCAATGACGGGCGCACATACGCACGGACCCTATGAGGGACAGACTCACTCCAAAGCCTTTACAGACACGCAGACAGGCTTCAATCGTTGTTTTATTGGTCTGCTTGAAAACATATTTCTAGTTGGATGATATCCAACTATTTTCTTTTGCTGTAAGTGAAGACAGTGTGCTCCCTCTCGTGCATTGACTGCCTGCTCCTACGCACCTGTCCCAGTAGGTGTGCAAAAAGACCTTTTTAAAAGATATTTTTGGGGGCTTTTTGCCTTTATTGATGGATTACAGTAGGCTGACAGGAAAATGGGGAGAGAGATGGGGGGGTGGGACATGCAGCAAAGGTCGTCGGGATCGGGAGTCGAACCCGCGACACGCTGTACTTTACTTAATTGTAAGTCTAACTCCCCACCATAAAACAGCCATTTCTCTTGTGACGGCTAGGAAAGTGACCCTCTTCACAATGACTGTTTCTCAAGTTCTACTATACTTTTGGGGATATTTGGCCTCTCACAAGTATAGTAATACGCAACACATTCTCACATGCGCACGCACACACACACACACACACACACACACACACACACACACACACACACACACACACCCTGCACAGGACTGTGCGGTTACTCTGAAATCCACTCATTAATTCATCTCATCATTATGGCTCTGATGTAATATGCCTGAAATAAGTCGAATGTATTGCACAATTTCTGAACAATATGCATAAATCTTTAACCAAACAAAATGGAGAGATCTGAGAATTTCCGTGGGTCTGTCGGAGATGATAACTGTCATCTCTGTGGTTGATTTAAGTTTATGGAAAATAAATCGATTCCAGTGTTCCCTACAGTATTTACTGTTTTGTTGTGTGTAGTTGTGGGTACGTTCTTTTTTTGAGTTCTATAATTGCTTCTTTTCTGGTCAAGGCTTTGGTTGAAGTGCAGCTACAGTATCAGAACTGAATATTCTTTGAAATATACAGTATGTGATGCAACAGAGAGAAATTGGACTAAATTATAAAGTTGATTACAGTGCATTATACATTACATCAACCCGTTCTAAATGACCCCAGAGGAAAACAGAGTTGTGGGCAACAACTCAACCAGTTATGTGAAGCACAACAGCTTTATTGCTTACTCTGTATCAACAGGGGAAAACGATCCAATATATTAATGTTTTCATTTGTTAATGTTTTCATTTGTTAAAGCGCTCCCTGAGTAATATTCAATAGAATGAATAAATCATTCTATCTGGTGATTTATACTTGATAGCTCAAACTGGATACATTGTGATCTAATTGGACTTGTATTGTGTATATGATGTATATGGCTATAGCAGCTGCCCAGGCTGCCTCCGACTGTACCCCTTCCTGTCACCTCTTGGTCAATGGTACAGTCGGAGTCTTGATTGATGCTAGCGGCTGACCAAGATATGACTAACTTGCAGACATACAGTACAGTACCTTGGTCATTTGTTCTCATGTATTTTGTTACATAGGCTTGTTATTCTTGACCACAATGTTAAGAATGTCATTTAGACAGTCCTTTGGGCGCCGGCCTATTTGGGGCCATGCTGCATGTCGGGAACGATGCAAGTCGTTCCATTTATACTGCTATGTTATGCGAAGCTTGGCCAATCAGGGACTTATACTGGTTTAGCGGTACAAACGTGACATGGCGCTCCGCCTATCCGTGAAGCCGGCGGTTTGCGTTGGCCAATCAGGGAAGCTGTTGCATACAATCTCCCAAACACGTGGAGATTTTTTTTTTCTCAGACCGGTGGGCGTTTGATTTTTCAGTTCTCTGAAACCATTGGCCCATCCGAATGACATTCGTCTCTGCACACCTCAGGGTTACATGCGTGACACACACGCCAAGTTTGAGACCGAACGGTCGGACAGACCGGTATCCGAGTTATGCCAGGGATACATTTTGTGTGACACACACACACACTGACACATATTCTGTGAATGATAGTATGTATGTATCATAGATAGATAGATAGATAGATATATGTTATTTAAACAGATGCTAGGTCCATCGTGTACCTGGTATCCTATAGTTTCAATGAACCGATGTTTTGATAGTATTGTTTAAACTGATGCTAGGTTCTTGGTTTACTTCTGATCCTTCTTAGTTTACTTCTGATCCTAGTTTCCACACTAGGCACTACTACACTGTCTCTCTGCATTCTATATACAGTATGTGATTACCTTGCTTATTTTGTCGCTCTGGATAAATGCATCTGCTAAATGTCCTAAATTGTCTTTTCTTTTTTCTCACTAAACCTTGTGGAAATAGGAAGGAGGACCTGGGTTCGAGCAGGCCTTTTTTGTTTTACCACATTTCATGTGAAATCACAAAAGACCTTTCTGAGCAGTAGCAGCAGTGAAGAGAAGAGCCAATTCCACTAATAAAACATGTGGAGTTAGGGGGGGGGGGGGGCATTGATTTGCCGAGCTACAGTGCAGTTCTGGCTGGCAGTACTTTGTATTCCAAGATGATTTATGTTAATACTGGGCTAAATGGGCTGTGAATCCGGCATTTTTTCCTCTAAGCTTTGGCTCATTTGAAGATCTATGTGGGGACCTGGTGGAGGAATGGCGCCTGCAGACAAGCCCATGTGGGGGGGCTAGCCAGACAGGTGGGCGAGCCCTCCTGTTCTAATTGATATCCCCATTGTTCTCCTTCTGTCATGCATGCACCGCTAACCTCGCTACAGAAACTTCTCCACGATGAATGCGATTCGCAGAGCATATCAGCGCGCCAGCGTTACCTCTTTGTGATGTATGCTCTGTGGAGATAAAAGAGACTGTGATTACAGTCTACCGCGGAGCTCTGTTTCATTAGGCAGCTAAATCTCTCGCTAACTTTCTATTTGTCTTACGCGGCGCGCTAACTTCCCTCTTTAAATCTTTTTCTATTTATTTCTTTCCTGTGGGTTAAGTGTCATTATTTCTGAGTAGTTGCTTAACGTGCTTCAAGGGAATTGTGCTTCATTGTGCTGCAGTGTGGTAGCCTGCTAAGTGGTTTATCAGAGTCAGAATCACTTACAAAGCCAGCAATAAATGCACTGGGATTTGTGCTGGGGGCACTGGCAGAGCCATATCGACCTCTGGCACGAAGGAATTCACGTGTGGTATGTGCACACACGCACGTACAACGCATAGGACATGGAGTAGACTGTGAAAGAATAATTTGATATGTCCTTGTCTGTCGATGTTTGGACATTCACTGTGTCTGGGAATGATTTATTGACGGATGTCCTTGTTCAGTGACATGAGCCACTATTCCAAACTGTCAGGCATCTGTCATGCTCAGTATAGATCCATCTCTACACCCAGAAAGAGACTCAAACTAACTGGCTGTGAGAAGACATCCTTGGACGAGTACATATTTTATTTACTATGTGCATTTAGTTTAGAGATGTTATGTAACCTCAATTGTCTGACCTTGTTCTTCGTTCAAATGTTTGAAACCGACTCACTCAGATTGAGGAGCAGAGAATGTATATCTGAAGGACTAGGAGACCATTTAGCCCGGTTCAGTGGGCAGGCCACAAATTATTCAGGGCTGGATGCTGACGCGTATTCACACATCGGTGTCATGGAGAGTTCATCACCTACAGTATAGCTGCTCTGTGCAGGTGGACTCTTAAACCCCCACAGACAGCAGAGAGAAGTGTTTGGCACCTGCTAATTTGAAGGCCGGAGTGTGGGTGTTTGTGCAAGTAGCATCAAATCATTTGTGGTCAGTGTGCACTGCCTATCAATAATGTACACTGTATGTAAGAGAATGACTGTTGCATCTTGTGCAAGAGTGCCTGTGTGCATGTGTAGTATTTAGTTATCCCACTATCCTTTTATAATCCTACTATCCTACTTCCTACTATGACATTGAGAAAACTGTCTGTCCTTCTGTCTGTCCATTGGCATTTGCAGGGACTGATAAAGAGGATTTTTCAACTTCTGTTAACTCAGTGAAGACTCTGTCCGTCCTCATCCATTCTCATTCATTTTTCGCTTCAGTGGGTTGGTCAATCGATCAGATGCATGTGTGCATTGACCATTGGCATATGCAGGGACTGACAAAACTGACCAAATTTAAGCCTTTTATTATCATTTTTGCCACGTTTTATTGGTTGTTGGATAGTTGGCAGGGAGACATCGTGACCAATCAGTTTGTTCCTGTCAGTTTGTTTGTTGTGGTGAGCAGTGAACAGTAATTGCTCTTTACAAGGGAACAAACACTTCACATTTTATTGAGCTGGAGGTCACCATATTATAAGGGAAAATAAATCTACAAATAGAGTCAGCTTATGCAGTTGAATCAGGTATTTCAAAAGTACACTCCATAACTAATTTGATCATAGAAATTCTAGGCATCTTGAATTACAATTCGGTTGTGCTTTCCTTTATTATTGAAAGCAGGACCACCAGAAATACAGAGAATATTGTATAGTCTTTCAATCCTTCTCTATATAGCAATTAGTCCAACTTGGGCTCAACAGGGGAGACCATCTTTCATTATGGCTTTCTTTAGGGCTTTTAAGTTGAATCAATATGAGCTCAATATGTAAAATCCAATGAAACATTTGACCAAAATACTTTGGTATTTCATGTCCTTTAGTATGACTTGTACAACTTCAGTGAATGAATACACTTCAGAAGAAGCAAATATGGTATTTAAATCAGAAAAATTGCATAGTTCAACAAGTCAATGAAATATACTGTATGTTCCTTATCCCAGGGGTATAGGGGTGGGACATGAGCACCACAACCCCCGGCTTCGCCCCCTGTCTCCCCAACATGCGAAATAAAAGTCAATGACATACATTTTATTCACCGCCGATGAAAATAGTACTTACTTAGCAGCAGTGTTGGGGTTGGCGCTGTTACTGTAATCGGATTGCTTTTTCGAGTTAGTTAGTTTTGTATTAGAGTAATCTGTTACTTAGTTACTTTTTCCAAAACAAGGCGTTACTTAGTTACATTTAAGACCTGTATTTCCCTGTTCCTACTGTTGCCACAAAGGAAAAGGAAAATCTGACGCATTTGGTTGCGTTGGATGAACGCAACTTCTTTGGGGTGGAGGTTTTTGATACTCCATATTGTTTGCCTGTAATTGCCTTCACAACTTTGTGGGCAGGGACTATTTATTTTTTACCTTTTTTTTATTTTTTTTACAAAAAACACCATTAACGCAGCATCCAATCATCAGCGGGCACCACAAACACAAACAGTTGCACCGTCTGTCACACAAACTCTATTTCCCCCTGCAGCTTCCTCGTCTCCTGACGGCTGCACCCCGCGACTGACGCAGCCATTGGAAGACATTAACCTGGCCTGGTGGAGATCTGCTCTCAGAGGAGCGCACTTTTCTAGTTTGTACTGTATATGCACAACCTTATCAGACACACAGTCAATTTATTTATTCGACTGTAATTTGGTGTGCTCTCCTCTCACTGCACAAGGTTAGTAAATAGGCATGGTCAAATAACCATGGAGATACATGTGTCTTGAAGTGCTGTCAGTTGGGTGTTCATGGGAAGTACTGAGAAAAATCTGCGCATGTTTATGTTTTAACAGTCAGTTCACTGATACTATTTCATTATCATTAATCATCAATTTATTGCTGCTGCATATCTTTCTACAATGACAAACTACCGCAGTAATACACGAGAACAACATCCAGTACCGTATCCTCTTTCTGTTGGAACTAATAACTTCATTTAGGCTGATGTGGTTTAAGTAAGGGCTGAACAATTGAGCCTGTTACTCAGTTATTTAATCAAATAACATTTAAAGTTATTTAATCGTTTTTGTAATCATTTCTTTATTAGGTGAGTAATCATTTGAGAAAGTCACTTTGATGAGAAATGAGAGCAAGATGAAAAGTTAGCTTTTCAGTTGGCAAAAATAGATTTGACTAATTAAGTCCCTTAAAAAACATTGCATTTCAACTTGTTCTGCGACTTATTTGCTTGAGCAAGTGTGTAATGAGTGCAGGTTACTCGAGTGAGACAGTTCAAGCAGGGATTGTGAGCTCATTGAGCTGAATTATTGACTCGACAACATTAGATGAATGGTTTTATTTGATATTTTTACAGTTCTTTGTTTAGACTGAACACTGTTCGGCACTTGATTACAGCTATTTTGCAGATTTATTCTCTATTGAGCTCTGGTTGTGTTTTCTTCCAATACGATCTAGCTCACCTCAACAGTCTGAAATATCAGCACATCTGAGCACTGTGGCCTTGGCAAGTGCATTAGACCCTACAGATATCATATATGTATCAGTCATATAACTATTTATGAATAATACATGTGGCACTATATGGTTGTACAGAGGTCCCCCTTTGGAGATTTATCTAGATAGAATATAGGCCAAAGCATCCCTATTTTCCCCATGTACTTTGACTTGTTTGCTTACATTGTATATTTGTGCACAGATTTAGAATTGATAGTTTACACTGTAATCTTCAGTGTAAACTAATAACAATCCCAGCTGGAAGCAACCATTTCACAAATAACATCAAGCATAAGATTTAAAACTGATATTTGGAGAAGGCATCAATAACTGTAGACCTGTCAGGAACCTTGAGTTGGTTTTGAGGGTTCAGGGTATGTGGGTAAGTGAGGAGGGGCTAATATATTGCCGTACCTCACCAAAAATAACGGATTTAAGTTGAAAATCTGTGATTTTTTGGCAAGCAACAATAATACACCAATAATAGCATATTAACCCATTGAGACCTGGAACGCATCTGTGTCATGTTTTGATTTGAGCTGAAAAGCATTATTTTACACTTTGGCTATTTTAGAAAAATCGTGAAAATGTGTGCATATATTTTGAATATATATATTCTTTTAAAGCAAACATTTTAACTCAATTTTTGCTTCTGGGGGGTCCCTGGAACAACATGAGATGGGGTTTTTAACCGTGACCCACCTAATTCCAACACACTTTGCTAGTTTGGGATGTCTCAGGATAGATTCAAGACCCGGTTAAGCAAATAGCACTGGGATGGGTATTTGAGATAATCAAAGAGACAGTGCCCTCAGTACCCATATATACCTGTCTAACTACTTCAACGTGAGTGACACCCACAGCCACAACACTATGAGGGAGCGACCATGATCTGGAACTACCCAAATTTAGAACAAACATGGGAAAGTTGTCATTCTACTACTCTGCAGTGTTGATTTTGGCAACACATTTTGATTTAGTTTTAGTCATAGTCTTTTGAATAAAATTCCATTTAGTTTTAGTCATCTGAAATGTTTTATTTGTTGTCTAGTTTCAGTTGACAAAATCTCATAAGATTATAGTCGACTAAATCTACAGTTGATTTAGTCGACTAAAATGTATTTTGGTGGTGTCTTGATGGCGTCGTAATGGCTGATTTTACACTCGGTTGCATGCTGAAAATAGCCGATCTACAAGCGTCGCAGCGCGACGCGTTGTGAGCTTGTAGATCTGCTATTTTCAGCATGCACACCCCAGCCTAGCGCAACCAATCACTCGACTTAGTCTTAGTTCTACTGGAGCTCTTCTCCACTAGTCTCTCTCTAACATTTTAGTCTAGTTTTTATTTGTTGACGAAATTGTCAGTATATTTAGTCTTAGTTTTAGTCACCATAGCTTAGTGTTTATTTAGTAAAAAAGTTGGTCGACGAACATTTTTCGTCATAGTTTTAGTCGACGAAATGCTGCTCTGCCAAAATGTGGAATGCCCTGACACCATCCATTAAACTTAAATGGAATCAGCAATTTATTGCTATATCTTTCTACAATGACAAGCTACCGCAGTACGAGAACAACATCCAGATTAAAGGATTAAAGGACTGGTTTCTTTCAAAATTGGCCTGAAAAAACATCAGGAGACCAAAAGGGGAGGTAAATGTAATTCCCATCCTCTTTTATACGTATAGTGTTTGTGTTTGTTGATGACATGTATTATTGTGTTATTTTTTGTATAATATGTTGATGCATTAAATACAGGACTTGTTTGTGCAATCCTTTTAGCCTTAATGTCTTACTGTATTACGTGCTGTTTACATTTCTGACTAATAAAGTATTCAATCAAAGCCACCCACCCGTGTGCTTTTACATGGCACGTCGGCATTCCGGAATCAGAGGTGTGACAACATGCAGTCGGCGTCTAGTGTTGTCAATAGATATAGCCAACATATATTTCACAAAATACTGACTCAAATGAATTGGTGACTGCAGTACCAGAATCTCTAATAGCCTACTAAACCATTTTCCTTCACTGTGATATAAAAGTTTTTTTTGCAAATAAGAAGAGCATGCTAATGTTGCGTAACCCACTCAGTTGTTCTCAAAAAGCTCTTTTTAAAGTTACAAAACTGACTTCATAACATTCTCTCTCTCTCTCTCTCTCTCTCTCTCTCTCTCTCTCTCTCTCTCTCTCTACATACATCGGAGATCATCATTGAAGAGAATCAGGGAGCAGTTCCAGCCAGAAAGTGTGCAGACTCTGTCCCATCCTGACGGCTATCCTTTTCACACAGACATCAATTTGTCTCTGTGACTTCCTCTGCTACGGGCTCAGTGGAGGAACAACGATGCCCCTCCATTCCATCTCCGTACATTGTATACAGAACAGTGGGGCGGAATAATGGCACAAGATATTGATATAGCACCTTCCTCACCAACGTTTTAACAAATTAGATCCAGCGACACCACCAGAGGTCTCTGCTATATATTCTGGAATTTTAGGGCCTTCTCAGCCCTGCACTCACAACACTGCAACTACACTTACAGGCCAATAATAACATTTTATACCAAGTGATACTAACCTCCAAGTGAAAAGGTATCTCTATACATACAGTAGTTCTGCAGAGACAGAATAATACCACCATCCACCTTTTTTCAACCTTTCACAAAATATTTTACCCCTGTGTACGTTTGTTTGTTTGCTGTTTAACTAAAACTGTTCTTACAACATAACAAATATGCTACAGTGATGTACAGTATGTGTGGATTTGAAAGTAAAACACTGTATTTTTCTGACACAGAACCTAAAAGGTTACCCTGAAGGAGATGACAGATCAACTAGATTCATAGGTGGATAGGATACGCAATAAAGATTTACCAAAATTCTATTGCTCCTCTGTACCTTTCTCTTCATGCAATTGTACAGTACACCGCTAGAAACATCACACAAGTGCACCCTGCACAGAAACAATCAGTAAGTCCCTTAGGCACAGACGCCGTTTGTGTCTAAGATATGCTGCGCCGCCAAAAAAAATGAAAAGAAAAACACAACACAAAAAAACAAATCTACAGTAACAGCGAATAAAAAGCGATCATGCTCTGAACTTTTGTTTGTCCTCAGGACACAAATAATATCAGAGGTCCCTGGAAACAAAACTATGTATAGAAAAATGTGTTCTATCCCTCTTTGTCTTCTACTTTTTTCACTGTTCCCTTTGTTTCCAGGGATGATGAGTGGACAAGTGAGCATGAGACAAATAACAAGAGCAATGCTTTTGTTTTCTTTGCGAAGGTTTCACTTAGTGGTCCCGCCTCAGTGATTATGGAGGCGATCAAAAGCTACAATGGTCTTCTTCCAGCGTTGACAAGATAACAATTTGTCCGTGAGAACATTTCAGTTTATAAGGAGCAATTCACGACCTCACTATAAATAAGGGCGCATGGCTCTGCATTATGCTTGACATGCTTGCTGTGTAACGTAATTGGAAAATTGCATAATGACAGAAATCCATCAAAGACTGTTCTGCCGTGCTTTTGTATGTGTGATCTGCATTGTGTGCGGTGCATTGATTTCTAAGTTATGGGCCAGAGAGCGAATGATGGTGCTGGCTGAAATGAGCGATAAACATGTAAGGAGTCCATTTGCAAACTCCACACTCTCCCATAATCACAACTTTATTGGATCTACTGTGAGCCAACAGCGTACTTGTTTGCTGAGCCTTAAAAGCAAATACAAAGTTTGAAATATGCAAACACAGCATACGAAGAAGCAGCCCTTACATATCGTTAAATATTTATCTGCTCTGCATAAAATGGTTATGGAATATACAATGTAAACAAGAGACTTGCACGTGGACACACACACACACACACGCACACACACACACACATACACACACACACACGCACACACACACACGCACGCACACACACAGGCACACACACACACACACACACACACACACACACACACACACACACACACACACATGCATTCTCCTTTGAACATTTGCATAACTAATGCTAATTTTAATTTCATGTTAGATTAGCACACAGAATCCGTTTTATGGGTACATGCACTGCTTACGAGGCACACACATTTCTTTTAATTGATCTGAGTCATGAATTATTTGCATGAAATCCTCTCACAATCACTTCTATTAATCCAACAACTTTTCAGTGGCCTCTGGATGCCATTATTTTGAGAATAGATTCAGTAACTTCCAAAACAAAAGGTACAGGTAACTTTAACAATCATTTTAATGGACCCGGCGTCTATTTTTACTGTAGCGGTCGGAGTGTTAATTTAGGTCAAAGTTAAATTAACACTCCAGATGTTTCTATGCCGTGTCTGCTTTTTATGAAACATACATTTAAAGAGAATTCCAAGCATACATTACTATGGTACCAAGAAATAAGTGTATTCATTGGCTGACTGGCTGTTATACACTGTATACTGTATATCCCAATAATATTAATGTTGATTATAATAATAAAATAGAAATCCTTAGTGTCCTAATCAGAAATGGATGTAATCTCTGCTAATTCCTTTCAGCAGTAGAATTGAAATGTCACTATTGTACAGCTAGAACTGGTTTGAGACTCATCAAGATTTACTTGATGAATTGAATACATAGGACCACAATGGAAACAAGGCTTTTTGTGTTATCCTTTTAGCATTTTTGTAATTGAATAATAACTGTACCACTGGACTTTTTGCAAACTGTTAATAGTGCATGATTACACTGAACAGAATGCTTTGGGTTTGGTGGAGAATAAATGGCAGAAGAGAATGCAGACTGTGTACAAAGTACAAATCAACTGGTAATTAGCTTGTAAAAAAAATGAGAGCATGAATGAAAACAGAGAATTATAGTGCTAATGAGCAACAACTATATTTGATGATGGCTTAGAATTGACTCTATGACAACTACTTGTTTGTACTGTGCAGTACCCAAAAACCCAACAATTCGATAATCTAATTCACTCATATTCGTAGATTAGCACAGCAAAAGCAAACATGATGCTACTTTGCAAGTGCACTTGAATATTGGGCTTATAGCGTATGCTTATGCATGTTAGGCATATTAGACTTTCCAGTATTAGGAGTGTTCTACCCTCTCCGTGTGTGTGTGTGTGTGTGTGTGTGTGTGTGTGTGTGTGTGTGTGTGTGTGTGTGTGTGTGTGTGTGTGTGTGTGTGTGTGTGTGTGTGTGTGTGTGTGTGTGTGTGTGTGTGTGTGTGTGTGTGTCGCTGGACCGATTCAATTTTGCATGCACAACATAGTGAAATCGCATGTTGAGGGAGAGACAGAGGCAGTAATTTGTGTGGAAAGAGAGAGAGGCTCTCTCTCTCTCACACACACACACTAGATAATGAATGACATACGTTTTAGTTGTACATACGTAATTCAAATCTCATACACAGCACTTTTCCTGCAGTGCTACAAAACTGTAATGGACCATGGATATGAACATGTCTTGACTTCAAATATTTGAATTATGTGTATGCACTGATGTGTTTTCTAATGTTGACATCACCATACTGATATAATCAGTACTACATTTTATGTGCTAATTGACAGTGTGTTTGTCTTGTACGCAAAAAAATAGGTGAAAATACAGTGGCAAATATGGGTAAATTTGTGTCATAAGCAGCAGATGGTAACTTTGTCAGCTGTGTCAATGTGTGAACGCAAACACAATTAAAACTTTCGCACATCACCTGCTCCAAATTTGCTCAGCTGATCCTTGAACTCAGCAACAATCATAGAAGAAAGTGATAGCTTGGAAAAACATTGTCGCACACAGTCAGTCAGTCGTCAGTTAGACCAGACAGCTTCATTTCTTTTGTCGCTAAAACAATAAAGACCTTTAAGCCTTTCACATCAGCTGTCACTCCCACATTCCCAAACACAGTCAAAATATAGGCAAAATGTAGACATTTTAAAAGTGTAATGATACGTGATTCACAGCTCTATGGCAGCTCATTAGCATGCAAATATGTCTACTGTACTTTGCTGTGGTTTGTTGGGGGGGGGGGGGGGGGGCGGGTAACATCACAAGTGATGCCAACAAACTGAACAAGCTGGTGAGGAAGGCTAGCTCAGTAGCTGGAGTTAGCCCCCCATTGCACCGTCCTGTGTGCCAGTAGCCATCAGGCTCCACAACCAAGCTTGACCCCCGTATGTTCTGTTGTGTTCTTTGGGATTAGACTCCTGCTTAACTCTGGCACACTTGCACATGGACTGCTGGGATGTACACTACTGAACCATGACACATGCCAGGATAACTGGTGTGAGACTTACTTACTAACATTCACTCGCTGTCTGGAAAACACTGAACCGTATGCAGGTTGGCGAAGGATGCTGTAGGGCACCAATTTTTATAGGTCGCAAGTAAATATCACCTTTTTTCTGTTTCCTACATTTGAAATATATATTATTTTAAAAATATTTTAA
Source organism: Gymnoscopelus microlampas (assembly GCF_963454915.1). NCBI lineage: Eukaryota > Metazoa > Chordata > Actinopteri > Myctophiformes > Myctophidae > Gymnoscopelus > Gymnoscopelus microlampas. The sequence goes on from NC_139950.1 coordinate 20,631,716, forward strand.
AAAGCTTAGACAAAAAAAATCACAACTTTTCATCAATTAAAAACAATAACAACATCTTTTAAATGTGGCCGAACCGAATGCTTCTGCACTCGCCTGTGCCAACTTCAACTAAAGATGTAGAGGATGGCCGTACACGAGGAAGAACACATATTCATTGTTGATAGACTGCGTATATACTTATTCTATACATTATATTATGGCACTGTACATACAATATATCAGTCTCATATTCAATATTGATAGTCTGTACATACCGACATTTATCCAAAGCGCTTTAAATGTTTCTGCTCTGTGTGCACAGTAAATTGCTCAGTGTTCATTTATCTGTTTGTAACTCTCAAAGTGTAAATTTGTACACTCTCATAGTTCAATTAACACTCAGGATTTTACTGTTTTACAAGTCTCTGATCCTGTTGGTTTTAATGCCATACCACTCTGTACAGGTATTGGTTAAAGGACCTTATGCACCAATACCATGTCCATGTACGTAACAATGCCTGCATTAATACCTCATCTTTGCTCATAAATATCTTCTCTGCTGGACTCACACACCTATTCTTTACAAGCTGAAACTCTACTCAGCTCTTCTTGAGTGTGTCAATAGAAGACATAAACTGATAATCAGAGTTCTCTTGCACTGGAGGGAAATGAGGGAGACTGTTTTGACAGTAGGTGAGTGAACAAAGGGGATGGGCCATAGCTCCACGCCCTTCCCCACGAACACAATGTGTTCACCATGTGTTTCATTTCCATGCAAAACAAAATGGTGGGACGGGCTCTTTTGTCACCATGGTGATGGAGTCGCCTACTCTCAGTCACTGAAATACTTGCAGTGAGCAATCACAGCCAATTTTGCCTCTTAACTAAATACATAAATAACCATCTGGTAAGGATTAAGTAGTCGTGAGGCAGTGGTCTGTCATAGCTGTCATAGGCAGTGAAGTTGTGCATCTATTCTTTGCCTCTTTTTCTCTCTCTTGTGGTAGATCATTATAATATAATGATCATATTATCGTGCCCTGTCATACTATGATGGGACCCAGAGACAGTGTTGCCAGATTCTGTGAGAGAAACAAGCAACCGGGTCTAGGAAATCAAGCCCAAAAGAAGCGACTATGGGCCACATAAGCACTTTAAACATATGCATCAGCTATTTGAAAATAGCCGATCTACAAGCTCACAGCGCATCGCGATGTGACGCGTTGTGAGCTTGTAGATCTGCTATTTTCAAATACAATCTTGGGGGGAAATTATAATAAGCAGATCTGGCAACCCCGACCAGAGAGGACATTTGCAGGGATGAGCTGGGAGAGTGGTAAGGAATCTTCTTGGTTAACATTTCTCACTTGTGGATGATCTTCCAAACACCAATTCATATTTAACTACATGAGTTCTACCATCAATATTCTGGGCATGTCATAATAGGCAGACATTCAGCAAAAATAGCAGATCTATAGCAGTCCCCAAATTATTTTTGAAGAGATTTGGTGTAGATTTGGTGCAGGGGTAAAGAAGGAGGGGCCAAGTATAGTGCCCTGGGTGACCTTGGTCAATGAAATATATAAGTAAGTAGTTAATCAGAACACGTTTAAGCACTCATTAAAGCTCTTATTTTTTGTTTCGGCTTGATGAACATTTTAAATAAGTGGTCTTCGTGCAACTTCTCCAGAAGGTTAAATACTCTCAAAATCCTCTGGAAGCTTAGAGGAGATTTGAATAATATGAATGGTGCTGGTTTTCTGTGTCAACTGCATCAAATACATGTATTTATTGACAAAACAAAAAAAACAGATCATCAGAACATCTTAACTAATCCAGCTTAAAAACCAAGGACCTACTGTGATTTCTCAGCCAGTATTATGGCTTATGAAGCCATAATACTTCATATACCCCTCCCTCTATTGGCTCCCAGTTACTGCCCGCACAGAGCACAAAACACTGACGTTGGCCTACAAAGCAGGTATGGCACCCCCATATCTTCAAAGCCTGATCCAACCCTACAACCCCTCCCACTCTCTCAGATCAGCTAACACAGGGAAGCTGTCAGAACCTTCCCTAAAACATCCGGGACAACGCTCCACACGTCCCAGACTCTCCTCCCTTCTGGCTCCCAAACTATGGAATGAACTATTGCAATTAGAACTGCAGACTCACTCCCAATCTTCTGCCGTACTCTTCAGACTCCACCTTTAGCCCGTACTTGCCCTAGCCTTGACGACCTTGCAGGCTTATGCAAAGGCTAAAATGTAACTTAGATAGCATGTTATGTAGACAGATGCCAGGTCATTGTTGACCTGGCATCCCTAGTTTCAATGTACAGGCTGATGATAGGTTCTTGGTTTACGTATGTATTAGTTATTATTAGATTATTGGTTTACGTATGTATTAGTTATTATTAGATTATTGGTTTACGTATGTATTAGTTATTATTAGATTATTGGTTTACTTATGTATTACTTTATTATTAGATTACTATTTCTATGCATTTGGTGTATCATCTTGTGTTGTCCTTGCTTACTGTAAGTCGCTCTGGATTAATGCCTAAATTGTCAATTGTAAATTGTAATGAAGCTTGGTTTAAAAATGTTATGCCAAGCCATCTAGAACAGGGTCTGTCAGGGTCTGTCTATAGATATAGACATATATCACAGCTCATGCCGCTATGTGCATTCATACCAAACAGCAGCACCTCCGGCCACGGATGCCTGAAATGCCTGGTGATGTGAAATTGGAACCTAAACCTGTTGAGAGTCTGGCTTTTGGTGTTTTTGTGTGGCTTCATTCACAAACTGCACACATCAGGCTAGTAACTTAGCAACACTTCAATACTGGACAGGGCTGCCATGCCATTATTAGACTGTCTTGTTTTCTCCAGACACATGGTGACAAAATCAACAGCATCAACTTTGATTCATTTATTTGAATGGCTTTAAAATAGTTTGTCAGCTGAGGGTTGATGTAGAAGTCATACTCATCTCTGGAAAGTAGTCCAAAAAAAAAAGCACACCCTGTGTGAAGGAAGCGGTGCCTTTGGGGCGGGGCCTCCTGGTGGCGCTATAATAGGGCGGGGCGGGGCTTCAGCAATTAATGCTCGTCCCTATTGGTGGTGTAAGTCCACATACCAAATTTGGACTTGGTGGCATGCTGCAAACTGGAGTTATAGCTGTTTAAAGCCAGTGGCCTCCTGGTGGCGCTATAATAGGGCGGGGCGGGGCTTCAGCAGTCAATGCTCGTCCCTATTGGTGGTCTAAGTCCACATACCAAATTTGGACTTGCTGGCATGCTGCGAACTGGAGTTATAGCTGTTTAAACCCCGTGCTGAAACGGACGACGGACACAACATAAGCTGGGGGTCCCTGGACCCCTCT